>NC_136231.1:1235000-1907129 GCF_963402885.1 Antedon bifida
ACAGACATCGAATCCAACACCACCAACATCGCCAGTCAAAATGGATGCTTTTGGTGCTCAACCTTTTGCATCTGATGATACAGGAACATCTGAAGATCTCTTTGGTGCTGTGCCATTTGATGCTGTAGCCACTGTCCTGACTGACTCCGGTCCAAGACACCATGGCAAACACAAAGTACAACAGACTCAAGGTAAACTCCCAAACTTATTAGTTTACATTTTAATATAATTGATTGTTTGTTTTTTGGTACATCTAATTGAGGTGACTTTCTTGTCATGTTCTTTGAAAAGTAAATTAATTTTTTCTAATTTCTGAAAGTTATGATTTTTGTGTATGTATGTAAGAATGTTCATACACAAAGTGTTGTTTTGATATGTTTCAGGTTGCACTAAGAAACAGCATGTTGATAATTCATCTGGTGCTGTAAGGAAGTCAAGAGGCACTCCATCAGGAAGTAGACGTCGGCGTAGTGGAAGCAACAGCTCGCGTTCATCACGGAAAAGCTCTTCAAGTTCAAATTCTTTGAAATCCAGCCCAAACACTCAACCTAGACGCCGCAACTCTGCCGATAGCCTAGATGCATTTGGTTCCAGGCCGTTCAATCCTCACTCGTCTGAACAAACACGGGAACGCTCCCACAGCGATGACACTGTTAACATTCTTGTAGATAGTGGTATTGTCATACCAAATGAGTTTGATAATGACTTTGATCCTCGTGCAGCATCTAATGTCACACCTTCTGGTGCCAAAATACCACAAAGCCCACATTTTGATCCGTTTGGTGCAGCGCCGTTCAAACCACCTGTAAAAGCATTTACCGAGTCAACGAATGACCCAGCAATTTTACGTAAGAATGCGAAAAAAGTACGTAGATTACCACAAGCACCAGCAGCCATATAAACCATTAATATGCATTTGTATAAATTGATTCCTTGATGGATCCTAATTATTGATAATTCATTTAGATATTGCATAGAATATTCCTGTGTTAAAATTGCCCAAATGGCGTTCCATACTTGCTTTACCATACCCTTGTGTGTCTAAAACTGAACATTTTATTTTATGTGAATAGAGGTTGGTAATGTGTAAGCTATACATTAGTAGTAATAATAAAGTGTTTATTATAAAATGTTGATACAAGTAGTGAGCAATACAATTGAATTGCTTTGTAATAATGAAAAAAAAGATATATAGTTTGAATATACTTGTATTTATCATAAGGGAATTTAAACAAATATTTAAACTCATATGGCATTAAAATATTTGTACACTTAATATTATATGCATAATTGTAGAATGAGAACATACATGTACTGTACTTTAGTAGGTCTAGTACTGTGCCAAGTTGATATTAAGATGAGAAATACTGTGTGGTTGTTTCTCATTATCTTGCCTGTAGTAAAATGTCATATAAAACACATCACTGGTAAAGATAGTGACAGTTTAGAGAAAGCAACAGGCTAGAGAAGCTCATTGAGCTTTTTTATGAAATATCCGTGGTATAAAGAATAGAGGTTTAATATTGCATTATGTTGGTCTATATTACTGTAAAAGAGGTAAACCAAACACAATGTCCACTAGTTTGTATCAACTACAGTAGATACTAGTCAGTGTTTCTTGTTGTGGTGGGTTGAATCAACTGATAGACAGTGGCGTATGGGCTATGAGCGCTCACTGTCTAAACCCAGGGCCCCGTAGCTTATGGGGCCCCAGAGCAGTGTCCAGAGGAAAAACAGGCATTAAATATGTCGAAAAAGGCCACTAGTTCCTAAACCACTGCTGATAGAATATGGTATACCATGTTATATAACACAAGCACAGCTTATTAATTAACAATAACAATAGTACTCTCAATCAATGCACTTGAATTTCTATTAATGTTTGAATTAGTTTGTCCGTTTTTGTGGTGAGGGTTAAAATCAACCGATAAAATTTGAAGTGAGGATGATGCAGATAAATAAATAACCAGTCAATGATTTACTTTCATTTTAGTTGATTTTAAAATTGTTTTATGTTTGTGCTATTATTTGTTTGGTACTATATGCATGCAATATTAAAGACAATGATGATGTTACTGTACATAGGGTTAACATATCCTGGGCAACATTTGGGAATGTCATTTGAATGTAGGCTTGTAATAATAGGATCACAGTGTCCTAATAAAGTATAGTTTTTGGTTGGAAATGATATGGAATTCCTGTTAAATGTAAGCATATAATAGCATGGTGAAGAGTGCTGAAGAAGAAAGTATATTTTTGTGTTTTGGAATGATCTGGAGTTCTCTTCTCTAATGCTTTGTTTTAAAATGTATAAACACTGTGTACTTAGTTCTCAATTATTTAATTGTCTACAAAATCTTGATATATAATACCATAAAACCATTCAATGTGCTTTCAAGGTGATAAGTAATAAGTACATGTTTTTGATAAGTAAACACATGTGATGGGTATAATCAGTTAATTTGTTATTAAAATAGGCAATGTGTGTGTTGATATCAGGTATACAAGTTTAATAGTAGGAAGCTTTAAGCTCTGTCTACACTATCAAACTAGTTTGACCAAAAAAAGTGTGATGTGCCCAAATATGGTAGTGTTATGACATCATCGTGTACATTATGATAGTATAGACAGAGCTAATAGCTTTGCGATGATCTAGGAACAACTTACGTCATGTTAATTCATTGTGCGCTTGCAAGGAAGTAAGGACCTGCTTCCTCAATGCGGTTCAATTGGAAGGTCATAGTTCATCACAGACCGAAAGCTCCCTAATAAAGTTTAATTTTGGTCAGTGGTACTGTATTTTTATAGAATGTAACAGTACAATTATAGGACATATTATATTTAAAACTTGTCCCAATTTTGTTTATTTTTTAATGATTATTTTTAAAGTTATATTTTAATAATGGATATTGGTCTGAAGGTCATTTTAAATGACCTATTGATGAACTTTGATCACATTGATTTTTTTTTTACTTCCAACCACCAAAGAATAGTAATCTCGGGCCACTCAATAAAATAATTTTTTAAGCAAATTGGTTTTATTCTAGCATACAGTACTCCTTATCACTGGGTTTTTTTTTCATATTTCATAATAATGTTAAGAAGATGATAAAAAAAATAATAAAATACAGTAATGGAGTTTGTGTTCTTATAGTGTTATTTGTGATTGTGTTATCCATGAACCATAACCCACTACTTTGAAAAAGGGGGTGTATGACCATGCAGGCAAGGTAAAAAGCATAGTATGGTATTTATAATGCGCCCTTCCAAAAAGACCAGAGCGCAATACATACATCAAATACCTAAAATGTATTACTGAATGTTACGGTTAAGATACAGAAATCACATGTGATACACGTGGCACTGTATTACAGAATGTACCTATGATACTACGACAAATTATAAATACAGTACAAGAAGCTACAAAAAAAGAAAACAAGTTTATCTTTAATATTTTAATTTCCTTGTTAATTTCCTTGTTTACAATAAAAGCACCATATAATTCACATCTTGAGTAAAATTGTATCTTTGGAAAAAAAGGTATTAATAAAGTATTACATTCAATTTAAAACAAACATTAACATAAAAACACACAATAATTGCTCCATATATTCAAATTAATATTAAGTATGTAAATAAAATGTGTCATAACATTTCCATGTCTATAAATTTAGGAATCTAAATAAACAATAAAAGAACGTAGGCACATACAGTGGATAACAGTATATGTACTGTAAATCTCTGTCTACACTATCAAACTAGTTTGAAAAAAAATGTAATATGCTCAAATATGGTAGTGATATGACATCATCATGTCTATATATGGGCATATTTTTTTGTCACATAAAATTTGATAGTGTACAGAGAGCTTAAAGAAGCAAACAGGGTGACCTCTAAGTTATGTTCCTGCTAAAACCCTTTAACATCTACATTTTATTTACTGATTGTTTAAGCACCATCAAGAAATACAAATACTATGTGAGAAACGAGGTAACTTAATATGCACATTTTTTTAAATAAATTTTAATTCTTTATTGGTCCACTTTAAATTATTGGCTTTCATGATACACAGTAGGACAACTTTGTTTACATCATTTTTTTAAAAATTATGTATAATATTTTAGTTGAATAAAATAGCAACAAGGACAAATTTTGTTGTGGTTAATATTGCTTCAAAAGGCATATATTGCCATAGTACTTTTATCAAAGTACTTTTGTGAATTAATAATTCTTCAAAACAATTTGGAGATAATATTGCTTTGAAAAGATCGTTTTAATTAATTATTAATTAATACATAATAATTATTAATAATTAATGATTGTTAATTAATTACAGTACAGAGAGAAACTAAAATATAAATAATAATTATAGTGAAAACAGTAAATATTTGGTAAGAGTGAAAAAAGTCACCCAAATGTTCAATAACCGTTCATCAATAGTAGGTTAATTAATTCTGATTAGTTTTCACCCACAACATGTCATAATTGCACAGTTTTTAAAATGTACACACACATCAAAGATAATATTATATCCTTACTGTTATAAGATATTAATTTCAACAATACCAAACATAAAAGCATTATCTGGCCCATGAAGGAATCATGATGGAAACTTTGTTTCGTTCTTCAAATGAACTGGAAAAGTTTCGATTAAAAATCCTTCATTTAATTGTTCCAAGAGACACATATGGAACAATATCATAATATATATACTGCTATTGTATTAATTACAGGGCAAGAGACGGTTATGTACACAACCCCTGTTGCATTGTGTCTGTCTGTCTCAGAATAATTCATATATAGATATTCCTCTTTAGTAGATTTTCCCATTGTAGCCTCAAACATTAATAATAATCAATGTCCAGTAACCCAGGGTTACCAGGGAATTTATTAAAATAAATACAATTGCCTAAATTGACTATTTACCATCAAAATTCCTTATAAACAACAGAGAGTTCCTTGATTAAATTGATCAGATCAGCATTTCCTCCTAAGGTTTCGATTTCAGTTAGAACCCTACAGAAAAAAATACAAATATATAATATGTATACTCCAGATAATTTCATTGACAGAGATATAGAGACTTTGTACATTTGTCAAAAATAAACATTTTTGCTATTACATACATCCAAACAATAACCAATACATTCGGGTATACAGTCATGTTAAAGATGTATTGTCCCCCAAAAACATGAAAAATCATAATTTAAAATTAAATATGTTTGGCTTTAAATTACATTTTTTTTTCAGGTAAATTATTTTTTTTCTGATCCAGTTTTTGGTCAAAGTGAATAACTATTATGTGACATTAAAATGACATATTAAAAAAAATATTTATAGTAGTTAAAAGCTGTAATATTAAAGTTACCTTTCTTCTAAATCATTCAACACCTTTCTTGTATAGTCCAGTGATCCCAACTGTAAAAAAAAAATGAAAAGTAACAATTGCAACAAATAACCTTTTCACATTAAGGGGACACTTTCGAACACAACAGTGTTCCTTTAATAGGCATGTACCCTTAATAGCGGTGACCACTCAATACTATTATTTCGTTTATTATTTTATTTTATTTACATATTTTGTTTATTTTTTAAATTGAATTTTAAATATCTGATCTTATATTTTGTTATATATTGATTGATTGATAGATTGATTAACCTGAATAATCTATACTGACCTCTTGTAGTCGTTTGACACACAATTTCTTAACCTCCACATCTTCGGTTCGTTGACGAAGTATGTTAGCAATGATGGCGCTGCCGTTTGATTCTTTTTGAATTCCATGGATTAGCGGGAATGAAAATTTCCCTTCAGTCAGATCTTCGCAAAATGTCTTAGCATTTGAATATTCTAAAGAGCACAAATTTGCATAATCATCTCTGATTTGAAAAAACAGGCCAATAGCTTCTGATACTGGTTGAAAATCACTATAAACAAACACAAAAAAGAAAAAAAACTACAGTATTAGTCCATATATGGACATGATGATGTCATATCGCTACCATATTTGAGCATATCACACTTTTTTTGTCAAACTAGTTTGATCAAATCAAAGAAAACCAATTAAAAAATTGATTTAAAGAACATTGTCATAAATTTTAAAAAATATAAATGTGTATAATTAGCATATTGTTGTATTTAGAGATATATTAGCAATTAAACCTATAAGAAATGACAAAACGTGAAAAAACAGAAACAGTTTCTATGGTTACACATTTTAAAAAGAGAAAACCAAACCTTTTAACTTGGCTAAATAACTGCATAAGGTCTATAGATAAATTAAATAGCCCACCAGTTTCTGAAGAAAAAAAGTTCAAAACACTACAATAAGAGATTTATGAAAAGTAGAAAAATAGACTAATAAGGTGTAAACACCAGGCCAATGAATAAGTTATTACTTATATTAGTTCACAATTAGACAAAAAGAATTGTCATATTCAATTGAGTACTTCTTGTATTGGAAATTCTAAACCGATTGTACTCAACAGAAAATCATTTAAATATAAAACATTAACAACACAAACTTTTTCGTTAAGAACAATCTCAACGCTCAAAATATAAGTACTCAACAGAAAAACTATACTCAACGGTAAAGTCCCAATCGAATGCGACAAATATATGATTATCCAAACCAAATATCATTTATTAATCTTACTTTTTATCACCATTTTTTTATAAGCATCTTCTGTTGGACATGTATGGGTATCCCGCCACCAGATGTCCATCCCTTGTCCTTCATGGAGTTCACACATACGATCTATAAGGGAGAAAAGGTCTGATTTGAGTTTCCAGCCTAATTTTATGGTTCATAGTTCATTTTATTTGTCCAAAAGGAAATTTATGTTGATTTTAATAATGCAGTTATCTCAAAACTACACAGCCAGAACAACCAATCTTCTTGTTGTATTTAAAAAGCATATTCTTTCTAAACTACTAAAGATTTTTAAAAATCACTCAAGCGTAACCAGGAGTGTCAAAGGTTATTGCAAGGTCATTGTTTTATAGAATATCTGTAAAGCTCTGTCTACACTATCAAACTATCACATTTGTTTGTCACATAAAGTTTGATAATGTAGACAAGGCCTCAGAGACAACAAACCTGCAAATATATGAGCACACTTTGGGTGATTTAAAGAGAGAATTTTTTGTAGAGCTACAAAGTAGACATAATTGCCGGTATTGATTGTCTGTGGAATTCCATACAAATGGTGAGCTACAGGTTGGCCACGCCTTAAACTAGAATTGTCTTCTATATCATCAATTCTATAAAAAAAAATACATGACAAATCAGTTATATATGTAATAATAATATTATAAAGGACAAAAACAAATGCTCAGGGGTTCTAAACAGGTGTTTCGTGGGTGCATTTCATATGGACTGTGAAAAGCTACTACTGAAAAGAAATAAAACTGTTTTAAATGACAATAATGTTTTGTAATCCCCCAAGGGAAAAAGAAAGCTTTTCTTGTTTGTGCAAATTTGTTATTTGGTATTTAATTGCTTACACTTACAATAATACTTCCATCCAATGTTCTATACTAATACTTTATGACCTTGTTTACTGAATAAAACAACTTGTTCTATAAGCATTCTCAAAAGCTTAATCATTGAGTACAGGATACAAGTTTACTTATATAGATTTATTAAATCTCTGCTGATTTTTTAAAGTTTGTTCAGAGAAGAGTGAAATTAAGTTATTTTTTATGTTTATCAAACCGGTTATGGGCAGTGTTTCAACGTTATTCGTTTTGGGATAAATACAATTTATTATGGCTTCTTTTTCATACTCTTTGCAATAAAAATTGAATTGTGAGTAAATTACAAATATTAAAATTAGTGTAAATATAAAATGAATAAAATTTTCTACCAGAAAACCATTGATATAAAAAAACCTGGTATCATTATTATATATACAGACTAAAAACATTACATTACAAAATATACAATCCAAAAAATAAACTAAATAAACACTGTGACTTACAATAAACTTGCATTGTGTAGCATTTGTGTCCCGTCAGCAATAAGTTCTAACTTATCCTCTGGTACATTAAGCCAGTGGTTGAATGCCTTAAAATAAAACATATTTTACTTAATAAATAATAATATTTTTTACTCATAAATTAGAACTCAATTCATTTTTGCTGCTTTTTAATAATTGTGTTGAATTTGAATAAATACCAATATATATATAAACAAAGTTAACAATGGTACCTTAATCAGTTTTATTCTAATCTGTTTACCAGGAACTCTAAGGCAATACTTATATGGCTCAAGTACAATCTGAAATAAATATAGAATAATTAGTATTTGATTACAAAATTATACAAAGGTTATGGAAAAACAGCCTGTACAAACCGCTTTTACAGTATGTATTGTATTATTGTATATTTAGTAGAATTTGTATTTTAGTTTTTTATTTAGACTTTTATTATAGATTACAATATTATATTATAAATACTTAAACTAATATGCCTTACCTCACTAAATTCAGAGTCCATGATGATAAACTCAAAGCAGGTACTTTATAATTTCATGTACAAAGCTGAAGAAGATAAGATACTTTAAATTTACAAATTACATAGTTTTCATTAGTACAGTTATAGTAGTGCTCAATCCAGTGGCCTGAGGCCTCTGGTTTAAGGACCCTTACAGTAGTTGCCCTCCCACGCTCAAGGCCTAGGACATTTTTAGCCTTTTTTGATATATATTCTAATGCCTTTTATTTTCCTCTGTGCGCTGCTCAGGGGCCCCTGTAAGCCGTTAAGCCACTGGTTCAATCTCGGCACTGTATAGGTTATGCTACATTACCTGTATGCAAGTATTACCCATTAGATTCACATACAGTACCACCACAAACAATACAAATGTCTTAATCTATGAACAATACACACATGTATGGATGGATGATGAATTATTACCATCATTGCATCATAGTTTTCAAATTCATTCTGAGTATATCTTGGCAAGTGGAAGATAAACCCATTTATTAAATCTAGAGCTAAACACATGTATTTTGCTAAACAACTCATTAGTAACACGTACATTTATTTAATTTTATCAACAACAATAACATTGCGTGACTAGTTTGCTTTGTCTACATTGTTGCTGAACAAAACTACAGCCCATGATTGATAAGAACTCTGTGAAAAATTATGTACCAATTCAGCTACTGATTGACCCTGGATAACATGGTTCCAGGTACTGTGGAGGCAGTTGTTTTTCAATGCTTTTAAACGATTTTTTGACTTATTATAAAATGAAATAAGAAACATATTATCATAGAATGCAAACAAAAAACATTCAATAACAACAAATATTGTACTGGAAATATGTTAATAAAACATTATCATCATTCATCAACAGCTGAAATTGATTCAGTGTTGCTTGGATTTAAATCGATGACAGCGTAGGCCTATGTAATAATATACAGTATCCTAATGTTATTTATAACTTTTAAAGTAGATCCTTGTCATTTGGTTGGAGCAGGAAAAAGTGAATTTCACTTTTCTCTGGTCATTTCAAAACTTGATAATACCACAAAAATGTATACGCATCATTTGGTAGGATTAGGCGAAACGTCTCGGGCCAAACCGTCTCTGGGTCGAAACATACCCTGATGTGGCCAACTGGCATAGATAGATAGTACAGTACTAAGTATATAGGCCTAGCTAGTAGTGTAGAGGCCTAGCTAGGCGGATAGGAAGAGGCTAGGAGGCGTAGATACGGGAACTAGGGGCTAGGGCTGGGAAAGAGGTTGGCTAGCTTTTGCTGGGGCACTATTATTGATATTATGAAATACACTGTATACTTTAAGATTATCATACTTACTTATTAATTAGATTAACTGACTTCAAATTATCTTCCGGGCCGGCCGAGGCCAAATAAATATCATCAACAAAAGACATGTGACACATACAAATACGACGAAAAACAAATGTGGTGGCGCAATTTCAGTTTGGGCATCCAGGAAAAGCAATCTCTGCCCTCCTCTTTGCTGGCCTAAGAATGCTGGCCTAGGCCTAGAATATTCCGAACTAAAGTAAATATTGAGACCCTAGTACTAGGCCTAGTGCTGAATCCGAACCTAGTAGGAGGCTAGTGTACGGACTAGGTCTACTCACTAAGCCTAGGAAGTTCAATAAAATCCACCTATATGTACGTGATGGAAGTAGCTATCAGAACGTTGAACCATGTATGTAAATCAGCACTATCTCTACCATGCATCCAGTTCCCTGTTAAATATACTGTACATTAGGCAAGGCAAGGCAAGGCGTTAAACACATACTGTAGGTGAACTTGGCAATAAGAAACTTTTAATTAAACACACTGTGCCGATAAAATAAATTCATTCACTACTTCAATTTTGGTCTTGCTTAAATTTTATCATCTGCCCCGTTTTTCAACAACTTAAAATTTCTGAGCGTCTCAAATCCCAAAATTGTGCTTATTACATTAAAATGTTTTTACAACTCTGCCCCATCCTACACTCAAGACCTTACAGTATATCCATTTATCAACATAGTCGTTGTTACCGTTCATTTCTTCAAGCACCTAAAACAAACTTGGCAAATTCCACTTCTCAAATCACATTATTAGTACTACATAAGAAATTAACTAAAATAGGCACTTACCAATATGTTTGGGATTTTTTTTTCAGGTCACTGATTAAAGTCCTTCCATGGGAAGACATCATCATTCCAAAAATCTTGTCATATTTTTCCCTAAAAGAAGTCTTTCGACTTCGACAAATCTGCAAAGACTTCCAAACAATTGTTGACATCTACCTTCAACAGCTTCAGTTCCTTGATTTATCTGACATAAAGAATATACTATCACCTGAGACCTTTCAGGCTGTTACGCAATCAAGATGCTTTCGGAGATTAAAATTCGCTGGTTTAAAATGGATGAAAGATGATAACGTTGTACAGGTTATTACAAATAATAAAGTTTTACAGACATTGGATCTGACAGATGGACTGAGTTTGACTGGAATCACAATTCAAACAATTGCTGTCAGTTGCAAATTCCTGCAGAAACTTTTTCTTAAGAACTGTCATTGGATCCAGTCTCCACTATTGGAGGTAATTCACTTTTTTAAGGGTCTTCTTGGCTTAAAAGCTTTGCTTATTTTCAGTTCCCTTTTCATAACTTTTTGATGACATATTTTTACATATCCTTAGTTTTATGGAATAAGTTTATTTTGATTGATTTAATATTCTAAACCTAGGATGTATATACAGGCAAACTTACTACCCTCTTACAACCTTCTTGCAATCCTTGTTGCCTATCACCAAATTTTTCTACCCCTGTACGCATCATTAAGTATACTGTAACTCAGTACTATTGTATAATTTTCAATGTACTACTACTTTGATCGTTTAAGACTTTTCAATCGTATTAAGATATTCGAAAATGAGCCAAAACCAGAATAGAACCCAGAATTTCAAAGTCCAAACATGTTTTGACACCAAAACCATGAGACCCTTTATTTGCTATCATTATACTTGTAGTTACTATTGGTCGAGTGTAATAGATTGACGCACCTTGATCTTACTGCTTGTTGGGAGCTGACGGATGATACTGTGTACGTCATATGTACTACGCAACAGGACCTGAAATGGTTATCAGTAGCAAAGATCTATGGTATAACAAACAGATCAATTGAAATCATCATAAGTGAAAGGAAGAAAATAGAGTATTTGGATGTTGAAGGATGTTGGAGAATTACAAGTCCATTTATAAGGTATTTCTATTTATCTAATGCAAAATCATTTAGGTGTAATTCTTTTTGTATATTGTTGCCACAAAAATACACACTTTCATATTCTCTTAATTTGGAAATCTACAAGTAAAGTGCATTTGTTCAATACTAGTTACACTATTTGTTGTCTTTGTCTATATTAGTACAGTACTTGATTGATACAAAGGTCCTTAAATATAATCCCACCACACAAAATTAACCCATTAAATATTAAGGAAACATGTTATCTTATGCCATAGATAGATATACCATAGATACTACTGTATATATAATAGTTGAATATGATATATTTGATTGTGATATTATTATTATTAATGTTTTTTTTTTTATAACAGAAGTCTTGGTACAAATTGTCCAAGTCTAAAAGAACTGCATGTAAATGACTGTAAGGCAATTAATGAGGCAAGTCTAGCACGATTACGTGTACGTGGGGTGAAGATAGATACGCGGCCACCTCAACAATACCGCCATGTTGTTGATGCAATGGGCATGCGTATGCATCTTAATCTTGCGCTATGAATTATAAATGATGCAAGATTACGTGGAGTAAATATAGATACGCGGCCACCTCAACAGTACCGCCATGTTGTTGATGCAATGGGCATGCGTATGCATCTTAATCTTGCGCTATGAATTATAAATGATGCAAGATTACGTGGAGTAAATATAGATACGCGGCCACCTCAACAGTACCGCCATGTTGTTGATGCAATGGGCATGCGTATGCATCCTAATCTTGCGCTATGAATTATAAATGATGCAAGATTACGTGGAGTAAATATAGATACGCGGCCACCTCAACAGTACCGCCATGTTGTTGATGCAATGGGCATGCGTATGCATCTTAATCTTGCGCTATGAATTATAAATGATGCAAGATTACGTGGAGTAAATATAGATACGCGGCCACCTCAACAGTACTGCCATGTTGTTGATGCAATGGGCATGCGTATGCATCTTAATCTTGCGCTATGAATTATTTAACTAAAATCATAATGGAAACTCATTTCCAGATGACAAACATAGAATATATATATAAAAAATAAGTTACAAAATTAGTTATGATTATTATAGAAAATATAGATTAGAGTCCTGAGGTGATTACATTATGATATTGCCTTGATTAGTCCTATTATTCATTCATTATACTATAAGAATTTATATTAAAGTTCATCTTATTACTGGCACACCAAGGCAATATCAAATTGCCTTGATCGCATTAAGTAATTTTAAATAAATTGCCGGTAAATACCAAACAGGTTATTGAGTTCCACCGAATTACAGCATGATGATCATTGGTAGTGTTATTCACTTTATACTAATAATATATTGCCCTACGTTGTAAATTTATAAATAAAACATTTATTATACACACTTCTAATATAGTAGTACTGCTAAGTACTACTTAAGGTTATAACCAGAGTTTTATTCTTAGTGTTGTAACTTCCATTTGTGTTGTCTGGTACATAACCCGAGTGCTAATAATAAAAAGAAACTTGACCGTATAATGAAAACTGCAAGTAAAGTAATAGGTAGAAACGTCAATACGTCGTAATATACAGGCGTCATGTTTTAGCCAAGTTAAGAAAATAATGGAGGATAGTTAATAATTCAGGTAGAATCCGCCCTTTAAAATGCAATACTATACTACTCGATGTAGGAAATCATTTGTCACAACTCAATGCATGTATCCAACTCAGCATTTCAAAGATAGTTATTTATTGTATCCTTCTTGAAACCATGTCATTTTTCTAGTATTAGTCTTTATATATTGTATTGATTTTTATTACTGTTATATTTTCTGTATAATGTGTGGAATTAAGCATCAAGAAAAACAAATTTCATGTTCACCTTGTGGTCATGACAATAAAGATTTATCTTATCTGATCTTTCAGTTTACAAATGAAAATTTACGTCTTTGTTTGTATTGAACAGGGAGCTGTAAAGTTCTGTCTACACTATCAAACTAGACAATAAAGTGTGATGTACCAAAATATGGTAGTAGTATGACATCATAATGTATGGGCACATCACATTTTTTTGTCACATAAAGTTTGATAGCGTAGGCAGAGCTTAACTTAACTTGAATTGACATCTCCCCCATCCCTCCTCCAGCCAGCATCCAGCCTCTGTGCATTAATATAATAATCAAAACCAAAAAAAGATGAATGAATTATGAATATTCCAGATCAAAAACCAAGCCACCATGGAAAGACCACCACAATAAACTTAAGTGCATCCTTTGGTCATTTAATTTCCGTTAACATTTTAATATTAAAATAATATTATTAATATAATAATAATGATTTGTATATGATTTTCATTTTTTCTTAAGTAATGTTGTTGGCTACACATGCTCAGTGTGGTTTCACACTTTTTTTTGTTTACCGTTGTCGCGTTGTTCCATCTGTTTAATCTGCAACTGACTCGTCTTCACCAAACACCTGTAGACGACGAGAGGAGAATTTTAAATATCATTTACCTCTCCTGTAAGTGACTGTAAGTAAATTATCATTTTTTAGTATGTTTATTTCACATTGAGTAATTAATTACTTCATCAACATTTATAGTTTTCATTTCTAAACAATTTTTCGGACAGAATATTCAGTAACGGTTGTATGAAACATAATACCAACAAAATGGAAAAGTTAGAACGATATAATTGGATTACAAAAGATGTGATTCTATTCACCTTTGACCTCAATTTCGCTCAAGACATTTCTAGTTTAGAAAAATAGGAGTAGAGTTAGGGACCATTTCTTACTCAAAATGATGGTACCTTAAGCCGATCATAATATACCCCAACTTCAGATCCGTTGGTATTTCATGAAATATGGTATTAAACTCTAATCGATATTTGATTTTGTATATATACATATTTTTTTTACTACTTTTAAATACATAAGTATCAGAAATATGTATAGAAATAATTTGTTGAAGGCCATAATGTAACATAACAGTTGTTCACTTTTTCCAAAAATTGTAATTTAAAGAAAAAATATTCCATTGTTTTTAGAAATAAGTCATTGGGTTTTTCGTTAAATTTAACTGTATTTTTATGCGTGAAATCATTATTTTTGTACCGTTTTGGCAAAAGTGAAGACATGATTAAACTACAGAACTATTCAAAGTTGGATTTGTTTAAATCTTTATTTTTTGGGGGGACAATACATCACCAATAAAAGTAGGATGAACCAACATAACACAAATATTATAATATTCAATATATATGTATTTATGACTTATAGTTAGAGATATTAAACAAGATATTATTGTTATGATATTAATCATTACATTCAAATATATAATTGAATTTATTTATGAAACATTGTAGATCACTTATTGTGTTATTTAACTTTAGGAATACATTCTAAGCTAGAGGGTACTCCGAGAGTACAAACCTCCGCCTACTGTAAAATTCCCCTACATAATAGTTTTTTGTGGACCTTGATCTTTGACCCTGACCCTTCAAAATTTAACCACAATTATATGATGTGTCATTGATCATTGTGGCTAAGTTTGGTGAGAATCGGATAAAAACTGTGGTCTCTAGGCAGTAAAATAGTTTTGTTAGTTGTGACCTTGACCTATGACCTTTTCCCCTCAAATTCGAACTCGTCCGAGCTTTTGGGGCATAGATCATTGTTGCCAAATTTGGTGAGAATCGGATAAAAACTGTGCCTCCAGGCTGTTCACAGACACACAAACACACACACAAACACACACAAACATACAGGGGTGAAAACATAACCTCCTTGGCGGAGGTAATAACAGCAATCAGTATTTCTATTGTTATTTTGCATTGAATAACTGAATGAAAAAGAATGTATTTTTTTTTCATGACAGAAAACACATTATAGATTAGATGTCTGTGTTTCTTAAGATCCTATGCTTTCTGTTTCCAATCATTGTGTATGTCAGAGGTAAGTTGGCTTACTACCTTTATTACTTTTCCAAAATCTGTTTGCATCTCAGGAAAAACATGCATTTGTAGTATAACAAGGCCATATACATGGCTGCAGTCGCGTGCTCAAGTTAGTGTTTACCGACCAACCAACCGACATAGTGAGTTGTAGAGTCGCGTTGTACGCGTACGCGACTAAAAATCATCTCCGATACCTTGGGCAGATTTCCATACTTATATTTCAGGGACTTAACCTTTCTCTTTTGCTTTCTAATAAGGTATAAATCAATGCCCACCTTCTCCTTGGCAAATATGGAGTGGAAGATGTTATTTGTTTATTACCAACCCAGTGGATTGGTTTGATTCAAGAGAAGCCTGCAAACAACGTGGTGGTGATCTTGCTGTCATAAGTTCGAGTGAAGAACACGATTTAATACACACCAAACTTCTGGAATCGGGACTATATGATGATGTCTTTATCGGTCTAAATAATGTAAATTACTTAAACAGTTATCATTGGATTGGTTCTGGAGAATTCTCAAATTATATAGGTAATTAATAATTATAGGCTGTTAGCTATTTGTTCTACCATCGAAACAAATCGTTGATCTGCATCATGTACTGACTTGATGCTACGAAGGTTGGCCACCATGGTTCAATCACATCTGCGTTTGTTTTGAGATTCAATCTCAAGACAATGTATAGCATTCTACTTGATGTCATCACCACTCAATGTTCCTCTCTTCATTCCTCTTGCTTGTTAGACCTTCAATAGGCTTGCTACATCCACTGAAACCATAACACAGCCGTATCTTCGGCTGATATTTCTGGAAATTACAGAAATAAGATGCCTTCGTCTCCGCACTACATTGTCTTCTGTATACCTGTCTTGAGTTATGTTAATTATATAGATCTAATGTATTGGTACTTCTATAAGATCGTTTATTGATACCCCATATCTCGCTCAGTTGCCTCTCAATAGGTCGAAGCATGAATTAAGTCTATTCCTTAATCTATGTCGAAGAGAGTAAGGTCTTCAGCAGAATTAGATGTATGCGAGATAAGACTGCTTTTTTAAAGCCGTTGCAACTTGTTTTTTTAGATATTTTTGGAATTTTTTTTTGGAAAAATAACGATTATGCCTATTCCTTTTACACAGTTTTGGATATTAATAGTACAAGTACGGAGTTGGAGAGATGTGTTACTCTTAATAATAATCAAACTGAATTGGTTGGTGTTAACTGCAGCAGCAGCAGACATGCTTTGTGTGAAACAGGTAAGGAGAAAATAATAATGTATGTAGGCCTATTCTTCCTATTGTGCTCCCTCATACAACTACGTCTCCGGCGGCACAGCGTTTGTGTCTCTACCATGATTCATATTATCGATTTGGTCACATAAACGGAAATGGGGTGGGAGGTGGATGATAAGAATTGGTATATGCTGTCTTGGTCTCACAGGTTTGCGAAGAAGAAGGTAAAAGATCCGATAACTAATTGTCATTTCAACTGCGCCCTATTTATATTACGTAAGAATAAGATTAAAACATTTTTGTCAATATTGCTAAACATTTTGCGATTTTTAAATGCACATATCGCAGTGACAACTCTTTATTTATATATAGCGCCGTATCACCAACCGTGTAAGACAACCGACTGGGTACACTGGAATCGTAAATGTTATATTCCGCTCGCTGATCCCGTCAAAACTACATTTGATGAAGCAAGAAGCCACTGCCTCGAAAATGACTCGGATTTTGTCGTCATCGACACAGTTGAAGAGAAGGCAATGATCTTGGAGTTAGTTAAGCCGTATTCGAACGATTTTCCTGGGTTCTGGCTGGGAATTTATAGATTCGGCGATAGTGACAACTACGTTAGTTTTGATGGAAGAGAGCTTACTTGGTCAAGTATGTGAACACTAATTAATAACTGATGAATTTAAAACAATAATTTGTATGTTAGGTCTATTACATTGTTCGGACTGTGGCACAGCAGACGAGTTTCGCCTCTGGTAGCATGTTGCCGCCACAATGTGAATTGATAATAACTCAAATCTAATCGTTTTTCTCACTTTCTGTATCAGAATGGGGAAGTGGTGAGCCACAGGGTGCATTAACAAATGAACGATGCGCAATGAGTAAAACTGCTTCTGGTTGGTGGTATGATGTAAAGTGTAATAGCAAACGATTTACAATTCCAATTTGTGAAAAGGGTAAGGCAAAACGTAAATAAGCATCTTTGTTTCTATCAGAAGCGTGTCCAGAGAGTTTTAAACTCTGCTCAGGCTGAAGTACAATTATTTTGTTCAATATGAATCGAGGACATTAATTACTGCCTTTGAGAAAATAGCTATTTTTAACTATTGATTACGCTTAAGGCCTACGAGTAGAGCATCGTATGACGAGGTTCGTCGGAGGCTGTCTGAGTTGAATCTCGACGAGATCATTGTTAGGTCGTCGGGAGAACTTTAAACATGTTTTTTATTCTCCCGACAAGACGACTAGTCGTACGACGCTGTCTGATTTGGCCTTAAATCTACGGGATAAAACGATAGAAATGCCACCATATTACCTATGTTTGTATGCGTTTTCTTTTAGATGTGATCAACATGTATAAGATTACCAACGGTTGTTTGACTGGTGATGTGATCGGGTCTGTATGGACACGTTCTAATATTAGATGTGTTCACGCTTGTTGGAGGAATCATCAATGTACCTCATTCAACATCATAAAGAAGGGACCCATGCAGTATCAATGCCAACTGATGAAAAGCACAGATGAGAGCACAGATGATGTCAGCATTCATCAGAAATGTTACAATTATCAAATTATTACATTTTAAGATACATAATGATAAATATACTATATAAATCATTATATAGTTATCAAACACAGGTAAATATATATAACTAGACAAAGTTAAAACAAATCAACTGGACTTTACTTATTCATGGCAACAACAATCGGTCAGATGATGCGTCCAGGACGAGAAACGTTGCCACTAAGTCCAGTTTATTTATATTGTCCACTTGTATCAATTTAAATTATCTCTCCTTAGTAACTACAGGCCTCTACACATTATAGCCCTGCCAAATAGTGATTTTGGCATTTCTACTTTCTTTCTATGCTAAAACACACCTATAGTTCTCCATGACTTTATTAAGTAACCATACTCTCATTATAATATTACCCTAATGCTTGCAGATTGGCATTTTTACTTTACTATTTTACTAAACCACACAGTAGGTAAATACGAAGAAATACGAAAGTGTTTCAGAATCATTATAAGATAAGATAAGATAACTTTTATTGATCCTCAAAAAGGAAATTCATTGCTCGTCATATAACAAAGAAAACACTATAAAAACAAATATAGCATAAAACCATTCATATAAAAACATCTAAAAAATTACAATATAAAATTATCTTCTTGACTTCCTGTTGTACTGGATGATACCGGAGGGAATAAAGGATTTAGCAAATCGATTTGTTTTCACACCGAGGAGCCTCAATCTACCACTTGGATTAAGTTGGTCTATTATCACTTTGTGGAGAGGATGAGAGGCATCCAACTCAATGCGTTCGAAATCTTTCTGGAGGTGTTCTAGGTGCACATCGGTAAAGGAAGGCAGTTCCAGACCAATCATTTTACCAGCCCGACGGATGAAAGTTTCAAGGCGTCCTTTATTCCCTCCGGTAACATTACCAGCCCAACAGGAGAGGCAATACGTCCACACACTACATATAACGGATCTATAGAACGAAAGTAACATCAAATCACAGGAGTTAAATTTATATAAAGTTCTCATACAATACATTCTGGGACTTAATTTTTTGCTGATGAAGTCTATATGGTCTCCCCAACTCAGTTTATCATTGAAAACAATTCCTAGATACTTGTACTGGTCAACAATTTCAATTATACGCGTAATAAACATTTTGCATTGACAATAAAATAAATCGTCGTGCGTGACACGAAATGATTAGTATTGCAATATATCAAACATTACTTTTTTAAATACCATTAGGCCTACACTATAAATGCACATTTCGCTGCAAAATGTTTTTCAAAAGCCTTGACTGGTGATTGCAACTATTACTCGAATTCATCGTTTAATCATTGTATTAAATTACTTTTTAAGCACATTTTTTTTTTTGTAGCCTACTTTTATTGAAATCCGATGGGGTTTTTTTTCAAATTTGTATTGGAAATTGTTGACGTTTTGTAAAAATAATGCATTAATGTATTCTCTTAAATGTGCGTACTAATTGTGATAAAAAGAGAAAAACAATGCACTACCTAAGTAGTTCGCGTCGAAAGTTCTCTCGTAGACGTTTCTAGGCCTAGTTTAGTAGGCTTAGTTTTGTAAGCTTAGCTGTTAAAAAGAGCGGTAATAACGTACGAACATACGCTAATAGGGTTAGCCTGACGTTGTCTCGTTGCTGAATTTTAATTCAGCAACGAGACTTTGTATTAACAGATTCTGCCAAAAAAAAGAAGACAATTTAAATTTTTTTGGCAGAATCCGTTAATACAAAATTTTCGCTGAAAAGTTACGGTTCTTTTATTGTTGTTTCACGTGATCACAATATGAAAATATCAATCCGCGCGCGATGCATGTTGGGATTTATAACGGGCCGCTTAAATTAATAGAATCGTCTTATTTTTCACACTTTTAACGGGAAAAAAATATTGTAACAGGTCCATTTAGTATTTATTTTTACATAAAATAGAGTGTGTGGCCTTAAATTAGGTTTAAAAAAAACGTAGATCTAGTGTCTTTAAGGTCGTGTTCCGCAGCCAAAACAAAATGTTTTATCGGTTCATTGTTTAACCAATAAAGTGCGCATGAGACAGTCATTACCAAACAACCAGAGACCCAATCAAATCGCAACAGTTTTTCCTTCAAGTCAAGGGTTAAAATAATAATTATTTATTTTGAAGCTACACTTTTGAAACAGTTTTTTTTTCGGTTTATTCAAAGTGGGCTGTTTATTAATATTATTATTTGAATAAATACGGTATATATATTATCTGAAAATACAAATATTCAATAACCTAACCATGGGATATTTCATTATTTGATCTTGAAAAAGCTAGATAAGAATAATTTATATTATAAATAAATCAAACAAAGCACATTAAAACGTGCAAATTCGTTATACAAAAACAATGTTAACATAACACAGGTTCTCACTTTAGTGCATTTCTATCAAACTTTAACGCAATTTAAAATCCTATATATTATGTACATTATAGATTAATTATTGAAACAAAAGGTTTACATTCTAAAAATCATTAAATATTCTGTAAAACACCTTTTTTTAAATGCTTTTGTAGTTTACAATTATTCAGTATTTGAAACTTGAATAGTAAATAAGAGTAGGTTGATACTCTCTTCTTCATCTTCTTCAATTTTAAGGAGCAAACTTCATAGTTGAAGGCTACTGCTCCACTAAGGGTCCCATTGTGACATCGGCAGCCAACTACGGCGCCAATTCGTCTGTCCACGACAGTGTGTGTGTATGAATGAACTAGTACACCGGGGTAACCCCCTACTCGTCTCGAAAGATGTACTAGGTTCTTTAAAGTGCACATGAGCCAGATGTACACTGGACCTACGGTTTATAGTCCTTATCCGAGAAGACTTGTTCTACCACCAGAACCATGGAGCGAGTGAGCCTCGAACCCTTGCCAATGTTATGGCTATGGATTTCGGTTCCACTGTCTTAACCGCTCGGCCACACTCACTCTTAAGGTCTGTCTACATTATCAAACTTTATGAAACAAAAATGTGATGTTCTCACTATGGTAGTGATATGACATCATCATGTTCATATATGTGCACATCACATTATTTTGTCACATAAAGTTTGATAGTGTAGACAGAGCTTTACATTGTTACTACTGTGTGCTTGTACTCTTCAAAGGGTGAATAAGACAGCTAGTATTTCAAGTCATATTGGCCATACTTTGTTCTAAGCCTGCAAAACTGTTGTTACTACTAAAAGACTCTTCAAACTCCTCCAGAGGTGAATAAGATGGGCTTGTATATCCATCTATATCAGATAAATTATTTTGTTCTTGGCTTAGAAAAGTTCCTCCTAATTTTTCATGAGGTATACTAGATTTAATTGCATTTTCTTGGTATATGTTATGAAAAGCATGACCAACAGCAGTTCCTTGTATCTCTTCTTGACATGTAATTACATCAGTTGCCGTAGTACCGGGTTCCAGTCTTTGTAAATCATCTTCTAAAACAGTCTCTTTATGGTATGATGATGATGTACTACCAATTATCTGTATCTCTTCAGTAGTTGAATTAAATGGGCTTGTATGTTCTTTTACACTGTCTTGGTTTAAACCTGATGATTTAATGCAAAATAGGTGATTAACTTGCAAATTATTGACTTGTGTGTTATAGTGTTAAAGTGATGGGATAGAAAAACATGTATTGCAATACTTATATATATATATACATCCATATGTTAATAATATATAATATTGCTTAAAATATATATGAATCATGAGATGTGTTAATAATTGTAGAATGGCAAACAAATACATTAATCACAGTTTGAACTAAAATCTTGTCATCATCAATAAATGTATAAATTGAAAAATAAAACAAAACTAGATAATTTGATGAATAAGTTTGAATGAAGAAAAGATTACAATCATGAATTAGTATAAGGTGTGTGCATGTATACTGTAGATGAATGTTATATAATATGTTTCTACATTCCTATACAGGAAATAGTTTGGTTATACTTTGTAGCATGTAGCAAACCAAATACTGTAACTACCATATGTCATTATGATGAATTAGATAATGTATAAATGTAAAAATCATGAACGAAACAATGCTAATGTGAAATAAAAGTGTGAAATCCACAAAAGACAAAAAAAAAAACCTGATGTCTCCTGAGATGGACAACTTGAAGCGATGTTAAATGCTTTATTTTGAGTGGCTACTATCAAAGTGTTTACATCATCTGTAGATGGTACATCCATAGGTGAATATGGCAGGCTTTCTTGAGAATCTACTAGAATCTCTGAGTTAGCCATAGGTATTGTAGTAGGCTGATGATCATCAAAAACATTCTTTTGACAACTATCGTTTAGTTCTGTAAATAAAATAAAAAATAGAATATAGTAACTTAAAAATATGTGTATTGTTGTTATTGTTGAAGGTTTGCATAGCGAAATCAAATGTTGATATAAAGTTTGCGGTACACCACATATATTAGTTCTGAAAAGTACTGTTGAGTTTCTTAACGTTTCGATCAATATGCTTTGATCATTAAATATCTTATATTCTATCTTTTATCCTATAAAATTATGCATAGCCTACTCAACTTAACAAGCAATCTAGAAAAACAACTTGATGAAAATACTTTCATATACTTATTGGTTATTTGACCTACCTGTAAGGTCAACAACCTCAATCAGTGCTTCATCTGCTTTCTTTTTTTGAAATACCGTTCTTTTAGATCTTGGTCTTGAAGTATCAATATGTTTGTCCTTCCATTCCTTTATAAAGCTTTTGGCAGACTGGATACCATTAGGCCGCTCTAGAAAATGTATTCAATTAAATATAGAAAAATGAACTAGTCCTGTTATTGAGAAACAATCAAGTTTTCAATATTTTAAATTATTATCATTTTAACATTATTTAATGTTCTATCAATAAAATTACCTTTACAAAGTTCAATGACCTGTCCCCATAACTCATTTTGTGATAGAATTCTAAGATGTCCAATAATAAACAGATGATATTTACTTCTGGTTAATGCCACATTAGTTCTCCTAAAAAACAATCAACACAAATTTACCAGTACAGTAGCCATTCATTTCTATATTTTTAACTAATAATGTTTTCTTGTAAATTTTCTTCTTACTTATATGAATCTATGAACCCAACATAGTCAGTTCGAACACAGGATAATAAAACCACATTTTTCTCGCCTCCTTGAAAAGCATCAACGGTTGAAATCTGAATGCGTTGAACATCCTGTGGTTTCATAGTACTGATGAGAGGAACAAAAGAAACGATAGCTACTGTACAGTAATCATATTTTGGTCACATATTTGGAAATCAACTAAATTTAAAAACTAAATACAGGAGATAAAACCCAGAAATATTCTAGTTACAGAAAGTATGAATGAAATTTGGTTTACAGAAAATAATAAATAATTTTTATATTGATCCAATTTTTGGAAAAAATGAATTAAAAACTATTACGGTACATTAAAATGGCTCATTCAGCAAAAAATTTTTTTTTTTATTCTTTTATTATTTATTAAATTATTCTTTTCAGGGGGGAAATATTATCTTAAATAAAATTTATTCTACATAGAAGTATACACATACGTTTGGGTCTTCAGAAACTCTGAAATCTTAAAGGCCTGTGCTCTGTACAGTGTTATAACGCCTATATCAACAGCATCTACCCCATGCTGTAGTATTACTTGCAAAAGTGATGCAACAAAGGTTCCTTCTTGAAGGTTATAATAACTACCATTTGATTCACAATGTTCCTGACCATCATGCACATTGTAGAAGCAGAGTGTTGGCAAATCCTGTTTGAAAAAATGCTTATTATACAGATTGGATATTATATTATTAGGAAACTAGACGAATTTCAAACAGCATTTGTGTACAATCTGTGTTCTGTCTCTATCTAAGACAATGGCTGTGTACACTACTACATTTTGTTACAACAAAGGATGATGTACTGGACATACAAGAAAATATGTGCAAACCATGAACTCAATCAATCAAACACACATGAGAAACAAGGCAATATATACATGGCTGCAATCGCATGCTCAAATTTGAGTTAGTGTTTACCAACCGACCGACATTGTGAGCTGTAGAGTCTCGTTTGCATGTGACTAAAATAGCATTATCACAAACTTGCTTACCATAAGTGGTTGTCGTTGTTCAGTACTAACTCCATCAACAAGTTGATTATCATAGAATAGATGATTAGACAGAGCACTGATATGAGGATGGCATCTGTACTGAGTACGCAGCATAACAGCCTCAATCCCCTAATGAGAGATAAAATACTATTGCTATCAATATTGGAATGTAGAATTTCTTTGCTTCAAGGAGGCCATGAAGAATTTCAGATTTATGGGGTGGGGATTTACAGTACAACAGTAAATGGTCGACTAAACAGTTTAAGGCCTCATCTGAAAAATGATGCTCTATTATCATGTGTTCCGATTCACTATTTGGAATACATGGAGAGTAACCGTTGGATTCAAAATAGGGCCCAGTGGTAACTTTTTTAAGGAAAGTTATGGACATTAAAACATATATTCAATAGTATTGCCATTAATCAATACTTCTGTGGTGACCATGACTGAACAGAAAACTCCAAAATAGGACGAACTAAAGTTTTGTATAGAGTTCTACTGTGCTGACGTCATGACGATAAATGGCGCTGCATGGTTGCTAGCCAACCAAAAAATGCGTTCAACGCTACTATGTTGATAAACTGTATAGATATGTATTTAAGATAAAACATAATTTGATAAAAATACAGATCTATACAGTTTATCAACATAGTAGGGTTGAACGCATTTTTTGGTTGGATAGCAACCATGCAGTGCCACCTACCGCCGTGACGTCAGCACCGCAGAACTCTATAAGGTAAGAAACATTTCAGAATCCATAAAGGTGAAGGCGTGTCCAATTGTACCTATCATTGAATTTGCTTTTGCGGCAATTTTACTGTACCATGACTGCATCATCTTACCATGGCAACAAGCCGGTCGAACAGCGTTTGCTCTAGGCCGTAGTTTGTTGAAGACTCGGACTTCTGTATGGTTGGGGGCAGCTGTTTAGGATCACCAACTAGAACAATCTTTTCACAATGAAACTTTGCTACTGGTAATAAGGAGGCTGGTTCTGTCATTTGACTACACTCATCCAACAATACAACCTTTAACAATAAATGAGAAAACATAAAGTTGCCATAGCTTATCATAGGTGGATTCACTTCCAAATTTTGTAAATTGTAATGCAAAAGATAGGACAATTCTAGTTCAGCACCTAAAATTTTCTGGCTATGCATATCGGTAACGTCCTTATCGAATACGACAATTGACTTACGGGAAATTGTTGTTTATCAATGCATGGAAAAACAGAGGCAGCACATGTGACAGCGACGACTTTAACTTGAGCTAACAAGGCTTTGTTATGACCAAGACGTTGGCGTTCAAGACTTCTCTTAATCAACTGTTTCTCTGACGATGTGAGGTCTGACTTCAGCATCTCTTGCAGTTCTTTGATATCGTCATTCTGTTTATCAGACGCATGAACACTATACAAAAATATTTTAAATATTGGTATTTTGTATTGCATCTTTGGAAAATGGAAATAGTCAAATTCTGGACATCAGTTGTAGATTGGAAATGAATACAATACTGACATCAATATTGCACGCCAATGGAAGGAAAAAGAAATTCAACAATATTTGAGATACGCCAAATGGTTATCAGAGAGGAAGGAGTAAGCTGAGGCTTTTTTCCAGGAGTGGGCTGACCACGGCTGATTATGTATTAGTATCACTGGTATGTGCATTATACAAAATCATTATTATAAATAGCTCTAAAAAACTATGCTTACTGGTGACGTTTCTGTTTTACATTGAAAATGATCGCATAGAAAATGATCGCATACAAATATTGATCATTACCTGTAGGGCAGAATTGGCTTACTGATTTTTCGAAGGCTTCCTACACGGATAAAATCTTCAAATCCAAGATCTAATAACCTAAAATAAAGAAATAAAAACAATGTTAAGTAAAAAAATTGTAAATTTGATTCATACAGTTTGAACTGAATTTGTATAAAAGTTAGAGGTCTTTGATTCATACAGTTTGAACTGAATTTGTATAAAAGTTAGAGGTCTTGGATTCATACAGTTTGAACTGAATTTGTATAAAAGTTAGAATTCTGGTATTCAAACAGTTTGAATTGATAAATAGTGTTTAACATAAATTAATGGAAAAAAGGAGAGAGGTTGTAAGAGTAAAATAGTACTCTGTAATAGTAAAAGTAATGAAATCAATGGAGTGTAACAAAGCCAGTGACCAAGACATACAAGCAAATTAATAATGTTCAGTAACACACACCCAAGAAGAATCCTGTCAACAGCAACATTAGTGGTAGACGAGATAAGAAGTCTCCAATGACTATCTTCACACGAGTCCGCTTGGTCAGGTTTCATTTCAAACAATTTGACAAGAAACAACACAACTACAGACAACAGAAAACTTTTGCCAGCACCAAAAACACCTGTAAATAAAGTAAAGAACAATACCTGTATAGGTTGGTGAATATCACGTCAATGGAACTGACCATATTATCATCTTAATAGAGAATAATATGCCTCTTTGAGAGTCATTTATGGTAATAGTATTTTTTTTACACATTTGCACATCACATGTTTTTTATCACATACAGTTTGATAGTGTAGACAGAGCTTAAGACCTAAGTTTATGTTTTACCATGTATTAGACTAATAGGTGGTCTTTGTATAGAACTGTTGTCAGTTGTTTCAAACATTGAAGCAACTTGTAGCAATGCTTCTGCTTGATCATCATTCAGATGGTAATTATATATGAACTCATTAGCAAGATGCACCTGTAATTATACAAAGAAAACAATTGATTTAGGATCATCAGCTAATCTAAGATTGACTACTGTCTGGCTATATGATCACCAGACAGTGTAAAGCAAAAATCAATTTAACAGATTTACTTACAATTTCCTGTGAGGTACAAGGAATTGCATGTTGCTGAGGTTTTCTGCAAAGTGGACTTTTAAAGGCCTTACTACCAGAAGCTTGCTTCATATTGTCTGGGTGGTACGAACTAAAAAGCAAATAAAAAAGAAATTTATTCATTCATTCTTTCTTTATTTCGTAATCATTGTACAAAAAAATAACTTTTCCTTTTGTTTTCCACTCTTTCTCTTTATTGTCGAGCGACCTTAGATGATGACCTTACCTGTCCATAAGGTACGGAAGCACAGGAACTGAATTCAGGGAAATGTGTTCATCAATATTGTACAGCTGAGCCAGTTCACTGCTTGCGTTCAATAGTAACAGGCCATGCACTGGAGTATCTATACTCAAAAACAATATGACAGTTAAGGATTTGACAAATAAGTTGCTCATCCAGTAATTTAAGGTCTATGTCTTAATTAATGACATACAGTAATGTCAATACAAATGTAAAAAAAGAGAATCAATGATTGTACATAGGCACAGTACATACATGTATAAAACCATTATAAGAATTAAATGAACTTTAAAAAACAAGTTAAAAAACCATAAAAGCCTACCACAATTTAAACTAGTGATACTACAGTAATTAAAACTGTTTAAAATATGTTTAAAAGATTTTAAAAAGGTAAAAATGTACTTATTAAAAATTATAAAATCAATCAAACTTTTTAATCAAACTCTAAATTAAAAAGATGTGTTTTAATAGTTGTGTTAAAAGATGGTATTCATAGTAATACTAGAGAAGAATAAAAATGAAACATTTAATTACCTGAAGGCCAATTAGAAGGTGAATATCCAGTCACTGGTTCGATCTCTAACTCCATGTTGGATGATGGGCCATGGTAGACACTTTTAGCTATGAAACTAGAGGATGGCTCAAACTGTAAACTACTACTAATAACCCATATATCATCTAAACACAACAATATAAATATTGTTATTTAAAATAATATTTAAATTACTTTTCCCATATAAAACAAAATAAATATCTATATTATAGCACTATTGTAAGCATGTGTGTGTTTCTTCAATCAATCGTATGTGTTCCTCTATCTTCTCCTAAACCGCAATTAAATATCTGACCTTTGGCATAAGCAGACGATACATCTTTATGTAGAAGCTTCAAGAACAGTTTCTTTTTAACACCATCTTCCATGTCTCTTCTATATTTCTTTATCCAAGGCTTCAAAAATAATGCAAATATGATTAATTTACAATGCTTACCATGTGATAATATTTACAATGTTGGTGACAATGTAAAAACAACATGCCATAATGACAATATCTTTAAACAATGCAAAGACAATGTGAAGATTCTTACAGGTAGATTGGGTTGACTGAAACCACTTCTTGCCTTCCTGATTAATTTGGCTCCGCAGTGTAAGGAAAGCCCAACACTCTTCATAAAATTCCTCATTTCCATCAGTGAACTTATCTTTGGTATAAATGACTTAGTTTTGTCTTTGTCAACTTTGTCAGGTCTGTATTGGTCTGCCCACAAGAAGAACTAAAATTCATTAAAAAAAATGTTTGTTAATATATAGTAGTTACAGAGGTTTGAGAGGTGGAGAGAATGGAGGATATAGGTAAACCACCAAGAAATTTAAAGCATAATTGCCTTTTAATGTATACTACTGTAGTTGTGATGTGTAAAGATGGCAAAGAATGTGTTGAGGTGTTCAGATGTAGCAAAGAAATTAATCTAAAAAACATTTATGAAATCGTATTTCTAACACAGACTAAACACTTGGGATTAGTAGGTGTCCAAGCAAGACTGTCAGCCCTGTGGTTAAGGAGGAGTTATTTAAAAAAATACAAAGCAATCGAGTTTAGTGGTATTATACAGTATAAATGTTGATGATGATGTTTCACTCTGGTTTTCAATTCTGATGATTGAAAACTACAATGAAGAAAACGATGACAATTTTTTGATAACCGTACCTTACACTGAGAGCTTCTTGACTGGCTGCATGTATAAAAGAATCTACCTTTATTTGCTCCATCTTTTTTTACGCATACAATCTTTGCCGCTATGTTGTGCTGACACGTAGGTCCAGTGGAATCAGTCTGCCTATCACAGTTAGGTGTTAAGTTACTAATATCAATCTTACTTAGTGCCTGGTGGTACTGTTGACTTAAACTGAACATAAGTATATTTAGATGTTCTGTAAAGATAATTAAAATGTAATCTTTGTTAATTATCAAATAAGAAAGAAATTATTTTGACATAATTGTTTTAAATGGGAATATTATATGAACATAATGTTCTTCTGAACACATTTAACTGGCCATGGAACATTGTCTGAAACCACTTCAAACTATCATGGGTAAGGACATGTGGTACCTGTACTTATGTTTTAATATGTTTTAAAGACATAGGTGACTAATTACCTTTAATTGCTGAAGCTAATATAGTTTTATAAACTTGAATTCCTTCAAAGAGTATTGGTATGACAGTTTGTCTGGTTGGTGTAGCTGCACTATCTACCTCATCCTTTGATGAAAACCTCAGCTTATTTCCTATTGACATCTAAATAATAATAATACAAAGCCATAATTACAGTAGGACCCTTAAGCTATGTCTACATTATCAAACTAGTTTGATAGTGTAGACAGAGCCTTAGAAGGGGACAACTGTGGAAAGCACCAAAGTCTTCCCTTTAGGGTGAAAGAAAGTGTTCAAACATTGATTAAAGGAATTTTACTGTCAAGTTTACAAACGTAAAAAGTATAAAAAGTAACATCATTTTGAAAGATCTTTATGTTAGAAACAAGCTGGGCTTTTTTTATTATAACTTGAATAATTAAACTGAAATATGATTTTTTTTTTTTATAAAAACCTATACTAACTATACATTGTGAATATATACCTGATTATTATGTAAAGTGCTGCCCAAATTGTTGACTCTATTGTTCACACTAGCCACTGGTAATACATTATTGACATAGGGAAAAGACTGATCTTCACTCAACACTTGAAAACTCTTGCTTCTGTCATGTGTACAAATTACATTGTTTGTTTTTAGACAAGATTTTATGTCTGTTAACCCAGGCTTTTGAAAGTTTCTAGACAATTCTAAAGATGTTGATTTATTAGGACAAACTACATCTCTATTTCCAGAACATAATAAGGTGTTTTTATTTTCAAAATGAATTTGATGCAGGGTTTCATTTTGCTGGTGTGGCGAGACCTGTAGAGTTGTTTCCTGCGTAGAATCTGGTCCACTGACATCGTCACCAATGGCATTAAATACTTCATCAACATCATCCCCAAAAAAATCCTGGAGTTCATCAGCTGAAAATACAAGCAAATTATTTATTTATTTTTTTATTTATGACAATTCGGAGACACGTCTCCCGGAGAAGCCAGATAGTCACATAGCCATCTAGTGGCTAATGAAGCGGTCTCCCCCTTAAACTACAGTATCTTAACTTAATACAGTAAAAGAAAAAGAAATAAAAATTCACTAAATGTGCTTAAAATACTACTACAGATTGAGGTGATGTAAATATACTGTACATAGAAAGTTTCTCATGTTCAGATGAGCTCTCACTAACACTAAACCAATTTATTACAATGTAAGTTAGTACACTTATTAAAAATAAAGTAATTATTATTATTTGTTGTAATTGATTGGCAATTTACTGTTGAGTACAGTTTTTCCATTGAGTACTTATTTAACGGAATATTTTGTGTGTTGAGATTGTTCTCAACAAAAACTTCTTGTTGAGCACAATCCGTTTACAGTTTACCATTCGAATACAAAAAGTACTCGACAGCTTTTATGTTGACTACGAAAGTTCCCAATCGAATACAACAATTGTTATCATCATTGACATAGTTTAAAATTTAATTTCAAAGCTACTGAAATGGAAAATTTATGTACATTTGCCAACAATTGATTGCAGACTCAAATTTAATTTTGTTTATGAACTATTTCATTTTTGAAATATTTACTTAATGAAAAATGAAATACCTACTGTAATTGATTAGAAAAATAAAATAACTTTTTACTAATGAAAACATGAATTAATGAGAAAATAAAATAACTTACTTAATGACTTATCCAAAGTTAGATTCATATTGAAAGAATTAGCATTGGACTCGATTACAGGAACAGTACCTAAAAACAAGAATAGAGAGATTTTGAACTTGCGACAACCAAACGGATTTTCAGTTAATTCTTTTTAAGATCATCTGAACACTAGCACCACTAAGACTTTAATTAAAGATTATGTTTTCTCTCACGCATGTCCTATATCATAAAAGCATACCTAATTCCAATATACCTTCTCTTCCCTGGCTAAGATTAATATCTGTACGTTTTTTCTTGTTCATTGATATTGAATTTCTTTTGCTTTCTTTGCAGGTAATTCTGGATGTGGTCAAATATTCATGAGATTGTGACTTCCAATTATTACTCTCTAATTCTACATCTGGTGGTTGAGATATAATTGTTTTCCTTTGTCTAATGCTAAAATCTAAATTCCTATTATTATGATCATTATTTGGAGATGAGTAAAGAGGTGTCACCAACTCAAGATAGTTGTCATTAACATGTTTATTTGATGCAAAATATTGTGAGATGCATTTACTATCTGTTGCAAGAGTTTGTGATGACAATGGTCTTTCTGTGGACTCAAATGTATGAGCTTGGTTGGTTTTTCCATAACTTCTTAAATCCTTAAATGCTCTTAATGGCTTTTGTGATCTACTTGTACCATTATCTGCCATCTTTTGGTACAGTTGATCATCTCCAGTTTCTTCTAGAACCTCTGGATACTTTTCAGGAACTTTTTGATAAACTTCTGATATTTGTACATTACCTTCTGACACTTCCTGCAATGGTTGAGCCTCTGGAACTCTTTGGTAATATTCAGCACTTGTTTTTAAATTTCCTAGCCTTGAATCCTGCTTCACATCATCCTCATAGAATAAATCAGCCTCAATCAAATTATATGCTAAAGATGAGTCTGGCATAAATGATTCAAAACTTATGGAATTGGCAGTAACATCATTGAATTTCTCATTGGCATTGCAATCAAAATCTCTATTCATTTGTGATCCATTATAAGGCCTTTTTGTTGCAGTACTTAATCTTGTTTCTCTTTCATTTTTAAAATATCTCGATACATTTTCTTTGTAATGTTGTGGTGATAGTAGATTTCTGCCTTCCTTTGTATTATATCTACTCCATTTAAAATTATATGGATCTTCTTCAAAACTAAAAATGCCTCCTTTCCTCTTTGAAAACATATCTCGGCTTAAAGAAGTCTGTTGACGTTCTTGATCACTGATGGAAAATGCATCTGGTAAGTTGGGTTTCTGATGGTCACTTCTGTGAATTGGTCTCAAATGACAACTTGACGACCTCTTTGCAGTTTCACTGCATTTGGTACCTCTCCATAAATACTCTTCAACCTTATTAGTAACCTAGGTAAATGGAACGATTACATTTTAGAAGGAATTTGAAACAGATTATAATAATAATAATATACAAACACTTCACAATATTCCATTAACTAGTGAGGAAACTTACATTTAATTTCCGATTATAGATATTTCTGTTTTTAGTAGTTCTAGCAGAAACAGCATTATTGACACTTTGTTTTGAAAGTATCTCATCAATTAAGTTGCGAGTTACCTCTGTGCAGTCGTATGTGTTCTTGAGAGAAGTGGTATTCTCCTTGTAGGGAGGTAAAGTGAAGTCTAAAGTGAAAGAATTTAGATTAAAGATGTTTTTCAAGATTCAATTATTAAAAAGTATAGTGTGACAATGTATTAATTAATGCATACACCTATTACTGTATCTGATTAAAACAAATGTTCTTACCGTTTGAATGACTTTGTTCCAAAGGCTTAGAACTCCATAATTCACAACATCTAGCATTAGTGGATAATTTAGCCTGTTCATATCTTATTTCATTGAAGTCTTCTACAAGTGTCTGTTCTCTACAATGTACCTTCTCCTCATCTGAAGTCTCCCAACTTTGAAAGTAATTCAAAGAATGGGAAATTGACTGAGAACTCAAATTGATTAATGACGGAGACTCATCCAATTTACACCTCTCATGATTAGAAGATTTTGAACAATATTCACTTTGGGAATGATAATCATTCATAATATCATCAGATGATTTCATGTTTGATAATACCTTCTTTGAAACTGGGCTAGAGATTGGGACAAAATCAAAAGTATCTGCAGATGTTGAAGTCTCTTGACTACTGGGCACTGACATTGGCAATACTTGTTGGCAACTGAACAACTGAGAGCCATCACTAGTACCCTCAGGTTCACTGTTATCCACTATTATAGGCATGTCATTTTGAAAATCCTGCTTAATTTCATCACAACTTTGATGTACTATGTTTTCTTTATCACGGCTAATTGTTTCAATATTGCAATCATGTGTTAGAAGGTCGCAACCTTTCTTTGAATAGAGCAACTGAGAATCATCAGATTCACATTCATCCACTATTATTGGCATGTCATTTTGTATATCCTGCAAAATTTCTTCACAACTTTGATGCACTATGTTATCTTTATCACGGCTAATTATTTCAGTATTGCAATCTTGTGCTGGATGGTCGTAGTCTTTCTTTGAACCAACACTTTCATCATCCAATTCATCAAATGTCTGTGTTATCTGCTGCAAATTAACATCTGATTTCATCTCATCATACAAATTCAAATCATTTGTTATGAAAGTATCATCTTGATCATCACATTGAAAAAACGCTTCGCTGGTATTCTCAAAAGGTATGTTCACTTCCACTAATTTATTTCTGTTTAGAACTTGGTTGATGGCTGTTCCTACAAAATTTGCCTCTTTTAACTTGCAGTTTATTACCACTGTTTTATCCACTTCACAAATGCTATCATCAAACTCTGTAAGGTTTTGCGAGTTCAAACAGCAACCAGATAAGGTACCCTCTTCATCAGATATATGAATAATTTCCTCTGATGCAACACATCTCTCATTCTTTCCATTAGTTACTGATTTGGTATTTTCTTCTTCTGGTATAAGAAAGTTATTCTTCCACTCTACTTTACTAACACTTGTCAAATGATTAACCAATTGCAAATTATATTTTTCTTTATAAAACATTTCAATATTTTTATCTAGCTTACCAGTAACAAGGTTTTCACTGTTTCCCGATAGTTCATTGCTTTTGGTCATTATTTTGTCTTCACCCGTCACAGAAACATCTAATGGAACAGTCTTGTCAAATGTAATTATTTTACACTTTTCTGCCATAACATAATCTTTGTTCGTCTTTTCAGATAAAGGTGAACAGCGATCTTCAACACATATGTCATTATCTTCAGTTAAGTTTTTCTGTCCAAAGACTTCAACATCATCTACTATATTTTCTGGTATTACTACAATTTCCTTCCCTAAATTATTGTCTTCTAACTTTCGTTTGAATATGTTATTCTCTTCTGTTGGTACAAAATCCTTCATTAAGAGAAATTTAGTATTTTCTTCTGATTTTTTTACATAAACACTATTATTTGGTATCTCATATACAGTGTTTTCAGCTTTTGATACTTCACTATTAGAAGATAAGTTGCCAATATCACCATTTTCTACAATCTGTTGTTTGTAATCTTCTACAAGAATTTCTTCTAATTCAGGTTGTCTGTCTTCAACTATTGGTTCTTCATAATTTATTACAATACTATCCTCGAATAAGAACATTTCATTGCCATCATCTACATGGCTTTCTATGATGTTCTCTCCTAGTCTGTCTGATTTTACTATATCTACATCTACATCCATTTGCACTGTCTGACTAGAACAATCCTCACTAAATACTAAATCCATCTTTTCCTCATTTGTGTTTTCTAATCTATTATCACCACTACTCTCCTCACAACCTTCTAAACAAGTCTTTATCAAAACTGGATCGCTAACTAAAACATTTGTATCTGGCATTATATGTTTAGTATCGGATGTTTCCAGACACATTTCTAAGTCATTCCTTTCCTTTACAAATTCAGTTTCCTCAAAATTATTTTCTTCAGATTTTACTGTATTTCTAGTTCCCTGTTGGTCAGATAATTTTAGTATAGTCTCTTTACAACAATTAGCTATTTTAACATTAACTTTATCCTCAATATGAACAACCTTACCAGGATTTGTCTGCATTTCTGAACAGACTTCATTGGACTGCTTCACTGGTACTTGGAATTTCTTTCTTTTGTTTCCAAGAAGTTCTAAAATCTGGACTCTATTCCTCTTCATACCTGCATGAATACTATTTGTTTGGCACTCTCCAATATTTGTTTGATTTAATGATGGTTGACATATATTACTTTTGGCAGTAGAATTTGATCCTACACCATTTCTATCATCACAAACATCTTCACTGCTGTAACTATTCAATATTCCTGACGTTTTATTCTGCTGGTTGGAGTTTTTAGAACCAGTGAATTGTTTATTACAAGGTGTAATTACACCCCTATTCTCACTGCAATGTTGCTGCCTTGATGAATTGTTTGTGGGTGGTGGAGAGAACTTTGAATGTTCCACAGGAGATTCTTTGAGGCCATTCTCCGGTTTTGTATTCACTTGCCGTGGAACAGTAAATCCCTTAAATAATGAAATGAAAGACATTTGGTACAATATACTTTATATACAATTTACATTTTAAGCAGTAATAGGTATACATAATGTAATAGTTTGTTATGTTTTATTACTGTGGGGTGGCTTACAGGAAACCAAATCCTTTCTTAAATTCAAGTGTATGGAATCTGGAAAACAAGATAAATTTTCAAAGACCAAAACATAGTGGATGTCCTTATAACCACATAGATGCTTTGCATGGAAATCACTCAAAGACTAAAGATAAGCTTGCAAAGAAATTATTAGAAAAACTAGAAATATATTCATAGAGTTAAGCACTGCCTCCACTATCAAACTAGTTTGACAAAAAAAGTGTGATGTGCCCAAATATGGTAGTGATATGTCCAAATATAGTGATATGACATCATCGTGTCCATATACTGTATGGGCACATCACATGTTTTTGTCACATAAAATTTGATAGTGTAGACAGAACTTTAGTAAATTATTATTCACAGGCTAGTTCTAGGAGTTTAGAATTTGAAATATACTTTACCATTCTTTTTCTTGTAAATGTTTTAGCAGTTTTAGGGTGTGCACACTGTACTTTAACATCACCAGTGCTGGATGGGAGTGGTTTGTTTATTTCACTATTGCCATTATCATCAACTGTTATCAAGTATTTCGCACTTTCAAGATCAGCACCTAAATAAACCTTTAAACACAAGGAAATCCCTAACATTTTAAATCAAGATTTTTATTTTGATATAAAAAAATTTGTTTTTGTTTTGGCAAGAATAAAAATAAATGAAAATGTCATAAATCAATCAACTATGAGGATGGCAAATTGGGTTGATAATTGGAAGGTAGTGGCAGTGCACATAAGACCAAAACATGTAGGGCTATCTGACACCTTCCACGATAGAAATGAATTTATTAATTAAACATTGGCACTTACTTGAGCTGGCTTAATGTATAATGTATCAATGTGACCATTGTGGTCATCATACAGAAGTGCTTTGTTGTCTTGGTATACCTTTAGTCTGCCATCATGCCAAGTTTTACTTTTCTTTGTTTTTTGATGAGTATACAGCACCTTAAAATTAAAAATGTATCTGATTATGTAGACAAACATTCTGTGACTCTAATTTTTCTTTCTTTATATATTTAGGCAAATTGCCAATGATAACCATAAGCAAATTCATTCACTTTTCTTCTTAAAGGTGGAAATCCTGTTCGCAAGACAAACATATACACAAGATGCTCTACAAAACAAAAGTCTTTAGGAGTGCAGTTTGTCATTAGAAAAAATCCTGACATGACAGGATTGGTAGCTGAGCATCACCCAAACCTAATGTTTCAGTGAAAATGGGAACTGCAAAATCATCACTTTACAAATGGTACTCTTGATTTAAAATGGGTTTAAACAACTGAATAATAAGAAATATATAACAGAAAGACACGTACAATGAAAACCGTACTTGATGACATCTTGATGAGAAGATTCAAATAAAATGCTTCATGCTGTGTAAAAACAAAAAAAGGTTAAATTCGTGATTCGCAATAATATAATTATCATTATCAGCAACGCACACAATTTTAAATAAAATAATCAATTCTAATTTTCAGAGGAGTGATCATGGGATTTCCTTGCGCAATTTGAAATTGTGCAGGATTTCTTGTGCAAATCATTCAACTCGTGCATATCAATTATCATCCATTATTTATAAATACGGCACTGCTTACTTTCTAGCTAGGCGCCAATGTATTCTTAATCACTAGCCTACACCGCCGACCTACATTGTAGGTGATTAGGCCTGCCTTGCTTACTTAGCAGCTAGAACTAGGTAGGGCTTAGCTATAGGCTACCAGTAGCTAGCCAGCACACCACCACACACACCCTCGACCTCACTACTGTCAGTCTTAAATTCAGCAGGATGCTGATTCTGAAACACAATCTATTATCTGTTGTTGTCAATAACGGTAATTCTAATATCTAAGTTCTGAATTCGAATGGAACACAGAATGAAACACAAATAGGTTACGTTTTTTAATAACAAAACTAGCCATTCAACTTTGTTATATTTATGTTTTTGTTTGCTGCTAGGCCCATGGAGTAAAGAATAAGAGGCCTAAGCCTGGCTATTGGTAGCGGTGCAGATTTTAAGCAACGCGCGCTGAATTAAATTCCGCCCTCTATAACGTACGTTTTTAATAGGTCGTCGTCCCCGGTCAAAATATGACCTTTAACCTACAGCCCTGGGAAATTATTTACATACAATAGATAAACAGCTGATTAGACCTCACTGTTGCACAGATTTCGAAATCTTATTTCATTGTTGCACACTTGTTTACTTACGAAAGACAAGAAACAACTCCCCAAAACGGTAAGGCTTGTAATTATAAGTTTTAATCATAAACTTGGCATGAATTATTGATAATATTATTATCTGAATGTGGGTGGGTAGAGGAGTAAGAGTTTACAACCTATCACTAACACTAACAGCTCCCGGTTGGGCCTCTGTCTTATCATAATTGAGAAATGAAAATTGTTTTTTGTTTCCAAAGGTCGTTGTAATCTTGGACTATTGTTACATTATTTGTTGTGCAATTTATTTTAGATAGTTGCCGGTGATTTCACAGTTGTCCACGTCGACTTTTAGATGTGACTAGAAGCTGAATAAAAGTTTCAGAAGAAAGTAACCACCTTGAACAGGAGTTTTATAAGAATTTAAAGTTTGTAACTGCTGAATACAAAATGAAGATGCAACTAACTTTATTGGCTTTTTGTTTTATTCTTTCAACATGTAAGTAATTTAATATTTGTTTCCAACAACAATGTGTTATCAGTAGTATGAAAAAGTAGGAGAAGCATGGGTGTCCTCCATTTTTTTAATTTTCTATTTTTTTATTTTTTTTTTCACGTGTAAGAGCCTGCTAGCCCCCACTTTAAATCTACAGTATATGACACACAGGATACCTCACAAAAGTAACTAGCCTAAAATTCCAAATTCATACCTACTGCAATTAACAAAATTCTGAATTGTGTCCAAAATTACACAAAAATGCGTTAAATTAAAACCCTATTTGGTACTTTTTGTTTTAAACTATCTAGACACTCATAAATGTGTCTAGTCAATTGATAATTTCATATACATGTTTGGATTTGTTCCGGCATATTCTAGATGTTATAAATGTCCAACCAGGAAATCAGCTGCTTTTGTAACACTAGCATTAGTGTACCATCAACTTCCTATTCTCAACAATTGTAACGTTCATATCTAAGCTACAGGGTTAAGGTTAAGAGTGCTGGTATTGCTATTTTACTATATTAGCTGCACTGAAAGATCAAATCATTTTGCTATTTTTTATTATTAAAATGTGACCATTGAATTCAATTTATTTTTAGGCACTGCCTTGAACTACGAACTTGGGAAAATGTACAAGTACAGTTACGAAACTGAATTAAAAGTGGATGACCCTTCTCTGGACAAAGATACTATTGGACATTCTGACGCCGGGTTTAAACTCTCCTCAAATGTCAACCTAGTGGTAGCATGGCAAAATAGTGCTAATAAACAGGATCAGTTAATTGAATTAACTGTAAGTGAATTATTAGGCTTATTCGACTTTGACTCACAAGGCCAATTTTAATTATCAAATACTGCCCAAACAGCATCAATCAAAAACAATTTAAAATTATAAACAAAAAATCAAAACTGTGACAAGATTTCAGTTACACATGCTTTTTGCACACTTCTTCAATTAATTCTTCTTTTTGCAGGTGCAAGATGCAAAAGTTTCAAATGTCTCAGAGCGGCCAGAGGATAGGAACACATTTACAAATGCACCCCTTTCTAAACAAATAGTTTCACCTTATTCGGTATTCTTCCAATGGAATGATGGCAGAGTTGGATCAGTCTATGCTAATGAGAGGGATGTTTCCGGGTCTCTTAACATGAAGCGTGGCCTGATTAGCCTGCTTCAGATACAATTGGCCAATGGAAAAGTCACTGAGGTAAAAAAAAAGCTGTGTGCATTTCTTTTATAAACAAAAATTGTTGTAAATACTTTAATAGTTGGATTATCAAGAGTGGAGTTGTGGCTTGATGGTTATGATGCTTGGCTACCACTCCAAGGGTCCTGGGTTCAAGTCCTGTCACATGTCAGGATTTCTTCTAAGGACAAAATTACAACTCCACTCCCAAAGACTTGTAATAAGACTTTGTTTATGTAGAGCATCTTGTGTATATGTTTGTCTTGTGAACCTCTGAGGGTCCCTAATGATCAGCAATTGCTGGATGGATCACCCTCTTTAAATATGGTTAAAAAAAAAAAATTTAAAAAAATCAATTAAATTAAGAGTGTAGTGGAGCTTAACGTGGTGGTAAAGTGCTTGCCTTCCAATTCCAAGGTCCAGAGTTCAATCCTGACCTAGAGTTGTAACTCACAACTCTTTTAACTTCACTCCCTAAGCCTCAAATGAGACTTCGTTTATAAGCATGATAAATTATAAAATAGATTATCCATCCTGTAATTGGCAAGTTACTCACTGTTTTTTTTAAAGAAAAAAGGAGAGGTTTTTCATTCATAATATATTCATTAATTTTGTTAATATTCATCCTTTTATTTATTAATCTTTTAATCACTTCATACATTCTTGATTGCATTAGACTGATGCATCTGGTGAATGTCAGGTAACGTACACTGCTAAGGAGAGAACCATCAAAAAGGTTAAAGATTCCAAAACATGTTCTGCTCCTTCTGACGTCAATTACTACCACCCGCAACAGATCATGGACATTGATGTGAGGTCAGAGGTGAAAGCAGACTACAAGTTGTCTGATGATGGTTCTATTATCCAATCAGCAAGCAGCTTTGAAAGTCATTTAACTGGAATCAACGTTAGAAAATCTCTGGCTTCTTCTGTTGTCTCAACGTAAGTCATTCTCAAACTTCGTAAATTCATTACATTTTAAAATGGTACTCTTCACTTTTTAATAAATTATATTAATTTAGTTTTATCAATTCACAAGCTTCTTATTACATTTTAAAAATGTGTGTGATTTTTAACAAGAGCTGCCTTGAGGACTCAACAAAGTGTCCCCTTAATTTGGGTCTCCCCCGAATTGGCCGTAACAAATGCTGTGAAGCTCCATAATCCAATAATAGATTTCAAAATCACACATAAATTAAACTTACACATTTAACTAAATTCTTTCATCACATTGATTTTCTGTTTGTACTTGTGACAAAACAAACACATTTGTCACAGTCTGTACTGTAATATGAACAAAGGGGAAAGACCTTTGCTGTAATAGGTCGCGCTTTAATCTCATCAAATATTTTAATAATCACAATGAGCACAAAGATATGACTAGTTTGACTTTGTCAATATGTTATATTTTTACAAGGTTATCAAAGTCTACAACCCTTGCCACGTGGATGACAGTTACTTGAAAGTAATTGATATGTTTCATATTTTAACAGGTCAGAAAAAAGTGTTGAAAATGGATTCCTATAACAGCAATTATAAATAATCAGTTATGAAAAGAAAGAATAAAACAAATTATTTCTCATCCATAACCCATTGGTTACAAACAGAAAAAATGTATCAATATTTGCAGAACAACAACATGCTTTAAAACGAGTCCATTATTTCATATATTATTTCAAAAAATAATATTTTGCTATTTGCAGACAAGACTTAACATATGTCTCAACAGAAGGAGGTGCTAAGATGTTGTCAGGGGCAACTATAGATGATGCATTGGCCAGTAATACTGACTTGGTAGCCATTTCAATGATCTCAGAACCAATTCAACAACAATGTACCAGCGGCTGTGAAATTGTAAGATTTTACCATTTCAATTTGAGATGTTTGATTTATATGTCAGTGTTCATTTTATTAATTTGTATTTATATTTAAAATTTCATTGTAAATTTTATCTTATATCCTCAGATGTTTATTTTACTTCTGTATATCAAGTGTATGTATTACTTTGATCCTTATTTATATTCATTATAGCCTTCTAAAGTTATGGAACGTTTAAGGTCAAATTTAAAAGGTGAACACATGTCCAAAACAGAATCAGCTATTGCGTCGATTGACGCTGTTCTCGCATTTCGCAACGCTGGTAAAGACACTCTTCTAGCAGTTCTTCGTGATCCTAAAAATAAAGATATTCTGTAAGTTTTAAATTTATTTGTCTTCATACATTAAAATGGACTTTCCTATAAATAGTAAATAAATAATATAGGATAATAAATTAGGATAATAAAAAAGTTAAGACACTCTAAAGCCTTCTAGTGTGTAGTGGAATATTATAATAACTTCTCTGTCCGTCATGTAAACTGTATTTATCCATGATAGACATGATATAATACATAAATGAAGGTTGATGTAGTGTGAATTTCAAATACAAAGAAATATTTCATATTCATGAATGTAGTTGTACTTAGTTTTATGTAAGGCCTTCAAATCAGTTTAATCTTTCATATCGACAACAACATTTCTCTTTATTTATCTTAATACCTCCCTACACTTTATTTGACACAAAATTGTGCGATTCTTTTTCTAGACCTCAGTTGATGGATATCCTTGCAGCAACACAGACATTGGCATCAGAAAAGGTCCTCTTAGAAGTAGTAAACTTCAAAGATGAAGAAAATGCAGAAGGTATTGAGCGGATATTCTTTGTAACTGGTTATAATAACCACCCTAGTGAATTTCTTCTAGAAAAATATTTAGTAAGTATACATTTGCTTTTTAGAATATCCTAAATATAGAAAATTTATCAAAAATGTTAATACATTTTCAAAAAGTATGTTAGTTTTTCATTTTTTAATTTGTTATTACTGTTACCATTATTTTAGTGACATATAAATATATATTTCATATTTAATTTGCTTTTTAGATTTGATCCAGTTTATATGCACAAAAGCTCTATAGATTAATAAATGAATGACTCAAGTTAAAATGTTTATCATTTTATTAAACATTAACATGGCCTAGAACCTCTTTGAAGTGGGATTTTTGTGGAATGTTTCATATTTAATAGTTTTGTTTTTAATATTATCTCATTCAATAATTAGGATATGCTAAAAAATAATGGTGTTCCAAATGATGAAGTTAAAGAGACACTGGCGCTAACACTTGGAAATCTACTGGGCATATACTGTGGTACTGAGTCCAGATGTAAAACAAAGGTATGTTACACATTACATGATAGTATTGAGTTCTTCAGATGAGGAATAAAGCTGTTGGTCCTGTGTACATACAGTTCTTGTTAAAGAAAAGATTAGTTACACTGCTGGCTGCAGTGGTCTAATCTGTTTTTCTTCAGTTTCAAGTATAATAAGGATTGCATTTATTTAATGCCTTGACTGTAGTGTTAAACAGAAGATTACAACAACGATTGGTTGGAGGCATTTATTGTTCTATATGGTTGAACTATTTTAATTAGCCAGAAATGCTCGTCTATCTACATCTCAAGATTATAATTCTTTTTAAAGGTTGCTATTGACATCAAGGAGTATCTATTAGAAATGGTAAAGTCTGATGATGTAGCAACCAAATGTCAAGGCCTTCGTGCTCTGGGCAATGCAGAGATGCCATCTCTCTTTCAAACCTTTGTCGATATTGCTGCCAATGAAGTGGATGCGGACGTTTTAACAACAGTAATCAATGTTATGGACGTCTACGACAAAGAATTCTTTACAAAAGAAGTAAGATTCAAATATCATATAATTTATTCACTTGTGCGTTCTTGCCTTGATACGCTTGACACGTTGTAACGCAGGCATAGTCGTGCATGACGGTGTAAGAAGCATGACTTCAAGATGGCATGGCTCATTGGTTAATGTGATGAAGCCATATTCTGTGGTCCCTAACCATGGTGAACTCGTTTATTATATAACCAATTTTAATAATCTAACCACCATTTAAACAGTATATCATGAATGTCTAATAAACTTACCATGGTAGCCTTGCATCTTGACAGGTGAATGCAGTACTCAACAGAATATACCATGAGGTTCAACGTGAATACACATATGTAATCCGACTTACGGCAGCCAACACCCTTCTTACTAAGAATCCTTCTGAACAAGATGTCATTAATATCCTGCTGTCTCTAAACTGCCAGAAAGTACCTGAGATGGTAACATTTCTGACAGCAAAGATTGACAACTTGATGACGCTAAATACTGTGGCAGGGTTGGTAAAATTTTATCATTTTTTTCAACCCATAATCATACTCTATTATACATCTTAAAAACTTTTATACAAGACATATTTATACAAGACACATTTAAAAAGTGGCAATTTGAGAATAAATTAAATATTGTTATTTACATATCTTTTTTGACAGAAAAACAGTTCGCAAAGCTCTGTCTTCTGCAGCAGTTAGTAACTATAACACACGTGCCCACAGTGGACTTTCCGCAGCCTTTACTAATGTTATGGCAGGTAGGCATTTAAATAAGTAAATGTATTCATAAAATATGCAACTACTGACCATGTTGCTATCATAACCTGAATGGTCTTTTTACTGTATAATTTCTCCTGTGATTTTTTTAAACGAGTGAGATGCGGGCCACACAGCACACATTGTCAAGTTGTACATTTTAAATTGATAAACCAAGATGTATGAAAATAGTTACTTTCGGAAATTACACATAACCACATTTATCTAAATCAGAGATACATTTGCATAAAAATCCATAAACAGGATAGGTGCTTTTGCTGAAGGTTTATATCAAAATATAATTACACAGGTTTTCAAAGAATATTCACTTTTATTCAGATACTGCTGATGCACTGTCAACGTTTGACCAAGACATTCTTTTTACGTCAACTGCTGTGCTGCGGAAGAGTGACTTCTCTGTCAACCTTGAAGCTGATGACAACACTCTGCAGATTGCTAATGTAAGACCAAATATAGTAGTGATATGCCCAAATATGGTAGTGATATGACATCATCATGTTCATATATAGGCACATCACATTTTTGTTGTCACATAAAGTTTGATAGTATAGACAGAGCTTTACTACTTTCATAATATTTTAGGTTGCACTCAATCACACTCTTCTATTCATTTCAATTTAGTCACTTTATTGCATCATGTATGCTGTTAAGAAGTTGACAATTAGTTTAAAATATTCAGAGAACATTTAACATAAAGAATTTATAAACACAGAAAAAGTAATTCCAAAGTCTGCACGTAACCTTAGGTTGGAATTTGGGCAAGAGGTTTAGAAACCTTCCTTGGAGAAGACACTGGAGAGGAAGCAGGTGCTGCTGCTGGATTGTCTGTCAAAATGATGGATGTTCAACTTCGACCTATGAGCTTTTCTATGACTATGAGTGACCTGATGAGTCTTGTGTGGAGCATGGGTTCAGACAGTAGTATGACAGCCCTTCAAGGAATCATTTTACTTCAGGATCATTTTGAGGTACTGTTTAAAACCATGCTTATGGTTAGGAAGCTTTAAATTTACGACAACCCAGAACCTACTGTATGAATATCAATTGTTGTCACCTGGACCTACAATCCTACAAAATAGTGTTGGAAGAATAGCATGATAGACTAGTCCAGATAGTCATATTTCCACTCTAATAAGATGCTGTATGCATTCCGTGTTAAAAGCGAAAAAACATATATATTTAGGGTATTTTTGGGGTGCTGAATTGCTTGACTTTTAAGTGACGTAACAAGTTAAAAATGGTGTCTATACCCATGTTTGTGATACTGAGGATTCCAAATATATTGTTAGTAAAGTTGTAAATGTTCTATTTCAGCCGCCATGTTGAAATCCAAGATGGCCACCATTTTAAACGTATTAATGGCTTGCTAAGTCACTTAAAAGTCAAGTTATAAGCCAAAATAAGTGTGAAATGGCGGCCATTTTGTTTTTCACATTTTAAGGGTGAAGATCTAAAAATTGAGCTGGGCAGATTTGAATTCAGCACCACAAAATTACCCTAAAACACATTTTTTTTACGCTTTTAACACGAAATGCCTACAGCATTTCATTTTTCTCAAATCTGGACTAGTCTATGAGGAAGCATGTTCATGTCCCCACTTGTGCACACATTGAAATAACTAACTGCAACTAGAATATCTAGTGATAACTGTACTGTGTATTTAATCATCTCAATGAATCCTGTTTCAGACCATCCGCTTACAATCTGGATTTGACGTTGAGGTTGCAGTACAAGGAACAGTATCTCTTAAACTTAGTGGAGGACTTGATTTCAGTCTGTGGGAAAGATCTTCTACAACTTCTATTTATAACAAGTATGTAAAAGTCTGACATTATCATCGCAATAATTGTTATGACAGATTATAGTACCAGACTACAGCATGGAATCGATTAACATAGGCAATGTCTATCCAAGATAAATAGTGTACCAGATGATGATAATGCTTTGACAATTTGACCAATCAATTCTTCCATCATGTACTTCCATTTGAAAAATGAGAGGACAAACAAAATAGTAGTAGGAATAACTCGGTTATATTTTGTAAGTCAGTTTTAGAAAAGTCTGCCCAATTGGATGCAAATAAGTTTTTCTTGTTATTTTCAGTGGTGCAATGGCAGTTCGAGGATCACTAAAAGTTGACACAGGATTCCTTAAAACTGGAATAGAATATTCTGCTGACGCTGATGGCAGTATCACCTTTATAACTAGAGTACTATTCGCAGAATTGCCAGCCAAGTTCTGTATGCAAATGATGCAGGAACCCTTGCTATTTAGGTAAGGATTTGCATTAAATGCATGTGTTATTGCTGTATCCAATTTGCTAATGCTAAAGCTCTGTCTACACTATCAAAATAGTTTGACAAAAAAAAGTGTGATGTGCCCAAATATGGTGGTGATATACCCAAATATGGTAGTGATATGATATCATCATGTCCTTATATGGGAACATCACATTTTGTTGTCACATAAAGTTTGATAGTGTAGACAGAGCTTTAAGTTTAATATTGCACCTATGGAATTCAATACAGATCTACATCTCTACGGTTTCTCCTGATTTTCCTGACTTCTCAAATTTTTGTTTACTATTTCGAATTAAGGAAGGGTTGGTGTACAATTATACTAAAAAGGTGTGTGGTACTTCAAATCTATCTTTTAAACATAGTTTAACTTTTTCATTTTGATTGATGTTTTTCAGACATAGAGTTTATAAATATGAGGAGCTAATGGGCTCCACAACTAAATTTAGCGTGGCAGTTAAGAGAAATACTCTTGCACCACCCCAGTCTTTCAAACTATACAAGCAGAACTCAATTCAATGTGATCAAATGCTGGGACAAGAAGAGGAGGAAAGTGATTCATGGTGGTAAATGAAAACCGATTTACAGTACTTTGGTTTTTGTTTTTAACATTGTTCAAGATTTCATGTGATTGTTTTTATCTGTAATCAGAATGTATGCGTACTGATACAAAGGGGAATGTAATATTGGGGGATTTTGATATAGCCCAAAAAGAAATTTTGACCTAAACAATTGAGTGAGTGAGTTAGCTATTTAAGAAGATGACATACAATGAAACTTCATTGAGGTTCATGGTGAGGGCTACTATAACAGTAAAGATGTCTTATTAAAAGCCTAATATAATATAAGGGTGACCTATAGCTATTATATATGTGGCAAATGAGGGTTATGTACTAATACATAATAAAAGGATGACTAATAAAAGAGATGCTCAATTAGGGTGAAACATGTGTCTTTCCAATTCATCTTACAGTGGTATTGAAATATATAAAATGGTTAAAAAATATATTATAAATGCTAAACATTTATTCTCTTAGTCCAATACTTTACTGGTAGTAAAGTGTAAGCTCATATCCCAAGTGGACTCATTTCCTACATAAGCTAACCCTCTGGATTTTGGTTCTAGTAGTCACCCTCAAACTTGACCCAATTCTAGAATGGTAGGATCAAGTTAGCGTAATGTTAGATTTATGGAATTTAATAATTATATTCGTTGTTTCAGATTATTTATTTTTGTGTTTTGAATGGGCGAAAAAATTAACATTCCATTCTTGTTTATTGAATAATTACTATTCGATACCGATTTCAATAAACATTGAAAATTTTAAAATAAAAATATAGATATATATATATTTAGATATCTTAGTTAGCTTTGTAGGAATATTTAGGTTAGTAGTACCGATCAGCAACTTTGAATTTAAATGATGAAATTTAAATTTAACATCAAAGTGCCATCGAAGTATTATGCTTGATTTGTAGATTAGAGCTTTATAGTTGAGAGAAATCACTCCTGGATCTTTATGCAAAACAGTATGCTAATAAGATGCCCCGCAAATTCTATCCCACCAATAGCAGTATGGTTGAAATTGGCTGTTTGGCTGTTCAAAAGCAGACTTAAAATGTTTACGTTTGCATGTTCTAGTATTAACCACAACGTACTGTGTTTATATCTTTAAAAAATCAGAAGTTAATATCTACTCAATTGTTATTTCTGAAGTACTGAAAGTTAAGAACACTAGTTTAAAGTAAAGAGTTATTGCAGCTTGCAGCCAAGAGTTATTGCAGCTTGCAGCCAAGAGTTATTGCATCTTGCAGCCAAGAGTTATTGCAGCCTGCACCCAAACTTGTCAATGACGTATATTTTAGAGCTTCCACAAGGTTTATTTTCACTCATCAGTATTTGCTTTATTGAAATGCAGCTCTGTGAAGTCAAAAATGATTTTCCCGGTTGCAAATAAAGATTACGTAAAATTAAAAGATATTAAAACTTTTGTAAAAGCTATGTAGCGAATATTGTTTAGAACAAAGTAGAGTTGCTATGCAAAGTAAAAGAACTAAAATCAATGACAATTATGCAATAAAACAATGTTAAACCAAATTAATGAATATTTTGCTGAATAAAATGTTTATTTGATTTCCTTTGTTCTTTTAATGTGTAATAAAGTAGTTCAGTTTCGTGAAATTAGACACTGGTGTTTGGAAAAAACACATTTTTAGGAAGCCTGTATTTATTTTCCATTTTACAATATCATTAGGGCTGACAGAGGTAGTCATTATTTTATATTTATATACAAGTTACTAAAAATCTATTATTGAGATTTTATTTTACATAATTGAACACACAACTTGCCCTAATAGGATCTGTTCCACAATATCCATTTCATCTGAATACCTTGCCAGCCAGCTGTAGCTGTAGCCTAGATAACTCTCTAGTAATTTTCTAATACGTCTATGGGAAATACACCGTGTTAAAATCTGTGTGACAATCTTGTCATATAAATATACTTTTTAAAATAAATATTATGATAAATCTATTTTATTCCTTGAACTCTGCGTTGAATGCCCTTCCAATTATAAGTCTGCGAATTTCACTTGTACCAGCGCCAATTTCGTACAGCTTTGCATCACGTAACAGACGGCCAGTGGGGTAATCATTTATATATCCATTACCACCTGAAAATAAAGAATAATCTTTTAATTATACTATAACTAGGAAAGCTACTTGCCCTAGAGAGGTCAGCCTAAACCCCACCACCAATCTGTTTTGATACCCCATGTGTACGAATGTCCTGTATGCAATAAAGGAATAACGAACCACCATACAAACTCCCTCTCTTATATAATTTGCAGACTATGTAGTTTTGTATTTCTCGGGTGTGTGTACAATTCACGATAGATTAAACACATATCAAGTACACTCTTCACATTGCAACGAATCAATTCTGGTTGAGGCATTATTAGTATAAAGAACATGACAGAGAGTGCCTTCTCCCATGGTACATAGTTTCATAAATCTAGGAAAATAATAATAATGTATCTTAGCAGTTCATAGTACCTAGACATTGGATGGCGTCCAGGGCTACTTGCGTCGCATTCTCAGCAGCATATAAAATAACACCAGCACAGTCTTTGCTGTTAACATGACCTCTGTCTACTGCCCTCGCCACATTATAAACATATGACCGACACGCATTCAACCTGGTGTACATATCCGCCATTTTTCCTTGCATCAACTGTACATTTGAAAAAAATATATATTTTCAGCAAAATATTAAAGATTATTGCAATACATGGTACAGCAGGGTTACAGGTAATTCCAAGAAAGGCCTATTTAGCCTGGATCGCCACATTTCAAATCCTAGATATACCACTATAGAAGAATTACAAATATGACATGGGTCATATCTAGAAATGATTAGTATTGAGTACTACTTCACCACATTTGCAATAAAGCCAGTATTATCTGTAGTATAGCGAGTATAGTAGCTTATTTTCCACAATGTTATGTCTATTAACGCTTTCAAATCGTCGAGCAAACTCCGAAGTTACACACAAAAATCATACTAAATGCAGGTGTTTAAGAAACGGAGTATACGTTACGTTAAAAAGATGTCTTCTCTCATAACATGTTTCATGTACACATTAAAGAACGCAGTACACTTGGATAAAGACATGGGGATCGTCTCCCGGTGTACTGCCAATTCACCTCCAGAAGAAATCCACTAGAAGCAAGTCTACAGACTTAGTGGGCTATATACATGTATGTATACACCAAATAACAACAAACTTACCTGGAAGTGTCCTATAGGTTGTTTAAAGGCTTTACGCTCATGTAAGTAAGGGAAGGCTATATCCACACAAGCCTGCATCAATCTGAAACATTATAAATATTCAATATAAAATTCAAAATCCAACCGATTGTTTTCTTGATATATATTATAGTTATTCATTATAAAAAGTTGTCAAAAATGAGAAAATTTAAACTCAATAATATAGATTGGTTACACTCACCCTAATGGTCCAGCAGCTAAAATTAGCCTCTCAATGTCCAGACCACTCATCAATACATACACTCCTTTGTTTACACCTCCTAATATATTTTCGGCTTAAAAAATAATACATAATTAATTTAGGCTATGCATATACATTCAAGATAAATCTTGAGAGAATTTTTAATTTGTTAATAGAATGTCTTTTAGTGGAAAAGAGCCCTCCAAGATGGCCGTGAAGTTTAGGCCTTGATTTATTTTGATTAAAACATAAATTCAAATAATCATTGTCAAGCATTGTTTTACCTGGAACTTGACAGTCTTCAAACACCAGTTCACATGTGTTTGAGCCTCTCATTCCTAACTTGTCTAGTTTCTGAGCTGTGCTGAAACCTTTCATTCCCTGTACAAAACAAACAAGCAATACCTCAATACATCATCTCATTTATTAACAAGACTTTTGAATGAGATGCGAAACCAGTGTGGTGTAGTGTGGTCTATGGGCGTGTTGTGTAAACAGAAATGGATTCAGTGTAATTACTAAACCACGTGGAAAGGCTACTTGAACAAATTTGGCCGGTTGGTGAGCTGAAGTAACCTTTTAAAGTGACCTCTGCAGATGAAAACATAGCAGCAGATGTTTGGCTGTGACTGACTTTCTTGTTCATAACACGGCATGTATGAATGGCTCAGTTTAGGGGATTGACCTTCGCCTGTGAAAACCCGCATATCTATAGTAAGCATGTAAAATAAGAAGGGTGTTGTATAAACACAGCCTATGTCTATGTGTTGGATTAATTTGCCTATAGTTTATTTTAGTAGGTGTTTTAAAATGGGGATAACATGTACAATTGTACATGCCATGCAATATAAACTGTTCTATTCAACTTCTGGGCATACGCTATATACAAACCTTTTCAATGATAAATGTTGTGATACCATGTGAGGCTTGGTCTGGTTCTGTCTTGGCATACACAACCAACACATCTGCATCAGGACCATTTGTTATCCAAAACTTACTACCGTTGAGTATGTAATGATCACCTAAACAATAAATAGTAAGTAACTTTAATAAGTATTCTCTTTGTTCATGCTTCTGGGTGTTGAAATGTTTGTTTCTGTATATAATCAATTTTTTATCTGAAAATGGATGTAGATGAAGGGCTCATCTTTTCTACAAGCTTTGCTTTATTGGTTTTGGTACTTGTATTAAACTTCTATATTGTATTACTTATATATTATATTATTATAACCTGCACTGATGAAGGGCTAGTGTTGCCCGAAAGCTTTGCCAATTTTTCTGCCTGTTTTACTTAATCGTTTTGATTTACCCACAACATTGTCATTTTTTCAGTAATTTGCGATTGGATTAATATATTATTATTACTTATATACTGTATTACTTATATTATATACTTATATATTGTATATATTGCCCCATATTCAATATTGACCATAGTCAACAATGAAGAATAGATGCCATAGTAAATTCAACTAACCTATCTTTTCAGCTTTTAACTTCATGGATACAACATCAGACCCACTACCTGCTTCACTCATGGCCAATGCTCCAATATGCTCTCCACTTATAAGCTTAAATTGTAAAGCAAACAATTATCAATACAAAACCCCCAAATGAAAAATAACACATCATTCAACCCCACAGGCAGAATTAAGCTGTGTCTACACTATCAAACTAGTGTGATGTGCCCAAATATGGTAGTGATATGCTCAAATATGGTAGTGATGCTCAAATATGGTAGTGATATGACATCATCATGTCCATATATGGGCACACCACATTTTTTGTCCATACCTTAGGTAAGTATTTTTGTTTTTGTTCTTCACTTCCATTCTTTACAATTTGGTTTATACATAGGTTTGAATGGGCACCATAGCTCAGTGATATTGAAGCACTAGCCCGGCTCATCTCTTCCAGAATGATACAATGATCTAGGTAGCCACCTCCAACACCACCATACTTTTCTGCAAAATAAAAATAATTTATAATAATAATAATTCATATAAATACAAGTATACATCTTTCAAATAATTGTAAATATGTATTTCTTCAGAATAAAAAAATGAATTCAACAGAATCTTTAAATAATCATTACAAAATGCTTAGCTTTACCAGGGACTGCAATTCCGTGAAAACCCATGTCACCTAGCTTTTTCCAAAATTCCTAAAATATAAAAATATAAATTTATTAAGTTTTAATTTGAAGGAAAAAACAGTTTAAAAGCCATCTATGATTGTGTAAGTAACATATAAAACATTTTTTTAATCTGAATTGTGCATTTAATTGCAAACAATAAGCTCTGTCTACACTATCAAACTAGTTTGACAAAAAAAGTGTGATGTGCCCAAATATGGTAGTGATATGCTCAAATATGGTATTGATATGACATCATCATGTCCACATATGGGCACATCACATTTTTTTATCATATAAAGACAAAGCTTTAGTGTTTTAATAGTATGCCTACCCTTATTTGTTTGAATTCATTTGTTCTGTCAATCTCATCTGCATATGGTGCAAGCTCTTCCTGAGCGAATCGGAAAGCTGTTTGACGAAGCTGAAAATGCACAAATATTATAATCACCATATGGATATTCTAATTGTCTCTATTATTAATGATGAATTTAAAATGATAAATCTATACATTAAAGACCCCTTCTCTACGTTGTTTAGATCTAATTTAAGATCACAAACTATATTTAATGTAAAAATAATACTATATGGTCCTATTGTGATAACTTTTTTCATCTTTAAACGGTTACAAATGTGAAAAATAAGTCGATTCTAATAATTATAGCGGCCCGCTATAAATCCCAAAATGCATTGTGCACGGATTGATATTTTTGTTTTTCTTCTGTAATTCACCCACTTTTCGATCGATCGTGAGGCCAAAACAAATGGAAGACTCCTAACTTTTCAGCAAAAATATCAGGTTTTCTCCAATTTGTATCAACAGAGTCTGGCAAAAATAGAAAGACAATTAATGCAGCAACTATACAACGTCAGGCTAGGTATATAGCTAGCGTACGATGTTTGTACGTTACCGATGTTTACCAGCTAGGCCTAAAGACCGTCCATGAGAGGTCATTCACCGCGAGCTACTTAGGTAGTGCATTGTTTCTCACTTTTTATCATAATTTACCATAAAACGTACATCTATTTTAAGACAAGGAATGACCTGGTATAATGTTTTAAAAGTAATATATATGTATTATTTTATATATTACAAAACGTCACAAATTGTAGGGAAGGGGTCTTTAAGCTATCTTGCAATGTTTACGACTGTTGTGAGAAGCAATCATAATTCGTCTATATAGGATATGCAGCTATCATTGATTTTCTAACTGCAAGTATACATAATAATTAATATCATGTATAAATAAATAGTCAAAGACGCTATTATAACTTTAAACAAAATGCATTAAAATGTTCAAGTTATAACTGGCGTGCTTGACTAGAGTCTTAAGTCTATTCTATACTGCTCGTCTCTGTCTGCTCTTTGTGATATTATGGTTGGAAGTTGGTGTTGTGTATTAATGGGTGCAGGTCAAGTCGGCCCCAAACCGTCTCGGCCAAAGTCAAGTCGTCCCCCGGGTCAACTCGGCCTCAAGTCAACTCGGCCTCAAGTCAACTCGGCCTCACGTCAACTCGGCCAAAAACTAATCGGTCAACTCGGCCCCATTAAAGTATGGAACGCAAAAAGTGCTTAATATTATTATGATTATTACTATCCACGCTTTAAAAAAAATAAAGAAATAAGAAAAATACTCAGATAAAAAAAATGATCTCATTACCGATATGATAGAAGTACCCGCGTGTTACAAAAACACGTGCAGGTACCGCATTTTAGTAAATCGAAGACGTTGGCCTACGTTCCACCATTTGGCCATAGAAAAAATGATCGTACATCGTTTTGGCGTGCCTCGTTTTTGTACATGATTTGCGTTTTTAAAAAAGGGGAATCCCCCGGTCAGCGAAAACACGTAGCAGTTGTAGATATCGAAATAGCTACCAAAGGCGCAGGGAGGCGCAGCTACGAATTGGTAAAAAAATGTGAAGAAATATCAATCCCCTTCCTTTGCACTTTTTGCGTTCCATACTTTAATGGGGCCGAGTTGACCGATTATTTTTTGGCCGAGTTGACGTGAGGATGAGTTGACTTGAGGCCGAGTTGACTTGGGGCCGAGTTGACTTGGGGCCGACTTGACTTGGGGCCGACTTGACTTGGGGCAGACTTGACTTGGGGCCGACTTGACTTGGGGCCGACTTGACTTGGGGCCGACTTGACTTGGGGCCGACTTGACTTTGGCCGAGACGGTTTAGGGCCGACTTGGATCGAAATCTAAACTACTAGGCCTAATAGGATAGTCAAGCATTATTATTAATTAGATTCTAAAAACCACACCCTCAAGCTCTCAGTGGCAGGCAGCACTGCTGCCACAAATATAAAAATATCGTTATAGTTTACTAGAATATTTCTAGGCCTATGACACAATACAAGTAGGACCTTCCTCACTCACTCCATCCCCGCTCGGTCCAACCTCTACCTGGACATAGCCTGGCCCTAGGCCTACTAGCCTAGGCCTATGGGCCATAGTATGGCTATGCCTACCTGTTTTTGGTCCTCTGTAAGACATGAAATTTCATCGTCAACTTCTACATGAGCAGAAAAAGATCGGAAACATTTTGAAGCACAGCTCCTATAGTTATTATTCAACCAAACAGACCGAATAAAGTTATTTGCCCTTAATGCCATCCTAATAAAGAAATGTATAAATATATAATAATTATTTTCCAATTATTTTTTGGTCTTTAATTCTTTCCACAGAACAGAGCATGAGAATTGCGACAGCGCCACCAATAATATCAGATCCATCTTCATTCAAGCATGAGAAGTTCAAATGGATTGACCACCAGTGAGAGTGACTGTCTCAGTTTACTAAGTACGTTCTCTGGGCAAGAGGTGTTTTATCAGTAACTGTGTGATCCTCTACAGCCAGTGTTTCTGCTCCTATTGAAGTATTTAAAACAAAAACAAGATGCCTAAGTGTCCAACATGCAATAAAGAAGTCTATTTTGGTGAGTAAAGACAACAAAATACAGTAAAATGTGATCTTATAGGGAATTGAAACTTAGGAAGTGGAAGAGGGAAACAGTAAGATGACACTCACACAGAACTGGTGGAAGATGATGGAAAAACCAGTTTCTATAAACGTATGAAGGAATCCAATATCATTGGTCAAATTTTTTAAACATACATTTTGTGTCGTATCAAATTGATATTGTTATATTGAAAAGTTGAAATGAAAATGTCACAAATAATATAGGACATAAAATAAGTAAAAAAATGTTTTTTTTTTTTTTTTTTTTATTTCACATTTATTCAAACAAAATTATTTAGGTAGACCTAAATCACACTGCTTGTTTAGTTACTAGTTATTATTATTATTTAGGTTTAGTTTTGATCTATCTTTATGCTTATACCTTACAAATCTTAAAATTAAATATGTTGAATAAAAAATTATTTTAAAAGGGTTTGTACAGTATATTTTATAGAAATGTCATAGTTACTGTGGTTATATTTGAATAACATATTTAACTGATGATTGATTAAATGTATTATCACTTTTGGTTTTTTTAGTGGTTTTGATTTTTGTGTTATTATTTACTGAACAGTAATTAAAATTATCCCAAACCATGTTAAACTATTAGACCATGAAATACTTAGTTCAAACCATAAAATAATACAATCTGATTGGTTAAAACCACAATACGAGCAGCGTCACTGATTTGAAGATTTGAATACAGTCTTTTAGTAAATCCCAATTGAATTGAAAGGAAGTGGTGGGAGATATAAGGTTAACAAATTGTTTACTATGACAATATATGACAATGAAAGACTATCCCACAAGTGTATTGTACTTGAATCATGATACGTAATAGAATAAATGTACAGGCCTACTTTATCTTGAACTTTATATTGAATGAGAAGAAGAAGACTTTATGCTATATACACTCTCTTTTGAGAATGCATAAAATCAATTTTTCCTACAGATCATGAGGAATCATTAGTAGACTGTCAAAAATCAATACAAAATGTAGTTGAATTTAATTTTTGTTGTCAAAAGAGGGCACAACCTCCTTCACATCATCCCCTATCCTTCCCCTTTAGTTTTTCTAAAGCCCTGTCTACACTATCAAACTGACAACACAATGTGATGTGCCCATATATGTACTTGATGATGTCATATCTCTACCATATTTGAGCATATCACTACCAAACTAGTTTGATAGTGTAGAGACAAGAATGTTCTCTAATACCCTTTTCACATCTGCAAAATAAGAAACAAGGTTTGCATAGTGTGAACACAATCTTGTGGAAAACACATGAACAAGAGGCCTGTGTTTTTATTCCGAGATGTTCCGAGTTCTTACTGCGCACGCATGTATTGCCCTGGTATTAACTGACCAATCATAGTAATCAAATAGTAGCATTGTTGCAACGCAATTTCACTAGGTTCGCGTATGCATGTGTGGGAATGTGTAATAAGATCAAACATGGTTACAACTTGCTCGGTGATTTAGAGTTTATATTTTGTATTATTATTTTGTTCATTTGCTCTTTCAGCTGAGAAAGTATCATCACTTGGCAAGGATTGGCATAAGTTATGTCTGAAGTGTAGGGAGTGTAATAAGCTGCTAAGCTCTGGTGGTCATGCTCAGGTATGTAAACACCAGTGGTAAGAATTGGTAGTAGATTATGTCAAGTACTATCTCTGGTGTTCTTGCTAAGTAACACCAGTGGTAAGAATTGGTAGTAGATATGTCAAGTACTGTCTCTGGTGTTCTTGCTAAGTAACACGAGTGGTAAGAATTGGTAGTAGATATGTCAAGTACTATCTCTGGTGTTCTTGCTAAGTAACACCAGTGGTAAGAATGGGTAGTAGATTATGTCAAGTACTATCTCTGGTGTTCTTGCTAAGTAACACCAGTGGTAAGAATGGGTAGTAGATTATGTCAAGTACTATCTCTGGTGTTCTTGCTAAGTAACACCAGTGGTAAGAATTGGTAGTAAGTTATGTCAAGTACTGTCTCTGGTGTTTTTACTAAGTAGCACCAGTGAAGATTTGTAGTAAATTGTTCTGTTGACAAGTGTAACGTCAGTGACAAGGATCACCACTGAAAGAATGAGTAACATAGTAAATTTAGGAGTACATTCTCATATAGGTAATAAATTGCAACAATTGGTAATAGAGGTAATAAATAGGAACTGCTAGAAGACCTTGAGGTAATCAGAATGCATTGATATTCTAACACAATACACATTTTTGTTTTATTCCTTTTAGTAAAGCTTTAAAAATAGAGACTGGGGAAGTCTCTCATTAACCACTTTCGCCAAAAGGCGTATCTCTCCAAGTCCAGACACACAAAAAACAAATACTTCAATCAAATTTAAAGTACACTAAACATATTTAAAGGAATAACTATATAAATAAAATTATTTAAATTATGGAAAAAAATTAAAGCTGTTATATATTATTTTAATGATGTCTATAAATGGATGCTGATTCTCAATATAAATTTAAAAAATAGTCACGACATATGAACGTTTGAATATGGTATTTACATTAATGATGTTATTGGATTTTGTTGAGAGAAATATTTCAAATGAGTAGCATTTCATTAAAAAAAATAAAGTAATAAACCAACTACATATATACAGTAATATCATCACAAATTGACAAGTCTTTTTAGAAATCCTGGAGATAGCATGTCACTGATTAATTTAGTTTTTTTAAAGTGTCAATTATGATAGTTCTGTAAAAACAAGATGCAGTCAGATATCTGTTTTGTTGTATTTAAGTAAAGTATCCCCAAGATAATACATTATATATATTTTTAAACAAGGTTTTCAATTGTACATTTTCTCTTCAGTGAATCTCTTACATAATCAATTATACATCACAGCATTTCAGTTTTGAAACTTGTCACAATTTATAGCAGCACTTTAGATTTGCATCAATTATGCATATTTTGATTGAGCGTCTGAGCCTAAAATTATAATTACTGAGTCGCTGCGAGTGAGTCATCGGGTCCTGCTTGATGCTTGGGTAAATTTCATAAGCTGTGCCGTTAATGATTGTTGTGTTGTAAACGCATGAAATCTAGTAATAATAATGGTGAAAGTTCACAATCTGTTGTTGTCATCATTACATAAATAAGAGATTGTTGATGCATTAGTAAATTTGTAGAACATGGAAATATTATATAAAATCATGTTGGAAATATATAGGTTTTAACATATACATAGAAAACAGTATTAAAGGCTAAATAAAAATATTAAAGAGATTCTTTTTAAACAAAAACCCATGCCAACAAAAAGCTTACATTTAGTAATTAAGCCTAATGATTGGGTTAATTTTATTAGAATGTTTATAAATGGTTATCAAAAATGGCATAACATACATTATGCCATATACATATATCAGCAACACAGAAACCCTGTCTACACTATCAATCTAGTTTGACAAAAAAGTGTGATGTGCCCAAATATGGTAGTGATATGTCCAATTATGGTAGTGATATGACATCATCATGTCCATATATGGGCATATCACATTTTGTTGTCACATAAAGTTTGATAGTGTAGACAGAGCTAGAACACTAGGCCTAATATATGGTTTTTCTGTTATTTTTCATCTCATTTGTAGAAAGTTATGATGATTAGATTACATAATCAAATGATGATAGTTTTAATCAGATTTCCTCTCTCTCAGGATAAGGAGTAGTCAGGGGTCTAGACTGATCTACTAATACTACTAACATTCATATCTAATCTTCTCTGCGCACTAATTACTTACAGTGTGCTCAACTGTCAAATTATTTGAAACAGTATTATTTCAAATATCCCCATCCTCAAAAACATTTTATGCAACCTTATATCAACAATTTAAAGGATATTAACTTTTAATGCAAATAATTTATTGTTTTTACCTATATCACTGAATATTCAATTTATTTATTTATTTTATTTTTATGTTTTATAATGGACCATATGTAATCAGTTTCTATAAAGAAACCGGATAGGCCACCCTCAATAGATATGGTAATTAATAGATAAAAACTGAGTATACTGCTGAATATACTATTATACAACACTATGCCATCCATGCAAATAACTCAGTATTTCTTACCCCACCCATTTGGTTTTTGGTTTTGTTACTACTGTATTGTTATTTTTGTTATTGTTCTTTCTTTGACTACCATTGAACACACAAGTTTGTGTTATTAAACTTTGAAAAAGAGTTTTTTTCTCTTTTGCTTTTAAAGACAATCAATAAATTTCTCTTGTAAATTCTTAAGTAATAAAGTATAGAGGGGAAAATGCAAAGCTTGTGAAAAAGAAAAAACAGGATAACATAGGAAAGGGCAAAAAACCTACAATATAGAAACTTATGGTATTGATTGGTACATTTTCTCAATCAAAAAGTATGTGTATTATTGCCTAAATATTCACAGCCTTCCTGTAAACTTCCCTTCCCACTATCAAACTTTATGTAACAAAAAAAATGTGATGTGCCCATATATGGACATGATGTCATATCACTACCATATTTAAGCATACCACTACCATATTTGGGCACATCACACTTTTTTTTTTCAAACTAGTTTGATAGTGTAGACAGACCTTTAGTCTGTAGTTATTGTCTTTGTAGAATAAACATTCTTCAGTCTTTTTTACGGTTGTACACCAAATCAGCGTTTCGATTTTTGTCTGATTACTACGTAATAGTGAGCTCAAGTATTATGCGTATGAAATGCCATATGTGCCAAAAATTTAATTTTACTAACTATGGTCTAGAACCATAATAATAATCCTGTTGTATCCTGTTTGAATGGATTAATAGCAATAACAAACAATGACATTATCTTTGTTTCTTTTTTAGCATAATGGAGATCCATATTGCCATCAACCTTGTTATGCTAAAAAGTTTGGACCTTCGGGTAAGAACAAGAAATAGTATGCTTTCTCATTGAGAAAACTACATTTTTAATGAAAAATATAAATTATATACAATAGAATACATGATTGCCAATCGACATCTGAAAACATCAACACTTTCAAAACACGACTAAAAACCCATTTTTACACAGGGGCATTTCCTGCTTAACTTTGTCAAGCGCCTTTGAACATTATTATGGATACTGGTGCTATATAAATCTGATTGATTGATTGATTGTTTGTTTGTTTAGTTCAAACATTTTTTAAAACTTGACAATGAATATGATATGTCAAGTATGTTTCAGCCCAAGCGTCCAACTAAAACATACCTGTTTCTTATTTGATTGATGTGTCCTGATTTATATATCTCCTATTTAAGATGTTACTTTTCTTTCTAACAGGTTTCCGTGGAGGATCATCTACCGCTCCAAACAGCTACTACAACAAACCCAGATAAATATTGTATGACCACGGAAACTGCTCCATCAAAGGAACCAGAAAATGTGCTTTTATTGAATGTACAAATTTTTTTTTAGCAAAAGTATAGTAGGTACTTAAGCCTATTATAAAAGTTTCACGCTTAAAAAACATCAAATTTTGAGAAATGACTCAATTAAATGTTAGAGCTGATCATAATCAACTTAATAGTTAAATCATAAATATATGTAGATTATATTTTGTAATTATTCAAAATCATTATTATGATAAAATATTAAAATAAAATTTTTTCTAATAAACCAGAGTTAGTTCATAAATATGTAAATTATATTTTAAATTATTCAAAATCATTATTAATTGTAACAAAAGGCTATAGACAATTATGTATTGCCACAACCTATATGAACAACTCAATGTGTTTAACTAGTGACTATACCGTACTTTTCAGTATTTAGCTCTGTTTAAACTATCATGCTAGTTTGACAAAAAAAGTGTGATGTGCCCAAATATGGTAGCGATATGCTCAAATATGGCATATTATGACATCATCGTGTCCATATATGGGCACATCATATTTTTTGTCACATAAAGTTTGATAGTGTAGACAGAGCACAAATGAACCATGTTAATTTTGTTAAATTGTATTCTAAATTTCCTGTTTTAAATATGGTATTCAAAATAGAATATCTTTTAATATACTTTATTTATTTATTATATCAGGGATGGGGAAGAATGTTTATACAGTATATTGTCCTCTGGTCTACCAGAAAAAAATGTTCTTTAGCTCTCAAACTTAATGTGACAAAAAATGTGATGTGCCCATATATGGACGCGATGATGTCACTACCGTATTTGGGCACCTCACACTTTTCTTGTCAAACTAGTTTGATGGTGTAGACAGAGCTTTATTGTTTTACATAGATTTTAAAGCTATAAATAAAAACAATTGTAAATGTCACATTTTTTAGATGTAACATAAATATGTTTATTATAATTTTCTTAAATAATCTGAAATGAAATTGTTTGTGCCAAGAGAACCACATATTTTATTATAAATCCATTTTAATATGTATAAATTATGAATCCTGAAATAAATGTTTTGTGTTTATCGGAAACTCTCCCAGACTTTTTTTGAGGTCCAAACAGTCCCAAACACATCCGAATACCAGACTTTCTGGAAAATCAGTCATATTTGGCCAGCCCAAAGGTATCCAGTATTGGGAGAGTTGACTGTATTATGAATTTGATGTTTAAATCAAGAATCTGTAAAGTTTGTCTATCTGTTTCCTGTGACATCTTTTTCCACTTGAGCCTGATATAAGTGCTTGCGTTGAGATCAAGTAAGAATAAGATGACACAAATTGTTTTACTTGATAAGTTGTAACCTTGTTGAACACGACACTTGAATAGACTGAAGTAGTGATTTACTTTGAGGAACATAATGTACTATACTACATCATGTAAAGGGTGTACAACGCTATCAAAATAATGTTATAGCTATTAATATAATCTGTCGTGTAGGCTTATCATATAAACTTGCTGGTATTGATAACTGTGTATAGTTTATCTATGATATATACAATAATACACCAGAAGTAATTATGTACTTCCTCCAATACAGTGATTTTCCTCTCAACTCCAATTAATGATCACAAGTATTGGTGCAGTTTGGAAGAATTAAATTCAATACTTCGGATTGGTATGGTCATGTGAATGAATTATCCCTCTATGGTGATGACATCATCACAGATTACAAATGTAGGGGTTATCTAACCCATGGAGGAAAAACTGCTCTCTCTCTCTCTTTTGGAAAATATATTGTAGCCCTGATGGCCTGTACATTTATTTATTCTTTATTAAAAATTTGCCAAATAGAATTTAGAATATACGTCCATGATATACCCAGGAGTAACCCATGGACTGAGTATGTGGCCCAACACACAAGTGGAATTATCTTTTATTATGAAGTAGATATCAATTTTTGTGCCATATTTTCTCTATTTTTTTCATCGCAATAGACTCTACATACTGTATTACAATTAAATCGTCTATTTTTAATGTAAGAAAAAGGCTATAGTAAATTAGTATTGTGTTGAATATGTTTGTGTACACACACACATACACTAACTTGTGCAGCTTGTCTTCCATGTGCTAGTAAAAAGTATATAAATAGTGTACGTAATTTTAAAATTATCAAGCAACTTGTAATGTGCATCTATGTATAGATTTTTAAGACCATTTATTATCGCAAATGCAGATAAATGTCGCAAAAGAATCCAAAACATCTTTCTCGAGTGTCTTATTCTTACTATATAGAGGGCGGTATACATGTTATCAACAAAAAGCAACTTTTTTTTAAATACAGGAGGCGCGCTCTATTTTCTCCGTTTTTAGTGGATACAATCAGTTTTATTAGCTTCTGTTTAAAAATTAGTTTCATTATAATTTGTTGGTTTAATCATAAAGATGTAACAGTAATTATTAACATAATTTAACCGTAAAAAATAGTTCTCTAACTCATTAGGCTCAATCTTGTGATCACCGTCTTGTTAAGACTCCTCTATACTCCCCTAAAATTCAATGATTCAAGCTTCCCCGCCAAAAAATCCTCGCTACGATTTTTCACGTTTTAATTTTATATTTTGTGTATTCTAATAATCCAAAAAAAAATCACTCGGCGGTCGCTTTTTAGAGGGTAACAACCTACCATGTCAATTAAAGAGAGCCTTCCATTATTGTGTCAATCGAAGCAGCCACAAACTCCACCATTGGCAGCTAGTTTTTATTCAATATCCTTTTTTATTTCAATATTAGCTCTTAATCATTTTTTAAATTAAAAGTTAATGATATTGAATACACAATTATAATCATTTAACAGCGACTTTTAAACAATCATTCTTCAAAGACCTAACCAGTTTGGTATCCCTCATAAAAAAATCAAATCCGCAAGAAGTGAGAAGGTTTTGACTTTGTTTTAATAATAATAAAAAATACCATACTTATTCGAAACTATTGTAGTGTTTAGGGAGGGTGGTGTTTAAAGCTGTGTGTGTGTGTGTTTCGTAATGTATAATCAAATAAATTCATCCCTAATATGAAAAACACAATTTATATCAAGAAGCGATAAATAATTATAGTAATTAAAAATCATTGGTCAATAGATGGTAAGGCCCCCAGGGAGTTTTATTTGAGGGGGAGTTTTCCAGACAATGTTTTATGAGGAGGGAGGCGTTTATACGAGATGGAAATTTATTCAAAGCGAGGCGTTTATTATTCGAATAAAAACGGTACAAATAAATCGTTTTATTTTTCTAAGTCGGCCCTATATGCTGACTAAATGGGCCTATTGTTCACCACCACTCAACGCACCCAATTCCCAACAACAAAAGTAACCAAAAGCACCCCACCCAAAAGGAAACAATCAAATTCTTAGTTTACTACTTGCATACAACAACAAATGCTTTTTTAAAGATTTGTTTTGAAACCATACTTAGTTCCGTATTATTTAATAATACCATCATTGATATGACCCAAATAATAGTGGGTCGTTGGTCCTGATTACATTTTAGGGAGATTTTCCAATAATCATTACAAAGAATTATTACCTACACAAGCTTGTTTAGTTTTGTTTAATATAGATATAATTTGCAGATTGAGCTAGTTTTCTAAATTATAATTATGTTAATTAATTGTAATGTTAAATGTGTTTATTTTATAAATTTATTTTATTAAATTCCCCATTTTGTAATGGATCGTCCCAGGGAAATACTACTTGGGTTACGAGCAGTTTATTAGCATAAGTAATGAATTGACATACAATACAATTTTACTGAACGAGCCAGGGAGATAGAGAAAGGATTGGATTGGACTGCCATCTTGGTTTTTTCCTGTGGATAAATATCAAGTGCTCTGATCGTTTTCACGGGGCATTCCCGAGCAATTCAGGAGTTTTAATCGTGTAATATCGATGAAGGTATATATAAGTACTTGTGGGAAATAATTGATGTGTTTTAATGTTCAAATTATGTTACAACAGTTGAGGTATTTGTAGGGACGCGCGGACGATCCGGGGAGCGAGAAAAGAAGAGTGGCGATCATAACGCTTTGTTGTTTTGTGCATCATACAACCAAAAACAAGCTGGCTTTTCATTGATTTTTGTGTGGTATATTTCAATGCTAAACTAATGAATATTTATTTACTTAATTTTCTAATGCTTAAGCTAAATACTACTGTCGAGTGTAATTGTGCTGATAGTGCAGTTTTTAGTGAATACTAAACACACGGAACCACACTTGCTGTTTTTTCTCTGCTGCTGTGGTGTACAGGGAATCAGGTCAGATGAACTCTGAAATTACCAGTGCAGTGTAGGCACTGGGCCTAGGTTTATTTTGGTAGGCTAGATCCGGTCAAAGAAAGGATGTTTAAGCCTACCTTGTATTCTAGCCATTTTCCTTGCAATCAGTTTACTTTTTTAGATCCACTTTTCTAATTGTTCTTGCCATTAAAAAAAGGAGTTTGAGAATGGATTCGTCCCAGGATTTGACCGGTACAATAAATTGGTGTTTTCAGTACCAATTTATGAGATAGGCCTTATATGGTGGGAATTAACCACCCTAGATGCAATTAATTTTCAGCTTTGTATCTTAATTTTAAAGTGTCATAAATCACATAATTACATAATATTCAATTACTCAAATTATGTGAATTCTGAAGATCATAGTACCCCGTCTTCAATAGGCCATATTTTCAAAAATGACATTAAAACGCATGTGTTTGTTATATGGTAACCTAAAACATTTCAGCCAAATCTGTGACGTGACCTATAATGACCCATTAAGGAATTACCAATTATTAAGCTGGGGTTTGTTGGTTTAACTTGAATTCTATTTTTTCTCCTCTCATCTTTATTCACATTTTGATTACATTATTCCATTTTACTAAGTCAATGAGCTTCCAGTATTAAATATTACTGATCCTAACCAATACAGTACTGTATTTTTAAAATAATTAAGAACAGCACACATGACACAATGAGTTTAGACAGTTAGAATGTGAGTGTGATGTATAATATAAATAAAAGCTCACAATGCCTTTGCAATTCCCTAAGCCCCTTAACCTGTATTTTATGAGTTTAAGAGCTTGCGTAATTTCTCATTTTAAAAATGTTCTAAATAGTTTATGCTATGCAATATTTGCTTTACTGTACATTATTGTGCCATAAACTAGAATAACTAGTAACAAAATTTTTAAAGGGCCATACATACAGAACTACTATAAATACAGGAAAGAAATAAGTGCTGCATAGGCAGGATCATGTATAAAAATAAAACAGACAAATTTCTTGTTTCTGCCTCAAAATAAAATATTTATTATACGAGTACTTTCGACCATAGGTCATCATCAGGTACTGATAGAATATTGGTAAAAGACTGATATATATCAATCGGTATGATGATGATGACCTATGGTCGAAAGTACTCGTATAATAAATATTTTATTTTGAGGCAGAAACAAGAAATTTGTCTGTCTTATTTTTATACTATAAATACAATTTTATTAAAATGAAATTTTTGCAAATTTATGCTTGATATACTTAGGTCGCAGCAATAAAAGTAGTTTACACTGTACAGTACAAGAAGAAGAAGAATTATTATTGTCAATGTCATGGAGATAAAGAAATTATTTACCAAATTCATAATTGCATGTCTCCTTAATAATAATATTTATTTGGTCACTGATGAAAAAATAATGAGTGCTGATAGGCTAAGCCCAATTAGATTCTGCACTCACTTCATACAATACAAACAGTTAAATATTCAATTCAATTCAATTCATTTCACATTTATTCAATTAATGAAAACTTAGACAATGTAAACAATATAAACAAATAATGATTTCCTTAATTTGGATCAGACTTAGAGGCCGAGGCCTGTCTCAGAAAGACCCAACAAAACATAAATACAAAATAAAAATGTGTACAAATTAGATAAAATAGAACCTTAATATACAAGAAAGGTAATAGGGGTTCTACTGTTTCAATTTACTCGCGAGGCAAATACAGTAGTTCATTGACCTTAAAGTTACTGTAATAATTATAAGGAAATCAATGAAAATCAACATGTTTTTTGTATACTGTTGATAACCATCTCCATGTTAGCTTGAGTTTGATTACCTTATTGATTAGTATAAGATTTAATAAATAGCTATTATGATTGAATATAGGATAGTACCCCATTCATTCCAAATTGTTCATAGAACAAAATGGTTTTTAAAACTTAAAGAATGTGATATAGTAGACTATAGATTCCTATAATACTTCGGAAATAGATACAGTACCGAGAATTAGCGTTCTATAATAAGGACAATTATTGTTTGTTATACAGACTTTTAGTATATAACATTCGTGCAAAATACTGTATTTGATTAATGCATTTCTAAACTATAAAGTAACACCAGTATTGTCAATGCAGACAATGAAAGTTTTCTCATCAATATAAACAGTAAGCAGGTCTCAGATAAATGTTTAAACTTATTCACACATTAAATGGGTTTGATTAATTTTAACCTTGGGTATCTAGAAAAGCATTTTGTTTTTCAAGTCAACTATGACATTGCCGTCATTGCTCAGTGAATCAGAGTTAAGAGAAGTGATTATGTTTAGCCACCAGCCTGCAGTAGGCTCACGATCATAAGCTTACAAGCTGAGTGTAATCCTTGTAAGCTCCTTGCACAGCGTTAAACATAGAAAATTTCATTAAAGTTGACTCGGTTGGAAGTGAATAACCTATGCAAAATGCTTAATTTATGAAATGCACAATTGTAGCTGTGCATTATTTCGTTTAGCATTGTAACCGGTTTATGGCCAATATCATCTTGCTCTTTAAAAACTTTGCAGTTTTCAGACAGATTTTTTGTTATGATAGTCATTCATTCAATGTATTTGTTAGATTAGTGCTGTCTGCTATACCACTGAGACCATCTTTACTGAATTAAGATTAAATGACAGTTAAATTACGGTACAGATATGCTTGCATTACTACTTTTATACACTGTTAGTATGTACTTATTACTATATTTAATTGATGCTGAATTGAAACAGGCAAGCTGAGGATAGGATACTACTGTAGATTGTAATTGGTGACATACTGTAATTGTATAGAAACTGAAGGATGCAGCGCAAGCTGTAGGATACATGGGTGCTTAGAGCCTTCATCATTACCCCATTGTTGGGGTAAGGGGAAAAGAGACTTACAGTGAAGCATGATTGCTACTGTACAGTACTACTGTATAGGTGGAAGGCCCAAAAAGTAACATGTGTAAAGTTTACTTCTGTATAATACTGAGTGTAGGTGCAAGATGTTAAGCTGAGTGAGCCCTCTAAAGTACAGAGCATTCAAATCTTTTTTTTTATTTTCGTAGAAATTAAAAAAGGAATGCCTAAGGAGAAGTACGAAAGTAGCAAAGACAGAAGACAGCATCGCATACTCACCCCTGAGGAGGTAGCAGCAGGGAAGAAAACAAAATGGGAGGCGCTAGAAATAACGGGTACCATACGCAACGTTAGTCCAAGATTATGGAATTTAAACCATTTGACAGCGTTATACCTCAACGACAACTGCCTCCAGCGGGTACCTGCAGAAATTTGTCGTCTTACAAATTTACTCTACCTGGACTTATCAGCAAATAAGCTAAGGAGTCTCCCTGCAGAGCTTGGTGATATGGTTAATTTGAGGTAATAGTCTTAATTTATAAAGTTTTTTTAGATTCTTACATTTAATATAATAATGATAATATAGGGATGTAGACAGGTACAGGTTAGGCTTTACAAATTTAATGGTTGGGGAGGAATGCTAAAATGTTTCAGGTACCCAGCAGAAGGTTTTTTGGCCGAGTGCTACAGGTTTGATGAAATTAGGCAATGGTGGAAGACCTGAAAAATAAGCTTTAGGCTGAGTAGATGTCGCCATCCAGCACAATACATTTCATTTCTTCCATGATATGTGCTTTAATTAAAGCATTATGTATGTTTGGATGGAATTTACAGTAATTAAAAAAATTGTATGTGACTTCTACTACACAGTATGCTGAAGTATTGCAGAAAGTATTTTTCAATGTAAATACCAAAAGCTTATTCAAAAACAAATTGTGTTTACATTATTACTATGTGTATGCATGTGTATTGTAAACAAGCTATAGACAAGCTTTATTGAATGAGTGAGTTAAGAAAAGAATTAACAACCTGTGATCCCTTTGTTGCATTTTCACAAAAACATTTACAAGGATGTGGTGACCTCAATCGTGAGTGACCTCAATCTTGACTGGGTACTGCTTTGGGTTTGTGGTTGTTTATCTGTCTGATCACTATTATGTCTTAATAGATTACTATGTTTACTGGACTGTAGTACCACAGTGGGGAAAAATAATTATTTGTTGTAGGTTACCACTCAGGTTACTTTAATAACCAATGGGCAAAGTTGAGTCTATTTCGTGCCAACTTACCTGGATAAACCGACAATAGCCCTTTCTCCTCGAAGAGCGAGATATACCTCGAAAAGTAGAAATTTTCATTGAACACCCCTCTCCACAGTAGTGCTTTTTGTAATGATACAATTATCATTAATTAACCATGTAATGTCATACAGTACTGACAAATGCAAGGTTTTAATCATGTTTTTGCTTTAAAATAAATATCTCGAAATGAAGTAAATAATACAATGGATTTCATTGTGCACTGGGCGGAGTACAGTAGGGTGGGGACGAATGCGAATACGAATAGAACTTTATTGCAATCAAAGGAAGATTGAAGTTTAACAAAAGCGTTTCACTCAGAAACATAAAATGCAATATACAAATATAATAAACATTTAGAAAGTAACACATCTTAGAGTACAGTACCTTCAAAGTCTTTAACCCATCCTAAAGCATTTTTTCGGAATTCCAATTATCATAAGTTTTGCTACATCACAAGAGAAATGTCATCCTGATGGATCCTTTGTAAGAGAAAATCAACAATTACCATACTTGTTGCTACTGTAGCTACATGACCAATAAAATGTCATTTCGATAGATCCGTTGTTAAGAGAATTAAAAATTAAACAAATAAATAATACTGTACAGTTAGTAAAGTGTATTAGTTTTTTTTTACTTTCTTTGGCAAGACATTTTATTATTTACCAGTATCCGATTCTTTGAAAATAGTGTAATATAAGAGAGCATATTTTATTTTGCAGGGAACTGTTGTTAAATTACAACCATTTGCGAGCATTGCCGTTGGAACTAGGCCGTTTATTTCAATTAATCATGCTAGGTTTGAAGGGCAATCCTCTACCCAGTGACTTATTAAGCATTTACGAAGATGGAAATGGTACACAGCGACTTCTAACACAATTGTTAGATAATTTACATGCTGGATGTAAGTGCAGGCATTCTTACATTGAATTTATAATAGACCTTGTGGTGGATCAGCTCATGCCTTCCAGTTTCCTATGTGCTTTGGTTGAATTTATATAACCGAAAACCAACATTTTTACCATAGTGGTACCTCGATTATTTTGGTCAAGGTATTCTTGTATGTGAATGTCTTGTAAAATTGTATTTTTGTGTGGGTCCCTATGATCAGCTTCGGCTGGAATGACCACCCTCATAAAATTAAGTAAATGAAGGTCTGCATGAAATACAATACATAAATTGTACTAGCTATCAGCAAATTAAATAATTTGTATGTGATAATACAAAAAAAAACAGCCACAGCATTTCTTTCAGTTGGCTGCTGTTTTAGGTAGAAAGCTTAGACCATGTGCTACATAAATTGATTCTTGACCTTTGAAAGTCAAAGTTCAACAACTTCACTTTGTTAAAATTGACCTGACTGTTCTGCTTTGTTTTTTAAAACACAAGTATTACAGAATTGTATTTTTTTAATAGAGTTTCTACTGTAAACTTAATCTAATGTTATTCTTTGCTTGTTTTTTTTTTCTAGCTCCTACTGTCATGCCCCCTGTAAGGCCTTGGCTTCATCTAGCTCACCCAGAACGATCAAAGCCTGGAGGTAAATTATTTACATTTTGAGTGGAACATAATTGGAATCGTATGATCACTTTGCATTGAATAATGTGGAAAATGAGGATACTAATGTTGTACATGCATAATTGACAACCAGTGATTCCATATCACATTCAAAGAGAAATGAGTTGAACACACTATGAAACCCCAGTGGTATAATCATACAACATGCATGTAATAGAACAGAATGCATATTCTGACACATAATTATACTTACAGTACAGTATATGAATTGAGTGAATGAACTTTTAAAATATTTAGCAAAATGTGTATAAAATGTCAGTGATACAGTGATGATAAATTGTCATAATGTTTTAATAATTTTAAGCTCTGTCTACACTATCAAACCTTATGTGACAAAAAATGTGATGTGCCTATATATGGACATGATGATGTCATATCACTACCATATTTGGGCATATCACTACCATATTTGGGCATATCACGCTAGTGTAAACATAGCATCAAATTAAAGATTAGATTCCATGTTTGTCTCTTTATTGGAAAACTGCCCAAATCACTTTTTCTTTCTATGTGCCCATGGGTGTCTACATTCTAATGTTAGTGTTTGGTAACCTGTTTGTGCAAAGGTTATATTTAATCACAGTTAAACTTCTTGTATATATTTTCTCATTTGTACTGTAGAGAGTGACCTTTAAACATTACATGGTATGAGAACCAAGTTTTAGTAATGTAAAAATACAGTAGTTTAAACAATAGTTTGTTTTATTTCAGCCATTTTTTCATTGATGTGTTACAACGTGCTGTGTGATAAGTACGCTACTCGTCAATTATACGGCTATTGTCCATCGTGGGCGTTGGACTGGGAGTACAGAAGAAAGGGCATCATGGATGAAATCATAAATAACAGTGCTGATATCATATGTCTTCAGGTAACTCCTTCTAAATTCTTGCAAGTTAATTTCATTTGTCTGAACTTTAACCTTTGGTTTTCCATTGTAATTTAATCCACTTGTTCACAGTACAAAACACATTTTAAAGTTAATCTTGATATGTATACAGTACAGTGGACCGTATTGATTGCAAACTGTGTTTGTATTAAATACTTCTTAATGCTACTTGTGTAGGATGTGTTCTATGTACCCTAGCATATTCACATAATATATAGCATGATGTACTCTAATTATTCTTCATTAAAATCTATTTTTAATTGAAAATGTTTTCTATTCATATTTAACAAAGATCGTAATTATTTATTAATGAACTAAACATGCCTGAGAAAATTGTTCTTTGTTCAAATTAATACTTTATTCATAATGTCTTTTAATAGATTGGAAAATTGCTTAAAAACCTCTTTTACAATGTATTAATATAACATTGTGACCGGAATCTTGATTTTGTAATTGTTATCTGCTTTGAAATTTAAAAATAATAATTAACATTGAATAAAATTGGTTTGACTTAAAGTAGTAGCTGCTTGGATGTTATTGTCGGATATGCAATTATTAGAAAAGAGGCTCCAAATATGTTGACAGAAATAAACTTTATGCTAAGCAGAATAAGTTAGTTAAAGCAACCATACAGTATTTTTCAGTACCCTCTACATACAAATTTGCACTTTGCACCGTTAATTATTGGGCCTAATTGATACCATCTAATTTAATAACAAATTGATTTTGCAGGAAGTAGAGACAGAACAGTACTTCAACTTCTTTTTACTGCAGTTGAAGCAACAAGGGTATGATGGTGTCTTCAGCCCCAAATCAAGAGCAAAGACCATGGGAGAGCATGAGCGAAAACATGTGGATGGATGTGCCATCTTCTTCAGGACAAGCAAGTAAGTTTTACCATTGATTACATTCTTCATTTCTTTATTCAAATTCAAAACAAACAAACAGTACAAGAATGAATTCAGGGTAGCACAAAAAAGTAACCAATGGTCAAACTTATTTCCATTGTGGCCCTTAAGGATGAAATAGGTACAGAATATAGTTTAATACAAAATTAGACAATTACAATTACCTGTGTATTTTAAGCAAACCATGAAACTAATTAATTGTATTTGAATCTAGATTTAGCCTTGTCAAAGAACATCTTGTGGAGTTTAATCAAGTTGCAATGGCAAATGCAGAGGGTTGTGAGGACATGTTAAATCGTGTAATGACCAAGGATAACATTGGCGTTATTGCCTTACTGGAAATGAGAGAAGGATGTATCGATCCATGTAAGTATAGTCTTTCTGATCCATTGACCATCTGAGTTCCGCAATGAAGAAGTTGAGATGTTTTATTATACATTTAATCCTGTTACCACACCATAAATTCATTTTAGATATAAGTGGAGATATTATATAATTGATGTGTAGATGTAGGTACACATAACCAGTCGTGAACTGGTTAATAATAATATGGGTTTATATAGCGCACATACCACTCAAGGCGCAGCCTAAATTTAGGTTACCCAGCCTAAATTTAGGTTACCCAGCCTAAATTTAGGTTACCCAGCCTAAATTTAGGTTACTCAGCCTAAATTTGGGTTACCCAGCCTAAATTTCTTCCTTCTAGCTCTGGTAATAAGAAAGTTGATTAAGGTTTTATAACAAGATAAATGTTTACCTATGACCTACTCTAATAATCTAATATATTATAGCATTTTTTGTATATATTGGTTAAGTAACTAAATCCTTGGGTGTCAGTATCTTTAAAAGCACAATAAGAGATTGCCCAGACCTTCTATCTTTATCTACAGAATATGTACTATTTTCTACTAACTACTAATGCTTGCTTTATTTGTTATTCCATAGCATTTAATTCCGAGTCGACTCCAAGACAGCTATTGATGGTTGCTAATGCCCACATCCATTGGGATCCAGAATTCTGTGATGTTAAGCTTATCCAGATCATGATGCTTATGAAGGAGCTGAAGAAGTTTCAGGAAGAAGAGTCACACAGCTTTAGGCCTGGGTCATCAGGGTCACAGAATGACCAACCAGCAATTCCACTCTTGTTAGCTGGTGATTTTAACTCATTGCCTGAATCAGGTAGGCTTTAGCTAATAGGCAGCTTTTAAAAGTTCCTTGATCACCCCTCTGCAATAATGAACTAGTCTGGCATAGACTACTGTGCCAAAACCATTGTTCACTTTGTAATTTTGTTTCTTGTGGTGTGTATTTACAAATGCCTTATTTCTCCATGTTTTTTAATAATTATATTATAATTGATTAATTTATGTTTTGTTTCAGGTGTGATTGAATATTTGGCAAAAGGAAAAATCTCACTGAATCATCCTGACTTCAAAGAGATGGATTACAAGAAGTTATTTAACTTCAGCAGCAGTCCCGAGCAAAACGGTCACATTAGCCATTCCTTCCGCCTGCATAGCGCTTATGAAAACACGCACATGGATTTTACGAATCACACGTTCGATTTCAAGGGTGTTATCGATTATGTATTTTATTCAAGTGACTTTATGTCGCCACTCGGGGTCCTTGGACCAATGAACTGTGACTGGTTTGAGAGTCAAAAAGTCGTAGGCTGCCCGAATCCAAATGTGATGTCAGATCACTTCTCGCTGTTGGTCGAATTTGAGATGCCATTGAATTTCAGCAACAGCGTTACGGGTGGCGGCAACAGTCACATCGTGCTCTCGAGGCGGTAACAGCCTTGGTGGCGCCATTTAAATTCAATGATAATCTGTACAGTTGTGTATATGAGTTATTTTTATGTCTCAAAATTTAATAGAAATGACTAAATTTAAAATGACGTAATCTGATAGATTTTGCAGTAACTGCTTTGGTGGCTTTGTAACTGATGTTTGATAAATTGTAAAAATGCACTCCTGACCTAAGCCATCCTGACCCTTTACTCATTATTACTAGCCTTAGTGTTATTAATGCAAAATAATTAGTACTTGTTGCATACAGTTCCTAAGCCAAGTGTTCCATTTTAAAACTTATTTTAAAACTAGATTTTTACTTTTCATTTGATATACAATTTGAATTAAATTTGTTGAAAAAAACCCCCCAAATTTTCAATTCTTCTACTTAATACTAATCATGTATTTATAAAATGGAAAAGGTTTCTCCCCAACATTTAAATGTTTTCATTGTGATAATGTCATAAATGGTTTGTGATTTTGATGATGTCATAAATTGTAGATGATGTCATTATGATGTCATAAATGGTTTGTGATTTTGATGATGTCATAAATTGTAGATGATGTCATTATGATGTAATCAATGGTTAAAAGGGATATTTCTTAATCATTTTATGAATACTAACTGATGGCCATTCAACCAGAGCATTTATCCATATAATTTGATCTTTATAATATTAATAATTATGTCCTATCATCAATTTTAGACACCACTTTGGAACACTTTTTTTAAGTTTTTTTTTTGTATTTAATATCCGAGGGGGTTTATTTTTTGCAAATGCATTAAGTTGTAACAAGAATTCAAAGTAAAAACCATAGTGAGTATTTTAAAAATAGGTCAGTAAACATATCGAACTAGGACCAAAATATGTGCAGTTACTATTTCATCGTTCAAACTGAAATGAAATTCATTTAGTTTTCGAAGCGACCAATGTGTCCAATTTAGATATTTGTCAGAAACTGTAATGAATTCTGGCAACACATATTTTGTGTCTATTTTATCGACTGTTTTATTTAGTGTTCCTGTAATTCAATGTAACGGTTGCGTTAATATTTTAATTTGATTAAGATGTGTCTAGAAAAAACAGTAATGTGAAAATCACATAGTTTTAGATTTCAACCCAATTTAACACCATAATACTGTTGATCCTTACTATTTGATATGTCAATATGTACATATGCAAATAAATGATTATATTTGCATAATATTATGTACATATGGTTTTACATTATGAGTACTTTGTGTATATCAATTTTATACATATTGTATACCATATGTATTTACATATACTGTATGTATATATGTGTGTGTTATATATGAGCATATGTATGGATGCACATATATGTACATATTTTTTGATATTACATGTGCATGTACATTTACTTGTTTTTATGAAACAACGATATAAATGTACATATATGTACATATTTTTACATAAAAATATGGTTGTGCATATAATTATTTACATGTTTGTACGTGGTTATATAGATAGGTGTACATATATGTACATATTTCATAAAACTGGTTTATGTGTCCATACATACACATACATGTGTACATATACAGTATATGTACCATATGTACATATATGCACCTTTTTAATATCCGTTTGCTTTTGAGTAAATTAATTGTATGTTTGATGTCTGTTTATCATAGATTAAATCACACCGGGTTGAATCAACATTTCTATTTTTCATACTAGGTTGGTTTCTGCCAGTCATAAAAGTATAAATATTTTATAAAAAAAAGAGAATATACAATTGTGGCTAGTTTTGACAGAATTCAGTCTAATATCATTTTCTTATACCTTACACTTGCACTTTTGGTTGACAGGTTTTTGCAGCATATTTGGCCCAATTTTTGTATACATTTTTATTGGGTCATGTTTTGGTAAAAGTGTAGTCATTTGTTTGATCTAGGTAGAGTTTGTTTGCTTGTTGCAATACCATTTAGTTTTGGACATGACTGTTAAGAACAAACACCTGAAAATTGACCAACAGCAATCATGATAGAGTCATTGGCAAAACGGGTGTCGGCCTAGGCTGTGCCTGCTGCCCCGATGTTTGCCAATAATTCTGTCATTCTACAATGCTGCAATCATTTCAAATCTCCATTTGATACCAATGTGATATCATGAATATTAAATAATGTCATGTGAAAATGTAATGTTCACCAAACAAATTTTGGTGATAGCACAAATCGCAAAGTATTTTTTTAAAATCAATGCAATTGAATTCTTTTTCCTCGAAGGTATTTTAAAATTCAAGATCCTGTCAGTTTAATCTAAATTACGCAACCATAGGTTTTTGTTTGTGTCTGTACAGCTTATTTTTTCAATTGTTCATGTAATGATAATTCTGGTCTAGCCATGTAGTTAAGTTAATTTTTAACGTTCGTAGATGGGGTCAGAGGTCGATTTGCAAGCACCACATTTTAGTAGATTGTTGTATTTGATCAATTTTGTATTTTTTCCTTACTTGACACTGGCTTTTCCAGGATTTCAAGTGTACAAATTTTAATTCAGAACATTGTATTTCTTATAAAAACCTTTTTTTATAAAACATAAAATGAAATTTACATTGACGGTAACAGAATTAAAATCAGTCTGTGAGCCCATCAATTATGTAGATTAAATGAATAAATTGGTGCTGAAGGTGTTAGAATGTGCAATTTAAGAAATGGTCCAAATAGAATCTTTAAGTGTAAAGCATTAGTGTCAAAATGCTATACACTTTCTGTCATTGTTTTATATGTCAGAGCTCTAATTGAATGACGTATATGGTTTTATTGTTCATTTGGTTTCATGAATCGTATCTAATTAGGACTATATTTTATACTACATACAAGTGACATCCTAGAATTAAAAAGTTTGTGACATTCAGATAACCGTGACATCTTCAGTTGAAAGTGACATCTGTAGGTGACATTTGACCAAAGGGCAATGACACTTATAGGTGACATCTTCAAATGTTGTGTGTTCTTTCTGATGGCAGTGTTGGTGTCAACATCTTTAAGCCTGGTTCCCACTTGCACGCAACGATGTAGTCGAAACGCAAATGAGAGGACCATTCACAAGCGACTGTCATCAACTTGTGGTGGGCTTGCTTTGCGTGCAAGTGGGAACAAAGCTTTAGATGAAGAGAATAATCATTAAAATGTGCAATTAGTCTTACCTAGAAATAAACAAGTTTTAAATGTGAAGAATGTGCATTGGCAATTGGGAGGTTTACTCCGTTTTAATGATTTGATTTAAATTCAATGAATGTTTATTTCTAGAGAGACTACTACCTATTTTTATATGGAGGAGGGTATCTTGTGAATATTTGTGTAAAGGTCATGTCATAGTTCAATTCAACCATGACATCATCATTGTTATAATAACAAATTATAAGGTTAGGTTGCTTAGTGTTGTTTTCATTCCAATTTTGTGACACCAAAGGTGTAAAGACAAGAATAATAATTGTAACATGTAGATTTCTGAATTGTACAAATCTAGGGTTCATCGCAAATAATTGACCTTTAACCTTTGACACTTGATACCAAAGATGCTGGAGTGAACAGCTTTTGAAGAAGACACTGTCATCATCTTTTGAAACAGTACTAAATTTGAACAACCCTGAAAATAAGTTTACATAAAAAAAATTACAAAAACATCAAGTCTTGTAGAAAAAAATGAACATTTGACTGGGAATATATTTTCTAAAAAACATAAAATATGATTTTGAAACATAAATTGCAGATCTTGTTAATGTTATATCTTTTGTTGGGCGTTTCCTTTTATTAGGCCCGCATCTTGCAATTGTAACATTTTTAGAATCAAAATTTTATAATGAATTTAACGAAATATGAGTGAATTATGTCACTTCTCAGGTGGTATTGGTAAATGCAATGGTCACATCTATGTTGGTCTGTACATTCCTATATTTGAAATATTTCAACTCTTTGGTTGAGACTTAGAAAGTATTTTAGAACAAGTGTTATTTTTTTTAAATTTTCAATTGTAGTCCATTGTTTAAATAACTTCAAAGGCCGAGACAATTTGATAATGGAAATATATATTTGGTGAATGTATACATAAAAGTATGATTTCTTTTCATTTTCCTGATAAGTATATAAAACATTTAAGTCACTCGCTATCCATGCATTTGATGTATCTCAGGCCTGTGTATCTAATGTAATGGTAGGCAATCGGTGAACATTGGTTTTTTTTAAACAATATAGCAGTTATCTTTTTATAATCTCTTATACTTCATGGATAATTATAAAATCTTATTATGTCCGAATTATTCTAGGAAAAATGTATATTCTTCAAACACTGATATTTTTTTTCCATTGGGTATATTTTAATAATAATATTTGTTTATATTGCTTGCAGCCAACTTTCCAGAAACAGATCTCTCTGAAAACCGGAAACTTTCCCGAAACCCAATTTGGTTTTAAAGGTCCCAAATCTTATTTTTGTAGTATAAATAATTCTGAGATGGGGAGGGGGGAGAAATTGGTGATGTAACAAAAATGTTCCATAAGGGGTGATTTAAAATCCAATCTGAAAGCTAATTTTTGTGGAGAGTTGGCTGTAGTCACGTCTGTGACACGGGGAAACTTTTTTTTATATTAGGCATTTATCATTGAAACAAATTAAAGAAATATTTCAACACAATGGTGTATAATTCATGGTTTAAAAAAAATAATAATGTTTTTGAGCAGCTGAATGTTCACTCAATAACAAAACATAATCAATTGTATTCTGAATGTAAAATTTCAAAGCACATTTTATGTGAATATTTTAATAATTCGATGTGTAAATTTAAATCCCATTTTGATGCAATACAGAAAATCCAATAAGAAAAAAAATATATTTTCAAGTGTAAAAATGATTTTTTTTATACAATACCTATTATGAAGGTCGACATTGTATCAAAATGTATACATTCGTTTTTAATTGTATTTTTAGCCAATTCTTGGTACTGTATGTATAATTTTCCAGTATCATAGGCAAGCTCAGTGATACAGTGTCATATATGTATCACATGTGACTCATGTATCATAGTCTATAAGCCTACCTTAGCATAGTACAAGCACCATATGTGATATATATGTGATACTGTATTACAAAATTTGCCTATGATATTTGCCTATGTGGAGATACAGTGAAGAATTGGGCTGTATTTTAGTTGTTTCAAATCTATTATTTTTGTTATTATATATTAATATTATAAACGCATCGTTCAATTTGATTACCAACAACATAATCATAATAATATTCAGTAAGATCTTTTGTAGAAACATCATTTTGATAGATTGAAACTTTGGCGATAAAGATGTATTTGGACCATTTTTAAAAGCACCTACTACAGTGAAAGGGATGTTTAAGTTGATGTACTTTTTTGTTTTAGTTTGAATAAGGTTAGCCATTAGGCTTCTGTTGTGGTTAGCTTCGGTCTCATCCATTCTTTGTACATTAAACAAGGCAATTGTAACATGTTGAAAATAAAGATAATGTGAAATAAACACTGATTTTGCTTTCTGTTTGGAGGATGATTGAGTAATCAATGACTGGAGTGATATTGTGATGATCATGGTCACTAAACCTCTGTCTACACTATCAAACTTTATGTGACAACAAAATGTGATGTTCCCATATATGGACATGATGATGTCATATCAATACCATATTTTGGTCACAAAACACTTTTGTCACATACAGTTTGATAGTGTAGACAGGGCTTTAGTTGAGGATCGGGGATTACAGAAGGTTTATAATACAGTATACTACCAAAGATACTCACCCTAAAGCTCTGTCTACACTATCAAACTAGTTGGACAAAAAAAGTGTGATGTGCCCAAATATGGTGGTGATATGCTCAATTATGATAGTGAAATGACATCATCATGTCCATATATGGGCGCCACATTTTTTGTCACATAAAGTTTGATAATGTAGAGGCAGCTTTTAAATGTAGTTTAGAACCTTCCAAGTACAATTTTTGTGATTGTGATGACCATTATCCCAACTTGCCTTCACACCCCTCTCAGGATGTTTGAATATAGTTTATAACCTTCCCAGTACAATATTGTTGATTTTGACAAATTTATTTGTATAGAAGATAAACTATCTTATATTTTTGACCAATCTTGGCTGGCTACATTTTTGTCACTTGTGTGGTAGAGACTTATAGCCTGTAGGTGAAATTTCCTGTTGTCCAATCAGAAGTGTTCTAGTTGTCCCATGACCTAGATGATCGTAGGGGCATAGTAGATGAGATACAGTAGTAGTACTCATCATAATACGATACACAGGCATAAGCTATCTCCTCTCTCACAAGTGAAAATACAGACACTTTGTTATACTACACAAGAAAACGTTTATTACAATAAAATTAAATACAATGTTGTAAAAACAGCCTCTATAAAGAATACCAAAAATAACTCAATAAGTCTTTGTATCTAAATTCATTCATTTAGTCTAGTTGTATAAGCCATTATGCTCTATGTATGACATTCACTTTAGAAAAACCAACCTTGATAGGCTTTATTGAAATACTGTATTAATATAGTGCGTACTATTGCACGCCATGTGACCCACAATCATCCAATCAAATGACAGGAATTTATTTAGGTGTTATATAACAACAATTATTCTACACTTTGAGTGGAATGTTATTATTAATACTATACAATTTTAGAATATTAATTTACAATATAACAAAAATGGAATCTCATGAAATCGTTACTCTTTAGTAACACTGTGCCTTGATTTTGAATTTTATGAAGATATAATAAATACATAATTGTTACTTTTAAATTCCAGACATTCACCATACTGCGATAAGTTGTGATTTAGTCAAGGAAGTTTACTCCTAGATAGCAATTCAGCCAATTTTCAGCTAAATTTTTTGAAAACATATCAGCATCTCACCCAATCGGTGCCAGTGGAATGGTTGTGAATAGAATAAAGAACACCCATGTAGATTGCTTATAAGTGATCAAGTGTGCGAATAGGGGCAATTTGGTGTCACAATTGCTACAACTGATCATAATATTACACACGTCTGAAAAGGGTATAAATGAGCATTCAACTATGTCCTACAATGTGAACTTGTTATTATTAATATGAATCACTGTATATACACAGTTTTAGGTCTACTGCATGCATACACTCATCATCAAGCATTTTATGTTATCTCTCATAGCTATTTCATTTATAAAACTTCAATCAATATGTTATAGAGCAAAATTCCCATTAATACAGAATAATGTGGAATAGCATATGCTGAATATTTATATATACAGTAAATAAAGTTTTTTTTTAAAATTAATGCAAACATTAATACAACATATACAAGTGTAATATTTAAAGCATAAACTGTGCTTTAGTTGTAAATTATTGTTCTTTCGATTATACAATCCATTCAATTAAAATGTGCGTTGTGCATTCATTTGCTTATAATGAAACTAAATCAGTATACCTCTTACGTACACTAAATATAAAAAAGAAAGGAGAAAATTCTAATACATATTTTATAGATAAATATACAGCTCAATCTACTATGGAATATTAATAATAATGAATAAAAATAACACTTTAATATTGTAACACTATACACAATTATAATAAACAGTGTATAAATTGAGGTATATTAATAAAATAATGTGCTAAATGCTAAAGTGCTTAAAAGTGAAGCAAAACCATGTCGCTATAAAAAAGATAAATAGTTGTATGACAAGAAACACGGCTAGAGAACCAACATATATATGTATTTACATTTTTCTACACTTCTTTTTATTGTTAAACAAGTAAGGAAACAAAGTTAAGTAAGGAAACAAAGTTAAGTAAGGAAACAAAGTTAAGCAAGGAAACAAAGTTAAGTAAGGAAACAAAGTTAAGTAAGGAAACAAAGTTAAGTTAGGAAACAAAGTTAAGTTAGGAAACAAAGTTAAGTAAGGAAACAAAGTTAAGTAAGGAAACAAAGTTAAGTAAGGAAACAAAGTTAAGTAAGGAAACAAAGTTAAGTAAGGAAACAAAGTTAAGTAAGGAAAAAAGTTAAGTGAGGAAACAAAGTTAAGTAAGGAAACAAAGTTAAGCAAGGAAACAAAGTATAGAAATGCATTAAAAACTAAAAATCAAATAAATATTAATGATGGAAGAAATTGATATTGCACCTTAGCAATAAAAGATTCAAATGTACTATACAACAAAAAACTAATTAAAATTTAAGAATGACTACATAATCACTATTATTATTTAATTCAGGTTATCCTCCATGTAAACAAATTAGCAATGTAGTATATAGGCCTACACTCATTGCAGTCAGACTAAATTATATAAACTTGAAATTGAACCCCACCACTCTTGACACATTCCTTTCTTAGCGTATTCATATCTTAACGTATTCATCTTAACACATTCCTTTCTTAACGCATTCATTTTTTAAAATATTCATTTCTTAAATTAGTCAAAGTACTTTCCTTTTAGGCCTAATTTTCCTACGCAGACACCTTTCTTTTGTCCTAAACCTAACCCCTAATTTCCTGTGATCCAGGTAGCCTAGGCCTATCATAATACTATAACTTTTTTCTCATTGTGTAAGGTAATTGAACAACATTCTGTCAAATCACTATCATAGGCTACAATAAAATACAGGAAAGAAGGAAAAGAATAATTGAAATAATACAATAGCACTCTTTCATTAAGGATAACATATATATGATCGGCTTCAAAGATATCTTTTTAATTTAATTTTTCAATCAATTAATGTAGGTTTTTGCAATTTAATCTTTTACTCAAATGGACTTTTTTTATCTATTAAAAATATTTTGAAAAAAAAAATTGTTAAATTGATAAAAATGATTTTGATTGCAATGTATATAACTGTACCCTGTACGTTGAATAGTAGGTATTATATTATAATACCTACTTTCTTGTCAAAGTTCCAAAAGTGTTGTTTTTTTTATTTCAAATATATTTTTTTTATATAATTTCAAGGTGAATAGAAAAAACAACATTTCCTAATTATTGTTTATTTGCTTTGGTAAAATTATTAGTGCAACATTTTAAACGGATTTGTGAAATGTTTATAAAAAGTACGTTTTTCAATTCACCAACTAGTTTTGGGTCTCTTAAATCTTGATGATGCCGTTTTCAATACAGTATGAACATTTGAGATTTGACACCCATAACTATATTCATCAAATTTATTTATTTTATATCATTATTTTATTAAAATTAAAGTTTAAATATTTGTTCAAATGGAATATAATATGCTTGGAAATGTTTATACTTTTAAAATTATTTTTGTTTTTTGTTCATATTTTCACAAATTTTCATAGTCGATGGACCCATTAGATTCGGGTGCCCGATTTTTTTTTTTTCCACTTTTCGTAAATGTGAGAATTTATAAATGACCTATAAAAACTTATGAACAATGTGTAAATACTTGTTGAAATGGAATATATGTTTGGAAAGTTGTCTGCGGTACACAATCTTCAAATTTATTCAGAGGACACCCCAATTTTAAGGGGACACGCAAATCTTACGGATATCGCGATACCCCAGCATCACCAGATGGGTCAGTGTCATCGTCGTAAGAACCAGTTCCACGTGCGCTCTTGGCTGGCTTTTCCTCAACTGCTGTCACATCATGGAACTCTTCTTTATTCTTTTCGGCTTTTGGTTTGGGATCTCGACCCTTTAATGTTCGTGCGATGTACATCACGCCAAGAATATCGATCATAATGGCTGTCAAAATAAAATAGCAATATCTTGTATTATTTACACTATATAAAATGTTTACACTTCTACAAAATAAAAAAGATATTGCAAAACTTAAATAAAAGTAAATTAAATACAAGATAACCAGGTACTTTTGTTGTTTTGTTTGTTGTCTATTAATATAGCTGATAATTGGTAACATACTGTAGGCCTATATCTTTCAAGTTTTAATACAATGATTAATCACATTCAGATTTTTGAAGAATAAAATAATATAGATTTCAAGAATCCAAATGAAGTGATACACATATGGACTGAAGAATGTTTGTTAATTTTAAGGTAAAAAAATTAAATATTAAGAGTACTAAACAGAATACCAAATCAGTGTCGTCCAAGAATTAGCCCAGATGCCCGATAGTTAGGGCAAGGTTGATTAGATATTGCATAATTTGACATTAGAATAGTAATCATTTGCAGCTATATTTGAATTGAATCGCCTGTAATAGGACAGTACAATATTTGGTAAATTTTTTATTATCAAGTTCAACTTTTAAATAGACAATACATCAATGTTACTTTTATTTTTCATTCCAATATGCTCTGTCTACAATATTTATCAAACTTCTTGTGACAAAAAATAAAGTGATGTGCCCATATATAGACATGATGATGTCATATCACTACCATATTTGGATATATCACTACTATATTTGGATATATCACTACCATATTTGGATATATCACTACTATATTTGGATATATCACTACCATATTTGGATATATCACTACTATATTTGGATATATCACTACCATATTTGGATATATCACTACTATATTTGGATATATCACTACCATATTTGGATATATCACTACTATATTTGGATATATATCACTACCATATTTGGATATATCACTACTATATTTGGATATATATCACTACCATATTTGGATATATCACTACTATATTTGGGCACATTACATTACATAATTTGATAGTGTAGACAGAGCTTAAGATATATGTACACATAAACAAATTGACATACCTATTATTTGAACAGTACGGCAAGAGTATTCCATTTTGTAGCAGTTCAGATTAAAATTGAAGGGAAACAAACCCATCACCAATAAAATGTAGAATGAAGCCATGCAATGAAATATGAAAGAGAAGAAAAAATAACATGCATTATGAAAATGATGAAAGTTAAATGCAGTGGCTACTATGCACCATTTATAAACAGATTGATTTATGAACATTTGTCAGATATTTTAAAGATTAAAAGCTCTGTCTACACTATCAAACCAGGGAGTTGTAAATATTTTACAACTCCCTGATTAAACTTTATGTGACAAAAAAATGTGATGTGCCCATATATGGACATGATGATGTCATTATCACTACCATATTTAAGCATATCACTACCATATTTTGGCAAATCACACTTTTTTTTTCAAACTAGTTTAATAGTGTAGACAGAGCTGTTGGTATATTGTATAAAAATACCAACCATGCAGTGTATTATAGCCAATGCATGAATTAAATGTAATTTAATGTAAGAAAAAATTATCACAAAATCATTTTCTTGTGTAGTAATCAGTAAAAAAGTTGCTTAAGGAGATCTCTAACAAATCAGAAAGTATTACTGTCATCAGTCACAATTCAAACTTTTAGGATAAAAAATGATCAAAATATTTTCAAGTATTTATTTTTTTAATGCTAATTTCTCTTGCTACAGGAAATGGTTAAAATAACCAGGAGTAGTTTAGTTCAAAACTCCTGAAATAACATTGTGTGAAACAAAACTAAAGTAATTAACATTCTGTACATAAGTACAGTACTGAAAGATCAACCTTTTTAACATGGAATTTCAATTTTTATTTAAATAAAACAAAATAATATTCTATTAATAATAAATTTATGATTTATACTACATATTACAATCAATAATTTCTTTTAATTATAAATGCATTACTGTACAGGTATATAATTAATAATAATTCATTATTAAAATTCCTATCACTAAAAACTATAAAAAAAACATGATTGAAAATATCATGTAAAAGATTTTTGTTTTAAAATAAGTACTTTAAAAATTATTAAAATATAAAAAAAGTAACCTTTATTAAAACTGCATTATTAGATAATGATTGTTGTACATCAAATATTGAAACTAGTTGAATAACAATAGGCAATTGATTTCTATTGTTGAAAATTGTAAGCAGATGGTTTGTTATTTAAACTGTGATATACAGTAATTGCATCGAATCAGCAAATTGGAACACACAGGATTTGTATACAGATTTATAGTATTTAGACTCACAAGATTTACTGTGTTAAAGAGAGACCTTTTTATTCTATATATTTCAAATATATAGACTAACATCACTCTTTGTGAATACTGTACTAATAGTAATACAAATGCTACCTCAGCAGGCATCTACTAACAATATCACTATGTGAATGACTGACTCCTTGCAGTACAGGGTGCATATACTGTACACTACTTCAGCTCATCATAATGGGACCAGGTTATGCATGGTTATTTTAGGAATCTAAAGCATACTGTATTTAAAATGTACTGATGTGATAGGCTTGTATGTTAAACTATCTCAGTCCCACAATAATGCCTCCACACCCCCTCCTACCGGCCACCAGATCAGGCTTAGGACATTCTATACTATACTGAATTGATCGGGCACTCACTAACGCACTAACTAAACAATAATCCTTGGTTTAAATTAGCATATATGATAATAAAGAGTATTCTTCGTTAATTTTAATTAATCGTTAATAAATTTTGTATAAATTAGTCGGACAATATGAAATATTTTGTAAACAAATTGCAACATAAAAATATTAATTACTAAAAAACTATTAAATAAAAAACTTCACATTGAAGTAAGAAAGTGCAGGTTAAGAAAAGAGAAAAAATTAATTTTAAAATGTCTAGAATTTTTTGTGGAAGAAATATTAGGAGAAATGCAGGTCAAATGTTTTCAAGTGATTGATATTCCTCTCGTTGTGATTCTATTTCCTTCACTGTGCTTTCGTACAGTGTGTGAACGCAGTACAAGATTCCCAGGGATAAAACTAAAGATCCTTTTGAAGCAAAATAAATGAAAATAATATATCAAATTAGGTTGGCTACGCTATTTACAGGGAGGAAGTTTTTCAAAAAATTGGCTAACTTAATGAAAAAAATAAAAAGTAAAAAAATTATTTTTTTAATTGTGGATTTAATTTATTGTATTACAGTCAGACAATTGTTTACTTTTCATTATAATCAATTTTGACACAAAAATAATAAATCTTTTTTTACAAAACAAATTACAAAATGTGTACAGTAATTAAAAGACATATTGACAAATGTACTTCAAAATTTCAATAATATAATTGTATTTAAAAGAGATATTATCTAAAACCGATTTGATACAGAAATATGGATCTATTCTGTAACTACACAAGTTCCACTAATAATTGATTACCATGCCTAATACTGTTGAATGCTTATAAATTATTATTATTACTAATATACATTTAAATTTTTTAATAAATTGTATAGCTAAGGAATGCATTTTTACAAATTAAAATCAAAATCTTACCACAAATGTAATTAGTTCCAGGATGTATCCATATAACAATAGAGAGAACAATGTACAGGCCGCCACGCTTCCAATTATCAAACCATCGCAAACAAGCCCAGAATTTTCCACAACAATTGTTTATGCTAGAAAACATATATACATACATACATTTATATCTCTTTTCATGTATTATACATATATGTCATGAGACAAGCTTTTGCTTTTAGTGCGGGTCCCAGTTATTATTGTTTTAACTGAATAAATGTGCATGAATGAATGAGGAAAAATGATTGAGATCATCTCAGATACATCTGCTTGATAGATTGATATAAATTATGTATGGTATGATATACAACCAGAACAATTTTACTTTGATAAAAAGCAATGCTGTGGCTGTCATGGGTTCCTTATCCAAATTTCCTCAATTGAGGATGAATTTTAACAAACTACTGCAGTTACATGCAAAAACATAGACATTTTCCCTAAATCTCAAATAGGCTGTTGTCTGGATCTTCCCAAGCAATTCGAATAAAGTCTTTATAACCTTTGACCTTCAAAAAACTTACTTGCAACATTTATCTAAACATGACCCAATGAGAAAGGCTCCTTCTAATAGAGTTAAAACAACAGCTACAAATCTGTGTAATGAGAAAAAAAGTTGCAATAAACATAAATAAATTGTATCAGTAACATCAATTTCAATAATTTCAAATTCGTTTAAAAGAATCAGATCTGAATCAGTTTCCCAAGAAAAAAATTTAATAACAAATTAGGCAACTGTAGGATTCATTCTTTCAAGTTAGAAATAGTGCGTTCTTATATTAATATTAATAAATACCAGTATGAGTAGAGGCCGAACGGTAATATATAAATAACAATTTACAAGCCAGTCATAATGCACAATGTGTAGGCTACACCATAGCCATAGAGATCTCTATGGCTACACACAGGATAGGGAGTGAGTGTATTTTATAAAATATAATTATTTATATTAACCTCCAAAAAAAACCACTAAAATTATACTTACACCAAATATGCTCCTACCCATGGTGTCACACTTGTACAAAGATCAATACCAATAGCCCATGTCACTAAAATAAAAATGTTTAAATATAATAGTGTATGACGAAGGGTTTGTGTCTAGGCTAGGCCTAGTGATGATAGATGAACAGCTATGTTGCTTGCTAAGGCACAACTGAAAAGTGGGTCATTAATGCCTTGCAAGACTAACGCTGGCTAGCCTAGCTTACTTGCCTGGTGGGCGTGTATTTACAATATAAATAATGGGTTTAATCATTGTTTGTGTTTGTTTCTTATCATTGTTATCTTACCTACTGCAGTCAATATTCCCCATGCACGTATGATTAAAGTGTAATGCTCCCAAATCCAAATGCAAAAAGCATTATTACAAGCCATGTTTCCGGCTTTATCTAGGCCTCTGGTAGCTTATCTCATGAAATATTTTACTCCGCCTCGATTGCGCCATCTAGCTCGCTCGACTCTCTCTCTCCCAGTCGCCGTGTACGTATCCGTATTTTAACGGAATTGGCTATTTACACGATAATAATGTACTGTAAACTGAATATGCGTAGAGCTAGCTCTGTGCATAATAATATTTATTTGGATCAACACTTTTTTAACATACAAGAGAGGGGAAAATTGCGATCTCAAACGATTTTTTGTAACCATTGAGTTATACAATTAAAATGTAGCTCCATGCAGTGGATGCAGCTCTAACTACATTTATATTATTGAATTTCATAAAAGATACGTCATAAAAAAAAAATTAAAAAGTGCAGAAAAGAAATCTTCTGTAAACCATAAAATCACGGCTCACCCTACAAAGCCATCCAAAAACAATCACCGCAATATCTTTCACCGCTCGTTTCCACTCGCAGAAATCTTCGTCATTCATCCGTATTTTCGCCTCGACTATTCCAACCAAGAATACGCAGACATACTTTTGCTGACCGGTCATTCTCTTGCACAGCTCCATCCTTATGGAATACTCTTCCACAATCAATCAAGAATGCCAATTCTATTGCCATCTTCAAACAATTGTTAAAAACCCATCTCTTTCGCATAGCATATTTCCACCTTGTTTCGAGCCTTGTGGTCATAGAAGACAATTATTATTCCCCTAGAGAGAGGGGGAGGGGGACCATTTGTGCTTCAATGTAGTGTGTTTCTCTCCTGCATAGGTATTGACCATTTAATAGTGTAAAATATGTAGACCTATGGGTCATACCATGGTCATAGTAATCTATTTCCTTTACATTTAAAGTTATTGTGATTACGTTTTATACATTTTCAATGTAAAAAACTGTCAACATACTGATTAGGAAGATAAGTCAAGAGAGTCAATTAGTAGATTGGCACTGGAATAATATGATTGATAAAAGGAGTCACTGACACAAATGGCCCAATAATTTATTCATAAACTTTGACACGTACAATAAAAAACACAAAAAATTAATTTATATAAGTGAAATTTATTCAACATCTGTTACTAAGTTCCAAGTGAGAGTAAATTTTCAAAATCAGGAGAGCAAACTATTCGATGTTTAACTTTTCCTAAACAGTTCATATTTCCTGTTTTATCTTCATTTAAATGTGTTGCAACCAAGTTCTGAAATAAAATAAAATAAAAAAAAGTTAGTCAACACGATTGTTTAAGAATAGTTTAAGAACCGAACTGTTTTTTTTTATTTCAAAACCCAAACCAACAGCAAAAAAAAACAAGTCATTGTAAACCATAATCTACTGATCGACTGTGATTGATAGAATATTGTATACATGTCCTTGCGTTGCATCCTAGTGGAAACCAATCTTAAGCCAACGTGACTGTTATATATTTCCACCTTCTGTTGCTAAGCTCATATTTGTTATATGTTGTAGAGGCTCCTCGAGACTGTGCCTTGTGGGTGAAATATTGAATTTAAAAAACAAGTTTACAATCATTCAAGTTGCAAGAAATATGAATTTAAAAAAAAAAAGTTAATTTCCAAACTAGATACCTGCAAAAATGCACATGGCATTCCCATTGAGACGTCCAGACTGACGTTCCCTAGCAACAGTCTGGTTCGTCCAGATTTCAAAACTTGAAGTTTCCCTATAAATCCTTCTGGAAGATGTTTTAGATGGCAGTTGTTGTCTTGTGTGCTTTTCATTGGCTGTAGAGAAAGTACAAAATATGTTAAATGACTCCACAAAATATAAATTTTAAAATTTATAAAATTATAAAAAATGTTTTGTTCCGATCCAATTTTGGGTCAAAGTGAATAACTATTATGTGTTCAACAAAAAAAAAATGTTTTCAGGGGGACAATATATCTTTAACAATAGTAATAATCATATTTTAAAATTTATTTTCAAATAAAGGTTATGGCATTTTGACAGTGCAGAAGATACAGGCCAATATAGACACACAGAACTATTCATTTATTTCTGTCTTTTTTACATTGTCAGTCTTACTTTCAGTATCATAGTACTGTTCTGATTTTAAAAGCACAAACGCAGAAATACTGACACATTATACAGCGAAAACAAGGTACAAAAACATTCCAAAGAAAATACATAAATATGAAAAAGGTCCACTTAAAGGCAAAAGAGGAGAAAAACAAAAAAAGAATTGATATTATTGGTTTTTTTCAAATTGTGTAACGACCACTTATTCATCACAAATACATTGAGTATGATGTACTGATTTACCGATGAACTGATTAGATTTAATACGGATTTAGATAGATTTAAAAAAAACAAAAACCACTATCTCACCTCTTCAACACGACTAGTTTCTCCTTCTTTTTTGACATGAACTTTGCCTATCTCTGATTCTGCACTTCCAGGGAGTGAGTCCGGAAGTTGGAAGAACAGTAATTCTCCCTCCAGTTGTTTAGTGTTTGAAAATAACGACCCTGTGGTAACTCCAAACTCAGATTTGTCTCTAAATTTGTGTGTTTTTGTTGCTGGTTCAGATGTGCTTGTTTCAATTCCTTCCATAGCATCAAATTCAACATCTTCTTTTTCTTTTTTTATTACTGTTGTTGAAACAGAAAAATGATATTTTCACCATCAAATTAAAACTAAAGAAAACATCAAGTTCATCTACGTCTTCCTTATTGTTTCCATATTGTGCCCGTAGAAAAGTTCAGCCCATTCAGTTTGATGTGCCAATATACATGGAATGATTAACAAACAATACAACCCCTTCTTTGGCACACCCATATTCAAGAGACACCTCTATTTAGGGGACCCTTTCTAGAGACAAGGAGCAGTACATGTTTTAACATAACTGGTTACTATATCATAGTTGATATGCTCACATAATGTGTTCTGCGCATGTCAATTAGCCAACCATTTTAAAATGACATGTTGCCCAAAATGTCCCCTTAAGAGAGGTTCTAATGGAAACATTACTATTTTTAATAGTATTGACACGTGTGTTATGTTTATCCGCTACATGGTTCTCAGAGTTAATGTAGGATAATACAATAATAATAATAAGCTATCCAAAACCCTATCAAACTTTATGTAACAAAAAAAATGTATGTGCCCATATATAGACATGATGATAATACCACTACCATATTTGGGCATATCACTACCTTATTTAGGCATAGCATATTTTTTTTGTCAAAAAGTTTGATCGTGTAGACAGAGCTTTATAGATACATAATATCTATTTTTTATAATAAAGAAATCAGATATGCAGGGGTAGTTGCAGAAGTTATCACATCAATAATGATCCAACAAATCTCACCTATATCAACATCCATCTGTTCTTGTTGATTATTCTCTTCTGTTTTAACTTCTTTTTTAATTGTTTTTTTCTTTTGTTTCAGAGGGAGTAGAATTGGGTTATATGATGAATTTTCACCCTCATCAACTAAATCATCAATAAACTAAAAAAAAATAAGTGAAATCTGGTAGTTATACAAATTTTTAAAAGCTTATTATCACAAACATAAACTTTAAAAAAATAGTAGTATATAAACAGAATATTAAAATTAATATTTTGTTATTATACTACATATCAAAATAACCTCAAAGCTGTGATATGCATAGGTCATGGGTCACCTGGCACAGACCCCCTCCCCGATCAGCAAAGAAGTCTTTAAGTGTTTAAAGAAGTCAGTGGTACCTAGTCTTTAAGGGCTGCTTCCTTGTATTGGGACCACTGTTTAATTATTTTGACTAAAAAAGCAAACAATTTTATCCAGCAAATACAATACAGTACAAAAGATAGAACACTAGGTTAAGTTTGACAATGTTTTTTAGGCCTGATCCTATCTCAAACCAAATCTCTGAGATCCACCACGCATTGTTCTATAAAGTAGATATTGACACCAGAATGGCTGCTACAGTACATTTCTAGTTTGAATACTTACATCATCTCTCATAAGGTCTTTCATCATTTTAGCATCTGCTTCAGGATCTCGTTCTTTTTTTATGACTCTTCTTTGTGACACACTACCACCACCCCCACCACCACCTCCTCCGCCTCCCCCTACAAAAATAAATAAACAATATTAATATCATAATACATATATATTTCAAAATCAAAGATAAGGTGTAAATATGCTTGCCTACTGAGCCCAGGATTGGCAATACTCCTAATAATTATGTTACTATAGTTTTAATATAGATTTTACCAAGTTTAATTAATCATTATTTAAAGCTGATATAGTGTTGTTTACACTATGAAAGAGATTCTTAAGGTCTGTCTACACTATCATTATGTGAGAAAAAAATGGGATTTGCCCAAAAATGTGATTATTACTACCACATCACACATTTTTTTGTCAAACTATTGTGATAGTGTGGACAGAGTTTTAGACTAGAATAGTTTATACTGTTTGAAGGTTTATATATGTACTGTTAGATATACAGTATTAAGTATATTCTAACAGTTTTTTTATTCAATTTTTACAAAATATTTACATGTTTTCTTTTCTGCATTAGCAGGTCCTTCCTCAAATATAGATGAGTGGCTTTGAACTGCTTCCTGACGGAACCTTTCCCTGCTATGCTGTCTCTCTTTGTTTCTTCTCTGATCCTTCTTGGATGAACGACCTTTTGATGAACTTTCTGTACTTTCTTTTGAGGCACTGTGATATGATGATAAAACAGTATAGATATATAATTCACTACAGTCTGAACTTCATTGTAATCATAGCTAAAAAAATGAGTCAACATGTAATCATGTAATCAACATGTAATCATAGCTAAAACAAGGCCATATAACATGGCTGCAGTCGCGTGCTCAGACTGACCGACCAACCGAATGACCGACCGACATAGTGAGCTGTAGAGTCGCATTTGCACGCAACTAAAAATGATCCAACTTGGAGAGTTACCATGGAATATGGCTACAGTCAGATATACCAGTTTGTTGAGCATATTTATCATTACATTTTGTTTCTTTATATATTTTAGGTCAATCAATGCCACTTGCACTGATGAAGGGCTAGTGTTGCCCAAAAGCAAATTTGTCTAGCTTTTTTTACTTTATCATTCTGATTTCTGCTTATTTTCAAATTGTTCCATTGAGATCCAGCCACTGATTCCCACAGCATTTTAATTTTCAGTAACTTGGCTATAATATTTAAACAGCAGTTATTTTGAGGAGTACCTGCCCTGCATCACTTATCAGTCTTTTGGTTCAATCACTATACCAGTGAATTATATCAAAATCATTGAGATAAAATTAAGATGGAATATGATGAATTATTTTAGAATTTAAGGAAAACACATTACATATCACACAGTCTCCCTCCCTTTGCCTCTCCCTCTCTCCCTTCCTTTCCCCACTCCCAAATCTTCTTCATTTTAATAATGGCATCAAACTTAAGTCTTACTCCTTATTTCTCTCCTTTCTTGATGGAATGTTTGGTTTGAATGTTTTCTGCAAGATAGAAATAGAATATACATTATTATAATAACAACATTTCTGTTATTGTACATTTTGTCACAATTTCATCAGGTGGTTATGCACTTGTTAATGGTATCACCCACTATGCAACCTACAACCCTAGGAGAGGTCATTTGTCAGATGTGCGTCATACATTATGTATACCCTGATGTACCCTACAGTCGTATAGAGCATCATACAATGACAACTTCATTGGGTCCTGTTGAAAATCACTTAATTTAACTTACAAAGAAGCAAATAACAACAATTAAAAATTATTATGTCACCTTTTGAACACCACCAAGTGTTAAGTCTCGTTGAGGACGCAATGACGGCAAGCGAGCATTTGGAGTTACTTTACCACGTCGACTGAGCAAACCTCTCGGTAGACTTGTTGAGGAGGCGGCGGCGGCGCTATTGTTTTCTGGAGTTTGTTCACTCATCATTTATAATTGTCTGCATTAACTTAAAATCGATATTTCTGAAATATAATAAAATATGATACTCATTATTCAGCATGCCAAGATTTATTCTTAAAAACGTCGCCCTCTATCTTTACCACCTATTTAGAGCTATATTGTGTAGTCGTTTTTTGATAACTGAGAGCTATCAGTGTGTATCATCCTCGTATATAATTGTTTCTTAGTTGTAATAAAGATCACATTATTATAACATCTAGCATATTTTTATAATATATAAATTTATAGGTACCAAAACTAATATTTTTATTTAAAAAAAAATTCGATAAGTATTTTAATAACACTGAAACAACATTCTTAATATAACAAATGATATGTAGTACTACTAAATCAATGTCTAATTGCATAGGACTATGTGTACAGTATTATGATCAGTGTAGTCAGAATTTGATAACTGAGCACGCATCTTTTAATATCTACCTCATCAATAATTAGCATTGATATCATATATCACATTGTTGGATATGATCAGTGTAGTCATAATTTGATAACTGAGCACGCATCTTTTAATATCTACCTCATCAATAATTATTATTAATAATCTATATCACATTGTTCGATATGATCAGTGTAGTCAGAATTTGATAACTGAGCACGCATCTTTTAATATCTACCTCATCAATAATTATTATTAATAATCTATATCTCATTGTTCGATATGATCAGTGTAGTCAGAATTTGATAACTGAGCACGCATCTTTTAATATCTACCTCATCAATAATTATTATTAATAATCTATATCACATTGTTCGATATGATCAGTGTAGTCAGAATTTGATAACTGAGCACGCATCTTTTAATATCTACCTCATCAATAATTATTATTAATAATCTATATCACATTGTTCGATATGATCAGTGTAGTCAGAATTTGATAACTGAGCACGCATCTTTTAATATCTACATCATCAATAATTATTATTAATAATCTATATCACATTGTTGGATATGATCAGTGTAGTCAGAATTTGATAACTGAGCACGCATCTTTTAATATCTACCTCATCAATAATTATTATTGATAATCTATATGATTGTTGGATACGATCAGTGTAGTCAGAATTTGATAACTGAGCACGCATCTTTTAATATCTACCTCATCAATAATTATTATTAATAATCTATATCACATTGTTCGATATGATCAGTGTAGTCATAATTTGATAACTGAGCACGCATCTTTTAATATCTACCTCATCAATAATTAATATTAATAATCTATATCACATTGTTCGATATGATCAGTGTAGTCAGAATTTGATAACTGAGCACGTATCTTTTAATATCTACATCATCAATAATTATTATTAATAATCTATATCACATTGTTCGATATGATCAGTGTAGTCAGAATTTGATAACTGAGCACGCATCTTTTAATATCTACCTCATCAATAATTAATATTAATAATCTATATCACATTTTTGGATATGATCAGTGTAGTCAGAATTTGATAACTGAGCACGCATCTTTTAATATCTACCTCATCAATAATTAGCATTGATATCATATATCACATTGTTGGATATGATCAGTGTAGTCATAATTTGATAACTGAGCACGCATCTTTTAATATCTACCTCATCAATAATTATTATTAATAATCTATATCACATTGTTGGATATGATCAGTGTAGTCATAATTTGATAACTGAGCACGCATCTTTTAATATCTACCTCATCAATAATTATTATTAATAATCTATATCTCATTGTTCGATATGATCAGTGTAGTCAGAATTTGATAACTGAGCACGCATCTTTTAATATCTACCTCATCAATAATTATTATTAATAATCTATATCACATTGTTCGATATAATCAGTGTAGTCAGAATTTGATAACTGAGCACGCATCTTTTAATATCTACCTCATCAATAATTATTATTAATAATCTATATCACATTGTTCGATATGATCAGTGTAGTCAGAATTTGATAACTGAGCACGCATCTTTTAATATCTACATCATCAATATTTATTATTAATAATCTATATCACATTGTTGGATATGATCAGTGTAGTCAGAATTTGATAACTGAGCACGCATCTTTTAATATCTACCTCATCAATAATTATTATTAATAATCTATATCCCATTGTTGGATATGATCAGTGTAGTCAGAATTTGATAACTGAGCACGCATCTTTTAATATCTACCTCATCAATAATTATTATTGATAATCTATATCACATTGTTGGATACGATCAGTGTGGTCAGAATTTGATAACTGAGCACGCATCTTTTAATATCTACCTCATCAATAATTATTATTAATAATCTATATCACATTGTTCGATATGATCAGTGTAGTCATAATTTGATAACTGAGCACGCATCTTTTAATATCTACCTCATCAATAATTAATATTAATAATCTATATCACATTGTTCGATATGATCAGTGTAGTCAGAATTTGATAACTGAGCACGCATCTTTTAATATCTACATCATCAATAATTATTATTAATAATCTATATCACATTGTTCGATATGATCAGTGTAGTCAGAATTTGATAACTGAGCACGCATCTTTTAATATCTACCTCATCAATAATTAATATTAATAATCTATATCACATTTTTGGATATGATCAGTGTAGTCAGAATTTGATAACTGAGCACGCATCTTTTAATATCTACCTCATCAATAATTAGCATTGATATCATATATCACATTGTTGGATATGATCAGTGTAGTCATAATTTGATAACTGAGCACGCATCTTTTAATATCTACCTCATCAATAATTATTATTAATAATCTATATCACATTGTTCGATATGATCAGTGTAGTCATAATTTGATAACTGAGCACGCATCTTTTAATATCTACCTCATCAATAATTATTATTAATAATCTATATCTCATTGTTCGATATGATCAGTGTAGTCAGAATTTGATAACTGAGCACGCATCTTTTAATATCTACCTCATCAATAATTATTATTAGTAATCTATATCACATTGTTGGATATGATCAGTGTAGTCAGAATTTGATAACTGAGCACGCATCTTTTAATATCTACTTCATTAATAATTAATATTAATATCATATATCACATTGTTAGATGTGATCAGTGTAGTCAGAATTTGATAACTGAGCACGCATCTTTTAATATCTACCTCATCAATAATTATTATTAATAATCTATATCACATTGTTGGATATGATCGGTGTAGTCAGAATTTGATAACTGAGCACGCATCTTTTAATATCTACCTCATCAATAATTAATATTAATAATCTATATCACATTGTTGGATATGATCAGTGTAGTCAGAATTTGATAACTGAGCACGCATCTTTTAATATCTACCTCATCAATAATTAGCATTGATATCATATATCACATTGTTGGATATGATCAGTGTAGTCATAATTTGATAACTGAGCACGCATCTTTTAATATCTACCTCATCAATAATTATTATTAACAATCTATATCACATTGTTGGATATGATCAGTGTAGTCATAATTTGATAACTGAGCACGCATCTTTTAATATCTACCTCATCAATAATTATTATTAATAATCTATATCTCATTGTTCGATATGATCAGTGTAGTCAGAATTTGATAACTGAGCACGCATCTTTTAATATCTACCTCATCAATAATTATTATTAATAATCTATATCACATTGTTCGATATGATCAGTGTAGTCAGAATTTGATAACTGAGCACGCATCTTTTAATATCTACCTCATCAATAATTATTATTAATAATCTATATCACATTGCAATATATGATCAGTGTAGTCTGAATTTGATAACTGAGCACGCATCTTTTAATATCTACATCATCAATAATTATTATTAATAATCTATATCACATTGTTCGATATGATCAGTGTAGTCAGAATTTGATAACTGAACACGCATCTTTTAATATCTACCTCATCAATAATTAATATTAATAATCTATATCACACTGTTGGATATTATCAGTGTAGTCTTAATTTGATAACTGAGCACGCATCTTTTAATATCTACCTCATCAATAAGTAATATTAATAATCTATATCACATTGTTCGATATGATCAGTGTAGCCATAATTTGATAACTGAGCACGCATCTTTAAATATCTACCTCATCAATAATTATTATTAATAATCTATATCACATTGTTGGATATGATCAGTGTAGTCATAATTTGATAACTGAGCACGCATCTTTTAATATCTACTTCATCAATAATTAATATTAATATCATATATCACATTGTTAGATGTGATCAGTGTAGTCAGAATTTGATAACTGAGCACGCATCTTTTAATATCTACCTCATCAATAATTATTATTAATATCTTATATCACATTGTTGGATATGATCAGTGTAGTCATAATTTGATAACTGAGCACGCATCTTTTAATATCTACTTCATCAATAATTAATATTAATATCATATATCACATTGTTAGATGTGATCAGTGTAGTCAGAATTTGATAACTGAGCACGCATCTTTTAATATCTACCTCATCAATAATTATTATTAATAATCTATATCACATTGTTGGATATGATCAGTGTAGTCATAATTTGATAACTGAGCACGCATCTTTAAATATCTACCTCATCAATAATTATTATTAACAATCTCTATCACATTGTTGGATATAATCAGTGTAGTCATAATTTGATAACTAAGCACGCATCTTTAAATATCTACTTCATCAATAATTATTATTAATAATATATATCACATTGTTGGATATGATCTGTGTATTCATAATTTGATATAACGCATCTTTTAATATCTACCTAATCAATAATAATTATTAATACTTAATGTTGGATATGATCAGTGTGGTTTTGTTAAATTTACTGTATACGAGAGATCGAGTCGATGGGTTTTGAAAATGTGTTATTCTTTTGTTCCTAATCACCCTATTGATTTGTATCCGTTTGTTGTTTAAATTTATACTTTTAAGAACGCATCGTTTATGATGAACGTGTGCCGTTGTAAAAATAAAAATATTCCATATCTTTTTATGTTTCATATGTATTGGCTTCTATTGAGGGTCCCAGTTCTTCTTAACAGAATAAATTTGCAGTGAATGAATAATTTGATAAATGAGGACGTGTGTTTTAACATCGATCTATACAGACCGTATTAATACTCTTCCAGAAATGATATGTTGCTATAATAGGCCTATGACGAATTTCCATTACATTAATAATTCAATTAAAAAGGAAATGTGTCAGAAATACTAAAGAATCCAGTAATCTTGTTGATTAATAATTAGTTGTACCATTTCTGATGAACGAACAGAAAACTAAACTTGCAGCCAATCAAAAAGCTGCTGTACTGTATAAGTAGGGAATTTTAGGTAGGAGTTGTTTTAAATGTCATTGGTCTCGGCTTTTACAAGCTTCTGACCTAGTTTGTGTTTTAAAATGTCAATTTTGGATAAATTGACAGATTTTACCATGTAAACTGTGCAAACTTAATGCAAACTTTAATAAAAAACACCCCACAAACATCATTCAAACCACTTAATATTGATTATACCACTGCTAGAACTATAAAAGAGGACAATTTATGAAATAATTTTATTGAAATAGCTCTAGGTTTGATTTTTTAGGGTGAAAAATGTTAATTTTGGATAAATTTACAGATTTTACCATTTAAACTGCGTAAACTTAATACAAACTTTAAAAAAACACCCACAAACATCATCCAAACAACTTAATATTGATTATACCACTACAAGAACTATAAAAGAGGACAATTTATGGAATAATTTTATTGAAATAGCTCTAGGTTTGATTTTTTAGGGTGAAAAATGTCAATTTTGGATAAATTGACAGATTTTACCATGTAAACTGTGCAAACTTTAAAAAAACACCCCACAAACATCATCCAAACCACTTAATATTGATTATACCACTGCTAGAACTAGAAAAGAGGACAATTTATGAAATAATTTTATTGAAATAGCTCTAGGTTTGATTTTTTAGGGTGAAAAATGTCAATTTTGGATAAATTTACAGATTTTACCATGTAAACTGCATAAACTTAATGCAAACTTAAAAAAAACACCCCACAAACATCATTCAAACCACTTAATATTGATTATATCACTACTAGAACTGTAAAAGAAGACAATTTTTGAAATCAATTTATTGAAATAGCTCTAAGTTTGACTTTTTAGGGTGAAAAATGTCAATTTTGGATAAATTTACAGATTTTACCATTTAAACTGCGTAAATTTAATGCAAACTTAAAAAAAACACCCCACAAACATCATTCAAACCACTTAATATTGATTATATCAAAGTTATCAAACTATGATTACACTGATCATATCCAACATTGTGATATAGGATATTATTAATAGTTATTGATAAGGTAGATATTAAAAAACTAAACAGATAATATCCAACAGTATGATAAAGATTATTAATATTAATTAATGATGATGTATCTATATTAAAAGATTTTTGCTCAGTTATCAAATTATGACTACACTGATCATATCCAACAATGTGATATAGATTATTAATAATAATTATTGATGAGGTAGATATTAAAAGATGCATGCTCAGTTATCAAATTATGACTACACTGATCATATCGAACAATGTGATATAGATTATTAATATTATTATTGATGAGGTAGATATTAAAATATGCGTGCTCGGTTATCAAATTATGACTACACTGATCATATCCAACAATGTGATATAGATTATTAATAATAATTATTGATGAGGTAGATATTAAAAGATGCGTGCTCAGTTATCAAATTATGACTACACTGATCATATCGAACAATGTGATATAAGATATTAATCATAATTATTGATGAGGTAGATATTTAAAGATGCGTGCTCAGTTATCAAATTCTGACTACACTGATCACATCTAACAATGTGATATAGATTATTAATAATAATTATTGATGAGGTAGATATTAAAAGATGTGTGCTCAGTTATCAAATTATGACTACACTGATCATATCGAACAATGTGATATAGATTATTAATATTACTTATTGATGAGGTAGATATTAAAAGATGCGTGCTCAGTTATCAAATTATGACTACACTGATAATATCCAACAGTGTGATATAGATTATTAATATCAATTATTGATGAGGTAGATATTTAAAGATGTATGCTCAGTTATCAAACTATGACTACACTGATCATATCCAACATTGTGATATAGGATATTATTAATAGTTATTGATAAGGTAGATATTAAAAAACTAAACAGATCATATCCAACAGTATGATAAAGATTATTAATATTAATTAATGATGATGTATCTATATTAAAAGATTTTTGCTCAGTTATCAAATTATGACTACACTGATCATATCCAACAATGTGATATAGATTATTAATAATAATTATTGATGAGGTAGATATTAAAAGATGCATGCTCAGTTATCAAATTATGACTACACTGATCATATCGAACAATGTGATATAGATTATTAATATTAATTATTGATGAGGTAGATATTAAAATATGCGTGCTCGGTTATCAAATTATGACTACACTGATCATATCGAACAATGTGATATAGATTATTAATATTAATTATTGATGAGGTAGATATTAAAAGATGCGTGCTCAGTTATCAAATTATGACTACACTGATCATATCCAACAATGTGATATAGATTATTAATATTAATTATTGATGAGGTAGATATTAAAAGATGCATGCTCAGTTATCAAATTATGACTACACTGATCATATCGAACAATGTGACATAGATTATTAATAATAATTATTGATAAGGTATATATTAAAAAATAAACAGATCATATCCAACAGTGTGATATAGATTATTAATATTAATTAATGATGAGGTAGATATTGAAAGATGGGTGCTCAGTTATAACATTATGACTACACTGATCATATCCAACAATGTGATATAAATTATTAATAATAATTATTGATGAAATAGATATTGAAAGATGGGTGCTCAGTTATAAAATTATGACTACACTGATCATATCCAACATTGTGATATAGGATATTATTAATAGTTATTGATAAGGTAGATATTAAAAGATGCGTGCTCAGTTATCAAATTATGACTACACTGATCAGTTCCAACAATGTGATATAGATTATTAATAATAATTATTGATGAGGTAGATATTAAAAGATGCGTGCTCAGTTATCAAATTCTGACTACACTGATCATATCGAACAATGTGATATAAGATATTAATAATAATTATTGATGAGGTAGATATTAAAAGATGCGTGCTCAGTTATCAAATTCTGACTACACTGATCACATCTAACAATGTGATGATATTAATAATAATTATTGATGAGGTAGATATTTAAAGATGCGTGCTCAGTTATCAAATTATGACTACACTGATCATATCGAACAATGTGATATAGATTATTAATAATAATTATTGATGAAGTAGATATTAAAAGATGCATGCTCAGTTATCAAATTCTGACTACACTGATCACATCTAACAATGTGATATATGATATTAATATTAATTATTGATGAGGTAGATATTAAAAGATGCGTGCTCAGTTATCAAATTATGACTACACTGATCATATCGAACAATGTGATATAGATTATTAAAAATAATTATTGATAAGGTATATATTAAAAAACTAAACAGATCATATCCAACAGTGTGATATAGATTATTAATATTAATTAATGATGAGGTAGATATTGAAAGATGGGTGCTCAGTTATAAATTTATGACTACACTGATCATATCCAACATTGTGATATAGGATATTATTAATAGTTATTGATAAGGTAGATATTAAAAAACTAAACAGATCATATCCAACAGTATGATAGAGATTATTAATATTAATTAATGATGATGTATCTATATTAAAAGATTTTTGCTCAGTTATCAAATTATGACTACACTGATCATATCCAACAATGTGATATAGATTATTAATAATAATTATTAATGAAATATATATTGAAAGATGGGTGCTCAGTTATAAAATTATGACTACACTGATCATATCCAACAATGTGATATAGATTATTAATAATAATTATTGATGAGGTAGATATTAAAAGATGCGTGCTCAGTTATCAAATTCTGACTACACTGATCATATCGAACAATATGATATAAGATATTAATAATAATTATTGATGAGGTAGATATTAAAAGATGTGTGCTCAGTTATCAAATTATGACTACACTGATCATATCGAACAATGTGATATAGATTATTAATATTAATTATTGATGAGGTAGATATTGAAAGAGTCGTGCTCAGTTATCAAATTATGACTACACTGATCACATCTAACAATGTGATATAGATTATTAATAATAATTATTGATGAGGTAGATATTAAAAGATGCGTGCTCAGTTATCAAATTCTGACTACACTGATCACATCTAACAATGTGATATATGATATTAATATTAATTATTGATGAGGTAGATATTAAAAGATGCGTGCTCAGTTATCAAATTATGACTACACTGATCATATCGAACAATGTGATATAGATTATTAATCATAATTATTGATAAGGTATATATTAAAAAACTAAACAGATCATATCCAACAGTGTGATATAGATTATTAATATTAATTAATGATGAGGTAGATATTAAAAGATGCGTGCTCAGTTATCAAATTCTGACTACACTGATCATATCCAACAATGTGATATAGATTATTAATATTAATTATTGATGAGGTAGATATTAAAAGATGCGTGCTCAGTTATCAAATTATGACTACACTGATCATATCGAGCAATGTGATATAGATTATCAATAATAATTATTGATGAGGTAGATATTAAAAGATGTGTGCTCAGTTATCAAATTCTGACTACACTATCATATCCAACAATGTGATATAGATTATTAATAATAATTATTGATGAGGTAGATATTAAAAGATGCGTGCTCAGTTATCAAATTCTGACTACACTGATCATATCCAACAATGTGATATAGATTATTAATAATAATTATTGATGATGAAGATATTAAAAGATGCGTGCTCAGTTATCAATTTCTGACTACACTGATCATATCGAACAATGTGATATAGATTATTAATAATAATTATTGATGAGGTAGATATTAAAAGATGCGTGCTCAGTTATCAAATTCTGACTACACTGATCATATCGAACAATGTGATAATAATTATTTATGAGGTAGATATTAAAAGATGCGTGCTCAGTTATCAAATTCTGACTACACTGATCATATCGAACAATGAGATATAGATTATTAATAATAATTATTGATGAGGTAGATATTAAAAGATGCGTGCTCAGTTATCAAATTCTGACTACACTGATCATATCGAACAATGTGATATAGATTATTAATAATAATTATTTATGAGGTAGATATTAAAAGATGCGTGCTCAGTTATCAAATTCTGACTACACTGATCATATCGAACAATGAGATATAGATTATTAATAATAATTATTGATGAGGTAGATATTAAAAGATGCGTGCTCAGTTATCAAATTATGACTACACTGATCATATCCAACAATATGATGTAGAGTATTAATTATTGATGATGTAGATATTATAAGATGCATGCTAAGTTATCAAATTTTGACTACACTGATCATATTTGATATTGTGATTGATGATGATATATTCATATAAAGAGTTTGTTCTTCTGTACAATACTCACAGTATTTTTTAATCCATCCACATGAAGAAGAGACACAAGAAGAGTTGTTTGAAATTGTGAAGCCTCACAACCTTACTAATTGTGATGACATTTAATATAATATTACAGCCATACACAAACAGTAAGGTAGTTAGGGTCACTACAATCTATTAAAATAATTAACATTAATTAACTGGAAACATTGTTAATTATCAGTTTGAGTTTGACTTTTGTCTCTTTTGTTGTAGAATTGAATCTCTCTTTATCCATTGTTTTCAACCTGAAAATAAACAGGCCTAATACCTTGCCATTAGCAATGAAATCAACTTACACACTAATATTTTATATAGATAGGCTGTCTATGACCCCCAGCCTACCCCTAGCTAGGCCTATGCCTCTCTATACCATTCTGCTGGCTAGCTAGCAAGGCCCTCCTAGGCCTAGTCCTATAATTATTAGCACAGGTCTCATATAGATAGGCCTAGAGTGTTTAGACTGAGCCTGGTTATATGCCTATTTATTTAACTAGGCCTAGGCCTAGGCAGGCATAATCAGCCTAAACTAAGGCCTAATAAACTAGTCTAGGCCTAGGCCCTAAAAACTAGAATACATAGAGCTAGCTAGTTAGGCTAGCCTAGCTACTTATTAGCTAGTAAGTAGGCCTAGCTAGCTAGCCTACCAGTTCCCTAGTAGGGCCTAACCAGGTGGGCCTACCCGGCCTAGCTAGGCCTAGTAGTAGTAGTAGTACTACCCTGTAGTAGCCTACTAGGCTAGTACTACTACTAGGCCTACCTAGCTAGACTAGCCCTAGTAGTAGGCCTAGGCTATATGCCTAGTAGTACTAGGCCTACCTAGGCTACTAGCTAGAGTAGAGAGATGCTAGCCTACCTCCTAGGCCTACTAGGCCTCCTAGCTACTCCTTTTTGGAGGCTAAAATATTGTCTAAAATAAGCTATGACCTACAAACATAGCTTAACTATCTGTTAAGGGTGACACTTATGATGGGTAATCATTAAAATATGCTTCTAAATCTACCTTTTTGGCTTGCAATCTTAATATCCGGCCTAGGCTAGGCCTGCACGGATCAGGTAGCGAAACGAACGAAGTGAGAGCAGAGGAGGAGGAGGCCTAGCTAGGGCCTAGGTTTCAGGCAGAAAAGAACATCTCGTGTTTGTGAAATTATATATCTATTTATAGTTATTTTAAAATATATCCCTAACATTTCAAAAATTATATATATTACTGATAATTAATTATAAGAATGATACTCTACCTAATGATATAATCAATTAAATGTGTTTTTCGTACGAAATTAATTATATACGAGGATGGCATAAGTGATAGTTCTCTGTTATCAAAAAACAACTACATAATATACCTGCTATTTACTACTACTCCACACACTACCCTGCCATGGCTAGGCCTAGCTAGGCTAGCTTCCAGAGGTTGGTTGCTAGTCACCGGATAGAGGATACTTATCAGACCCAGTCAGTACACTGGACACTTGCGCCCACTTGCTAATTCTATACTGACCAATTAATTTCATATATTATAGGCTATTATAATATTTTACCGATAGATATAATAAAGCTTCGGTTATTCTTCAATTTCTATGACTTTACCTTTTTTCCTGCCAGACTCCTGCCATATGAGAGGTATATTCAGAGCGTTAATTCTGACGATGGAGCATTCTCTACTTCTCTACGGAGCGCCATTTATGCCTTTATTTACTTCAGAAATAGAAATAGTACTACGGTAGCTGGTCCAGTGGATCAAATTTGGCACCGGTGGAGTAAAGTGATATAGAATAGAAATAAGTCACTAATTTAAATATATTTTCGTATGTTAATACACTGTGCTCAAGTGGACCCAATTTGGCACAAGGGGAGCACAGTGATATAAAATAGAAATAAAGTCACTAAATGTTAATACAGTATCTCATTCGTATCTAATACACTGAGCTCAATGGACCCAATTTGGCACGAGCGGAGCAAAGGGATATAAAATAGAAATAAAATAAATAAAATGTTATATCTCATTCGTATGTTAATATACTGTGCTCAAGTGGACCCAATTTGGCGCCAGTGGAGCACAGCGATATAACAGAAATAAAAAATAGAAAAGTCACTGAATGTTATTATGTCAATGTTTAACATTTTGATGTTGTTAATCTTTACATTAGAAGATTGTTCAAATCATGTAAATAAAACATTTTCCAGGCGGGAACCTAGCAGCTCCCCTCTTTTAGTTTGCATTAATCTCTAAAAGAACTCCATGTGGAAGCCCACCCAAGAGTACTAAAAATGAAGGAGCACATGGGCTTCTTTTCGAGATTTTAGGCAGTCTATTTAATGGAAAATAATGCCATGCATTGTGGGGTACTGAAGATTCTTATACATGTTGTTTGAAAAAATAATAGATGTCACTTTCGGGGACCTTGCAGCTCTATTTTAAACAGTTTGATATGCCGTGCGTTGTTATGCAAATGAGTTTATGCAGGTGTATTATGGGGAAGATGGTATTATTAGTCATTCGCGGTCAACACGCCACACTGTTAAATTTTGATGTTCTTAATCTTTACATTAGAAGATTGTTCAAATCATGTAAATAAAACATTTTCCGGGCGAGAATCTAGCAGCTCCCCTCTTTTAGTTTGCAAAAGTAATCTCGAAAAGAACTCCATTTGGAAAAGAAGCCCACCCAAGAAGAGTACTAAAAATGAAGGAGCACATGGGCTTCTTTTCGAGGTTTTATGGCAGTCTATTTAATAGAAAATAATGGCATGCAATTTGTTTCTGATTTTTAAAAAGGTCCACTTATTTAGGCCTGACATTTACAACCCTCAAAATATCTCTCTTTCAAAATAAAAGAAAAACAATATTCATTATTTAATTTATTTATTTATTTATTTTTTATTAAAAAAAAAATATCCGTAGAGGTTCGAATCCAATCTACTAGAGCTGCGAGCACCCAAATCTGAGCATTACCCGTTAGGCCACAAAGTAATACATGATTAAACAGCTGATAATAGTCTATTTATACATGTATTAAGTAATTAAAAAAAAAAATATCCGTGGAGGTTCGAACCCAATCTACTAGAGCTGAGAGCACCCAAAGCTGAGCATTACCCGTTAGGCCACAAAGTAGTACATGACTGAACAGCTGATAATAGTCTATTTATACGTGTATTACGTAATTCATCATTTCATCATAAATATCACATTAACCTTGTTAAAACCAAAATGATCAGTTAGCTCAGTCGCCTGAGCGTCGTGTTGACAACACGTATGTCGTGGGTTCGATTCCCACGCTGGTCGGTGGAATAGAGTTAAAGGCATGCGGCCACTGTGTTTGGGGTTCACAGAATTATACGTCCCCCTTTCCACCACACATCATGAGGCGACAACATCAATGCATCTGGTGATGTGCTGGAAACGACCCCAAAAGGCTGTGGCAGGGCCTTAGTGCTGAGGCAGGGAGAGCACATTTAACATCTTTTTTTTTATTTAATTTTTTTTTCAACCTGTATTCGATCTCGTAAATTTTATGTTTGCCGCCCTCAATTTTAAAAGAAATTGAATTTATATTTTCATCGCAGGTGTACGAAACAGTTTGGTATGCCGTGCGTTGTTATGCAATGGTTGTGCAGGTGTAGTGGGAAAGATGGTATTGTTAGTAATTCGCGGTCAACACGCCACACTGTTAAATTTTGATTTTGTTAATCAATGTTGCTACATTCGTAGCGAAAATGTCCGATTCATGCAAGATATGGCCCCAGAATAAACATGTTAAACAGATAGTTTGTCTCCGATGGTTTTTGTATGGGGTTAATGGAGAGTGAAATAAGATCAAATTTGCAAAGATGCCGAATTTTAGACTAATTCATAGGTGATTATGTGTGTAATAAAGTATAAGTGCAATTCTGGACTCTATTTTCATTATTAGCTCTGCCCTAACCATGGTGGGCTAGTACTGGACTGGAGACTATATTTAATTTCATATTTCAATGAATAGGTAATGAATAGGTACGGTGCACTTTCCGGGGACACTAAATAATTATTTATCTTAGACAAACGCGCCGCAAGTTATCAAAATCACTGATATGGCTTGAAACTACGTATGAAGTAAAACCGATATTGAACATATATACCACTGGGGCCAACTTGGGTCTACTTGAGCACAGTGTATTAACATACGAAAAGATATTAAAAAATTTAGTGACTTTATTTCTATTTTATATTATCACTGTGCTCCACTGGCGCCAAATTGGGTCCACTTGAGCAGTCACCGTAGTACTATTTCTATTATTGAAGTTAATAAAGGCATAAATGGCGCGCCGTAGAGAAGTAGAGAATGCTCCAGCCGTCAGAATGACGCTGTTACGCTCTGAATATACCTCTTATAATTTCGCGCACTCATTCAAAACACATCGCGCGAAACCGGCGTAGGCCTCCTAGTAGCTCCGCTCAAATAAAAAAACAAACATGAACAAACTCGAACAACCATCATTTGTTCGTGAAAAGCACGTATTACGTACTATTAACTCAATACGAGAAAGGTCGGTTATTAAATAACGATTTACCTAGGCCTTTTTTAGGCTAGCCTAGGCCTTCTTCTTCAGACTTCCTACCATATGATCCTCCTGAACTGTCCTAGGCCTAAACCTGTCCTAGACCTGTCACATAGGACCTAGATTTGGCCAGTTGTAGTAGGCTATACTACCTAGTAAAAAGGAGAAGGGGAGGCTAGACCCGGGCATAAGCCTAGCTATGCGGTGGATAGTAGTGTGCCAGCGGGTTCTATGTATTGAAACGAAAATAATATTGTATAATATTATAAAACGGTATTTGATTTGCATATTTTATTAATAATCAACACTAGCCTAGGCCTAGTTCAATTCTGCTGCTCCATCATAAATTAATTAATGAATTATGTAAATGTTTATTTGTATATTATTCTAGTTTTTCAACAATTATTTAAATTTTGACTACCAGTTTGTTTTTTTTTGCAGCCGACAATTTGAATGGTTACGAAGGTTGAAGAAGTTGCAAAAAGTTGAAGAAAACTTTAAACAGTTTCCTCTTTTACCAATATATAAACCAAGGTAATATGCGAATGCCAATTAAATATAAATTAAATATATAGATACTTAAATCAATCAATTTTAATTCAGGAATAGAAATGATATTCCATTTTGTTCATCTTCAACAGAAAGTTTATAAATAGAATTTTTAGCAAACTAAATCAACGTACTAACTTTCTTGCTATATTACTTACTAAAATTCATCTTCAAAATAATGTTAGTTAAATTTATGATACACTATGACTACAGTAGGTTAAAATGATACTAAAAATATGTTTTAATTAGACTTGTTGATCCAGCTCCTCATTGGATAACATTCTTCCGTCAGAAACAAGCTTTTCAATATGTTACAAGCCATCAAGAGGTTAGTCAATATTTGGTTATTACCTCCGCCAAGGAGGTTATGTTTTCACCCCTGTATGTTTGTGTGTGTGTGTGTGTCTGTGAACAGCCTGGAGGCCACAGTTTTTATCCGATTCTCACCAAATTTGGCAACAATGATCTATGCCTCAAAAGCTCGGACGAGTTCGAATTTGAGGGGAAAAGGTCATAGGTCAAGGTCACAACTAACAAAAAACTATTTTACTGCCTAGAGACCACAGTTTTTATCTGATTCTCACCAAACTTAGCCACAATGATCAATGACACATCATATAATTGTGGTTAAATTTTGAAGGGTCAGGCTCAAAGATCAAGGTCCACAAAAAAACAAACAAAAAAAGAAATTTAAAAAAAAAAAAAAAAAAAAAAACCTAAGTGGGACTTGAACCAGCGATCTCAAATGTGAGAGGCTGGACACATAACCATTACACCAAACTCTCATCCACAACTTTGTAGTGTGCAGTTAACATATTTAGACTTAGAACTAATAAAAAAAAATGTTTAAAAAAAATATTCAGGGGGAATTTTATGTAGGGGAATTTTACAGTAGGCGGAGGTTTGTACTCTTGGAGTACCCTCTAGTTTTAATATTGTACTGTTTGTATTTCTCCATATAAAGTTTGTATTGCTCTGAGAAATGTATGTGTGATAATATAATGTGTGTACCAATTGCAAGCTGCAAGGTGCTTAGGTAGGATGAGCATATTCGTTTGGACCCAGAAATTAAAACTGGCCATTTAAACTAAAAATATTGTCATTTTTGTCCATGATATGCACCAGAAATAACATGCACAGAGTTCATATCGGACATTGAAAATCTGGAGAATAATGCAGTTTTACTACAATATTTGAAAATTCACATTTTTTTTCTTTTATTGCCTGTATGTAATATTCAATTCTTAAGTAATCAGTTATTATTATGGTTAGCCCCTCAATTTTCAATAATCTATTGTTTTAAAGATATATTTCCCCCTGAAAAAATATTTTCAAATTTTTTTGTTGAATATGCCATTTTGATGTTATTGTTATTGACTTGGATCAAAAAAACATTATTTACCTGAAAAATGTTTAATTTAAAGCAAAAAATAGTAAAATTGACAGCAAGTTTTTGGATGAATTTAATCATTTGTTTTGTCTTTTTAACTTTATTAAAACAACAAAATGGTCTAATCTGATTTATTAATCTTCATTTTTCATGTTTTTTGAGGAACATTACATGTTTAATCTTTAGTTATAGCAACTGTTTTTCAGGATGTTCATGTTTTTGCGTACGAAATCGACAACAATCTGTCAGAGAACAAGGGACAGCGAAAATACTGTGTGACGTCGTATTCTCAACTATGGCACGTTATTAGACATGCGGCAAAAGGTTGCCACGTCAGTTTCTATGAGGTCATCCCCGACGGAGCAACTTGCAAACTTTACTTTGATCTAGAATATAATAAGGAAGAAAACCCAGGGAATGATGGGAAACAAATGGTGAAGATTCTTATTGAGGTTTGTTCAAAGAGATAATATAATTAGAGGTTTCCCAACGATACGAATACTATAATGAAAATGAATACGTCACACACACATATTCATTTTTGTAAGCCAGTAAAAATCTGTTTGGCATGGCAACGAAATATTGATAGCGCCGTCCAAAATATGACTGCGGTAAATTTGAACGAATCGCAGGTATGTGTTGCTTGGCTGCCTAGGGCCTAGCATAACATCAAAGCGAGTGAGGACTTTAAAAATTGCTATTTATCAAAATTAACCTGGCATTTTTAGTAAATTACATTCAATAAATCTATAATTATATTATAATCATGAATCATTCCTGATTCAAATGCAAAATGTATCAAAAATTATACTCGTTTTGTAGTTACGAATATGACTTGTGATACACGAATACGCTTTACAAATATGAAATGGGGATCAGATCAAAAGTTTCACAAACGTGTGACGTATCCGTTTTCGTATTCGTAGCATTGCGAAACCTCCCTATTTATTAACTAGAATCTGAACTTTAATGTAATCATAGCTAAAAAATTGAATGATTCACCTTATGTATTTTTTTAGTTTGTTTGTGACGAGCTAAAATCAACGTTCAAAGTCAATGCCACTTGTAAGAATGTACTCATCCTCGACGCAAGTACAGATAGTAAATTTAGCAATCATTTAATTTTCAATATTCCTGATTTTGCATTTAAAGACAATCTACATCAGGGTAAGTTTCCACTATAATGCACTGGTCTAAAAAAAATTAATGCTCTAAAGTATTTCTGTTTATTTGAAATGCTCGTTTATACCCAATTAGGTACAGTATTCTGTTATTCAGTCCCTATGAAAACTTTCCCATCAAATCAAACATATTTTACCATTTTTAGCAGATATTGTCTTTTGTGTATGTTTGGTTTGTTTTTAAGTTTGTATTTATCCCTTAGTTGTAAGCCCGAGAAAGTAGAGTCTTTTGAAAACAACTAGTCCGATTTAGTTAATCTTCATTTTTCATGTTTTTGGGGGACAATACATCTTTAAAAGTAGAAATAATAACTTAACTAGTTAACCTTTTTTTTATAGGCCATTTTGTTCTAGGACTTTGTTGCAAAATCAGAAGTATTATTAAGCAGCAACAAGAACACAAAACAAAGTTAGAAAGTGACCTGGACTTGATAGATGAACCAATCACAAAGAAGCCAAAACAAGAGAATGATACAAGTTATAATAATATTTGTGATCTGTTAATTAAAGATAAGAATGGTAAAGAATGCCTGTTTATTGATGAAGGTAAGAATGTATTAACTTCATATACTCTAGAAGCTAGGTCAACTTTCGTATGCACTTTGAGGTCCAAAGAATTTGACTTCAGAAATTGGTTCAGGGTGGTCAAAGAATAATTTTGGCTTGGTTACAGATTTTGAAAATGTGGCGAAATGTCAAATGGTCAGGGTGAAAGGTTATAAGACCAAACACCAATAGGTCCTTAAATCCCGACAATCACAGGTCACAGTAATTTTGTTCTCAAATTGATCAGAAGATATACATTCATATTCAGTCTAATGGAACGTTTTAGTCAAAAATTACCGGAAATACCATTTCTGACCTTTGACCCACAACACAGAGCATGTAGTGTATCGCCGTAACTACTGGTTGTAGACACTTGAATTTGGTCTTAAATTGTTCGAAATATACATTTTGTTACACATTTTGAAAAATGATTAATTTAATTTACATATTCCAGGTGTATATACCAAGAACAGAAATTTCCGCCTCTACAAATGTTGTAAACAGTCAAAGAAAAATCCACTGCTTCTAGCTGATTACAATGAATATAAAGCAGTGACTTCTAAATGCAATGGACACAATATGGAACACCAGATATTCCTGGACTCTGTCATCAGTAATGTCAGGTACATTTATTGTTACTAAAGATTGGTTCCCACTAGAGATTTAAGCAAAGTAAGTGATTTGACCAACAGTCGCTGGTCATTGGTCAACTCGCTTGCTTTGCATCTACGTCTTTGAGTTGCGTCCAGTGGGAACCAAGCTTAATGCATTTTGTGTCCTGTCATGGATCAGTAATTTGTCATGATCTTTTATAGTCTAAGAGTGCCATGGTGGTGCTGTCAGTCACTGGAATTATGTTGATGCCCCTACACTATCAAACTTTATGTGCCCATATATGGACATGATGATGTCATATCACTACCATATTTGGGCACATCACACTTTTTTTAGTCAAACTGGTTTGATAGTGTAGACAGAGCTTAATGTTAGTATTTCTGTCTTTCAGATATTCAGCAAAGATGAGAATTTATACCTCTGAAGGGTTTAAGAGAGACTACAAATCATTATTTGATGCAGAATCTGATACTGCAAAAGAGGATGAAAAAGCAAGGTCAAAGGAAGGTTAGGATCTTTCAAACTTGAACAGATATGCTTGTCATTATTGTTTCGTTTATAATGTTTGAAATAAATTATACATTTGTTTTTTTAGATGTAACTGAAGGGTACCAATCCTCTCTTTATCCTTCCTTGGACAGTTTCATTTTATCAAAGGTGAACCGGGGTGGAATCAACGGCGAGATCCGTCGATGGTCATACTATGCCCAAGGTGGAATACTTGTGTACAACATTGCTAAAAATCGCTGGTGTGAAAATGTAGGGAGACAACACAAAAGTAATAATATCATGTAAGTATTACTAGTGTGACAGTAAACAAAGATGTAATTTAATAGAACTTGATGAGTTGAACATGTTCTTATCATGGCGGATCCAGGGATAGCGCTAGGGATGCACAACTCCCCCTTTTCACAGCTAAAAGGAAATTATAAACTACTTGTTGATATCTATTTTGACAGAGTATTAATATTATGTTAGCGCTTCCCCATTCCAGATCCGCTTCTACTCAAGGTCCCCTAAATCATATCTCAACTTACAATTAAAATACATATGATACAGCATGTACTAGCAGTTGTTAAATACCTATGATACAGCATGTACTAGCAGTTGTTAAATACCTATGATACAGCATGTACTAGCAGTTGTTAAATACCTATGATACAGCATGTACTAGCAGTTGTTAAATACCTATGATACAGCATGTACTAGCAGTTGTTAAATACCTATGATACAGCATGTACTAGCAGTTGTTAAATACCTATGATACAGCATGTACTAGCAGTTGTTCTGTTGAGTGTAAAGGGTAAACACAATTATTGGAAGGGCATTTTCTTACGTTGCGTCGCTAGTGGGAGCAAAGTTTGACAACTCATTTGTAGATATTATAACCAATCTACTTTATTTTTCAGAATCATAGTGGACCTGAAAAAAGCCATATACTATCAAAAGTGTCTTGACCCCGAATGCCGTGCAGTTGACTACAGATCACCTGATCAAGATATACCACTGAATGTCCTCCCAACGTACGACGATTTAGACGATGATGAGCTTATCAAGGCCGTAGATAAATACGAAGCATCTCAGATGGCGCTGCATGATGATGGCGGAATCCTAGACTTTTTAGCGGATGATGAAAACGATGACATTTTAGAAGCTGTGGATTGTCTGGAGAAATCAATTGAAGAGGCAATTTAAAGCTCTGTCTACACTATCAAACTAGTGATTGTTATCAAATATGGTAGTGATATGCCCAAATATGGTAGTGATATGCCCAAATATGGTAGTGATATGACATCATCATGTCCATATATGGGCACATCACATTTTTTTGTCACCTAAAGTTTGATAGTGTAGACAGCTTCATACTTAAATTGTATACTAATACTAATATTATTAGGATCTCCTGTAAGACTCCATAAAGCGTAGGTGAGGAATTAGTGTTTTCACTTTAATTGTATAGGTGTAACTCAATTTTAAATTCTAGGTAATATTAATAAAATGTAGATAGGCCTACTATATTTTAAAATAATAAACCTAACTAACTAAAAATACAAATTGTATAACTATTTTGAAAATGTAAATGCAACAACAGTGTAAATAATAATTTTTAATATAATTGTTTTATTCCTTACTCTTTTGCACATTTTTTTCTATTCTGATGAGTGCAAATACCCTTTTTTAGAGGTAATAAAATAGGTCTAAAACAGTAAATTGAATCGATGTATAATGTGTCTCTCTGTTTTAATATATTTATGTTTGTGGTGAAAGAAAGTTGATTACAAATACTTTCTATTACAAATAAATTCGACTAAAATTGCAAAAATTCCTCCATTTTCCACACAATGAGTAATATTTTTTTAAATTTTATTTATTAAGGTATAAAAACATCAAATTCCAACCAGCAGCAAGAGCTGAAAAGGTTGGATTACAATCATAAACTGAGAAATAAAATACATCAAAGAAGATCTAAACTAAACATTAAACTTAAAGGAATATCTTGGAACAAGTTGGTAGTTAGACAGGGCTAAAGATTCATTACATTAATTTTATGTAACATATAAGTATATGCTCCTTCTAATCAGTTATTTATACAACATTGACATTAAACTGTGACAAACTAGCTTGTGAAATGTTAATTTGTTTTTATTTTGTTACATATGCGTAACCTAATAACATTTTTCTACTTATCTTGACAGTATTTATCAAGAACAAGTATCAGTTCTGCAGTTACACTATCAGCGACTGTCAATCCAGATTTTGTTGGTCTTAAATATCCATCTGTTAATTCCACTAATTCATTGCTTTCTAAAATCTTAACCAGCTCATTTTCATAAAAAATTTCCCTCAACGAAACTCCGTTGGAATATTCCGACCATACTTTACTGGATATTCCAACTTTTGTTCTCATTCCCAACATTATTATTTCTTGTAGTATTTCTTTGGTGCTTTGTTTGACTCTTCTTCGCGTTCCGTGGCCGTATTTAATAACTTCCTTCATCCATGGCGACGGTTCCAGTGTCTGTATTCTTGCTTCTCTTGGTGGATATGTAAGATACCCATTTTTAAATGAAACCTTCTCATCAATTTTCATCATTGAATGATTATCTGTTACCCTTTGCACTGATGTATCCGGATACATATGCTGGTTCAAGGGCACAAATCTTCCGTGTGCCCCAGGTCCAATTCCAATGTACTGAGTACCTGACCAATAAGCTTGATTGTGTTGACTTTGAGCACCGGGTCTGGCAAAATTAGACACCTCATACCTGTCGTACCCAGCTTCGGCTAGCATACAAACCGCATCCTTGTACATTTCTGCGCTTACATCACTCTCTGGTACAGACATTTCTCCTTTTTGATACCAATTAAACAATTCTGTTCCACGCTCCAAAGTCAATTGATATAGTGAGATATGATCATCTGCATGTTTTAGAATCTCTTCCAGTTCTTTAACCCAAGATGAAGTGGTTTGTCCTGGTCTGGCAAACATTAAATCTATGGAAGTGCATCCTGGGAAGAGTCTCTTAGCTTGGTGCAAAACACTTATAGATTCCTTTACAGAATGATCCCGACCTAGAATGTTAAGGTCTCTTTGATCTAGTGCTTGTAAACCGACGGAGATCCGATTGACACCTTGAAAACACAAAATACATGAATCGTAACTTTATTATTAGTCACACAGATTACTTGGGGCTGATACAGATTAGGCATGTTAGTAAAGAATAAACTTATTTTTTCTTTAATAGAAAATACCTAAAATTTAACATTTTTTTTCAACAAAGTTGTGTTATTTGTAATAAATTCAATAATATGATTGTTTTAATCATATTAAAAGAAACATTTGATGATCATATCACAAAATGTTTCAATTTGTTGGATGTTGACACAGGAATATCAGTGCTATTTCAAAATGCATATTTACCAGCTGATTTAAATGAAACTAACTTCTCTGCTTCTAGCGCAGTAGGATTAGCCTCCATGGAGATTTCTGCATCTGAAGACATGTACACATGTTTAGTAACTTCATTTATAATTCTCTCAAACATATCTGGATCAGCAAGACTAGGTGTTCCACCACCAAAAAATATAGAGTTTATCTTCTTGATTCCGCTAATCGACAATAAAGTCTGTAATTCATTTACAAGGCAATTTGTCATTTCTTTATTTTGCTCTTCACTTTCGATATATTTATTGAAGTTGCAATATGTGCATCTGCGTTTACAAAACGGCCAGTGGACATACAGAACTGCCTCTTGCACGAAGGAAGGGTATTTTTCAGACACAACATCGGAATGCATGGAACTGAAATTACTATGTAAAATGGATAGCTCTGCCTTCATATAATTTGCACATACGTTTCTTATAATAATTGGCATCGACGACAACATTTTTAACAAAACAAGCAATCAAATACGGTTGATATCACCAACAGTTTCTTTGTTATGTAATATAGAATTCATATCAAAGAATCACCATACCTCCCTGGTCTGATAATAAATTTGTTAAAAGCGAAATCAATAATTTATTATGAATAATACTTTAAATAGAATTGAATATGTCAATTCGTATACTGTATAATTGCCTGGACCGGTTAATAGAGTCTTCCATCAATTTGATATTCATGCATTAATTTGCTATATTTCTTGACGACTTGATTGAACTGAAATAGACTTGATCACAGTAATTGCTCCGATACTGGTTTTATATTTAGACCAAAGAACCTTTGTTTAGACCTGTCAGCAATAAATGTTTTTGTTTTGTAAAAATTAATCTGTAATGTGCACACATGGACCATGACGATATGCTTCATTAAACATGCTGCCCTTGACGCGCTGACCTTGACACGGAGAGTTCAAAGTTTACACACAAAAAAAAGGACGACAAAAAAATAGAGAAACGCTGTTTTTTACAACAAAACGTTGTTGTTAATTTACGTAAATGAGCAGTCCCGCTATGAGTGAGCTGCGACACAGAGACGGTCAAGCCACGGATAAAACAAATGATGAGGTAAGATTTGCTAAAAATGATAAACTATTGCTATAAAATCGCAAACGTTGCTAGCCGCCGACTGAAGCCCATCATCGACGGATGAATCGGGGACAAGCAAACAGCAACGTTGCATTGTGTGGTGTTTTAAAAGGGAGGCGTGTCCGCCTGGCTAGGATTAACAAACAAAAACGATCACCAACTATTAAGTATTATTGTCTAGGCCTATATGGCTACTGTTATATAGTTTAACTTTCCTAGTTCATTTTGTAACTTGTATATAAATATGAAAACTATGTAGGCCTATATAGGATATTGTCTTAATGTAAATCATTTTTTTGTAGTACTAGCTAGGTAGGCCTAGGCCTAGTCTAGTAGTAGTGTGCTGTAGTGTGTGTATCATTTTTACCAAACCATTAAATTGCATACAGTTATGCATTTTTCTTTTTAAATTAGCTCTCTGTCTGATCTTCCATCTATTAAACTTACACTAATTTCCATTGCTAATTTCAATCGATATACATATTTTATAGTTGTCTATAATTTTCTGTTTTTCCACACACTTTTTACTTTACAACCAACATTATATTTTAATATAAAATATTTTGGCATATTATTACATCCATCATAATGTAATCAAAAGTACACCTAGTCCAAGCATGCTTTTCTATACTTTCAAATAAATGGCCAGAAATATCCAAATCATCCTTTCCCATCTACAGTATTTTCGTAGTCCTTCTAGTTGAGCACTGCATGATTTGAATGTGCATGTCCATGTCTTTTTGTGTTTCAGATCTAGAACTGTAGATATAGATCCCGAATTGCCATTGGGAGGGGTAGGTACCACCATTTTTATCCCATTTTACTCTGTTGGAATATTGATGGGACAGCATCACTTCTTGATTAATTCAAGTTCATGAAATCATTATGCCATCAATTTTTGCATGAATTCTCTACAAAGATCATATATTACAAGATTAACAAAAAATGTTAAGTGTGGGTCAGATTTTCAATTTTCAGTCCATTTTTAAATTAGTTTTTTATTTCATTAATGTTTCAATTTAGAAATAGGTGTTAAGTTAAATGTACCATACTTGTAGAGAAAGCTGTGTATGTTGATTATCTAGTGTAATAAGTCTAATAGATCTGAAATAAAACAGATGAATCTTAAGCCTCATGGAATTGTATTTAAACTGATTAATTTTCTTTTCAGAAAGCAATTTATACTGAAAAAATAATAAATACACGAAGTTAATTATCATTTCTAAAGTATCTACCATCTACCATTGTGAAACTATTATTTGTTATATTTTCAGCCACCGACAAGCTCCGGATGTGTCCCTCCAGAGACGGTTGGGATACCACAAATAAATGAACCGCCAATACCTGCTCAGAAAGATCATGTACCTACAATCTTGAAACGACTTCCACAAAGGTAAAGGCTTGTCTTTATATTTTTATTATCTTTATTCTTCAAAATAACATTTCTCAAACAGTAGGGCCTATATTATTCATTATCTCAAATTATATAAAAATGAAATATGTTATTCAGTACAAATTATTCACTGACAATTATTATTATTAACATAGGCCTATAAATAGTATTTTAACATTGCCTTTTGCAATTTTTGACAGGTTAAGTGACCTGTACATGTCATGTTGTATTTTTCTTTGTTGTTTTATTGTCTTAATTATGCCAAGCAAAATGAATTTTCATTTTAAAATGGACCAATAGAATTTCTTGGATCTTGGCATAATAGTATTATATTTTACTCTAGCTAGAGTAGCTTCTAAGCATGTAGGTAAAATCTCCATGTTCTAACTACACTAGTAAAATAGAAATTCTTTTAAAATAATATGGCAGGCTGGTTTCATGTTTGGATTGTTATAAATATCGAAATATAATCTGATGTTGTTGCAAACACAGAATTCTACCTTAATGTATCCTTCATTATTAGTGCAAGTTAATTATCAATAAAGTGGCAATTAACAAAACATGTAAAATACTCACTTCCTCTGCAGGGATCATCTGATAAGCTTTTGAATCTCATTAATTATGTGTAGCAACTGTCAATAATAGAAAATGAAGATGAAACATAATGATTAATTATGTACAGCAACTGTCAATAATAGAAAATGAAGATGGAACGTAATAGTATTAGAATACAATCCCAATGATGGGATTGATTTAAAAAAGGACAAAATAGATATGTAATATATTATATGAATTCAAAATTCAAATATACTTTATCTAATTTTGCAGAAGAAACTTACAATAGTAGAAATCCCTTAATTGGCAGCCAGGGCCTGATCTATTGATTGTTATTTTATTCAATGTTGTAAAATAAAGTTAAACATTTTTAATCCACTAATTTATATTCATAGTCTAATATTTAATTTTAAATTTAATTCTTATGAATGTTTTGTGATTTTAGGAGACAAGACATTTTTAATATTTATAACTTTTGAATGTTTAATGATCATACAGTATCAGATAATATATTTACATGTAACTGTTGTATTGTTTTACAATCATATTATAATGCACAATTCTCAAAACGTGTTTTATTATTATTTGCACATATTTTTGTTTTTCTTTCCCATTGGTGACCTCATTTTCAACATTTTTGCTGGATAATGTTTTTGCTTAAACCTTTTTTGTGGTTTCTAAATAAAAATAAATTTGCTAATTTTTTTATTAATTTTATTTTTTTAGATGGCAGAATTGGGTTATTCGTGGTTTCTTTTCCATGTTGCTAATCCTAGGCTTTGTTTTAATTATTTGGATGGGACCAGTAGCATTGACTCTCTTGGTAAGTACGTTTCTGGGTCAACTAACTAGTAGCTGACACAACTAATTAGTAGCTGACAACTAACTGGTTGCTGACAACTAACCTAGTAACCAACAACTAACCTAGTAACCAACAACTAACCTAGTAACCAACAACTAACCTAGTAACCAACAACTAACCTAGTAACCAACAACTAACTAGTTGCTGACAACTAACCTAGTAACCAACAACTAACTAGTTGCTGACAACTAACCTAGTAACCAACAACTAACCTAGTAACCAACAACTAATTAGTTACTGACAACTAACCTAGTAACCAACAACTAACTAGTTGCTGACAACTAACCTAGTAACCAACAACTAATCAGTTGCTGACAACTAACTAATATATGATAGGACCCTAGCAACCCTACTAATTTTTGCAGTAGGATACCATCAATATTTTAAGATAATAATTTAAAATTTAGTGAGAAAAGATAAAGGTAATTATATTTGTATTTTGTAGGTGCTATTGATCGAGATGATGTGTTTTCATGAAATAATCAGTATCGGTTACGCTGTCTACCGATCAAAAGACTTGCCCTGGTTCCGCTCACTCAGCTGGTATTTTCTTCTGTGTGCCAATTACTTTGTGTATGGACAGAGTTTAAAGGACTATTTTGGCATTGTTTTGCACAGGGACTTTGTAAGTCATTGTTTGTCTTTTCAATTTTATATTCATCAATGATCAGATTCAAAAACAAAAGTTACTGTACAAGATAAATATTAATATATTTTAAGACCATCATGTAGTAGCCTTTAGACCACTGTATTCAGGTCAGAATTGCAAACTGTTTCTAATATCTGAGGTGGATGTGCGATATCTATGTGTCCTTCACCCTTTTATATAATTCCCAGTACCCAAGATATTGACTTAAATTACCTTTTGATCTTGGCAGACCCCATACAGTTATATTTGGTTTTTCTTTTATTCATGATCTAATTCAAGTTTGTTCTATTTTTTTTCTTTAGGAATTTCTCCAATTTCTTATAGACTATTATCGATTCATCTCTTTCATCTTGTATATATTTGGTAAGTTTGCAGATAGTTAATGTTTTACTGGTTCCTTTTCTACTGTTGTTATTGACTCCTCATTTAACGGCTAACATTAAATTATGAAGTACTTTTGATATATTTTAAAAAAATATTAATATTACTTGTTATATTCCGGCACCTTTCAATTCACGGCATCTGATTGGTTAATCGCCGGTCTATAGTTATGCCCTTGAACTAATAGACCGGCTAAGCTGGGCATGTGTGTTTCCTCTATCTTTTTCTTAATACACAACAATTGCGTAGCTAGCCCTAGCCTAGCCTACAATGAACAACTTGTGTATGAGCTGGCCAGTTATAATATGAAGAAACAAATAAAGTATTTGTTTGCTTTTTCGCAGCAAAACTAATTTCCTCCCAGCACCCTAAAATTTGTATCATTCATCTATGATTGAATACAAAATCCATTTCAATTTCAGTGGTGTAAATCATACTAAGTAAGTCTATTTCGTGCCTAGCTTACAACAACAGCCCTTTCTCTTCAAGGAGCGAGTTATAACTCGAAAACACCCTCTATACAAATGGTATACTCCTAGAACTTTCATGTTTGTATTCTACTTTTTGATGATATATTTTGTGATTTTTTTTTTTTTAGGTTTTATCTTCTTTGTCCTATCTCTTGTAAAGAATTATTATCTTGTGCAATTCACTCTGGTAAGTATAACATTTCATGACAGTTCATGTGTCAGATGATTACATTTAGCATTGGTAATAGACAAACAGATTTCAAACTTTATGTTGAATCATAGGATTGGCAACCAAATACCTAACTACAACTCCACATTTTTTTAAAATTTCATACGCATCCAACAGTGAGCACAAACTCGCCAATTACAAGATGGATAAACTATCTTATAATTTATCGTGTTTATAAACTAAGTCTTATTTGAGGCTTAGGGAGTGGAGTTAAAAGAGTCGTGAGTTAAAACCCTGGCACTAGGTCAGAATTGAACCCCGGACCTTGGGATAGGAAGGCAAGCATGTTAACCACCAAGCTACAGCTCAACTACGTTGTAACATTGTTTTTATTTCTAGTTTGGCTGGACCCATATTGGACTTCTCATCGTTGTCTCACAATCCAATCTGCTCACTCAAACCATGTTTGAAGGTCTCATATGGTTTATTATCTCAACATTATCTGTGATCTGTAACGACATCATGGCATATATGTTTGGTAAGCAAGTTGTATTCATGAAAAGATAAAATACAGCATAAAGATATTAAGAAAAGATTCAAGGAAATATTTTTGTCTAAATACAGAATACAGAATCTTTGTTGATCCAAAAAGGATGTTTGTTTGTTGACCAGCTCAAACAAACAACTAGAAATATATAAAAAGTCATCGGTATACAAAAGTACAAGCATACATATACAGAAATTCATGATACTCGGCAATAAAAGTTACATCATAGTACTAAATAAAACTAAAATGATAATCAAACATTAAAACATCTTTCAACAAAATTGGTATACGATAGTATGCACCACTAGAGAACTGACAAGGTAGAAGCAAATTTATGCCAAATCTTAAGCTCTGTCTACATTATCAAACTAGTGCCCAAATACTGTAGTGATATAACGTCATCGTGTCTGTATATGGGTAACATAAAGTTTGATAGTGTAGACAGAGCTTTACATTTTCACATTCAATACATTCTCAACACCCTTCAACATGTTTTTGCAGGATTCTTTTTTGGTCGTACATCGTTGATCAAGCTATCACCCAAGAAGACGTGGGAAGGCTTTATTGGTGCTCTGTTTTCAACACTTGTTTTTGCATTTTTCGTAAGTATTTTTACAAATGATCAGAATGCTGCGGACTTAGATGTTGCACCTTTTCAACAACATTCTTCCTCCCCAAGGGTCCCATCGCGCCATAGGCAGCCAATTATGGTGCGATTATGTCTGTCCACGGCTCAGTGTGTGAACTAGTACACCGGGGTAACTCCCTACTCATCTTGAAAATGTACTAGGTTCTTTACACGAGCAATGTTCCCACCAACTAGATGTGTACATCTGAAGTTTTAGTTTACAACCTAAAGTTTATAGTCCTTATCCGAGAAGACTTGTTCTACTGCCAGCACCAATAAACTAAGTCAGTATACTGAATATTGAATTGCTATTTTATGTCATTGATAACAGTTACTTGTAAATTTGTCTTTCAGTTTGCAGCAATTCTGGCTCCACATCCATATCTTACTTGCCCTGCTATGGTATGTAATTCTTTATTAGATGATAATATTAATGTAGTTGTTAATTTGTAAGTTGTAAGTAATGAATCATGGTTAAGAAAGGAACACAATTATCTAAAAAGTCTTAACACGTTGTCCAGTGTAGTCGTCCAATAGGATATTTTGTTTTTATTTATTTCAACTATATTTATGGGGGTTGTCCCATTCAGCCAAAGCTAATTATGTATATAGTCCTTAGTCCGCTTCAACAATATATAGAAGTTTGTTCATTTAGCTAGATCTGACAAATTTATAACATTCCACTTTTCTGGCTTCAGTGGGACAGCTTTTGTTAAAGTCAAAATTAAGGTAAAGTGTATATTGTCACAAGTATTGTTTATCCTTGTTTTTATTTTACTAGTTTGATTCAGAGAGTCACAGCTTTGTGATGAGATGTACTCCAAGTTCCACCTTCCACCTAAAGGAGTACCACTTGCCAATGATTTTGAAGGATGCTTTTGGTATTGTAAGTATAATGTCCATATATGGGCACATTTTTTTTCAAATAAAGTTTGTTAGTGTAAACAGAGCTTTAGTTCCTTTGAAAATCTAATATACCGCTTTAAACATGTTTTTTTTTATATATTTGTAACTTTCTAGACATTCATATACTCATAACAACATTTTAAGGCATTGAACATTTATGGTAGTGATATTACCAAATATGGTAGTGATATGACATCATGTCCATATATGGGCACATCACATTTTTTGTCATGAAGTTTGATAGTGTAGACAAGGCTTTAGTAACTAATACAATAAGGACTTTTTTATTCTTACAGCTTGGATTCCAACTAAGTACAGTAACACTTTATCCAGCGCAGCTACACGCTGTTGTGATCGCAGCCTTTGCCTCGTTGGTCGGGCCATTCGGTGGCTTCTTTGCAAGCGGATTCAAAAGAGCGTTCAAAATTAAGGTAACTGCAATTCTAGACGTTTCTTCAATCAATGTATCAATCCCACTACTGTCTTGGGCCATGGTTTTCTCTTGGGCTATTTGCCAAATGTTAAAGATATATTGTCCCCCAAATACATGAAAAATGAAGATTAATAAAATCAGACTTTGAATATGCCATTTTGTAGTTTTAACTAAGTGAATCATTTCCGTAGAAAATAAACCTGAAAAAATAATGTTTTCACAGCCATTTTTTTTAAATAATTTTTGCTTCAATCCACACTATTATGTGACATTAAAATGGCATATTAAAAAAAAAAAAATTTTTTTAAATTATTTTTTCAGGGGGATAATACATCTTTAATTCAATTTTCATATGAGAATTCTTCAATCCATTTGCTTGTTAATCAATTCATTATTATTATCTTCTTTTAGGATTTTGGAGATGTTATTCCAGGGCATGGCGGAATCATGGATAGGTTTGATTGTCAATTTATTATGGCATCATTCCTCTATGTCTACATCTTCACCTTTCTCAAGTGAGTTTATAAAATTATTTTATTATTATATAATTTGTTTTGTTTGTACTTGCTTATGACAGGTAGCTGACTTTTGTCAATTAAATTCCCAATATAATAATAATAGTATATTCTTATATAGCGCATATAAGCAAGCTCTCAATGCGCTGCACATTATTACAAACACGTATGGAAACATACTCCCATAAAAATATAACAGCGCAAAGTTATGTTTTGATCTAACCGGTACCCATTTTATACACCTTGGTGGAGAGAGGCAAAAGTAAGAAAAGGATACAAGCAATGCGGCGAGAGTTGGATTCGAACCACGATCAGTAATCCAACGTCCAAAACACTGCACCACACACCCTCACACTGTGCCCCTTTCCCATTCCAAATATATGTGTTTGTTCTTTGCTAAAACCCGTAATTAATTAGACTGCACACAGATAACAAATCATTATTTTCTCCATTGTTTTTGAGTGTGGAATATTTAATTAGGTAGACTTAGAAAATTCAATAATGCCAATAAAATAAAGTAAATGTTTGTTTATTACTGGGTAGTTTGTTAATATTTACCAATGCATGTAAACACATATTATAGTCTGTGTGTTGAGATCTTTTTCCAATGTTCGCTAATGATTGATAATAAGTAATAGCACTGGTTCTTTTGCTTTATTTCACACAGAACTGCAAACCCTCAAAAACTGATTCAGCAGTTATTCCAACTACCGGTTGAAGACCAGATGACGGTGTACAACTCTTTACAGGAACATTTGGTGAAGAGTGGAGCAATTGAGCTATAGAAGACAACATGGCTGCCACAGTCACATTCTCTGTGTAATGCTATTGACAGTTGCTAAATCTCCATCTACACTATCAAACTTTATGTGACAACAAAATGTGATGTGCCCATATATGGACATGATGATGTCATATCAATACCATATTTGGACATATCACTACCATATTTGGGCACATCACACTTTTTTTGTCAAACTAGTTTGTAGACAGAGCTTAAGGTAACAAAGAGTACATATTTGTAGCCAAGTCAAAAACTTAAGTGTATATAAGACTTGTTGCTAGGTACACAGACAAGCCTTATTAGGTAAACTGCTGGTCACATGACTTGTTTACAAGCCTTGTCCAAGCGTATCCTATATTTAATGTCGTGCTTATTTAGATATATAAATATTTTATTCACACTTTAAATGCAATTTGTAATGTTCTTCTCCCGTCACTGTACACAACAATCTATAAGATAATGTATTTAACATGTTACACAATATTATTATTTGATTATGTGGTATTGTGTGGTATTACAAAGTGAAATGCACATCTTTAGTAGATGGTTCTTAGACCCAAACAATTATCTGGCCAAATCTGTTATCAAGCATTATAACCCCCATACAGTACATTTTTTTTCTGTTGTGGGTGCCTTTATTTTAAGCGTTTTAGTGAGATAGTAAATATAAAGGGGTACAAAAATAATGGTATATTTTAAAATTAATGAATAAAACTCTATACTGACCAAAAAATGATACTGAAATAAATAATGATTTAGACGTATTAATTTGTTTGCCCTCCTATGACGTGACTGGATACTCAGACATCGAGAAAACCTAGCAAATGAACGTTCTCAGGTTGGAGAATTACTTTTAAAATTGTGTCTAGTACAGGTATGTCCAAATCAAAACAACTGACCAATTAACTTAGCCCCATGGCGCAAGCTACTTTGTAGTAGTTACAATTACCATGGTTTAATTGGGAACATTTTTCTAATATTTTAATTAATAAATACATTAATTATTGTGATTATTAATGACTATACAAGCTAATTGAGTAATAGACATAATATGTAGTCATTAATTCAAAGGAGTCCTTTTGACTAGACATGCATTTACTTAACAGTAAGTACTGTGTGTCAGTAATAATGCCATTTCATGTGCTTAGATTAGGCTGATTTTTGTATTATTATGGATTAATCACAAAAAAAGTGATTGTCATATGCCTGTGTTTTCAGTTTAATCATGATTTTGAAGGTTAATGCAACAAAATAAGTTATTATTAATGTTACCCCTGAGTAGGGGGTGGCCCCTGAATAGGCCCCAATTTTTATTTTTAGTTAAGTTATTCAACTGTTCTGCCTAAGATACACTTTTATCATTATATTCAGTAATAATGTTTCGTAATAATACTCACCAATAATTTTTGCATAATTTTAATATGATTTTTATATAAAAAGTATTAAATGTTATACAAATGTTGAAACTTTTTTAACAAATTTAAATTTCTCTCTCTAATATTATAAATGATTTGTATAATAATTAATATAAACAAATTATTGACCATAAATAACCAATGAAAAAAGAATAATGAATATTTGAATTTAATAATTTCCAAAATAGTGTATTAGACAAATTAATTTATTATATGTAAGACTAAGATGTAAAATTTATGAGTTTTTATAGTAATTAGTTTAAACAGTGATTGTGTGAATTAGTTTACTGATAACATAGGTATATTCTTCCTTTTTTAATGTTGAGTTATAACATTCACACTCCTGAGGACGATCAAAGCATATTGATCGAAACGTCGAGAAACTCAACAGTTCTTTCAGAACTAATATACGTGGTGTACCACAAACTTTATATCAACATTAAACTCTCTAAAAACTACACACCCTTTTGTTAAACTGTACAAGAAAAAAAAACCGCCTTTGGTTTTATTTCTGGGTGGTCAATTTTAAGAAAGATTTTATGTAATTTAAGAATCTTAAAATCAACTCTCCCAATACTGGACACCCTTGCAACAATATGTGTGTGGTTTTCCATCTTTGTTTTAATGGTAAAAACATGATTTTAGGACCATTTGGACCTGAACAATTGTCTATATTTGGGTTTTCAGATAGTTGGATATTGGTAAAGTTTATTATATTTATATTACTGGTATAACTTATGTTTTCGCAATAATGTATATTACAGGTAATGACAGGGCCAAGTGGAACCATGCTTGTCATTTTCTCTTATAACAAAATCCTACCAATGACCATGTTGGCTATTTTTATTATTTTTTTTGTCTATTTCTTCTTTTTCTTGCACTCCATATTCCTCAGGTCTTAAATGTGCACACATTTTAAAAAAATGATATATTCCTTGACACTATTTCGTGCCTAGCTTACCTGGATAAACCGACAATAGCCCGTGCTCTCCAGAGGGAGGGCTTAGATACGAAAAGTTAAAGATCCTAGGATACTTCTGGACCAAAATGGGCTAGTCCGCAACCACGCCCTCAGTTTATGTTTGATGTGGTCTTTGATTATAGAATAATCTTAATGAAGGACCATTTATTCAATACCTGAGCTTACAGAGATGTGATCTTGAATTGAGATATTTGAGAAGTCGTGTTTAGACCTTGTATGAAATAAGAATAGTATAAAATGTAACGTTGATATTTTGTGTTGTCTTCAATGAAATATCTCGTTGTTTAAATGTATAAATCATGTATGATGTAGAAATATTTTGCTTTCTAGATAAAATATACTAATCACAATCTACTCCGTAATAGTTTTAGCGCATTGTTTTCTGTACACTTTTATTAGTTTTTAATTTAATAAATTCCTTCAGATAGAGACCAAGAAATTGTAGCCAACGTGTAGTCATTTTTTTTATCGATTTGTATCTTTGTATTCTTTGTCTACACTATCAAACTAGTTTGAAAAAGAAAGTGTGATGTACCCAAATATGGTAGTGATATACCCAAATATGGTAACGGTCATCATCGTGTCCATATATGGGCACATCACATTTTTTTCACATAAAGTTTGATAGTGTAGAGAGAGCTGTTATTTAGTGAAGTTTATGAATACTCACAAAGTAACGTAGAAGTGCATGGACGGTACAACTATTTCCTAGGCGTCGTACGATTGGCAGTTCCCAGAATTATATGCAGCTTCGCTATTCTTTACTTAATGGATTTTAAATGTTTTAGCGTCAGACTCAGTTTCTAAACGACACATCCCATGATCATTATGCGGCTCTTACAAAATGATCATCATTATCTCGAAACACGTTCCTCACATAAAACTGTTTTAATGAACAAGTTTGAGTAGACCAGTTTCAAGTTACGTAATAGCACATTTCATAAATTGGTATAGTTCGGGAACTAAATTCCCCTAAAACCCTCGGCAAAATATTAAACGAATTTTCACTTTTTATGTATAATAAGGAAGTATGCCTAATACAACGTATTTCGAATGTGTCATTATCATTCACAAGATCTCCAGTTCTTCATTATCATCATCATCATTATCATCATCATATCGTCATCATATCATCATCAACATCACCGTCATCATTATCATCATTATCATCGTCATCATATCATCATATTCATCATCATCATCATTATCATCATGTAATTTCTTTGTGCCCACGACTAGATCGACATAACATTATTTTAGATATCTATATTCTTAACCAATTGTTGCATAAAACAACATTATAACAAGTTCATTACAAGAATACCGGGTTACTTATTAAATGCAGGTGCTGCCAACAATGCGCGTATAAAATACCACAACGGGTCTTAATCATTTGAATTGACATAGAAATTATAATGACAGTACATTAATGTAATAATAGTGACATTCAAAACCATTATATTATTATATTAATATATAAGTGACGTGTATGGTAATTTGTTCAGCATGTTGTCGAAAGAAAGGATAGGCCTATATTGATAAATTGACATTAATTATCAATTTAACATTAATATCATTAAACAATGGTAGGCCTAAATATTATTCAAACTGTTGACGAAGAATGTAGGTTTTGTGTGGAATTAGATATAATATGACAAGAAATATTTCAACCGACGATAACTTGACATGCATCTCAATATTTATTTGTTATGTTTTCATACACTCTTTTCCCAGTGTGCCCAGTCCGAGTTTTCAAATACCCATTGTTCAGCCGTAGTAAACTATAAGCTATCGCATGGTAACTTGTTTATATTTACCATATAGGTCTATTTTATTATTTCCTATTTTCCTAATGCTTCCGTTCTCTTGATTATAACTTCCTTAACGAGCGGCGCGAAAAACCCACATTAGCCTTTCTATCGTTTTTTTTTCTCATCAGTGGCATAACGGCTATGAGTATGAGTGCCCAAAGGAAAAAAACAGATAGCAAAAAAGGGCTAAAATACCCGAGGCTTCCAGCGTTGGAGGGCCACTTAGGGTTCCTAAACCAGGGGCTCCAGGCGTCTGCGTTACACCACTGGTTCTCATTTGTGTATAGGACGGTTTGAATAATAAATAATATCATTATAAAATTCGACGATATCGGTATTAAACAATAATTGTGATAATAAATTAATACTAATAAAATATATGGTAAATATAAACAAGAATTAATCATACAAAACGGATATTATAAAAATTGATTATCATTATGAATATATGGTTGTTATAGTTACTGTCTGTTTCTTATTGATACTTAAAAAGTAACTGGAATATGTTTATCCTTCAACAAGAAGAAGCAGTGGGGATTTTCTCGTCCCCCCACCCCACTCTCTTTCAACACGCACCTCCCCGGTGTGAGAACCTTTAGATAAGATAATTAATTGAAAGAATAAACGTTTAGTTGATTGATTGATTGATTGATCAGTGACTATGATTATCCAAGAATACTACAATGTTGATATACAATAACAAAAAGCGTTATATTTAAAATAATATATATTTGATAATAATATATTTGAATAATATTGTACAATAATGTAATTAATCATTTTAATTACGGTAGCATGATTAATTAGCTTGCTATGGTTGCTATCGATGTCATTGATGTCATTAGTACAGGATTAATCAATAGTAATAATGTAGGTCTACAGTTTGGTATAAACAATTGATAATAATGATCATACAATTTATACTTATATTTATGAGACCTATTGATTAATATTACGGTTCGTTAATATGTATTAAATCGATTGTTTTAACCAGATGCTCAGTTGTTGCGCATACCACAGCACTTTTCAACAAGTGGGCGGTACTTAAACTTTAAGTTCTCACTTATATCCGTCTTTAAGATTACTACGCCATCTTTTTAAAAAAAAGTTTACTCTATTATTTTTATATTGATGCCGTGTGGTATACTATACACATTATTATTAAGCCTACTGCGCAATGTGCAATTATTGAAAATAAGAATAATGATCTAACCATCCTAAAGGTAAATTATTTTGACTGGAAAATTTGGACTACAATAAAAACAACTTCGCATTTAACAAACAATATTTATATTGATTCACGAACCACTTCAACAAACAAAAGAGTGGATTATAAAAGTTTTGAGAAAAAAATTACGAAAACGTTTCTTTATTTATCCTGTGGCGCGGATTTAAGTACGTGCTATTGTGAAGTGATAAGGTCTTAAGTCAATCAACATTGCGCAGACGATCGACTGCAGGTAGTGCGGTAATAATAAACAATTGAGGCCATGGCGGACATAGAAGTAGATAATACGATGCGGAATTTACTGCAGAAATATGAAAAGGAAAACAATGTTGAAAGTGATTTGACCAGCCTAGAGCCTCAAGATGATATAAATGAACAAGACCCCAGCATCTGTGAGGATCGTTTTCGCGTTGATCGTAAGAAACTGGAGCAGATGCTGCAAGGTAAGTTGTAAGCCTAGGCCTGCTCAGCTGTCAAATGTTTTCATTCTCACGTCAGACTGCTGCTGCCCACTGACTTTAGTCACTATCATGGTACAAAGTGCTCTGGTGTTTACCATGTGATAAATTAAGTGGGCCTACTGGTAACCAAATATTTTATTGGGGTTTTTTCTATCTTAATTTCCTAAGTTAAGTTTTGTATTATACTAGTAGTGATGTGAAAATACAATGAAATTAAATTATTACTATAGTTAGGCCTATTGAATTAAAAAATATACCAACCAACAGTAAGTGTGTGTAGTCTTAAAACTATTCTCATATGGAAAGTGCTTATCTCTTTCTTTATCTCATTTTGCAATAAATAATAAATAAATATTATTATGAACTTAAGTAAAATTTATTTATTTACATTGCTCTGCTTATTGAGAACTTTTGTGACAGGACGTTTGAAACCTAAGATGCAGATAAATTAAATAATATTAATGCGTTAGTATTTTTACATATTAAATAATAATATATACACCCGAGAGAAGTAAACAAATAAAATGATAATCAATAAATTTCTTATTTCAAAATTATTATCATTTGCTCATTAAAGATATAATTTCATAAAATAGAAACAAATATTTTCATTTTCTCAAGTATTCTATAATAATATCAGGACCTAAATTATAAACTAATCCTGTCTGAGGCAAAGGCTACTGTAAGCCTACAGTACAAACAATGAAAATAAAATCTTAATTGAGAGGTACTTTACCCAATCCCGGGTTCTAAAAATCCTCTTTTTCTGTGAAGTGCCCTTTCGAACCTAAAGACCAGAGGCAAACATGCTAGTAAATAGGCCTAGTAGATGAAAATAATACACAATGCTTTCATTTCCCCCTTCTTGCGAAAAAACCCTGTGTGAAAATCCTGGCTATGGGTTTGATACCCAAAGTATTCAAGTGAAATTCAATTTATAACGTCTGTTTGTAAAAAATATGGCCATTAGTTTCAAACAAATTAAAACTTATGTTTGTTATAATGTATACTTTAATATATTTAAATATAGGATCAGTGGATTAAAACAGTAACATTTATTGTGATTCAATAAAGGTTGGTTCTTTGGTAACGGTTGACTGCATTTACTGTGCTTATAAATTATTTAACAATCAAAAAAATATTCCAATTTCATACTTGATGTACTTTATTCAAGAACCTTAAAAGCTTCAAAGGAACCCTATCACGCTTGTCATCAAACAGTTAGCCAAGAATGCCTTTGTTTTGCTTTGTTTCTATCCCATTTTTAATAAAGATCAAATTTTTAAAACAAAATTGACATGCTTATTAATTTCTTTCTCATTTGGCTATGGTAAATTTTGTTGTCACAGTCTACAAACAAGCCGTAAATAATTGATCAATATATTTTCTTTATTTAGAGAACAAAACATTCAAGAAGTAGGAAAGATCATTCATAAACAAAAGATGTTGTTTAGTTTGTGACAGTTTTTACAAAGTTCCTAGCTAGCATTCATCTCCCTATAAAATCATGCATACAGTATGATATGTAAACTAACATTGTTATTTTACACACAAAATATTATGAGAAAATAATAATCTAAGCTTGTATTGTAGGCAAATCTTGTTATTTCCATTTGTTGTGATATGCCTTGCACTCTTAACTCGCTGTTTTTCTCATGTACTTTCATTATCAAAATGTCTGATTCTAGCTCTGCTGAATAAACCTTTTTACAAAATACTGCAGTCGATTGGGTGTTTTTTGAGAATGCTATTTAACTGTCGGTTATTGACAATTTGTCATGTTTCTGTTGCCAAAAAATTGATGGTAATTTATTCACACAGTTACAGTAAATTAGAATTGGGTAGTCGAGTGGTTAGGACACTTGACTGTCATACAGAGAGACCCGGGTTCAATTCCCAACAACTCCCAATCTACTCAGCTGTAAATGAGTACCTGGTTGAAAATATTAGGCTGCGTGGAAAGGAACTGGCCACCCTGCCACATAATGCTGAGGCTTAGTAAAATGAGCATAAAACAGCTCATTACCCTACTGAATGCCTTATTCGCACTGGACTTGAAATGAATATGAGATTTACCTTTACCTTTATTATTTACAATAATCAGTTATTTCTTTAGCAGCAGAAAAATACTTCAGTTTGTAATATAATTTCACAAGTTGCTAGAGGGAGTGTCTGCCAAATATTGTGATTGGTATTAAAACTATATTAGATCCCTCAGGGAAGCTAATTGATGGTCTGTTTGCTGATACCTATTTTGTAAGCAACATGATCTCTTTACCATTACTTCACAGCATGGAATCCCTGGGGTTACAGATGGGTGAATAACTCATTGGTAAATGACAACAATTATTTCCTAAGTTGCAAGTCATTATATGCTCATCAAATCCATCATCAACTAACTTTACATTTCAAAAATAAAAGCTTGCACAAAATGTTCTTATTTTGTTGTGTAAAGGAGAAAAATATTCGACGTTATACAGTATAGTCTGAATAGAGCCTTGTTCGCACTGGACTTGAAAATGTAACCATGGTACTGTAGCTTTACCTAATGTCATCGGAAGATTTGACTATCATTCGCACTTATATTAATATTTAAATTTTTTTTTATATTTAAAAATATTACAATTTTCACTGGCATTCTCAAAATATAGTTTGGAACACCCAAAAATGTGGTAGGAATGTAGCTTGTTGTTTATAAAAATATAATTCAACTATACAGTAATATTTGGAATTACCTGTATTTCAGCAGAAAATACCGAATATATTATTATAAATTGTCAGGTTAGATAAATATATAAATATGATATTGATTTTTTCATTTTCTTCCACGAATCATAGGAAATACTGCACTGTAAAAGTATTTAAATTATTTTAACAGTAGGAAGAGAATAATCTTTTAAGGATTTCCTAAAGTAGTAAGCCATTGTGTTTGTCATGAGATCATCAAACTTATATACTACTGTGCATTTTTCTATTCTACTCAGCATCAATTTGTAAATATGTATTTCAATACATTATTACTAAAATGTAGGCTACTGTATTGCAACATATCAAATGGCATCTGAAGTTCTGTAGAATTCAATTCATACACTGATTCATAAATGTTTCAAACATTGTCAGAATCTACTAAAAGACGAAAATTACTTTAATGATTCTCAATCATCCTTTGTAAGCCCCTTCTACCCTATTCTTTCATTATTATTGTAAATATACATACCGAAATACAAAAACGAAACCTCATTTTAAAGTGGTCACATCACTGTCGTACATTCAATGCTTTAATTAATAGCAGCTATAAACTATTACAGAACTGAATATAAATTGGAAGTATTCATTCTTCTTGGCATGATAACAATTATTGACTTAAATATCTTATTCTTATAATATTAAATATTTAAATTAACCTTATATTAAACTCTGACCCCATCTTAAGCTTATATTAAACTCTGACCCATCTTAACCTTATATTAAACTCTGACCCATCTTAACCTTATATTAAACTCTGACCCATCTTAACCTTATATTAAACTCTGACCCATCTTAACCTTATATTAAACTCTGACCCATCTTAACCTTATATTAAACTCTGACCCATCTTAACCTTATATTAAACTCTGACCATCTTAACCTTGACAACAGATTTTTTTGTCAGAATATCTTGTAAACCAATCTAACCTTGTCATATTCTGTTTACAAGCCATATGGAAGTTGTAAAGAATTAGCTCATTTTAACATACCTGTACAGTACCATGGAAACCCTCAATTAAAGCCTAATTGACAAGAAACCTGTCCACCAGATGAAGCTTTGATATTTAAGATGAGTTTAGTCGGGACATCCCCAAAGATAAAAGCTGATATAATTCCCACATTTTGTTGTTGATACAGTATACTAATTACTATGTAATACTTATAATAAATATTGTAATTTGTAAAAAAGTAAATATCAAAGTTTAAAATTATACAGTCTTTGGAATTAGACTCACTGTATATTCAAATGTATTATTGATTTCTATATTATTAACTGATAGAAATTCTTCATAAATAAATTCAACACATTAAAATTGACCACATTGTGCAAAGGGTCAGTTAGACGATCTGTTATTGGCCTGAAATATGTGACTCACTAGGCATGCTGGGATTGCTATGTATGAGCTCGGTTTTAGATTTTAAATAATACGGTTGTTGTGGTTAAGGTTTATTCAGATTCATATTGGTTTTCTACGATATTGAAAATGATTATTCTGAAAAATATAACTTTACAGTTTTAGTCTCATGCCACAAACATCTTATTCACAAAATATGCTACACAAAACAAACATTACGCATGCATAATCTTTTTTCCATCCAATTATTATGTGTAAATTCTTTAAACTGTCACTATTCTAAAGATGTCACTACCAACCTGACCTAGTTTCCTACTTGTCTATTTTTATAGTATGATATTAATCTACTGTCATTAATAATGTTGTTTAATTACCATACATTTTAAGACTTTATTATAGAACCAATATCCAGTGAAAATTCCACCCAACTTGCTGTGTATTCGTGAAATGCCTTTATTGATAATTTCATACGTGCTATTCATTTTGCAATGGTATTAGTAGATATATTGATGTTAAAGGTATTGTATTTACAATTGCTTAGCAACGGTTCCATTGCTACAGCGTCAGTGACTTTAGCTACTTATTAATTGCTGACATCACATGTTTTCTTGGATAGAAACGTTTGTATTTATCATTGCAACTAATGGATTCTTGTGTCTAAGCCTTGAACAAGAATATTAATAATGCTTCAGTTGCTATAGAGAAAGGTACCTAACATTAAGTAGTATAAATTGTAGGACTTTCTGAAATAACAGATAATTGACAGAGAATGCATCTTGCAATATATAGTTATAATTAGCACAAGTATATTACATATATTTAATAAGTAATCTGTCATCCACTAAGCCGCTTAACTTGTACTGTATACTGTCTCATTCATTCGTTCTTTAGTTAGATTTTAAAATCACGTAAAAACACTGTACTGGTATGCTGTACCACTATACATCTCAACAAAATCTAATGAATCTCAGCAATATTTTACGACGGTGGTCCATCCAGCCGAAGCAGATCATTAGGGACCCTCAGACAAACATAGCAAAAAAAATAGAATAAAAAATTAAATGAATTAAATAAAATAAAATTAAATTGGCAATCTCAGAAGGAAAGATAGGAAATAGGAAACAACTAAAAAGAATGTTTATGTTGTTATGAAATGTGCATGAAGTTTACATTTATTATTTTACTAAAAAGAAGCAATTGCCATAAATGGTCTTAACTGGGATGTTTATTTAAATTTAAAAGAAATAAACATGTGATTGCTGTTCTATGGAATGCATTATGAAATTTACATTAATTGTTTACTATTAAAATATCAGTGTGGTAGACCACAATAAAAATATGGAACCCATTAGTGCATATCCATATGAAATGTACAGTACATCATTGTACAATTGAATATCTTTTGATATGAAGAGCTACAATACAGGCATCAGTAAGGATGGGAAGTTGGTTGAAACTTAATAAGTTAAAGATCATTATACTAAGGTTCAAATAATACCATCATGATTATTTCAACAGTTTCATGAAGTTCACTTGATTATCTTTTGTCTATATTTAAGCTACAATATGGATATTCGGAAGTTTACTATTTAACTATTTTTAGAGTTGAAACTAAAATTTCACCTGTTAATAAGGTAAAGATTATTATACCAAGGTTCAAATAATACCTTAAGGATTGTTTCAAGTTATGTTGTGACAATTTTATGGCCGAGTTTCATTTCGGGGGAATATTGTCCATGGCATTATGGTACCCGTACCACCAGGTGTTGCTTAACTTGGACTCCAGAGTATAAACTCATTTGTTTTATCCCATGTTCATGTTCTATATAATTAATAGGCATTTTTTTTTTATTATAGATATGTGAGATTTATGACTTACGTCCCTTGATATGTACTTTTCATGGAATGTACCTGTTCACAATCAACATAGATTAACTTTTTACTAGTGTTTATTTTCTATGCAAACCTTTAAAACAATATAAAATAGATACAATAACAGTTAAGAACACAAGATGTGTGACAAAAAAAGTGTGATGTGCACAAATATGGTAGTGATATGTCCAAATATGGTAGTGATATGTCCAAATATGGTAGTGATATGTCCAAATATGGTAATGATATGTCCAAATATGGTACTGATAGGTTATATGTATTGGAACATCTTTTGGTTGATACATTCATAGATTAATTTCTTATCATTGGAGATATTGCCATCACCTCTTAAATGACTTTTCGACCATGATTGTACTGTATGTACACTATACAACCAGTAGAAATGTATTCTATTACTTTGATAGAAAATTTGACTAAACACTTTCGTGAAACAAACAAAAAGAAAAAAATTTAAGAAAGATGTGTTTATTGCTGTCAAATGAATTGAAAGTATGAAACTATTTGAGTTCACAACCTTTAAATTGAACAATATTGGAAAAGAACCAAACATCTTTACACATTGAAATGCTGCCTTTGAATAGCCACAGGTGGTAAAATGTTCATAGTCTGTTTATACTGTACAACTCTTCATTAATTTGGAGCATAAAGATGTATTAAATGTGAATGTTATGCTTATGCACTGCAATTCCAAATTATCACCTTTATTAGTTATCCGCTTGGTAGAGCGGATAACTCCTTGTTATTGTATGGGATCAATATTTTTGGTTATCCGCAACTTAGTTGCGGATAACCCTTGTTATTGTCACGTTTCTTTTTCTTCATCTTTATTCTTCTTTCTTTCCCGGATTTTTGTTGCAGCTATATCTCAAATTTTTGTGGACATAACTTTGTATAACTTTGTCATTATATGGACATTTACCTGAAGTTGTGCACCTCCATATTTTTAATGACGTTAGAGTCGCGCAGCGTAAGTTACGCGCAATTTTATGAATTTCAATGATAGGTCATAGATTATAAACCGAAAGTCATTTTGTATTGACACTTGGTAAAAATTTAAGTCATATCAAGGGCAAACTTTCTATGGATTAAAAATGACATGTTTCACAAGAAGTTACGCGCGCACGCGCATTTAAAATTTAAAAATGCGCAAAATTAATTTCTAATCAACTTTCTACGCTGATCATGACGTTTTGAGCATGTAAAAAATTCCCACGCGCGCGAAAAAATTTACGCGTAAGGTGCGCACGGAGCATGAAAATCATGTGTTTTTTTCTTGAATTATGATTTTACAGCCTTTCTTAGTCATTTTAAAAAAGATTTACATCATTTCAAATTAAAATAACGTCATACGAACACGTTGATTTAGAGCATTTGCGCACGTTTTAGTTGCAAAAGTGACAACATATTGTCATAATTAAGCCTATTTTTAATCTATTATAGCTCCTCAGGATCATCCACGACCCCCAATTTTTTAAATTTAATATGTAAGCAGATATGTTGTAGATATGAATTCATGCAGAACCTTTACCATTCGGATGTTATGACGTCATCGTATGGCCACACGAATGTAAAATATAGGATTTTTTACTCTTTCGTTATTGCTCATCACATTCAACAAAGCGCATCTCGCTTATACGTATTCCATTTCTCCCGAAATTTTAAAATTGTCTATGTCAATCAACTATCTTTCGCATGAATTAAAAATATTTTAATTTTTATAACGTCATCATGTCTAAAAACGTAAATAACGGTGGTCACTTATTTTCATCTTTACAGTAAAGTTCAATCTGTTATAGCTCGTCAGAATAAAAAGTGATAATCATGATTAAAACGTTTTCTGGAAGCTATTGGATTGTAGACACAACATGCACATACTTTGTGAAAAAGTGAGATGCGCTCTCGTTTAAACGCAATGAACTTTTACGCAAGAGATGAAAATATGACTTTTTGAATTCAACTGGCCATATGATGACGTCACAGCATCTGAAATCAGCACTGTAAACATATTTATTTCATGTCATAGGATGGCATAATAATTGTCGAGGTTCATATAATTAAGTATGTGCATGTTGCGTTTGCGCGGATAACCCGAACTCGTCAAAGTGACGAGTTCAAATCTAGTTTTTCTGTATTATTCTTGGATCCTTCCTTCCTTTTTGTGAGTCGCGTTTCTCTAAAATGTGTAAACATAACATTTCATAACTTTGACAACATATGGGCATTTACGTGAAGTTGTGCACCTCCTATTTTTGAATGACGTCATAGTTGCGCAACGCGACTTACGCGCAATTTTATGAATTTCAATGATTGATTATAGATTAAAAACCAAAAGTCATTTAGTATTGACACTTTGACAAAATTTAAGTCATATCAGGGGCAAACTTTCTACGGATTAAAAATGGCATGTTTCACAAGAAGTTACGCGCGCACGCGCATTTAAAATTTCAAAATGCGCAAAATTAATTTCGAATCAACTTTTTATGCGTTTCTTGTCATTTTGAGCATGTCAAAAATTCCCACGGGCGCGCAATTTTTTACGCACGCGGTGCGCACGTAGCGTTAAAAACATATTTTTTTCTCTTGAATTATATTTTTCAAGTCTTTCCTAGTAATTTTGAAAACAATTTAGACCTTTTCCAGTTTAAATAACGCCATACGAACACGTTGAATTAGACAATTCGTGCGCGTTTTTTATGAAAAAGCTTAAAAAATCGTCAAAATTATGTCTTTTTTTAAACAGTCATAGTTTCTAAAGTAAACCGTGAACCGTTTATTTTTATTACAAAATCTAGAAGTTGATGAGTTGTAGATATCGGATCATGCATCGATAAGGCTAAAAAAACATTGTGACGTCATCGTATGGCCACACGAATGTAAAATATAGGATTTTTGTCTCTTTCGTTATTGCTCATCACATTCAATGGAGCGCATCACGCTTATCTGTATTCCTTTTTCTCCTAAATTTATATATTGTGTAGGTCAATCAACTTTCTTTAGCATGAGATAAAAATATTTTAATTTTTATGACGTCATCATGCCTAAAAATTTTAATTACGTGGGTCATTAATTTCATCTTTACAGTAAATTTTAATCTGTAATAGCTCGTAAGAATAAAATGTGATAATCACGATTAAAACGTTTTCTGGAAGCTATTGGATTGTAGATACGAATTCATGTAAACATTTTGCCAATCGGATGTTGTGACGTCATCATATGGCCAGTTGAATAAAAAAAGTCGTATTTTCATATTTTGCGTAATAGTTCATCACATTTAAAAGGGTGCGCATCTATATTTTACGTATTCAAATTTCTTCTACACGTTAATATGTTGTTCCTGAGATAATTTCCTCCAGAAATTGCTATTTAAGTGTTTCATTTTGATACCGTCGCCATGTTAAAAATTGGAATAAATGGCGGGTCCCGTAATTTCACCTATTCTACACTGTATGTAATATGTATACAGATTATACTCTTTGCATGTATATACTATATGACACAAATTGACAGAATTCAGCACTAACAGCATATCATATTCTTCAGTTCTTGTCATAATGCCATAATCTTTATCTGTGTGCAATATTCCAACGTATGACGTGCACGTGGCGTTTGTCGTTGTGCGGATAACTAACTCGTCAAAGTGACGAGTTTCATGTCTAGTTGATTTTTGACACTATTTGATTAAGCTCATCTCTACGGAAAATATTTAGGTACTGTAGTGTCTGATCAATGAAAATAAACTGTAGCATAGTAGCTTGTATAAAAAATGCGGTTTCCCAGGGCAAAGTTTCATGTACAGTAGTAGTACAATTATATTCTATTATTGTGAAATAGTTAACTGTAATGGATTTGGAATACAAATATGATAATTATTAACTTTCAATTGAAGGTTTTTCCATTAAATTCAGACTCCCGGAGATGAAATCATAAGAGAGGCATAAACTAAAGTTAAAAGAACTGCTGTTTAGATTTTATACTTCCCACGGAAAAGTTGTAGACTTGTTTAGTTAACGAAACTAAAACTCTCGTCTTTTCAATGATTAAAGTTTACTGAAGCATGTTATAGCAAGATGTTACCAGCGTCTCATTGTTACTGCAACCTTTCATACATTTGATTTGGTCATTATTATAAAGGGTTAATTAACCCTCACGTGCAACAGTAGATGGCGAGGGAATTCATGCATAAGCGTTCGTGTGATGGTTTGATATTTGTAAGCACACACCTGGATGGGGACTGCTTCATCTAAGTGCTAAATTAGCCGTGCAAGTGTCTTGTATACTTCAAAACTTAGGTGGCTATACCATCTGTTGCACAAAAAAGCTTGTTTCCTTTTATGTAATCAGTTTTACAATGTGAAACGTGACTAAGTTGTAAAAGTTAGTTGGAAAATATAACACTATTATTGTGATATATCCTCGCGAGACGAATCACCTGTGTTTGAACAAATGCGTTATTCTAAGTTCAAGCCTGACTTGACTGTTTAAATTGTTATGTATCCATATTATATTATTGTATAAACATCTCAGGTTTTAACTATGGATGTACAATACAGTATAAGGAATAATCAATTGAGTATTTGAACCCCAATTTACTGATACCAGGTACTGTATCGCCCTGCTGATACCGAGTCATATCATAGCGAAATCTCACTCTATTAATTGTATTATTCATGCCATTTCATGCATTATTTTATAGAAGGATGACTGTACTTCGTCACTATTTAATGTTTAAGTGACTTTTTTGTACATTTTTTTCAAGAATGTGACAGAATGGGGATAAAGTATGTTATAAGCAAGTTTTTGGACAGCTGGTACGAACTTGTGCCAACATGATCAATAATGATAAACAATCTATATATCAACAAAAAAAGCAGCTTACTTTATCAAATAAATGAAGTACCTAGATTCTGAAATTACAGAAAATTGATTATATTATTGACAAAGTTTGTTTACATTCTGGAAAAATTATTGAATTTATATTAGGAGAGGTTAAAAGTCTCGCACATACATATAATTTAGGGTGAGGTTTTCACTTTTTTTGTACACCCTATGCTTTCAATGGTAGATAAAATGTTGGCATCTGTAAAATATTTATTGGTTGTGAGCCTACATTGCTACAATATTTCGGTAGTCTAGATAAAACATTCCATAGTTTATTTGTCCCATCAACCGGTCCCAGACATATTTCTGAGTGTTTTGGTCAAGGAAAATCTGTAATTAGTGCTTTTCGTGGTGTTTATGTGGTTTTTCCATTGTTGTATTTTGCTTTGGGTTTGTTTCCCATAATTTTAGGCCAAATCATAATTTTGTGTATTTTATTCTATATAATCTGCATATTTTGAACATGCACAGTACTGATATATTAAACCCATAAATATTTCACAAAAATAAATTTAGTGCTTATAATTTTTCTTAGTATATCAAAACATTTTGAGATTGAATTTAGATTTTGTAGACACTCTTCGTTGATGATAAAGAATGTATGCAGTAGAGTTGAGGATGAAGTAAAATGGCAGTGACCCAGCCGTAGGCTAGGATTTTGTGTTCTTGAATTTTGTGAGTTGTGTTTAAGCCTTGTGTAGTGGCATCACTCCAACACTGATCCTACTGTACTCTTATTTGTGGTTAATTGACATAATAAATATTTAATAATTTAATTTGCTGATTTTGAAGAAAAAGAATTTCACATAACATACTTATTGACAGAGTAATTAATGCTATAAACACATTTGTACATTAACAATAAGTAGTAACAGAACCCAGAGTAAAAATTGACATTGGTCTTATTTATGCACATACTTTAAGATGATGAATGCGATTTAGACAGTTTTATAATGTTATTCACAGGAGAAATGGGCTTAATGTATTGCAATATTTTCAAAAGAATTTAAAGTACTTTGGAATTGACCTGACAGTTATAAATAAATAGAGGGCAATGACCTTTAAATAGCTAATAGATTTCCAAGAAAATATACCTTGCTTACTCACCTAATTACTTTACAGATAGGATATCTTATATAAAAACCCACACAATTATGTAAATTTAATTTAAAATGTTTGTGCAAGTATAGCCACGATTTTAGAATACTTTAAAATTATAATAATGATTTACATAAGCAAAGTTAACTTTCAAGACATGATAAATAGGGACTATTATTAAATTTATTAATATCAAAAACGTTGTAAAAGTCTCACTATATACACAGTAATAACAAAATATAACACTGAAATTACACTGGACCTATATTTGTATGCCTTATACTGTAGAGTAGATATCCCTATTACTATTATTGAGGAGAACATTTCCCGCGAAACAATCAAAGGGCAATATATACAGTATGTACACTAAAGGTTCTTTCACACCTTCTTTGGCAGATAAATTTTAACCTGAATGTTTCGTTTTCACAATGTGCCATGAAAACCAATGAGGTTCAATTTTATTTGCCCGAGCCAGAACAGACCAGATGTGAAAGACACTTTACACAGTTACTTGGGACACCCCTATTAAGGAGACACTAACACCCCTATTAAGGAGACACTAACACCCCTATTAAGGGGAAATTTTGTTGGGAGGCCTACTGAAGGTCAGTATTATGAATTTCTTGGTATGAAAGTTTAACAAACTACTGTATTATATTACAGATTATGTCATTGTTTACCCATTCCACTTTCTCACTTTCTCTTTCATTGGAAGAAGTATATTATAGTTAGTTTCAAATTGCGGCAAACCTAACAAGAAACGTATTGGTACTCAGTAGCTAATATATTATTATTATATTATTTTTACATACCTTCGATATAGGTGCCTAATTGACTACAAAACGTAAATAAATTGTTGACGCCATAAAAGCCAAGTAAATGGCAATTAATTACATCCATAGTTTGTTACAATACTGTTGTTTTAATTTTACAATATAATGAATTTTCATACAACAAATTGGCTACTGTAAATTGTTGAAGACTTCCAGTCAAGTTTAATAATGCGTAAAAGGTCTTGGCTAAAAAAACATTTTACTAAAGAGAAAAGGAAATCCGAGTCTGTTATTGAATACTGAAACATTTGTTGTTACAATTTTCACGTGAAGTATGAATGGATAAACTAACTAACGAGAAGAAGGAACTCTACGCATCAGAGGCTTTATCTAATGTAATCTTGTCACCTGCAAAGTGTTTATAAGATTAAATTTGTTTTATGCTCAATTGAATCACTAAACATTCTAATTTTAAAGCTGTTTGTTTTTGCAATAGAGAAAGTATACATGAGGAATAATGGAATTTGGTAAACCAATAGTCGGAGTGAAAAAATTATAAATTATAATACCAGGAGTTTGAGGTTTTAGCGAGGGAGAGAAACGTTCAAGTAGGAGGGATTAAGTAGGGGGTGGGGTGGCAGTGGGGACAAAAAGCCAGAAATACATACTAGAATATCTAGCATGTTGTGTACAATAAATAATTATTAAAATGTTAATAATCCAAAAAGGTGTAGGTAGGGAGATAGAGAAGAGATAGTAGATAGTGGAGGAAATTACATAAAGTTTCTCTCTACTAGGCAATGTACTTTATATTAATAATATATTTTTATTTAACTTTTTTTTTATTAATTTGTTTTTCTTTTTTTGTTTCACAGCAGCAGAGGAGGGACATGGGGAGACGGGGGAAAACTTTTTCCAACGAGTAAGTTTAACATGTTAAATTGATCAATGTTTGACACAAAAATAATATTGTGAAAGTTATATATTAGAAGGTATAATACGTGATCTTATATGTTAAGTATCCTTAAGGAAAACCAAGTGCATGTTACTATTGTGTTCGACTAATAACAACACAATATGTTAGTATGATTATTAATTTAATAACTTTAGCTATCTTTCTAGTTACCTAGGTGATATTTTGAAGAAGGATTTTTTTAATCAAATTACTGCTTTAGTATTATGACAGATTTAAAATTGACAGCGTTTTTGTTATTTATTTATCGAATAATAATTTAGAACTGTTCATAACATTATATTATTACTGTTAAAATAGTATGATTGTGGAGTAATAAATTTACAGCGACCAATGGTAGGGCCATATTGTTCATAGGTACATTAAGGGGGTGGGTTCCTCTACATTTTAAATTAAAAAACCTGACAATGTTGTATATGAATATGAGGTAAATTTGTATTTTGTGTTGATGTACTGTATATTATGTCTAGGCCTATATGCTTTAAAAGTTCACCATTCAATTATTGTTTACATCATGTTGCTGTCCTAATACCGACTATTGATTTACTTCCCATCTTGAAGACATAAATAATTTCTCTTTACATTATTTTCATCAAGTTGAAATGTATTTACTGTAATACCTCTTTCATATTTGAATACATTATTAATCTACAGACCAGGTGGTGTGGTTCTCACAATACTCTAGTTTACCATTGCAGTACTGAATAAATCTTGTTCTTAAGCTAGACTTAAGCTTCTGACAATACCAGTCTACAGGGTAGTGATGCAACATACAAGAACTCTCTTGCAATAATTTCCCTCTCTATGGCAACAAATTATGTGCTTAAATAAGCACTTTGTTTGGTCCTGAAGGTGTCCCCTTGATAGAGGTTCTAGTATATTTATATATCTAGTTAGAAAATCACTGTGTTTATGAAAAGAAATCAAATAGCAAGCAACTGGGCTTTAGGCCAAATTTTCTATTAAAACCTCTTTCTCTGTCCCTCTTTCATTTCCATAATTTTCACATTCATATCAATAGGTTCAATTAGTCTTTAGTGGACATTTAATGATACAGTAGTATGAGTGTATCACCGTACACAAAATATGAAACATTTCATCATGATATTAGCGTTTAAGACCCAATGGAGCCCAAGCACCTTCTTTATTACTGAGGATAAATACAGCCTTGAACAAGACGGTCATGCTGGGCTAAGCCTTCCTGGACCAATCATGTAAAAGAATATTGATTACATCGGAGACAAAACAAACGACAAATACATTTCATGGAAATTTGCTAAGTAATGGCAATTCAGTGTCGCGTATCAACTTGGTCTTGCTGTTCTTAATTTCATATATAAACAAAGTAGAGAATGTTTTCATGTTTATACGAACATTTTGAGAAAATTTGCCAAGGTTTCCCAGTGAGGAAAAATATTATAACAATATTAAATCAATTGTCAGGTTATTGTATCGTTTCTACTACTTTTATTGTTTGTCATCATCATGTTAAATTGGTTAAAATTGTATGATATGAAGTGTGTCTTTTAGAATAACAATTTATAGATGTTAAAATGGGTAAATATCTCACTCAAATAAAGAATACTTCTGAAAAGTTGTTTTGAGGATCACAATAATTACATAAACTTTGATTTAAGCATCCAAAATATATTTTGTATTACCAAACAATTATGTTTGGCAACTGTTTTATTTTATGGGATATGGATTTGAAAATGTTCGTATGAACTGACCATATTGAAAAAGTCAAGACAATGCAAAAAACAACAATTACATCTACAGTATAGTTTACTAAATTTCTTTTTTTTTGTGTTACAGATAATGTTAGAAACAGACACACAAATTACATGGCCATCCAAGTTAAAAATAGGTGCAAAGTCAAAAAAAGGTATGTACAGTAATATTAATAGAACAAATGTTCATGCCAATTTATAAACTGTTAAATAAAGTTTGTGCATTTATAGCTCCCTTTCACACAGGAAAATGTAAATGTATTGCCATATTATTAATAATTTCTGTGTGAAAAGGAGTAAGTAAATACTCTTTAAGTTCAAGTGTTTAGTATGTCTCTCCTTATACCAATCTCTTATTCTGTAAATAATACTTATTAAAATTATATGTCCTTGATTTAAAGTTATTAGTTGCTATTTACTTTGAAATCCCATTTGTAAAATGTTTAAGTTATATTACAAACAAATAATAATTAACACACATCAAAGAGTATGCTTTCTAGAGTTTTAACACATTTTCCTAAACCTGCACTTTTCCGAACAAGCGTAAGTTGGATAACTAACTCCACAATTCGGTATTTTACATTTGAAGCAAATTTAACTGAATTGATACAAGTGGAGTTAGTAAGTACTGTATGGGTCAATTAATAACTTTATTTGAAAAATAAAAATGCCAGTGAATGCAATGAAAGCTTGATTAATTATAGTTTCATTAAATTTAACTTAACTTTGGAAGTCTTGCCAACAAGTTTGATGATACTTAACATTAGATTGTTGTTTTAATTGTATTTTATTGCACAACAGCAAATTAAAAACAATAGTTCTATTACTTATAATACAATATTACAATAAGCAACACATTTGTACTGGATTTGTTAGATAAAATAGCAATCTTCACATGATTTAAATGTAAACAAAAATAGGATTATAATGTTAGCTTATGGTATTACAATAGGTGCTTAGAACTCAACTACCATCTGTACTTTCATGCAATGATAATTCCTCCTTGTGCCACGTCAAATACGTTATTTATAGGGAGGGATGGTTCAATGAAATCAGTAGATCTTTGGGTTTCCTAAAAAGTAGGAGGAACCATTTGTATAAAGGTTCATATTATGAAGGAACGTAATACAGTAAACTCCTATTAAGGGGACACCTTCAGGATCCCCTTAATAGTGTCCCCTTAATATAGTAGTAGTAATGTAGTGAGGGGTTGGCATTAGTGTTTAATAAACATGTATATATTTCTTTGAATAGAGGTGTCTCCAAAGAGTGGTTCTACTTAATGTACTACCTACTTATATAGGTTTCTACACTTGATGGTTTCTTATCATATTATCATGGAGATATAAACTTTATAGCTCGATGATATTGTTACTGTGAAAGATATGTACTATTGTAGTAAGGTAGTGCTGCCCTCTATTATTGAAGTACGATATTTACTTTTCAAAATTGTAAGTTTACTGTATAATTAAAATTTATATATATATATCCAATCTGCGGACAGTACTGTTTCGATCTTATTACTCAGTGATTATATCATGTTATCTTTTATTTCCAACATATAAAAATGCATTTGTAGCCAAAGGCTGAATTGCAGCGTCTTCCTATAATAAAATTATAATAAAAATTACGAAATTTGTCTTTTAAACTATTTTTGGCAGATTTGAGAGTTTTTGTATAGTTACTAATAACCTTTAAAATAATGGTACTGTACTGTTTAAGGCTAACGATCACTGTGCCACCACAGGGCTTTCAACCCCCTGGTAATAATACATAGTCATTTTAATCTATTAGCACACCTACATTTTGAAAGTCTTCACTTTATGTCTTTTTTTAACAATCAACTTATGCAATATGTTGGTTATTCAAAGATAAAAACATCAACAATTGTGATGAATAGGTTTAACATTGTAATATTGACCTCCCATCACACTGAAGTAACAAGGTGAGGTGAAAAGCAGCTAGGGTGTTTCTTACCTGTGGTATCTAGGTCAAGAACATTTCCAGGTGGGATATATGCTGTTTATCACTATCACCTATGTAACATCAATAAAATGTGGTCCCATAAGAATTGTGACATAATTTATGTCATGCTCTTCTGGAAGATTTGAATTTCTAACCTTTGGTTTTTAAGATATTGTATGGAGGTGTATAATATATAAAATGCCTCTTTATTTACAGTATCCTCATTGTATTTTATCAGACGATTATTCATTAGATCTTCTGGTATATGGTTTAGATTTGATTGTTTTGAGACCTAGTTTGAGACAGAACGAATGAAAGGAAGATTTAAATAATTAAAAAGAAAAATGAATGAATACTTTAAGGTGCCTATAGTATCCCATTTGATAGGATTTTTAATGCAATATTTCCATTCAATAAAATTTATTTCTAAGTAACTGTATAAGAATATGATTTAGTAAGTAGCCATGGTCATGATGTTACCTTGTAAAATATTGTTGAAATAAATATATAAATAGGTATAAACATTGATGCAGCATTGTAAACTACTTCTCATTATTTGTAAAACACATGCAAGATTAGACTTCTCATATTATCATTCTATGTAATACTGCCCTCTATGAGTTATTCTCCCTAGGAGGCGTTTTTCCAGTTATTGTATCTAGTACTGAAAACTGTAGACATGTCATAACATTAATTTAGAATTTAGCTACTTATTAGTTAGCTATAGTTTTAATAGTATTGTTATGTGTAATATCTAAAGTGTTATTATTAGTGTTATTTGGAAGTGTTAGTTAAAAAACTGTATACTGACTAAAAATTCATTTTTAAATATTAAGAGCTTTAACTGTACAAATTATTTCTTACTTCATTAATAATTAATTATGAATACATTATTAATTTATTTGTAGATTAACTAGACAACATTATTCCAATACATCAAAAGAAATTAAGTTTTGAAGTTTTCAACCACAAAAAAGTATTGAATGAATTTTATAAATCCAAGCAATAATACCTCCCATCAAATAAAATCTATATTCTTTTGTTATCTATATTTAAGTAGAATAATAAGTAGTTTGCAAGGTTTTTACCTGCGTCAGAAACAATCACGGTTATTGTGGACAACCATAAAGAGTGGTTAAAAGAAACCGGATGCCGACAATATATTGAGTATCCTCAACAAAGATGTGATTGTTGTATGACAATTGACAGTATAAACCGTCTTTTTGATGTATTTTTAGACATTTTTATCAAGTTTATTAGTTTTTCTGTCATACTTAATTTGTGTTTTCATTTCAAAGTCATTGTTAAATAAATCTTTTCAAGATGCACGTGCCTATAGTGTTTTATATCTTTAGTTTGCCGAAGAAAGAAAAATGAATTAAAGAAAAGTGGGGGAAAACAGACAAATTAAGTGGTTGTCTGATCAGGAAATATTAGAATAATGATTGTCAAAGATCTAAAAATACAAAAGAAACCTATTTCCTAAGTTTGAAGAAATTGTTCAGTAGTAAAGGAAGTTGCACTGGTGAATGCTTTGTTGTGGTTGATTATTTTAATAAATTGAAGAAAATTGGGGGAATTGCACAACAAGTATTAAATGATGACCAGATCAGGAAATATTTGAATAATGTTTTATGTCAAAGACCTAAAAGTACAAAAAGAAACCCATTTTCAAGTTTGAAGAAATTGCTTAGTAAAGAACTTGTACTTGTGTCCCAATGACTGATAATAACAAAATTACTTTGAAAGTGTCGCAACTACTAACACATTTGAGAATGTTGCACACAGATGTAAAGTGTCATCACAACCACTACAACTGTTGAGAATGTTGCACACAGGTGTAAAGTGTCATCACAACCACTACAACTGTGGAGAATGTTGCATACAGGTGTAAAGTGTCATCACAACCACTACAACTGTGGAGAATGTTGCATACAGGTGTAAAGTGTCATCACAACCACTACAACTGTGGAGAATGTTGCACACAGGTGTAAAGTGTCATCACAACCACTACAACTGTGGAGAATGTTGCATACAGGTGTAAAGTGTCATCACAACCACTACAACTGTTGAGAATGTTGCACACAGGTGTAAAGTGTCATCACAACCACTACAACTGTTGAGAATGTTGCATACAGATGTAAAGTGTCATCACAACCACTACAACTGTTGAGAATGTTGCATACAGATGTAAAGTGTCATCACAACCACTACAACTGTTGAGAATGTTGCACACAGATGTAAAGTGTCATCACAACCACTACAACTGTGGAGAATGTTGCATACAGATGTAAAGTGTCATCACAACCACTACAACTGTTGAGAATGTTGCATACAGATGTAAAGTGTCATCACAACCACTACAACTGTTGAGAATGTTGCACACAGATGTAAAGTGTCATCACAACCACTACAACTGTGGAGAATGTTGCATACAGATGTAAAGTGTCATCACAACCACTACAACTGTTGAGAATGTTGCATACAGATGTAAAGTGTCATCACAACCACTACAACTGTTGAGAATGTTGCACACAGGTGTAAAGTGTCATCACAACCACTACAACTGTTGAGAATGTTGCACACAGATGTAAAGTGTCATTGCAACCACTACAACTGTGGAGAATGTTGCACACAGGTGTAAAGTGTCATCACAACCACTACAACTGTTGAGAATGTTGCACACAGGTGTAAAGTGTCATCACAACCACTACAACTGTGGAGAATGTTGCACACAGATGTAAAGTGTCATTGCAACCACTACAACTGTGGAGAATGTTGCATACAGATGTAAAGTGTCATTGCAACCACCACAACTGGTGTGAATGTTGCACACAGATGTAAAGTGTCATCACAACCACTACAACTGTTGAGAATGTTGCACACAGATGTAAAGTGTCATTGCAACCACTACAACTGTGGAGAATGTTGCACACAGATGTAAAGTGTCATTGCAACCACTACAACTGTGGAGAATGTTGCACACAGGTGTAAAGTGTCATCACAACCACTACAACTGTTGAGAATGTTGCACACAGGTGTAAAGTGTCATCACAACCACTACAACTGTGGAGAATGTTGCACACAGATGTAAAGTGTCATTGCAACCACTACAACTGTGGAGAATGTTGCATACAGATGTAAAGTGTCATTGCAACCACCACAACTGGTGTGAATGTTGCACACAGATGTAAAGTGTCATCACAACCACTACAACTGTTGAGAATGTTGCACACAGATGTAAAGTGTCATTGCAACCACTACAACTGTGGAGAATGTTGCACACAGATGTAAAGTGTCATTGCAACCACTACAACTGTGGAGAATGTTGCACACAGATGTAAAGTGTCATCACAACCACTACAACTGTTGAGAATGTTGCACACAGATGTAAAGTGTCATTGCAACCACTACAACTGTGGAGAATGTTGCATACAGATGTAAAGTGTCATCGCAACCACTACAACTGTTGAGAATGTTGCACACACATGTAAAGTGTCATCGCAACCACTACAACGGTTGTGAATGTTACACACAGATGTAAAGTGTCATTGCAACCACTACAACTGTTGTGAACGTTGCACACAGATGTAAAGTGTCATCGCAACCACTACAACTGTGGAGAATGTTGCACACAGATGTAAAGTGTCATTGCAACCATTACAACTGTTGTGAACGTTGCATACAGATGTAAAGTGTCATCGCAACCATTACAACTGTTGAGAATGTTGCACACAGATGTAAAGTGTCATCGCAACCACTACAACTGTTGTGAATGTTGCACACAGATGTAAAGTGTCATCGCAACCACTACAACTGTTGTGAATGTTGCACACAGATGTAAAGTGTCATCGCAACCACTACAACTGTTGTGAACATTGCACACAGATGTAAAGTGTCATCGCAATCATTACAACTGTTGAGAATGTTGCACACACATGTAAAGTCATCGCAACCACTACAACTGTTGTGAATGTTACACACAGATGTAAAGTGTCATCGCAACCACTACAACTGTTGTGAACGTTGCACACAGATGTAAAGTGTCATCACAACCACTACAACTGTTGTGGATGTTGAACACAGATGTAAAGTGTCATTGCAACCACCACAACTGGTGTGAATGTTGCACACAGATGTAAAGTGTCATCGCAACCAGTACAACTGGTGTGAATGTTGCACACAGATGTAAAGTGTCATCGCAACCACTAGAGAATGTTGCATAGGGCCTGCAATAGGAGAAACAGGCCCTCTTATGCCTAGAATATTGTTATTGCATTTTGCATATTTGAGTATTCAATTATTCAAGACACAATGAGTATACATACTTCCCTTGAAATTGTTATCACTGTTTTATCAAAATAGACAACAATGTTAGACTTTGTTATCCTATTTGTTATTTGCAATATATTGATATTTATCAGTAATTCATCAAAAGAATTCATTTCACTTCAATGGGTTTTGTTAACGGTGAAATTTATCTTACTTTTCATGGTCAACTGTCATTACATATCTATTGAAAATATATTCAGTTTCTTCTAAATTTACTTGCAGGCATTTTTATTATGCATGTTTTATTTTGCTTCTTATTCGAACAGTTGTACGTTGTGTCTCTAAGGTCAATGTTAATTAGAAATTTAATCAAAGTATTTGTAACTTACACTTATATATTCACTTATAAACCACAAAATTTAATAAGAGGCACCATGTGCTGTTCACTAGACCACAAAAAGGATTATTAATATGGGTTGCTGTGGCCATATTCACCATTCACACTTAGGCACTTATTCAAGGGAAACGTCGTTAAAATCTAATTTTTTGTTGTTGGAAATACAATTTAAGGGAAATCTTTAAATATTTTTTTAAGGGAAATATCTCACTTAAGTATGGTTGGTCAATATATTGGTTCCTGATGAAATTCATACTTGCACTGTTTAGGCTACTGCATTTTCAATAAGTGATTTTATTTATTTGTTGTTTGAGAGGAAAAAGGTGTTTGTTGTTTGTGTTACTGAAATGCATCTAAAATGTCTGTGTGATCACATCCAAATAAGTGATATTGATTTGAACTATACAGTTCCACAATTATAGCTAATGGCAGGGGTAGTAATCCAGGGATGATAAATCTTCCCAGCATGCACCGAGATAAGCATAGACATCATTACGTTGCTTCCCGAGAATGCCACTTTCAGCCTTTGTATTAGTAATTGACGGGTAGGCTTATTCTCTCCTTTTATTCCTCGTACCTTTGGTACCAGTTCACAGCCCTGTCTATTGTAGTGTGTTTGTTGAGAATATAATCTGCTATAGAATAAATATAAAGTAGCTAATTATATTCTCTTATTTTAAAGCTTTTCCATTCACAACCAAAACTGGTGTACGCTTTGTTGTGGTTGAGCCATAACAATGGTTGTCTGCTCTGTGTGAACGTTGATAAGACTTACGCAAAGTCCAATGCCGAATGTTTGTTTAAAGCACTCATAAACCCTCGGGTTTGGATGACTCACTTTTGCTCATTTTTATGCAATTTTAAAAAAAAAACAAACAACTAGGAATTAATTTTTAAAATGAATAAAGCTAAGATTGTTTTGCATATATATAGACTCTCAGTTCCTTATTATATTTAATTGTATCATGTCACTATGTGAGGTATTATGTTTAGCAATACCTGTACATTAAACACACAAGCGTCTTTAAACACTTGTGTTCTCATGTGTTACTGTAGCTCCTTATGATACAGGATGAACTTTTATGTTAACCAATTGTATTGTAAATTGTATCTCTTGCAAAATGTAAAAATAATATAAGTCTTTGGGCCTACTTTTTATAATAAAAATTAAGTATGGATTTAAATACCATGGTTTTTATAAAATGGTATTTTAATGCAATATTGTGGTCTTAATCTGACTTCACATAGAAGGCCACTGAACAGCAGAAACATTTGACTACTTTCTGTGGATAAGTATCATTATTACACATCCAGCCATTAATGGCTGGACCACCAAATGAGAAAATGTTTTATCTGCAAAATGAACGGTTCTTTTGTATTTTTGTTGAACAGACATTTGTTGGCATCTTCTGCACAGTAGTTCCTATAGCTTTATAAGCCCACCCTATGACCTATAGCTTTATAAGCCCACCCTATGACCTATAGCTTTATAAGCCCACCCTATGACCTATAGCTTTATAAGCCCATCCTATGACCTATAGCTTTATAAGCCCACCCTGTGACCTGTATTAACTTTACAGATCTGACCCTTTTGTAGACTAGGCGCCAAGATCCAAGACCCCAGTCAACAGAAATTTTATGTTACCAACTTCTGTTTGTTTCCCTAATCTTTTATTTCCCGGGGAAAGGCAACCTTATTGATATATTACCATTCACAATTGCTTGTATTGAACTCACATTGTTATAGTTTGTTGTTAAAACTTAGAAAAGAACAATGTCTAAAGAATCGAGAATAGCTATTGTACAATATATGAATGGTCTCATCATATCTGACTCATATTATATAAATAGGTTAGTTTGAAGTGTTCATAATTAGTAGTTTATATTACTCCTGATGATTAGGTCATTCAACTCTGATTTACCAATTTTGATTGATCTTAGTTTATAGTTGTAGTGTGGAGAAGAGATATACAAACATTTCTTATGCAAACAAACAAAACTGAAACAATATGTTGTTGATGGCTGATTCCCAGAAATGCCAATGTGCTAGATTTGCAAGTGACAAAAGCAGTGTAGTAGTTCATGATCAAAATTAAGATTTGAGTACATACTGTATTCACAACCTGTTAATTAGAGAAGGGAAAGGGAGTTGGCATGCAGGGGCGGATCCAGCATTATAGATTAAGAGGGCTAAATATTTCACAAAAGATAAAAACGATCCTTCAGGTTGCAGGAAAAAAAAAAAGTAATTATTTTATTTTAAAAAGTTTAGGGGAGGCTTAAGCGTGTTGAGCCCCCACCTAAATCCGCCCCTGGGGTGGGTGTGGGTAGAAACTGGGGAATGACGTCATACTTTGAGAACGTTGGACTGTTGTTCTGTAAACTATCACATTTTTTGTTATCTCTTAATGACAAGATAGTGTTGACAGATGAAATTATTATTTTTTACTAATGCCAAGAAATTTCTGAATTCTTAGAAAATGTTTTCAACTTAAAAAATAATTTCTTGCTCTTCTGCCCTGTACTTTATCCATCGATCATAAACACTTTAAAAGTTTACTTTAAATGTGTTTCTGCTGCAAATAACGTTGAAAATGGCATTTCTCATGAATGTGTGCTTCCAAAAAACCTGTTTAAATCAGTGGGTGATGAGTGACTATCATACCCAACAAAGAGTGTTCACAAACGAAGTTGACATCTATTTGTTTACACTGATGTACACATGTGTGAAAAATGTTATCCTTATTTAGCAAGTTTATACTTTTGTTTATTAGCTGTATTTTGATCAACTGGATCAGGGTGTAAAAAAAATCCCAATTATAAAAAATAACTGTTATTGCAGCTAAATGTTGATTGCATAGCCTAGCTTACCTGGATAAACCAACATTTTCCCCTTGGAGAAAAGTTCACACATATGATTGGGTATGTTTAGCCATTATTTTTAGAATTACTTTTAACTGGTAATTTTTTTTCCTATTTTTTGTTGTTGAAAATATAGGTAATGTATTCATACACGGTTAAAGCAGCTATTTCCTCCAACCAGAAACAGACCCTTGTATGAAATCTTATTACTATTTGTGTGAAGCCACAAACCACTTGATATAAATCTGTCACTTGGCCAATACTTCAACATCTACTTGAATTCTCAGAAAACACTGACAAAAAAAATAATAATTTGTAATTAGGAATTTGTTAATTTTCTTAATGTGCCATGCAAGTCATTAAAAAAAAAAAAAAAATATTTGCTATATAAATAAGCTTTTTGTACAGTATCATTGAATCCAGTGTTATACAGAACGTCCATTTTGGTTTGATTAAGGATGTTAAATACTACGGAAATACAAAATTATGATTTGGCCTAACATTATGGGAAATCCCTGGTAGCATTACTACACAACATGTAATGTCATCCTTTCCCAGTTTTTCATGTGTCAAAACACATAGTGGTAGGAGCCTTTTGTTTTCATGATGTACCACGTGACTAGACAACTCTCAAGTTTGAAAATCATGATGCGCACTCAGAAACATATGCACATATCAGAATGTCTTTTACTGTTTTTCTGTATTAATTTAAGATACTGTAGTTTAAGGGGGAGGCCGCTTAATTAGCCACTAGGCTTAACGGCTATGTGACTATCGTGTCTCCAAATTGTCATAAATAAAATAAATAAAAAACACTACCAAACTTTCTGTCACAAATTTTGTATCGAGAATACTAAATTTAATTGTTGCAAGTTTGAGAACTCTGAATCCAAAATTTTTTTTATTTCAAAATGGTGAAAGTTATTCCTATTTGAAACAAAATTTCTGATTTTACATAATAAATTTGTCATAATATTAATATTGCAAGTGATCAAATAATATAATAATTATAAATAGTCTTGTCATTAGAATTATACATATATAGTACGGTACTATACAACAAAAATCAGCCAACCATGACTGATTAAATTTCCCATTTCTATGACAACCCTGTTGTGTTTACCCCGTATAAATAATGGTCTAGGCTGTGAGGCATGTCCTGAGGCATTGATAACTATTTCCTATCTATTGTTGCGGCCACTGAATACAATGGAAATCAAGATTCTTTACTTGTTGTAAACACAAGAGTGCCTATTAGTTTGAGCATGTTGTCATAGGTCCTTCCCTCTTTCAACAATGAACTCTCTGTGTTTATGCAAATCCAGCCATTTGTCAAGTACGGTTGGACCTACTTGTTTGGAATCTACCACTATTACGGCAAGTTTAGGGTGCTGTTGTGCTGTGATTGATGCAGTACTATAGTAGGTACGGTAGAATGAAGTATCATTCTATATGTGATACTTGGCAATTGAACTATTAAAGCAAGTGAACGTGAACGATTTATCTGTGACACTAAATATTTGTCTTTGATTTTGTTTTATGTGTGTTGTTTATTTTGTTTCTGCTATGACTGAACGAGATCAGACTATGCTAAATTTGGATTTATCACATGGTTTATCAGAATTTTGTACACCATACATCATCAACTATTAGGAAGTTTTGACACTTCAGTGACTGATTGATTTTATTAAGGATCGTTGATGAATTTTGAGTCTAAGATTCATTTTACTTTTGTTGAATTCTAATTCCATACAGATGAGTCTACCTCAACCGACATTTTATTTCTTTATCAACTTGACGACTAGTTAAAAGTTATACCTTTGTAATGCAACTCTTGTAATTTGAGATATTGTACAGAAGGAACATTAAATACCTGTTGTTCATGGGTTGAAATTAATCTTGCGATTTCTTACGCCATCATCGTGTACCGATAGATGATGCCTCTCAGTTCTTCCAATATGGCATCGCTAGACCATTCATACTGGTACTATAACTATATTCCTTGGGAAGCTATGTTCACATGTAGGACATGTGAAAAACAAGTTGATGAATCGTTTAAAGCCGATCAAGAGGCTGCCATTTTACAATTACAATCTGCGGCGGGTGATGCTGTTGATGAGCTAGAAATTCCACAAGGTTTGTTTTAATATTAATTTAAACTATTTTTATAACCCAAAAGTGTCAAAAAGTGGGGTGGTGGGGGGATGTATGGTTGTAGGTTTTTCCAAAAAAATCTGCCAATCCTACATAGCCAGCATGAAAATTATATTATGCTAGGCCTAAAGCAATCTTCAGTAGCACCCCTCACACTTGCTTTCATTGCTTTCTTAAGCTCTTACTTTCCCCCGGGACTTTTGTGGAAACAAATATCCCCTTCACAGGTGTTTGGAGGAGAAGTTAATGGGGTGGCTTCTACATTTTAGAAAGTATTAGTACAATGCAAAAGATAGGACATTATATTAAGATAAACACTTAATTTCACAATGTTGGGCTTGAATTTATCAATTTAAGAAAAATGCAGAATGTATTCAAATATATAGAAAATAAGTTTGAATGAAGACAAACTTTCTCTTAACTTCCTTAAACTTGTGATTGAAACAAAACAGAACATGAGTCAGTATTAAAATATTAGGACATTGTTACAACTACTTAACCTATATATAATACAATATCCTGATGCAATACATTAATATACTCTGTATGAATACAAGTTTCCCTTTTTAATGCTATTGTGCCAACATTTTCAAGTAATAATGTGTTATTATCTGTAAGATGTTTTGATACATTTACATCAACTACTGTATGAAAGACCTTTCAATGAATGGAACGCATTTCTCTTATTTTGATTTACCTCGTCAGTCCCTAGAGCTACTGTAATTACATGTGTCTTTATGTTTTTATGTAGGTTTAAACATATAATTCATTTCAAGTATAATAAGGACACAACTTAGGGCCCAACAAAGTGTGCCCTTAAAGCTCTGTCTACACTATCAAACTTTATGTGACACAAAAATGTCATGTGCCCGAATATAGTAGTAATATGCCAAAATATGATAGTGATATGACATAATCATGTCCATATATGGGCACATCTGTCTACACTATCAAACTTTGTGACAAAAATGTCATGTGCCCAAATATAGTAGTAATATGTCAAAATATGGTAGTGATATGACATCATCATGTCAATTTATTTGCACATCACATTTTGTTGTTACATAAAGTTTGATAGTTTAGACAGACCTTAACAGGAGTTTTCTTGTAATAGGGATTGGTTGTAGTGTTAAAACATATTGCCTTCATGGGGAAGTTCCCCCCTTAACTCCAAAATAAGGGGTTATACCATATTATAAATCAATTCTTAACAGTAATTCATTATATTCGATGTTTATGTTGAAAGATTTCGCTTTTAACAATTTAATCTGAATATTCTCACAAAGTAAAATGTGGTAGGTTTTACAGTCCCTGAAAATTGGCTTACTGATTTAAAAGGATTGATTGTTCAGAAAAAATTATCTACAGATAAGATAAAATTGTCAAAAGGGTTATGAATTGAAGTTTGTTCTGTATTGTTAAAATATCAGTTGACACCACTCAGCCTTGGCAGAACATATACTTGTTCTGTTCTGTGGTTTGTAAATAATCTTATTTTAACATATAAAAGGAATTACAAGTATTACAAGATGAGTGTTATTTTGGAAGGGTAACTGGTTATTATATACTAGGAACATGACTTATATTACAGGTATTGATATTGTGATACAGTAGTTCTATAGTGGATTAGAAAAACAAGTATTATTTTATAATTATTGATTATAAAATTATAATACAGTATATTAATTTATTATATTGAAAATAATATTTATAAAAAGTTTATTAAAAAATAGTAATATATATAAATAATGTTGGCAATAATAAGCCATATTAAGTTTCAGTTTAGAATCATCATTGTAAAATTTAACAATTGAAAACAAAAATAATCTAACATACAAACAATTCAATAAAATTAGGATATCATTTATCAGTTGACACATATTATTTAAAATATAAACAATTGAAGAAAACAAGACAAACATTAGTAGAAACCATACCTCATGCATTCAATGGAAAGTTGTTTACTTGCTTCCAGACTTGTTTATAACAGAATAGAAGTAAAAAGTAGACAAAACAAAGTATATACAATAGGCATGGATTAGCATATTGCTAGCTTCAGGTGTGTACTACAGGTTGTTTGTCAAAACAAGCAAGTGTACCATGTGGTCATTTATGTAAATTGTGTCTGGCTACTAGCATGAGTTTCATTCAGTCTAACTTGAGCTTTCAGAGGTGTGACATTCATAGTAGCTGTTAATACTGTAGTACAAGTACAGTATATATTTCACAGCAACTTTATACCTACAGTCTTAGACTTTTCATTTACTTATTTACTTTGTGAAAAGGATATATTTATAACTTGCAATCCATACTGTTTGGTAAGTTATAAATTAATTGTTGTCTACTATTTTTTTAAATATAATATTAAATAAGCGTTTTGTACAACTTAAAGCCCAACTTTGCTTCATATTTTCATTAATAGATAGCATTATATTTTGTAGTAAAGTATGGAGATATAATTACCATTTTAGTTGCAAGTTTACCATGATTAATTACCAATTTTGTATCTTTTTAATATTTAAATATAGGTTGGATAATGGATTTGATTGATTTTTTTTCTGTCGGATTTATATTAGTGTGTACTATTTACTTTGTATTTTTCAGATCCTCATATCAAAGTTAGTGGAAAACCTGAGGACGTAGCAATTGCCAAAGATAGAATAATGTCAATATTAGATACCAAGGTAAAGATGATTTAATTAAAATACATATTTAACAAAACTACATAAAAAGGACCATGTTTTCAATTAAGCCATGTCTCCAATGCTGGGCTGTGTCACCAATGCTGGGCCGGCCGTGTCTCCAACGCTGGGTAGGCCGTGTCTCCAACGCTGGGTAGGCCGTGTCTCCAACGCTGGGTAGGCCGTGTCTCCAACGCTGGGTAGGCCGTGTCTCCAACGCTGGGTAGGCCGTGTCTCCAACGCTGGGTAGGCCGTGTCTCCAACACTGGGCCGGCCGTGTCTCCAATGTTGGACCATGTCTCCAATGCTGGGCCGGCCGTGTCTCCAATGTTGGGATGGCCGTGTCTCCAATGCTGGGTCGGCTGTGTCTCCAACATTGGGCCGTGTCCTCAAGCTATCTGTAAATTACTTAATAGTCCTTATTTCCTATGAACTTGTGATTTTACACATAAATGATTGGAATTAACTACTTTTGACCAATCAGAGTATAATAATTGCCAATAGAAGGTTAAAATGTATTCAGTTGAAAAAACTACCATAATATGCTATAGATATTTCCATTGGCTTCCATCAACTGAATTCAGTATTCTTTAGTATAGTTGTGGTATTAAAAAACACACAACAAATAAAATTTGTACTTTGGAATAGATTGTGCAGAGCCTATAATCTCCACATAGAAATACAAATGACCTGAACACCTTCTTAAATAGCCCAAAGCAAACAGAACTATGCTGCCTGAGTATATTATTTAATACTACCATGATTCCAGTTTACTTTGGATAATATTATTGTGCGATCGTTAAAGTAATTATTTGAGCTAGTCTGCATTTTGGATCTATTATGTTTGGGCTCAAATTACAAATGACATTTGCACTAGATTCTATTTATAATACATTATAAGAAGAGAGATGTACATATATTTTAAATATGTCTACATCACTAAATGTTAAATTAAACGATTGATTTTTCACCGCATTGGTATTTGAAAAAAAACCCATAGCTATAATGTTGTTCCACATATTTCTCTGATTCTATATAATAAATCTATTATACATCTGTGTATAATATGTTAACAATTAATATTGGTATATATCTTAAACAATATTGTTGTAAGTTTTGATTCCCAGCTTGTCCTGGTTTGGCTAATTATATTCATATTTATGGAATAGTTATAAATACAACTTGGTGATAAATACAATTTCATATTGTAAGTTTTGGATGATGCCTGGTGTTGATTTGAATTATCCTTTTAACATAAAACGAGGAGTTGTTTTGTACCAAACGTCCACATGCATACAACAACAGGATATGAACTCTTATGTTTATAGTGGTTGATTAGATTTGTTATGATCGAGATATATGGTAAAAATAACTATTTCTATGTTGTAGGATGTTGTAGGTTGGTGGTTGCGGTTACCCGCTCGTGGCCTCTGGGTTGGAGGTTCAAATTTACGCTACTGTCAATAATTATTACCATAATTTTCAAGCTCACTCCAATATTTGATAAAAAAATATTTATAGATTAGATTAACTTCAGTTAATGGAATATTAAAATTAATATTAAATTGTTTGTATGATTATAATTAGTTAGGGTGTTTGTTTTACATGTTTGTTCCAATTACAATTTATAAAGAGGACTGCTTAAATTGAAGTGGAATGTTACATAACGTAAGAGGAAAGTTTAAATTACCCTGGTTAATGCTTGTTTTTTTGTTATACTAAATGTATTAATGTTTAGACAAAATGCATACTGAACTGTATGTTACACTATTTACAATATACATTTCTATGTTGTACATTACAACATACATTCCTATATTGTACAATAGACAGCATTAAACATTGCTGTACAGTTTTTACATCATATAAAAGATTTCATGTTGTAAGGGTCAGTATTTCAAAATTATTTAACACAGTATATTTTTCTGCCAAAATTGTGTTCAAAATTAAGTTGAACTACTACACTTCTGTTAAGGCCACAGAATAAAATTATTTAATAAGCAAATGTTTGCATATTTTTGCACTGAAAACATTGCAATTTCTTGGCACAGTTTGCACTAACCGTGGCCTAACCATGTTGATGTATTGCCTTTTCAATAAACGTGTTTACCTGAAAAACTGTCGTTTAAATTTAGCCTAGTGTTGATAACAAGATATCTAACAATATGACATTATACTCTTTTGTAATGATTTATGAATTGCAAATCTTCCTAGATACTTATAAAATTAGCTTAGCTAGGAAAATCAAATTTGGAAAGTTCAAAACCTTCACCTTTGTATAATATTCATGTTATCAATTCAGAAATGTAAAAGTCGATTAATATACATACAAAAATAAGCATTTAATTCTAAAAATAATTGGAAAATACTTTGAGGTTTATTTTTGTTAATAGTTCATAGTTCATTTTATTTGTCCATACGGAAATTCAGACATACAATTGTTAACAAAAGTTAAAAGGTTAATACAATAAAATTACATAGCAACAAAATTCAACGATTTAATCATGATTTTTAGCTTAAATTCAATAATTTAATTTTTTAACAATTGTTTGTGTTATACTTTTTACACTTTTGTTTTGTTTTTTTGGATTGAGAGGAGACAAAGCCTCGGGAATATAGGGCTTCAAACGACCAGCGGAGTCCCTATTCACCTCCTACCCCACCTTTTTCAAAACATCTAGGCTGTATCTAACTTTAATAACTGGATTTAGGCGGGGCTAAACAGGCTTTACCTGCCCCCCCCCCCCCCCAACCTAAAATTTAACAGCCATGTCTTTTATAAATAAAATAATGACTATTTTTATGCAACCCGACAGATCGCTTTTATCTTTTGTGAAATATTTAGCTCCCCCTAATCTATAATGCTGGATCCGCCCCTGCCAACATAACTTAACATTACAAGGACAGTTTATTGGCAAAAATATTATGGTAAAACAACAATGTTTTAGTCTAAATAAGGCATCTAATATTCTTGATTGTAAAAATAGATGTAAATTGCAGGGTCAATAATAAATATATAATAATTATATAATGTTTCTTAAACCTAATTCTATCCTGATGAAAAGTGACAGCAAGTAAAGTATGGAAGCAATACATATCAAAATTAATTTATGGAAAGACTTAACATTTTCGCACTGAGGAAGCAATAAATTACAGAAAAAGATCTCTTCCATATGTGACCGTCCGATATCGTAATATTATGGTTATGAAAAGGTGGTTGGTTCAAGCATTGGTTGATGGATACGTTCAAGTACGTGGGAATATTTCTGTTTGTCGATTTGCAGTTGGGTGGGTAGGAATGGGAATTACAGAGTATTAAATGATCCCTAAGGACTGTGGTAGGATGTACAAAAGGCACTGTTTCTGATAGCCTAGAATAACTTATTAATAATTTAATTTGTTGTTTTATAAAGTTAAAACAGGCCAAGGTTTAAAAAACTAGTTAAAAATAAACATTAGTAATTAGAATTGAAATTGACTGATGCAATTTTTATTGACTCGTGTGAATCCAATTCATCATTCAAGACTAGTAGGGGTTACCCTGGTGAACTGGTTCACAAAATAGCCCCTGTATCAGGGGGTGTATCAGGGGGATTACCACCTATCTGATAGGACAGTGATTAATTTACTATTGGTAATCCTTGGCCACACCATAAATACATAAAATAAATAATAAATAAAATAAATTGAGAGCGAGTCAAATGGCCGAGCGGTTAAGGCAGGGGCGCCGTTTACCGTACCTAAAGAGCCAACAACATCGGCAAGGGTTCGAGGCCGACTCGCTCCTAGTTCTGGTGGTAGAACAAGTCTTCTCGGATAAGGACTATAAACCGTAGGTCCAGTGTACACAGTTATAACCTGTGTGCACTTTAAAGAACCCAGTTCATTATTCGAAAAGAGTAGGGTGTTACCCCGGTGAACTGGTTCACAAAATAGCCCCTGTATCAGGGGGAATTATCACCTATCTGATAGGACAGTGATTAATTCACTATTGGTAATCCTTGGCCACATTGCCTAAAGACATAAAATAAATAAAATAAAATAAATGGCTAATGATGATGACCACACATCATACTGTAGATTTAAATTATTATTGTTAGTTTAAACATGGACAAAATGTATGTACTTTTTTTAATAATTGATTATTCTTTATTTCAATAATATAAAAAAATAGTAAAGTAAATAAAAAACAATAAAAATAAAATAAATGTTATCATTTATCAGCCATCTTATTAGTTCTATAAGCATATTTTAACCATTCAATGATTGTATTAAGAAATGCAGGCAATATATAAACATAAAGTAAAATGTCTTTAGTATCAAATACCAAAAGGAAATTAGGTTGAGTTGTCAAAATGCTCTCTCACCTGCTGGTTTTAACCGTAGTAAGAATCAATAACCCTTTTCTCGTTTATATTAATAATAATAATAACTGGTACTTGATATAGCGCATTATGCTGAAAGCCTCAATGCGCTTTACAAAGACAGAAAATTTTGAAAAATTACAAATTAAAAAGGTGGGTTTTGAGGAGAGATTTGAAGACACTGGTGGAAGTAGCCTGACGGATTTCAAAAGGCAACGCATTCCATAGAGAAACGGATGCCGAAGAAAATGAACGATTTCCATAAAACTTAGTGGAGGGATGAAATATATGGGCAAGAAGAGACTCAGATCTAGATCTCAATATTGCAATATAAACAGCAGAAATGCTATTTTACAGAAAACTTGTGCAATGAAATTCATATTATTGTATACCTATTAAACAATAGACAATGGTTAATGGTAAAAACAATTCACATTGTAGAAAACACTGCTCAATATTATAATAACAATATATAATATCTATAAAATTACAATATATACTGTAGTTATAAAAATTACAAATCCAAAGGCAAATTGCTGAAAAAATGTCAATTCTGTGGCTGGATCTCAATGGAGATACAAAATAAGATAAGCAAAAAGCTAAATCAAAATGAATCTATATAAATTGCAATAAATATTTTAAAATTACTTGATATATACAGTAAAAGTTTGCTAGCACTCATCATCCTAAAGCTCTGTCTACACCATCAAACTAGTTTTAAAAAAAAAGTGTGATGTTCCCAATTATGGTACTGATATGACATCATCATGTCCATATATAGGCACATCACATTTTGTTATCACATCAAGTTTGATAGTGTAGACAGAGCTTAAACAACCTCTGTATATTAACTTAATTATTTAATTTCTTTTTTTGTAGAGTAATAGGGTAACATTAAAGATGGATGTATCTTATATGGAACATTCACATGTGATCGGGAAAGGCGGCAATAACATCAAGTCAGTGATGAGGAACACTGGCTGTCATATCCACTTTCCCGATTCAAATCGTGGCAGCCAAGCTGAAAAAAGTAATCAAGTGTCTATTGCAGGGCAACCCACAGGTGTGGAGATGGCTCGAGCTAAAATTAGGGTAAGAGATAGTAACTATAAGTTTAGTGGTACAGTCACCGTACAGTACATACAAGATATTTGTTTTCACAAGACCACAACCTGAATATAGTAGCCTACATTGAATTTAATATAAGGTGAGAAAGGGTTTCTTGTATTATACCTACCTGGTACATTCTAGATTTATAGTTCCTTATGAATGTCATTTGAAACATCTCCAACAATTGACGTTGATTTATTTCTGTAAGTTATGACAATTTTAAAAGATAAAAACCAAAAACAAAAAATATATTTGAAATATTTGTAATTTAGTATAAGACTGCAGTTTTTTTATGACAGGTGTTAGGAATATTGTAATGGGAAGGGAGTGTAAAGTATGTGACAATGATAAAATGAATACATGATAAATAAATTCGACCCTTTTAACACAACATTATTAAAGTTTTAAGTGTGCACCAGAGAGGAACCAAACAATGAATAGTACTTAGTCCATTTTGTATGAGCTAAAATATAGATTTACAGATTTACACGATTTTAGAATAGAATTCAGATACAGTACTTGTAATTCAGATACAGTAATTGTAATTCAGATAACAGTTCCTCTATAGATTACATTGACGACCAAATAGAAAAACAAGTTCTCAAGTTCACTTCTTCTACTAAATTTGAATGTGTGTTTTCTTTGATAAACCCAAAGTTTTATGACAATTTCTGTATTTATCTTTCAGGAATTATTACCATTAGTTTTATCATTTGAAGTACCAGTCACAAATTCACTGCATCCCATACCAGATATTAATTCACCAACTATCCAGCATATAGTTCAGAGACATAATATAGCAGTGAATTTCAAGCGTGTACGTGGTTATACGACGACAATCACAGTACGTGGCGCTATTGATAACATCATCGGCATCAAGGAAGCAACAGTTAGATTCATGGAACATCTTACTGGAAATTCTGGGGTAAGTTTACCATAATCAGACAAATGCACAATTGAATAAAAATGGTTTAGACAGATTCTAGTCAATCGAGTTAACCCAAAAAATAACTGAAAAATTAACATAGCCATAGTGTATGTAGATTTCATGGATGTAATTGTGTTGAGCAGAGGTGTAAATGGTTGAGCGGTTAAGGTAGGTGCACCGTTTACCGTACCTAAGGAGTCAAGAATATCGGCATGGGTTCGAGGCCTTCTAGTTCTGTGGTGGAACAAGTCTTTTTGGATAAGAACTATAAACTGTAGGTCCAGTGTACACAGTTTGTCCATGTGCACTTTAAAGAATCCAGTTCATCATTCGTAGGGGGAGAATTAGGGGTTACCCCGGTGAACTGGTTCACAAATAGCCCTGTTCAGGAGGATTACCACGTATCTGATAGGACAGTGATTAATTTACTATTGGGTAATCCTTGGCCACAAATAACTAAATATATAAAATAAAAAATAACTAACAAGACAAGAAAAACAACTTGGCGATAATATAAATAGTATAATGCAAAGCAGAGTGTTTTGGAAACTCGCTAATATTAAAGTACCCTTGAAATTTCCAGTATGCTTGTATATTTATAGAAATGTTAGCCTTTTAAATGATTATTAGATATGATGTATTACATCCTTTGAATGTGGTGTGGGAAAATAATCTATTAGGATGTTGAAATAAAAGACTAATTAAACACTGTCATGAGAAAAATAAATACTGACTATGTAGTCGCCTGATTTATTCACACTGTTTAAATAGTAGTAATAGTTTGGAGGTTAATGGTTTAAATGGAGAGAAGAATTTTATCAGGGTTGGATGGAAAACTGCCACTGCAGGTGAAGAGCTCTCGATTTGTGAGGACTGACATTGATTTCGTGGTCATCACCTGGGCCTAGAAACCACCAAAATTGTGTCTGGTAATAAGCGCACACTGAATTGACATAAACTAACGTGTTCCTTAATCGTTGTTCCTCACAAATCAGATACCCCCTTTTGTCTCATTACGGTATTATTATAGTAGTTTGTCTCAAGAGAGACATATGGGGGTTTTCGATTTGTGAATTTGTTTACCGATGATTGACGAACAATTCATGTCAATTCATTATGCGCATGTATCTATAATCTACTGTAATACAAATTTTGTTAATAACACTTTTTGTCTCCGTTAGGTGGTTCTGCCTGTCAGTACACAAATAGAAATAGCACCCCAACATCACCTGTTTATGATTGGTCGAGGTGGTGTGAACATTAAGCAGATTATGCAGGGTACAGGGGCCACAATACACTTTCCTGATCCAAGCTCTTCTCAAAGAAAGAGTACGGTCTTTGTATCTGGTCCTATTGATTCAGTCATCATTGCAAGACACTTATTAATGGTAAGTTGTTTACTTCAAGTGCTGACAACTTAATTGAAAGAGACTATATTTGCCATTACTCGCAAAGATATTTGTGAGAATTGATTTCTGTGAGAATTGATAAATATTTTCCTTCTGGTATGAACAACTCCCACATGTGCCTCAATTTCATTTTTTCCTACATGTATATTAGAATATAATGTAGGGCTAGTTTTAAATATCATTTGATTTAGCTTTTTGCTTATTTTATTTTGTATCTCCATTGAGATCTAACCACTGATACCCACAGCATTGTCATTTTTTCAGTGCTTATTTTATTTTGTATCTCCATTGAGATCCAGCCACTGATACCCACAGCATTGTCATTTTTTCAGTGCTTATTTTATTTTGTATCTCCATTGAGATCTAGCCACTGATACCCACAGCTTTGTCATTTTCCAGTAATTTGCTATGGATTTGAATATAATGATGAACGTATTTATCTTTGAATTGTAGGGTTGTCTACCGTTGGTCTTAATGTTTGACATGAAAGAAGACATAGAGGTAGACTCGGCTAAATTGTCACAGTTGATGGAAACACTAGATGTGTTCATTAGTATTAAGCCTAAACCAAAACAACCAAGCAAGGTAAATAATTATACGTGTATCTCACCATTCATGTGACTATCTCCGATTGGAGCTAGTCCATTGGACTATGCCATCTATTTCATGTTTGTAACTTTGTAAGATTTCTTTAAATCCATAACTTGATTTTGTTTTAAACCTTCAGAACATATATTCTATACTCTCACTTGCACTATGGGCTAGTGTTGCCCGAAAGCTCTGCTTTCTGGCTTTTTTACTTTATCGTTTTGATTTAACCTTTTGCTTATTTTATTATACCCACAGCATTGTCATGTTTTCAATAGTTTGCCTTTGCATTTTTATTTTATATCATATATTTAATTTTCAAAGATAATTTGATGGTCTGCTTATTAATTTTAAAGAAGAAAGCATGTGTTGATAAGAAAAAGCAAGTTTTTACATTTTATAAGTTTTTTAATTTATACCCTCTCTTCTTCTTTGTAGTCTGTAATTGTTAAAAGTATAGAAAGGAATGCTGGTAACATGTACAAGACAAGAATGATTCTATTAGGCCAACAGTGCGAGCAGTGCTCATCAACGGTACATGCACCACCCCTCAATGCAAATGGATCAATCTCGGCACCTTCCATTGGTCTCAATAACCTTAGTAAGTAACAATAACTATCAACTATAATGAACAGTTATTTAGTAACACTGATCAGATAATTTCAAACGCTTTTGGTTTTTTTTATGTGAAAAAGGAACATATCTCTTGTCTTAAATAATAGAAGGGAAGGATGATGTTAAACAATTTAAAGAAAGAGCTTTATGCGGTGATGAAATAAGTCATAAAACAGCGAACAGTGGAGGTATTAAGTGATGATAATATATAATATGTACTAGGATTGACTATATGTACTGTCTTTTTTCAGGTATTTTGAGCCAGAATATGTTGAGTGTAAATAGTAACTTTATGTCCGTTAATGGAATGAGTGGCTCACCAGCACAGCTACCAACCAGCTCTGGACAAATTGGTATTGTACAACCAACAACCATCAACACATCAGGTATGTGTATTCAATTGAATACAGTATTTTCATCTAAAACTATGTTTACTACAATGTTTGCTCCTTAAATTATAGTTATGAAAATTAATTAAATATTATTTACCTTTTTTTGCCGACATGGCAGTGATATAATGTTAGTTGTTTTGTACAACTGCAAATATTTAATGTTTAGTTTCAGAAAAACTTTGTCGTACCCAAAAAAGATTGTTGAAAACGAGGGAATATTGGTGATAAAGTGAAAATTCCTTGATTTTATATTTAATATTTTGTTGAAAATAATTCATTGCTTTTTTGGTGAAGTAGAAAGTTATCATTTTGTTTTATCTTTATATATTTTTAGGTGTTCGAAGATCAGTCACACCTGTCACACCCGTGATCGTTCCGCATCAGATCAATACGGTCCTAATAAACCCAGTATCATTAGGCATAACGTCAACCACAACAGCATCACATCACACACCATCCCCACCGCCAGGACTGACTAAGCCAGACCCTGTCATGGTGTCAAATCAATTGGCACAGTTAGAGATGAGAGAAGGTCTGCGGCTAGATGAGCTTGATATTAAACAACAGGCTAACAATATGATGATGATGAAGAACCATCCGCAAAATAATGCATATATTCGTGTACCAACTTCTAATGATATTGGTGGTATGTTGAACCATTAATTGCTTTAGTAAAACAAATGTCTTCCAAATATTTGTACATAAATTTGATTTATCTTGGTGGTTAACATGCTTGCCTTACAATCCCAAAGTCCAGGGTACAATCCTGACCTAGTACCAGGGTTGTACCTCACAACTATTTCAACTCCACTCCCTAAGCGTCAAATAAGGCTTATATTATAAGCATGATAAACTATAAAATAGTTTATCCATCATGTAATTGCTGAGTTTGTGCTCGCTGTTGGATGAGTATGAAATAAAAAATTAAAAAATTATATAAAAAAATATTGCCATTTTAAAAATGTATGTTTGCAAATTTATTTGTTTAAAGGTTGTCATAGTAACACCAGTCAAAGTGCAAGTCCGACACAGAGTCCTCGTTCTAGTCCCACAGTACATATTTCAGCACCGTCTTCATCTAACACATTAAATAGCCTTCATCACCATGGTAACTCGATACACAACAATAACAACAACATAGAGCTTAGCATGAACGGGAATACCCACGCAAGACGAAACAGTCATTCTCTCGTTGACCTGCTTATGCAAAACAGTATATCGCCGAGCAATAGTGGAAACTTCTCAATGTTGGGAGGTGAAAATGCTTTATCATCAAGTCAGACACAACAGTCTTTATCTGGTAGCATGAATAATGGCTTAATGTAAGTGTAATCTATTTTAAAAGCTCTCTCTGCACTATCAAACTTTATGTGACAAAAAAATGTGCCCATATATGGACATGATGATGTCATATCACTACCATATTTGGGCGCATAACACTTTTTAACAAACTAATAGACAGAGCATCATTTTATTGTTGAAATGTTCACAGCTCCATTGATAAAACTAGATAGAAATGAAACTCAAATTTGTTATTCAATGTTCTTGAATGTATATTTGTTTATAACTAGGCGTACTGAAAAATACTCTTCTGAGTCTGGTGGTGAGTCGGATGGCTCCGATAAACGAGCGCCAGGATGTGAACGCAAGGAAAGAGAGCGTCAGATCCAGAAGGCTGGAGAAATGGAATGCCTGTCACCATTTCTTTTAAACTATGAACAGAAGAAAGTCCTGGCAACTAGAGGTAAAAACATTAATGAATTTTATTTAAAAAAGCACTATACTCTGCATAATTCAAAGTTTGTCTACTGTATGACCAAGTATAGTCCCAGGGGCCTGTTAATGAAATTAGGTAAAAATTGGGAGTGGTATTATACTAGGATTGTTAATGTTTAAGCTATGTCTACACTATCAAACTTTATGAGACAAAAAAAATGTGATGTGCTCACTGTACAGTATATGGACACGATGATGTCATCACTACCATATTTGGGCATACCACACTTTTTTTGTCAAACTGGTTTGATAGTGTAGACAGAGCATAAATCTTTTGTCTGAAATTAGCCTAAATTAAGGAGTTGCATTATAATTATACTATGATGATCATACTTATGTATGAAACATTTAAAAGTTTAAAAAGTAAAACTGACCTAATCTTAAATTGGAGAATGATTTCAAATTGCATAGCCTTCTAAATTGTAAATTTTGTTAATATTGGTAAATTATGAAATTAATTTGTACCTGCAATTGTAAGCTTCTCATGACAGCATTTATCAGAATAATAATTTCCATACCATATGTATATCATTACATTCTTGAATTAAATGAAGTTGAATTTATCATTGACTATCGGTAGTGAATTCACTGTAAAAACCAGTATTCAACTTGTCTGTAATTTAATTAATAACAATCGCAATTTATGGAAAATGATATCTAAATCATTGACATTGTTTAGACAGTAGTTGACAGATGCGATTACTAATTTCCGATTTTGTCTAGTTTTTTGTGGGAAAGTTTGCTGAACGCATTAAGGGCGCAACATCTATTGAACCAATATTACTTTATTGACACCGCCTGTAACAAGTGACACAAAACAGTACATGCAACTATTACTGAAATCAAACCTTTTATTAATATTAATAATTTAAATTTTGGTTTTTGGAAAGTGTTTTTGGCAGCATTTGGTGACTTGTGTTGTTTTAATTATTTGGTATTTTTTCACTGGGAAATAAACATGCTTTCTAAACTAAGCCTTAAGCTCTGTCTACACTAAAAAAAATGTGATGTGCCCATATATGGACATGATGGTGTCATATCACTACCATATTTAAGCATATCACTACCATATTTAAGCATATCACTACCATATTTAAGCATATCACTACCATATTTAAGCATATCACTACCATATTTAAGCATATCACTACCATATTTAAGCATATCACTACCATATTTGGGCACAAGAGTTGAACCAAAGCAATAAGGAAACATCTTAAACCAGCACCACTGTAACAATATTTTAATATTGATTCTAATTAATGAGATGAAAAAAAGATAGACTATTAGTTTCATACCTCTAGCCTGAGCTATTGCTGACAGCTAAAAAAACCGAAAAAAAAAAAATGTTTTCACTTGTAAAATGACAAAATAAATTGTTAAATTCAACCAAAAAGCCAATTTGACCATTTTTTCCTTTAAATTACATTTTTTTCAGGTAAATACATTTTTTTTCGATCCAATTTTTGGTCAAAGTGGATAACTATTATGTTACATTAAAATGGAATATTCAACAAAAAATTGTTTAAGAATTATTTTTTCAGGGGGACAATACATCTTTAAATCATTTTTGTTTATTTGTAGCCATGAAGAAGAAACCTGTTGTATCTGAAGTGAGGACACCAACAGCTACCTGGAGCGGCCTAGGATTCTCAAAGTCTATGCCAGAGTCAGCCATTAGGGAATTTCAAAAGACAAATGGCATGTCATTGTTTAAGTCAGGAAAAAAACTACCAACTACATATGAAGTATGTACCTGCTACATTAGTTCCATTTCCAGCAATAGTATACCTGCCAACTCTCATGCATAATGTGTGATTCTCGTGCATGAGGGCCAATTTTGTTATGCCTTGCGCTTACATGGCGATTTCTCACACATCCATAAAAATATTCAGAAAAAAATATTATTTTGACATTATTGCCTCTTTTGAAGAAATTGGCATGAGTATGCATAGACTTAATTATGTTATTACCAATAGGAAATACATAGCACTGTACTTTCATGTGTATTTTCCATGAATTGACATGCTATTTGTTTGTAATTTAATCTTTTAGAGTAGGAGAGAGGAGGATGGAGAATGCCACCTGAATGATAGTGGGAGCAGTAGCGGCAGTGGTAGTAACTGCAGTAGTAGCATGTGGCCTCCAGATAGGTCATGTAGCCCAAGGTTGAATGATACTCAAACTGGATATCCCAGCTACAGAAAACGTAAGTTTTGCTTTAACCAGGTTTTCTCAAACGGCCTTGTTTTTTTATTGTCATTTGAATATTGATTTGATTGCATTAATATGGGTAGAGGATGTAGTTAATTACGGCAATAATATGAGTAATTGAATAACATTACAACTTTCAGTACGTTGAAGATGGCCAGTGGTGTATCCGAAGATAAAGACAATATGTATAAATTTAAAATGTACTGTTATTAATTATAATTATATTTACTGTATATTAAAGGAATTCAGTGAAAACAAATTAAATATATATTTTTCTGAAATAGACCTTTAATTTAATAACTCAAATCATAATTGATACCTTATGATAGCATTTAATTAATTGTTACTCTTCACAAAACACCCTCATTGTTAATTCTAATCAAGCTATTGTGAAGAAACATTATCAGAGGACAATGAATAAAATAAAATGAAAATATTGTTGTTTTCAGACGATTTCAGTCAAAGTAATTACTTTGATGCAACATCACTTCCTAGGCCAACTAAAGGATTATGGCCTAGTTCAGCTAATAGCTCTATGCAGCTGGCAAATCCAGAGATGGCCGAGCTCTTCAGTAAACTGGGCCTGGCAAAATATATCGACATATTTCATCAACAAGAAATTGACCTTGCTACATTCATGACCTTAACCGATGGCGACCTAAAAGAACTTGGAATATCCACGTTTGGGGCACGTCGAAAGATGCTACTTGCCATATCAGGTACAAAATTATTTCATTTGGTGAGATCGTCTGTTTTCTATGTATATTGCCAGGGAATGTATAGTACAGTATTTATAATATAATATAATAAGTACCATACAGTACCTGTATATAATTTTCGTTAAACCATTCATGAATACGTGTGCAACGTTTCAACTTGTTTTCAACAAATCGTCATCTGGCAATGACCAGATGTTAGTCGTTGCTAGGAGTACTGTAGCTTTGCTAGCTGATGTAGAACAGCACCCCCTATTCATAACTTTAGTCTGAGATTTGCCAAGTTCTTCGGCTTTTCAGATAAAATGAGCTGACCATATCAGTACAGTGTTCAGAAAAATAATAGAGTTCAGTCCTGAACGGTATAGTTAAACCATCCTGGCTATGTACGTACTGTAGTATTTCCTAATAAATCATGCATTTTCTCTTCTCATTTCAGAGATCAAAGATAATTTAGAGAAAGTAACTGGCAACAACCACTCATCCTTTTTAAATACAAGAACTGGAAAGTGGTGAGAATTTACAAGTTAAGGAAAGGCTTTCGATTTAGACAACTCAAGTAATGAACAGTCCTAGCAAGCATGCAAGAATTTTGAATTGATGGTACAGTAGTAGGCATGAGAGTAGGCTGATTCTAGAATGTCCATGCCTCAATGTTGGGGTAAACAATTGAGTGATGTTGGTCTGTGTATGCATTGTCTTGCAATTTAAGTGTGTGTAGGTTGTGAAATATTTGGAATACTGTTTGTATCTGGAGGTAGACAGAGATCACATAAAATAAATGAAATAAGGCTTTAATATTAGTTGTTGAACTTGAAGGAAAAGAATGATCAAAGTTTTAAAGAAATGGAAGTTTTTGTGAGTATGAATTTTAATACGAAAAGGTTTTGTTTGCGAATGCATTTTGAGTGGTAAATAGTGTATGTACATGCACTTGCATTTTCCATGAATAGTGGCTGGATTCAAATTTCATTTATATAGACAAAAAAGTAATCTACGCACAATGCACAAGCCGTTTTAAAAAAACGGTTGATAAATTTGTGCTTAAATTTTGTTGCAAGATTTATTTATTTTCTCAGAAATTGTGTTTTACACAACTATTTTTCTACTGTTTGTCCTAATATATCTATATATAAAAAAAGAAAGTATATTAATATTGTGAATAACCATTTTGACAAAAATGGTTTTTGTTTTTATTTATAATACAAAATGAACCAATGATTGTCAAACATGAAAAAGGATAAAACTAAAAACAAGTTCTTTTTTAATGTACACTTTATTGATCTAAATTTTAAAGTTTCAAAACAGATGACTTAAGCTCTGTCTACAATATCAAACTTTAAAATGTGATGTGCCCATGGACACGATGATGTTGTATCACTACCATATTTGTGCATATCACTACAGTACCATATGTGGGCACATCACACTTTTTTGTCGAGCTGTTTGATAGTGTAGACAGAGCTTTAGAGAAAAGTTGATTTTTAGGGTGGCTCGTTTGGAAATGTACTTACTCTGGTCTAAGCACACGATACATGCTTTTAATTAATTTAATTAAATCAATCGAGGATGCTACATTTTTAAACAAATTATTCAAGTTATGTACATAATAGTATATAAACTGAATTACTAAAACCTATATGCTAATATATTATAGTACAGTACACATCTTGTACTAATGACATTTGTGTATCGGCAGCAAAGTGAAGTATAGTTCAACAATTGTGATACTGAACTGTATGAATAAAGCTGCATAATTATATAATGCTGCATTTTCTATAATTCTCAAGGAAGTGTCAAATAATTAAATAACTTAGTGATTAAATTAAATTTGATTAAAACCTTGTAATAACAGTGCCTTGAAAATAGCTTTTTTTTGTATTTTTTTAGAATGTAAAATTATTTAAAGACCGAACTGGTACCACTTAAGTAGTAGGTAATAACTAAGTACTAAATAAGAGGAGGGAGGTTTGTATATGTATAGTACCTCTCCCTCCTTATTATACTTAAGTTGTTAGTAACACCATGAACAGGTATACGCCTGTTTGTACATGTTAAATGCAGGTTGAATTCCTTTCATTTCAAGTCATTGTATGCACATGGTTTTCAAACACAGTTGGTGTCACCAAAGAACTTATAACACAAGAATCTCCTGTTCGTCCGAAGCGCGTAACAATTTCGAAAGGCATTGTGGGATAGAATAGAGCTATGGGTGGCGCCATTGTGAGCCATGGAGTAGGGCGCCCGCATCAAATTAGAAAGTCAAAATCATAGAGGGGTTCTGCTAATACTCTAGGGGGGGTAGAGTAATTGACTAAGGAGTAGGGCGCCCGCATCAAATTAGAAAGTCAAAATCATAGAGGGGATCTGCTAATACTCTAGGGGGGTCGAGTAATTGACTTCCTAGTTTTGAGGGGGCGCTGCTCCATGCTGTGAAATGGCGTCGCCCAGTTTGACCTTTTAACCCTGTACTTCCGATACTGTGTTTTGAATGCAAATTGAAGAACAGGAGATTCTTGTGTTATAAGTTCTTTGGTGTCACCATCACAAGTCTTAGTGTGTGCTCTTGTGCCAAAGTTAAGAAATAAACAATTTATGGTTACTTAAAATTTGAATTATGATTAATAACTTGTAAAAATATGTTTATGTTTATCATAATAATTGTGTTAATATGATATAGGATCATAATAACTGTACCTGTACTACTTAACTATATTTTTAATAATAATTTTGTCGTTAATTATTTACAATTACGGTACTGCCAATTTTGTTTCAACTATCGTATGCTAAGGCAGTTCCAATTAAGGGAAGGAGAAAATAACATATACCTCAATAATTATAATGGGTACAATAAAGAAGTATGACACATTTAATATTTAACATTTTAATAAATATTAATGATTACATTGACACATTTATCAATTATTTTAATATATTTATTGATATGTGCCATATAGAAGTTGATAATTTCTGTTGACGTTAAAATGTCTGGTATGTTTAAATCTAAATGTTTAGACAATATTAGCCTAGTGCTGGTAGATCTTTGTGGTCCAAGTAAAAAGAAGTACGATAGTTTTATTGACACCCCTCCATTTTAATTGGTAGAGTCCTTTAAGGGGGATAATTTTGTTAACAGAATTTCTCATTTGCAATTTTGATTATTAATGCCTTGAAAATATACATGACTATTTATATGCCTTGAAATCTGTCCAATTAACAAATCTTATGCACATGATTATGCATTCAACTTATAAATATGCATTGTCTAGTTATGAATAAACATTTTCAATAATGAATATGCATTGTGAGTCTACAAATACCGTCCAATATATTTTGTCATGGGTTTTGTATTTGTGTTAAAAACGGAAAACTATTTTAAACTTTCCATAGTTAAGCAATGCAAGACTATTAATGAATTGTAAATACAGTCGACTCTCCTAACAGTGAAATCATAATTTGTACAAGTCATTTATAACTTAATATTTTGTGGAGTTTATTGACATGTTTAGTTTAAACTGTACATGTTTAGAGTTGGCTGTAAATGTATCAAGTTAGCAATTCTGTAGGTGTGCAAATGCTTCGTAATTGCTTAAAGTTCAGAGGTGAATTCAAGAATTATCCAATTGTAACATGGCTTGCAGAATTAAAGAAACATGAAATGTATAAAGCAAGTTATTATTATTCATGAATGTGCCTGATTCATTTTTATTTACAAAACACTTTTTATTCGAAAATGTGTTCTAGGAAATAGTTGGTATAATTTGTAAATTTTATTTTATAAAAACATTTAGTGTTTCTTTAAATGTTTATATGTAAAGTATATGTAAATAAGCTGTATATGATGTACAAGGAGAACAAGTTTGTACTATACAATCAGTCGGTTATCACTAGGTTTCCAAAGTCCGGAAATTATTGTTTGTTTAAAATTAAAGTATGAGATGAGTACAGTAAAGCAAACAAATGGACATAACAAGTAAATTCTGTATGGAGATGGAACATAATACAGTATACTGTAATATAGGAAGTATTTAATTTTAAATGAAAATTTAAGTAAGGTTTGATGAATAAAATCTTTTGATTTAACCTTTATATTGAAATTATATTACTGTTATGATGGTTGATCAGGACTTATCAAAACAATTATGACAATGTTTAAAGCAAATTTGCAAACAAAAGAAAATAAGATTTTTTTAAATGTTTGCACCAAGTGTTATGTTGTAATAAATTTACTGTGCTTATAAATAAAGAAAATACAATTGAAAGGTTACAAGTGAGATTATGTGGGGGAATATGCCTGCTTCCGGGCATGTGCTGATCTGCTATTGTCGCTTGTGGTACTGCAGGTATGCATTTTTGTTGCTGCTTTCTATTCTATTCTATACCAGTTTTTATATGGCGCCCTACAAAGAACAGAGCGCCTATCAATACTTAGTAATTAATTAAAAAGAAAAGTTTTAAGTTGACATTTAAATAGAGGTGCCGAATTCACTCCTCTCAAATCGACAGGAAGCGCTTTCCAGATCTGCAGAGCGGTGACAGAAAAAGCATTGTCACAAGCTTTCCGATTAGAAAAGTCGGTTGGGATCATTAAATCCACCTTTGCTTGTTGATTGCATAGGTTTATTATATAATAATAATAATAATAATTGCTTATATAGCGCTTTTCCAATTTGATCAAAGCGCTTAACATATTTTGATAACAATTTTAAGATATAAAAAAAAAAAAAAGAAAAAGATATGGGTTAAACATAACTGAAAACAATTACCGGTACTGTATTTTCAAAACACATTATCGCACAATGTCCGTGATAGTTATAGTGGAATAGTATGTGTAGTCCTAAATCATTTAATACAATATTATATTTTGAAAAGCAAACCAAGTATACTGCATTAATAGCCTGATAAAGCCAACAGTAGGCTACAGTACAATAGTAGCCTTTTGTCTGATATAACGTTATTCAAACATGTTCATTATACATGCATGTTACATTGGACCATTTTCCTGTGGAACACACAAAAATAGAGCTGCTCGGAAATTGCATACTGTACATTGATATATGAAACGAGAATAACAGAACCAGCCCACATGGTTGGGATGGAGCTAAGAACATTTTGAAAAATAAAGTTGCTAGGTCCAAGAAATCGGATTTTAAATATACTTCGAAATATGAAACAAAATATATAAGTCTCCAGGACCAGCCCTACCATTGGTGACCTTGGACCTTTTTGCCTTTTTTGAATCGCTGGTTACGTGACTTTTGTGGCTCATTCTCTAGACCCATCTGAAGTGTGGGCTGACGAGGAACAAGCCAATTATCCATCTGGGCACATGGCTCCTGGTTTTCTGATATGCTATAATTCTTGTCCGGCTTTCTATCCCATCTGGTGTATACAGGCATACATTGTTTTGTATGTACAGTGAGAGTGTCATAATCGTCAACTTGCTGGCTGGATATATCCATATTATCAGATTGTATCATTGTAGGAACATTGCTTGCTTGATACCAATAATCGTAGACTGGTGGCTGTATTTGCGTATCAAGCATGATGCAAGTCTCAGTTTCATCATCGATACATTCCTGTAGAACTGTAGAACCTGTACTAACATATCCAATATCACATTGCTTGATTGTGTCAATATTTGCTTTCTTCTCAGTAAAATCAATTTGCCCATTATCATTTGGCTGTACATTTGGTAAATCATTAATACTTGTCTGTACAGCTTTAATAGCAGCACTGCTTGATTGCATGGCCATAGCTTCATTACTGGTTAATAACTGATCCACCAATTTTAACTTCTGATTTACCTCATCCACAATTGATGTTAACTCGTGTGTTTGTTGTTCGGACACTTCTTTCTTTTTTTTAAATTCCCTCTCCACTTCATTTTTTAATTCTTTTTCCTTATTCTTAATGCTAGTGATTAGTGATTCTGTACATTTTTCGATATCTGTCAAACATTTGAGCTTGCATTGGTCCAATTTTGAAGAATTTGCTAGAACATTTTCAAGACCTTTTTGTAAAGTTTTTTTGGATGCATCTGCAGCTTGTTTGACATCCATGGCAGTTTTTCTAAAGTTACCAAATGCTTCCGAAAGGTTGATAAGTTTATGGTTATTATCTTGTGTCACACTGTGATCAATAATAGCACAATGCATGCAAATTGGTATTTCACAACCTGTACAAAAAAACTGTAATTTTTCGTTATGTTGAGAGCAACAAGGAGGATGCAGAGCTGCAATCTGTTGTGGACTCATTTCCAAGATTTCCTGCTTTGGACAAAGCTTGTGTTTTGCAGAAACAGGAATTTTCACATGACAATGTTTACAAGATTTGCATAAATATATTCTGCAATCTATGCAGTAATACTCTGTCTGCACGCTTTTTTCACAAATAGTACACTCCATTTCTTTGCCTTCTTCAACTTGTTCAACGATTTCTAATAAGTCATTCACGAAGGTATTAGGTGGTAAAGATTCAATTGCATCTATTGATGTTGAATATGCTCTCAAGCAAATTGGACATGATAAGCTGCCCTTTTCTTTTATCCACTTTTGTAAACATTCTTTACAGAAATTGTGAAGACAGTTGAGTGTTTTTGGTTCTTTGAGTCGCTTAAGACATATTGGACATTCCAATATTTTCTGATCAAGGTCATCCAAGAATCTATTTAGTTTGCTGTCTGCCATCGTTCAACCAGTACGTTCAATACCTTTGATGATAAATAGATTTTAGATTCTTCCTACTACGATACAGAACTCCCTGGATACAGTACAGAAAATTAAAACTCTTTGGAAAATGGAAATTACCAAGTCCTAATTATAGAGGCTTTATATCCTTTCAATTGTCATCGCGCCCTCATCGACTGGTCCGTTTAGAGACGCGTCGTGTGTGTGTGTGTGCGTCGTGAGCTGCTGTGTTAGCATCGGTAGATTTTCTTGCTCGTTGTAAGTGGTTATAAATTTAGTATAATTTATCATAAATATAATTGAAAATATGCATTTATTTATTGATATTGTATAATAATAAGAATTCGAGATCAGGAATTTAGTATTTTTTGTATTTTTTATTAAGCATATCCTTGTTTTTGAAGGGCTAGAATTTTTCTCTTCGACTGTACTTTGTTTGGCTTGGCTTACTGTAGGCCCCTAGTTGTTGGCCTCCTATGCGTGGCTTAGATAAACCACTGGCACTGCAACCTCGCCTAGCTAGATTAGACTGCATGGTTGTTAGAAGACAGTCGAAACAAACAGTTAGTTTTCAATTTAAGATATGATAGGCCCTAGTTATGTAGATTCATTGTTACATTTTGCCAACACAGTAATGTTTTGTTATAATATTATAAATGGCACATCATAAAATCAGGTTTATCTCAAATAGCGTAAGTGATGCATGATGGGAAGGAATTGGGATCAATAGCGCCACTACCAGTATATAAAGTTTTTATTATAAGGTGGCGCTATTGCTCCCAAACCCTTCCCATCATGCATTGTGCAATGATGTTTCTCGTGAAATCAAGCTATTTGCGATAAACCTTATTCTCGTTTTTTTTAAATTTTATGTTTGACTTTGTTGTATGAAAGAGAAAATATAACTGATACAAATACTTATTTTCCTATTAATAACAAGATTTTAACTGATATTTTGATGGCAGACTCACAATTACTGAGTGATCAATATCTTGATCAAAAACCAGATATGGGTGAAGAAGGCTTTGTGATTCGTGCTCGTGGCCTCCCATGGGCGTCCACGATAGATGACGTTCTCAGTTTCTTTGAAGGTATACACTCTACCTGTTTTTAATTACACAACACAAGCGGTGAAACTCAATCACTAATTATAAAGCTAAGACAAACATTTGGGGTAATTGATCATTCACTTTTGCAGCTCCATTTCTTTGGAACCAACTTCGCGAACATGTTAAATCTGCAAATTCATTTAAATCAAAGCTTAAGACCTTTTTCATCAGCTGGGACTTTGACTTTACTACATGATTTCATTCATTGCATTGTTGTGTCAATGTGCCATGAGCATCTAATTTGTGATGGAAACCGAAGCAATATAAGATTTCCTTATTATTTAAACTGTTTTATTTGATTTATTATACTGTATACACTTTCATGACAAATTATTTTTACTATGTGATTCAATGTACGTCATTTCATATTTTTCAAGTAAAAAACTAAAAATGAAGAACTACAATTACAGAATGATTGAAGCTTTTCTTTGATAGCCATGGTCATTCTGATAAATTCTGTTAATTTGTATTTAAATAATGTAAAAAAAAAGAAAAATTCTATAATATTTAACCTATTGAAATCAGACTGTGTAATATCATTTAAATATCAATTGTTTATATGTGCAATAAAAATGGATTGAGAAAAAACAAAAGAAAGATTGTTGTTTGACAATGTTTGTTAGGCGCTCTGTTCTTTGTAGGGTGCTATATAAAAACTTGTGATAGAATAGAATGAAATATTTCTTCAAATGTCTGTAAATTGATATTGAATGGAGTTTGTTATGAATACATTTTTTTGTTTGCAGGTTCTGCAATTGTAGGTGGCAAGGAAGGTGTGAAATATACGTTCACGCCAGAAGGTCGTTTTAGTGGAGAGTGCTTTGTTGAGTTTGAGAGTGATGCTGATGTAGAGGAGGCATTGAAGAAACATAACAACTCAATGGGCAAGCGCTACATTGAAGGTGCGTTTCATTACACAAGATGCAAAAAACTTTGTCTGGCTTCGTAAAAAAGAAAAATCGGAAAATCTGATTAAAAAATACGTATTCGTAAAAAAACTAGAAAATGACAAAAAGTGTAAAAGTATAAAACAGTAACATTATAAATCTTTTTATATATCAGTACCAGCAAATTTGTCGCTGGGCTTAGATGTTTGATTTTTAACCAGTTTTTTAACAAATTCTATTCCATCCATACACATTTAAAATTTTCATAACAATTAAAGTTTTCTATATCATGAAACAATTTGCACAAATACACTAGATCATCTTGGAAAGATCTCATCCGCAACTTAGAGCTTTGTTCCCACTAGAACATAATGCAAGTGCGTAATTTGATATTTCGAACTATTCATTGGTCAACTCGCTTGTGTTGGGCTTGCGATACGTCCTAGTGGGAACCAAGCACTACAAAACCAGCCCAGGTGTAGACTACTCAGTTTAAAGGCTAAACTAGCCTCAAAATGTTTTGTTGTTACTCTTTATTGTAAATACTATTCTGAAACTGTTGGAAGTCTGACTGATATGTTTTTAGATTTGTCCTTTTTGTTGGGAATTTTAAATAAGTTCTTTCTTTAAACAACATTTTTATCATTGCCTTGTATTCCTGCAAAACTGTTTATTTAATTTTGTTAATAATTCTTGGTCTGTATTTTGTAAATAGTTTTTCGTTCAAAAAAGAGTGAGATGGACTGGGTAACAAAGAGAAGTGGTGTTCACTCCTTAAAAGACAATGACGGTTGTCTCAGGCTCAGAGGGCTTCCGTTTGGTTGTTCCAAGGAAGAAATTGCCCAGTTCTTTCAAGGTATGTTCACAATATATCACTACTTTCATAAGATGATGTTTTTCTTTAAATTGACGACTATACCATGATCAGGTAGTAAGATCATGATAATGGATGAAGACATCTTGTAATGCTGACTGACAGACGTTGCAACTAAACACTTTTCTTTTTGACTGATATTTGTTGACTAATTAATACAGTATGTTGTCTTATTTATTCAACCTCTAAGGTAAAACCACAGTTTTTGTAGTGCTGCCAGCATAAAGTAAAAGTCAATATTTTTACTTTAACTTATCCTTATCAATGACAATTATTTGGTAAATTTGAAAATTTATATTATGTTTGAAATTGTACAATGTACAATTAGTAATTAATTTTGCATGATAGATGTTCAATTTTAACAATTGAAATGATTGTTTACATGTTTTTATAATGGGTGTATGATGTATTTGTTTCGATGGTAACCAATGACTGATTGTTCTTTCTCTGGGTTGGCCCTCAAGGGTTGGAGATCCTGGCGAATGGGATATCACTACCGACGGACTACGAGGGGCGGAGTACGGGGGAGGCTTATGTGCAATTCTCTTCCAAGGAGATTGCTGAAGATGCACTAAAGAAAAACAAGGAAAAAATTGGGCACAGGTGGGAGAACCAAGGAGGCTGGTAAAAGAGGCACATGGCCACCCAGAGGGAACCAGAGGGTGTAAACTCTTGGGAGCCGCAGGGTGCCAGACTCTTGGGCCGTTTATTATACTTTCTCTTTCCTTAATTTTACATCATATGGGTTTGTTGTATAAAATTGTTACTGATTTAGTAGTGTGGACCGACTGCATCAAACTTGGACAGGTCAATCCACATGTGTCAATAGCTCAAGCAATTTAAGTCACTTCTAAAATCTCTCCTGTTTCAATCATTTTTTATGGTCTTCTTGCGTTGTGAAGTAAACAGCGCTATAAAAATATTTATTATTATTAATTAATAATCTAAAAAAAGTTTTATAATTAAGTTATTTTTCAATAAATAATAAATTTGGGATTACCATTTATAGTCTTGTCCAAGTTTGAGCTGTCGCGTCCAATTATAAACTTTAAATGGAAATTGTCTTAAACTTCTGGATCCTTGTAAGCTGTGAAACCTGATAAACCAGTTGGCAGAATTTAGTTGCACTGAAAAAATGTTTCTAAAGACTAAATATATGTTTAGAAAAATATAGTATATATTTGGTACAATCAACAAAGCCAGCATTACTTAGCAGATCAAAGGGTACAAAATTCTTTCCTGGTAGCACTGTATGTAATCAGATTTCACCAAGAATTTCGGGCCAGCTCAAAGAAGTCCAAAGAGACTTGATTGTATCTTGTACTTAAAATGAAAACACTTCTTTAAAAAACTAATTTATTATTTTGATTGGTGTCTTATAAGGGTTGCTTAACAAAAATAGCTTAGACTTTTTATAGGCAATACACCTTTGAAATGATTTAAAAATTGTAACTCAATTTGAATGTATAACTAAATTTAACTGTAAAACTATTAAAATTTAACTGTAAAACTATTAAATTGCTTACACTTGAAATATAATTACAAAACAAATTAAATTTCTAATTTTGAACTAACCGTTTAAAAATCTTATTCTTCATTTTATAACAAGTTTTTTAAATTATAAAAGTTTTTTTTTTCACATGTTTATTAATATTAATTTTTAGTGAGTAATCAATAATATAAGAATTATCATCAGTAGAGGGTGCTGTTAAAAAAAGATAATTCAGTCATCACATTTGACACCTGTATCATAAACCATAAACCTATCTTTAGCATGATACAGGCATCACATATGATACAATGTATTACATGTGATGCCTGTATTACAGCATTTGTCTATGATACTGGACACATATGTCATATGTGGAAGTACAGAGAATCAGTTAAATCAATTTGATGACTTATATAGGAGAATAATTTTTCTACAGCACTCTCTATATAACTGATTTCACTTTTACCTGGATTATTAATTTATTGCTATGTTGTTTGTTTAGGTATATTGAGATTTTTCGTAGCAACCTAGATGAAGTGAGACGTTCCACAATGCCAAAACCAAGACCTCTCATGAGCATGAGACCAACACCATACAACCGATATGGTGGTGGTGGAGGAGGAGGTATGGGGGGTGGTGGCGGTATGAGAGGTTACGGCGGAGGTGGACGCTCTGGTTTTGAGAGACGATACCGAGGAGGTGGAGGAGGGATGGATCGTAAGTTTTTGATCTTTTAATTGCTGCACCGGATGAGGTCTAAAGAGTGGGAATTTCCCGCTTTGCTTTGTGATAAGGCATAATTGGTCAGTCAAGTGAACCATTGAGTTTACCATTAGTTAATGAGAACACTGCCAGATACAGTAAATTATTTCTGATTTGAAAAAATTGTTTCTGCAAAGTTATATTTAATTGAAGTTAGTTCTCAACAGATACGTTAAATAGATTTTGTTGAGCTTCTACGTAATGCTATTATAGGGTGTGAATAGACTATGTTGTTAACTTAGCATGTGCACTTCAGTAGCCTTTGTTTCTCGTCCTATCTTCTGGAATATATTTTCACTACCAATACTTTTTATTTTTGTAGGATTTGGAGGTGGATATGATGATGATTATTATGAAGGTGGTTATGGTGGCTACGGAGGTGGTGGAAGAGGGCGCAGAGGTGGTGGAGGCGGTGGATGGGGAGGAGGTAATTTATTGGGAATAATAATAAATATTTATAGTTCCAAATTAGAGTAAATATTTAGTGCTTGTTATCTGTGATAATAGAAAATAAAATGTATTGTTCTTGTATACTTGCAGGCTATGGAGGTGGTGGTGGACGTTTTGGTGGTGGCGATCGACAAAGTTATCAGAGCTCAACAGACCATTCCGTGCGTTTAAGAGGATTGCCTTTTGAAGCCAAGGAGAAAGATGTCACTGAGGTAGGGCACAGGGGAATGCCTTTTTTACACCTACATTGCATTAAGCTGTCTACACTATCAAACTTTATGGGACAACAAAATGTGATGTGCCCATTATGGACATGATGATGTCATATTACTACCATATTTTGGAAAATCACACTTTTTTTGTCAAACTAGTTTGATAGTGTAGACAGAGCTTAATCAATCTTACCACTGTGAATAAACCGGTTCTGTTTTATTTAAATTTATTAAATTTTGTTTGATTGTATCAGTTTTTCAGAGGTGTTGCTACTCCTGTTCGTGTGACAATCACCGAGAAGTTTGGCCGTCCTTCTGGAGAAGCTCATGTCGACTTTGCAACGCATGAGGAAGCTCAAAGAGCTATGGCTAAGGACAAGCAATACCTGGGACCACGCTACATTGAGCTGTTCCTTAATTCTACAGATGATGGTGGTAGTGGCTCAGGAGGAGCTAGCAAGGGAGGATTTGGTAGTGGAAATGCTAGTGCAAGTTACAGTACGTACAGATTAACAAAGTATACATATTAAAATGCTTACAAGCTGGATGCATAAATTCATTGCATTTGTTACAATTTTTATTTTCTGTAAAGCTCTGTCTACACTATCAAACTTTATGTGGCAAAAAAATGTGATATGTTGACACAATGATGTCATTATCACTACCGTATTTGGGCAAATCACACATTTTTTGTTAAACTAGTTTGATAGTGTAGACAGTGCTTAATATATAAAGATATTTTATTTTTTGAAGGTCGAGACTTTACTAGTGATAATGGAGGAGGTAATGGCAATAGAGGATTCTCAGATTCCTTTGGCACTGATAATAGTGGTGGCTATGGATCCAGTAGCACCATGATGGATAACACACCGGCTGCAACTGGTTACACAAGTTACGAAACTGACACTGGATTCCAAGGTAACTAGACATTTCAAGCTCTGTCTACACTATCAAATTGTATGTGATATATGGACATAATGATGTCATATAACTACCATATTTGGGCACATAACATTTTGTCAAACTAGTTTGATAGTGTGGACAGAGCTTTAGGTTGAAAGCTAAATTTCTTAAACAATTGTCATTACAAGCCTTGAGACTACTATCCATAACTTTTTGCCAATGAGCATTATACAATCTTCTTGGAATTTGTATCTAGGTTTTTACAGAATCCTAATTAACTTGAATATTTGTTTTTTTTTACAGCCGCTTCTAGTATAGGAGGTTCCAATAGTTTCTATGGCTCTAGTGGAGGAAACATGGGATCTAATAACATGATGAACAGTAGCTATGGATTTTAAACTCACTGATGATAGATCAAGGGATAATGTGATCATTGATTAAAACATACCTCTTGGGTGAAAAGGATGGTTAACCTAATTAGGGTGAAATATTTAACCTACAAAGTATGGTCAAGTGTTTTAATTGTTCTTAAGGCTATGATGATTAGTTTCTGCACTGATGGTGGTATGCTATGTTGGTAACACAATCAAACTGTTTATGATTTCAGACTAATTTAATAATTAAATATGATTTATGTCATAATAAGTACAAGCTTCCAGCTTTTTACTTCATTTCAAAGTGTGAACTTTTATATTTGCTAAAAAGATTAATATTATTAATTGCGGACTTCTGACACAACTTGATATTTTAGAACTGTGTTCCGTAATGTAGCATGCGTGTTGTATATATATTACATAATAGGCAGTTGTTTTCAGTGTTTTAATTTCACATGTAGAGTCTTATGTTAACTTTTTTTAAATCAAGCTAAATTTAGTTACAAAACTAGTTTGTAAGGCTGAGTATAAACATTGTTAGATGTTTAAAAAATCACATATTGAAGTTTTTTTATATATTAAATGAAGGACACCATTTAACCTTTTGTCTATGTGGCATCATTGTTGTTCAATATAGCCAGATAATAGTGAAAAGTATGTGAGTTTTGATTAACTTGGTAAATGGTAATAATGAAACATATCAACTGATACCTTTGGCAGACAACACTACTGTATAATGAACGAAAATAATGATAAACTTTGCAATACAGTTAGCAGGCATCTTTGGGAGCGTCCATATACACATGTGCGTGGATAAGCTACTGTAGTAAGCACCACTGCAACTGGATATCATATTGTGAGCAGCTGTGGCTGAAACAATATCTAATTCGTGGATACGATAAGAAGAGCAAGCATTTTGATTTTTTTTAATCAAGACTAGATTCAAGTTCTGATAAGATGTATGGGCCAAAATTGTTGATTGGTTTTGACCTCTACTGCCAAAGATTGTCTCCATTCTGAATTTATTTTTACTGTACCAGTAGTTGCATTGCAAAATTAAATTACACACAAAACATTCTCTAGAATGGTGAAATATATATTTTCACATTTTAGTTGTTTGTTGACTAATACATAAAATAAAAATATGTAATCCAGATTTATGTTAAATTGCATCAGAATGAAAGCTGAAAATCAACTTTCTGATATAAAAAGTTCATTTTATAAAACGCCCTCTATTTAACTGAAATGTCAACAAAACAAATTTACTTTTAATTCTGTGGAAGTGCAGCTTGTCAGACGACGTCTCAATAACTGTCAACAGGGAAAGTTGTATGTTGCAGTATGTCAAATAACAGCATTCCAGAACCTCAAATAAATGAAACAGATAATGAAAAGGACGACGAAATGGATAAAGAAGAACCCCGGCATCCATACGTTGGGGCTAACCCAATCTCAAAGCTGTTCTTCTGGTAAGATCAATTTTTGTTTGTAGGTGCAACCATCCAGGCAGAAATTGGCCAACATTGTCCATTGACCTTGATTTTATTATTTTAGTTTTTTTGTTATCGTGCACTTTGTATGAAAGTTACCTGTATTCCTTTTTAAGCACCAGATTACTTGCCATAATAAGCTTAGGAAACATAGCTTGGTACGGTACTTAACTCAATTCAATTTTAGTATCTAGCACCTACATTAATAATACTTATTCCAAAATAAAAGCGTACATTACATCATTTTCTTTCTCCAGTTGGCTTGCTCCATTGTTTAAGATTGGCTACAAAAGACCATTGGATTTTGAAGATATGTATCCACTACGCAATAACGATAAGACTGAATATCTGGTTGAACATCTTGCAAGGTTTCTAATAATAATATTAAATTGTTTGAAGGCAGACAGCTAACTTTTTAAATAAACAAAAGGCGTGTGCAGGAATGAAATTTGCTTTATGCTTAACGCAACGCAATCCAAGGGATTGAGCGATTTCCTTTGACCCTGAATTCTACAACCTAAAAACATAAGGTCCATATGTGACGTCAAAATTATTATACTGTAGTATTTATTATACCTTCTTTAAACATTTTCTAAAGTTATATACGTGTAATGTAGTTATTGCAGTAAGAATGAAAGTATATAATTTCACTCTTCCTTGGTATAATCTATATACTGTAAATCAACCTAGTATTACCACTGTTGATTTCAGGATATAGGTGTTTGATGACATGCACACTGCCTCTTTATTCACTACATATTCTGCTGACAATGACATTTATTAATTTTATTTGAAAAAGAAAAAAATAATTTGTTATATATATTTTTTTTAGAGAATGGGATAAAGAAGTTGAGAAAGCTAAAGTTAATGAAACTGAACCTAATATAGCAACAGCAGTTGTTCGAATCATTGGGAAACCAATGCTCATTGTTTTAATATTTGTTGTTCTTGAGGTAATCATACTATAATGCACAATTCACAAATATTTTATGTAGGAAAGGCTTTTTTTCTTTTTCTTTTTTTTTTTCGGAATATCATGGTGACATAATATATCCATAACAAAAAAAATAAAAAAAAATATCTTAATCTAAGAGCTCATAGAACAAAAACAAAAATATATAAATATATAGGCACATCGCTTAAAGTGACATCTGAAAACCATGTTTTGTTTCTTAAAGCGTGCCATACCTATCAAGCATATTGTCTGATTACTTCCATTATTTATATTAAAGTATGGCATTCCTCACATGCAAGATGTTGATTAATAATGTTCTGCATTGCTGCGGTAAATCTAGATCTTGTTTTCCTTTACTTAATATACAGTAGGTCTATATTACCTTATCATAGACATATAAATAATTTATATAAAACTCTGTCTACACTATCAAACTAGTTTGACAAATATGGTAGTGATATTTCCAAATATGGTAGTGATATGACATCATCATGTCCATATATGCGGGCACATCACATTTTTTGTCACATAAAGTTTGATGTAGACAGAGCTGTATACAAACTTGATCAATTGTTTTGTTTATCAGGAAGTTTGCAGGACTGTGCAGCCGTTGTTTGTAAGCCGTTTAGTCATGTACTTTGAGGCAGATTCTGAAATAACAAGCAGCGAAGCATATACATATGCTGTTATCATTGTTCTGCTTTCTGCTATTGCAAACACCATAACACATCCATATTATTTTTATACAACTCTGTTGGGAATGAGACTTCGGATTGCATTTACTGGACTCATTTATCGAAAGGTGAGATTCTCATATTCCCCCCACCCCCCAACACTCCCGTGCCACTTAGGGTTCCTAAAAAGACTTCACCAATGTAGAAAAAAATGCGTTTAGCTAAGGATTGAAATAATAGGTCTGAAGCTCACTGTCATAGTACATTCACTTTTGATATCAACATTGACATTCAAGTGTTCATTCAGAATTATGTCATTTTTGCAGGCTCTCCGACTAAGCAGCCTTTCTCTTGGTAAGACGACAATTGGACAAGTTGTAAACATCTTATCAAATGATGTCAACAGATTTGACCAGGTACAAAATCTTCAATGATTGCAAAACAATATAATTGCTAGAGAACTAATTATGGGACATTTTACCTTAAACAATTGAAGTATAGCAACCATACACTAGTCTGAAAATCCGATACATAATTTTTGTTTGTTTTTAGGCATTTATATTTGTAAGTTATACCTTCGTAGCACCAATACAGTTGATTGTTGTTACTGTGTTGCTATATTATCAACTAGGACCATCATGCTTTGCTGGAATGGCAGTTATTGTTCTGATGACTCCGTTACAAGGCTGGTTCGGGACACTCTTCTCACAGCTAAGGTATAATATGCTTTGTCTTAGAATTTTTAAAAATGTTTTCTAATTTGTAAATGCTTTGAGTGGATGGAATGGAAATAACATCATGTGTTATTCTAAAGTTCTGTCTACACTGTCAAACTTTATGTGACAAAAAATGTGATGTGCCCATGATGATGTCATATCACTACCATATTTGGGCATATCACTATCAATTCATGTTATCATCGACATATGCTGTACAACCCAATGGCGCATGAGCTGCTTAAAAGCCTTTAGTTTATTTTGTAAATTTGAGGGCGGTCTCCGCTCTGCCAGCAATAGATATGGAAGCTTTGATCTAAAAAACTACCATATTTGGGCACATTGCACTTGTTTTGTCAAACTAGTTTGATAGTGTAGACAGAGCTTAAGTGAGGCTTTATTAGAAATACCAAATCACACTAATATAATTACATAACTAAGCCTGTTTATTACTTGACCTTCTGCAGAACAATTTAATTCAGGCATGAATGGATTTCTAAACCAAAAGTAATCCAAATTATACAAAGAATAACAATATTTATTGTGGCTCCATCCAGTCACAGTTATCCCATGATAATCTTAGTATTTATACTTAGTATTTGACAAATATTTTTTGTGGCTTCTTTTTTGTCATAGTTATCCCATGATAATCTATTTGACAAATGTTTATTCACTATGATACAAAACCGATGACAACTCACTTTTTACATTCTCACCCTTATATGAAACAGAACTTGAATTAAAAAATAAAAACAATTGAAAAAAAGGTCAATAATATTAAGGTACTGTATTATTGTGGCAATTTACAATGTTTTTCCATATATCTTCTATATTTCTGCTATCGATACTTGAACTAAAACACTTTCAATATAGTGTAATATCAAAAATATACCAATAAATTAAAACTCTCTCTTTCCTTTCTCACGCCTGAAAATATTCTCTCCATTCAACTTGTATAACATCCCTTATTTGTCGGTAATTTTAATTTTCTTATTTTTGTTTTGATGGTTTTAGGACAAAAACTGCAGTCTTGACGGATGAGAGAGTTCGGTTAATGAATGAGATAATATCTGGTATGCGTGTCATTAAGATGTATGCTTGGGAGAAACCATTTAGCCTCCTTGTGTCGGAGTCGCGAAGGTAAGACAATCAGTTTTACCTCTTTTTTTTGGGTATTTTTTTGTGTAGGCTTATTTTAATGATTTGAATTGTACTTAAATACCTCCCAATGCAACTTTTGCCTGATTGCATGTACATATCTTACTCATCATTATAGATTATATTTATGCATCTTTTTCTTGTGGGTAAGCATTAAAGTTCTTTGAACTATTTAGCCACCAACCACACATCTCTCTTAAATGTATGATGCTTATTGTAATATAATTATTTTATTAATAATATGTGGAAATCAATATAACAAACAAACTGTAAACTAACAATTTTGAATGATTTTTTATATTATTAATGAAGAAAATTAAATTAAATTCAATTCAATTTTATTTTCAAAAGATACATCATTGTGTAATAACATGAGAGTTTTTTTTTTAAAGTAGAATGCACTTATGCTGGAGAAACTTAAATAAGTCCAGGGGGCTTTAATGCTAGTTCCACTAAAAAAAAATATTAAAAAGTATATGTAATAAATGTTTCAATTTTTCCTTTTTATTATAGAAAAGAAATTCAGAAAGTTCGAAAAAGCTCTCAACTTCGGGCGGCAAATTTATCTCTATTCTTTACAACCATAAGTCTTGTGAGTTTGGCTACGTTTGTTGTGTATTCTTTGACTGGCAACACACTGACAGCGAGTAAGGTTTATTTTGCCATCCCGTTATTCATTGTTGTGCGGCAATCGTCGGGTTTATACTTTCCGTATTCTGTCGCGACTACAATGGAAGGGTTTGTTTCATTGCGACGTATGCAGGTGAGATTTTGAAATATCAGTTACTGTAATAAAGAATGAGATTTCAGTTTTTTTCAAAAATATTCAGAGGTTTAGCGCAAGGACTTAAGCACAATGCAAGGACTTAGCGCAATGCAAGGACTTAAGCACAATGCCAGGAGTTAAGCGCAACATAAGGACTTAAGTGCAATGCAAGGACTTAAGCGCAACGCATGGAGTTAAGCACAATGCAAGGACTTAAGCGCAATGCCAGAAGTTAAGCACAATGCAAGTACTTGAGTGGAGAGCAATAAGTTAAGCGCAACGCAAATGATTCTAACCTATCTAGTCTTTTAAAAGTCTTTTATTTAGAAACAAAATAAAAGAACATAAAAATAAGTTTTTCTTGATTTATTTATTAATTTTAATTTATTATTTTGAAAGGATTTCTTATTGTTAAAAGAACTTGCTATTGAAGCTGCTCCGACTGATGTCTCAAAAGATGCAGAGGATAAGACTACAAAGGATCCTCAGGTGACAATGACAAATATTTCAGCATCTTGGGATGAGGTGAGCTATTGGTGTTTTTTAATTCGCTTGGTTGTCTCACTACTTTTTAGGCTTGGATAACAGTATACAAATAATGAATGTTTATTTGTTGAATGCGAAGACCATGGTTACTCTACTTTGGGCTTTTTATGGCCGATGTCTGTCATGAACGACAATGTCAATTAGTTTTACATTTGTCTGAATGATGAATGAAATTAAGCCAGTACTGTTTAAAGCACCTTGGTTGGTCCCAACATTGACTAAGGGCTTCTCTCGTGCAGTACCCACCTTGACTAGATGAAAGGCATGGGGAAATACGTCTGAGCAACCGTGCTGATTTCAAATACCTAATGGGACCCCAGCTCCATATACAGCACCCGATATTCCCCTCTAACAAGGCCCAATGTTGCTTAACTTCGGTGATGTGATGAGAACTGGTGTTTCAACGTGGTAAAACTGTTGCCAACCATGAAATAATGAACAGCACAGGTTCGAAAATTACCAATCAAATGTCAAGGTTACACATTAGGTGTGTTATAACACCATTGTATTCTCCTCCTCCTCAACATCATCTTCATTAATAATTCATTGTACTTTTGTTTAATTAGGATGATGGTGAAAAGGCATTGACAATGGTTCTGAAAGACATTAATTTAAGTGTGAAAGCAGGAGAACTATTAGCAGTGGTAGGACCTGTTGGCTGTGGCAAGGTATGTTATCATTAAGGATATTATGTATGTCTATGATGCAATACAAGATACTACATAACAAATGCCTGCGCATAGTGTTTCAAACATTCATCTGATATGTTAATCTACACTGTCAAACTTTATGTGACAAAAAAATGTGCCCATATATGGACATGATTATGTCATACCACTACCATATTTTGGCATATCACTGTCATATTTGGGCACATCACACTTATTTTGTTTGATAGTGTAGACAGTGCTTTCCTTTCACATGGCTATATATGACCAGTACAACACAGCAATTATCTTTCATTAAAAACGTATTAGCCATGTCTCAAAGTATAGTATCTAGGTACAGTAGCACTGTAGTACTTCAATAAATGTTAATACACTACTTACAATGTAGCAATCTTTCCCAGCTAAATTTGTGAATCCTAATCAAATTTTTAATTTGCATTGTTTTGCTATTGCTTTTAGTCTTCATTGTTGATGACTATAATGAGAGAAGTTGCACACATGACAGGCAATCTAGATGTCTCTGGCAGGATAGCTTACTCAGCACAACTTCCATGGATCTTCTCTGGAACTGTGAAAGATAACATAATCTTTGGCCTACCCTTTGACAAGCAAAGATTTGATCATGCCATTAGAGTCTGTGCCTTAAAAAAGGTAATATTCATTATCCTTTGATTGAAGTGAGGGAAGGGTTGAGGAGGGAAAAACGTAGGTGAGTATACTGGAAGTCTGATCAACACTCTACTGTAATTCCATATGGTGTCAACCAATGCGAATTTGGTATTTTACATTATGGGATATACGACTGAGCGAAGGAAAGCAATTATGGCCATGTCATAACATCCAAGAAAATATGAGGAATGGACTTTGAGGTAAACAAATTGCGGATTGAGAGAATTCATGATACTGTTTTGTTGAACTATTTCTCCTTTAAGCTGCTTTCACATTGTGCCCGGATTCAGTCCGGTGCCCTGAGAAAAATGTTGTGGAAAATGGATTCAATTTGGACTCCGAATTTGGATTGAAGGATGAAGAAGCCATTTGATTGGGCCAAAAATCGTACAATTATTTCTTTTGACCAATCAACAGTGAGCATGAATGACCTTGCTTGACAACACTCGTGACATTTTTTCTCAGGGCGCCGAACCGTATCCGGGCGCGATGTGAAAGCGGCTTTAAATAAATCAAGCTCTTTACAAAATATTTGTGTGTCTGGACTTTTCATAGGATCTGGATATTTTGGCAAAGGAAGAGAAAACACTGGTTGGTGAACGTGGTGTAAAACTCAGCGGAGGTCAAAGGGCGAGGATCGGGCTTGCAAGAGCAGTTTACAATGATAAGGATGTTTATCTTCTTGATGACCCACTCAGTGCTGTTGACACACAAGTTGGAAGGCATTTGTTTGATGTGTATGTATTGTGCAGTATGGAAGGCAATCACTGCCAAAAAGACAATGTATTAGCAGAAATATACAACATACTCGCAGAAATATAAAATGAACTTGCAGAAACGTACAATGGCCATTTACTGCGCATTCATTTTCATGACTATGTTGTATATTTTTTTGTTTGTCTGTTTCAGTGAATATGTTGCACGTTTTTGTGCATGTTTTTTTGTTGTCCTTTCTGGGAGTACATTGTATGTTTCTACAAGTATGTTGTACATTTCTGCGAATACATTGCATGTATGTAATTGTATTTTTGGCGGTGATTGCCTTCCATAGTGCAGTACACAATTAATTTATCTGGAATGTGTATCGTATTGACCTACACTATAAAGAAAAAAACACACACTAAATCTACCAATTTATTTTAATGGAAAAAAGAGAACCTGTATTTCTTTTTTTAATTAAGTTTTGACATTCTTTTACAGTTGTATTAAGAATGCGCTAAAAGACAAAACTTGCATCCTGGTTACTCATCAGCTTCAGTACCTGGAAAACGTTGACAGAATCTTGGTTATGAAAGATGTAAGCTGCCTTTAGTTATCCTGTAAATTAAAGAACTAGTCAAGTCAAGTTTATTGTCATTTGTAAACATATAAAAAACATTTACATTGAAATGAATTTGAACGGTTTCAACTAACAACAAATAAATAGAACTTACACTACGTGGTGAAACTATCCCCCGCCGGACACCATCCCGGTATTTCTAGAACTGGTTTCAGGGTTGGTAAAAAACTAAACCCCGCCGGACACCATTCCGGTATTTCAATGTTTCAAGGAATTACAAACTTAATGTAAACATGTGTCTGTGTGTGAAAACAGCAATAGTGTGTGTTTGAACCCAGGTTATCATATATGTCATCTATAAGATTGTGGAATATACAGTATACATATTCATTTATTTCACTAAAAAAACAAAAACATTTATAAGCACAAACATCAGTTAATTCTTACAGTAAAATATAACAATAAAACCATACACTATTTTGGGCGGATTTTAAAAAAACCTAAATATATCGCTGTTAACAGGCTAGTTTTGAAACATCCAATTGAATCTATGGTAAGGAAGACTATGTAATTCTTTTTGCTTGGAGATTATCCAACAACTAAGAAGTTAATTAAGGATGTGTGAGAACACATTTATAATGGATGATCCTTGTCATTGGTTGTCAAAAGCAATCTGAAACTATATAATGAAATAAGTTGAACCATGGAGAAATAAGTTAAATGCAGATACTATTTATTAGGACGTAGACTTCCATTCTAAATCTATAAATATAAATATTTTTTTCTTTCTATATTTAGGGTGAAGTTGCTGGATATGGTACATACACAGAACTTCAATCTTCTGGGATTGATTTTGCATCATTACTTAAAAAGCCAGAAGAACAGGAGCAAAAGGTTGTGTTTAAACGCAGAGGATCATCCTTCAAAGTGTCATCTATAAGACGCTCACAATCTGTAGTTTCCGGACAGTCAATTGAACCTATAGTAAGGAAGGCTAGGTGTTCAACTATGATAGGATAATACTTTTTATTATTAATATAATGATAATAACTTTATAGCCAAACACTTTTGAATCTGTGGCAATACACTTAAATAGTGGTGCAGTCAACTAATACCCTTTTCACATCTGCATAAATTGTCACTACAACATGTAACCAGGTTTGATCTCCCAATTTGTTACACGAACCTATGATTGGTCAATTTAATACTAGGAAAGTACATCTTGGAACAAAAACAGGCATCTCATCAGTGCCTGAAGTTTCTAAACATCAATGGTAGGAAATATTTATGTTCATCTGTCTGAGATTGAGCCTAAGTTATTGGGTGGGATTATATTCGAGTATCAGATTAATAATAATAATAATAATAATAATTTATTTGGAGATTACACTTTTACAACAGTGGCACTCGACCAAATGGAAGGTGCATCCAAAAGAAATATACAAAAAAAAAACATGATATAGAAAATAACAATTACAATAAAAAGTCGACGTAGGTCAACATGTCAAAACAATTCGACTACAGTAACTACAATACCATTGATAATTAACACTACAGCAGCAGGAAACCCACTGACACCTAAAAATACAAAATTACAAGAAATAAACATATAGAATAGGTAGGAACTGTACAATATAAAATGAATTGGGCAACAACAATGTAGACCTAACACTATAATGAGATAGATATCAATCATTTAGTTTGATTGATACATGGATAATTATTTCTCCATGATTGATATGAACATTACTCGCCTAGAACAATACATCTGTGTGCCCAAGCTCTTTTAACATAGTGCTTACAGTAACAATCAAAGATATTTGATATGGAATCGACGTCATACATATAATGATAGTAGTTATCAGTTCCACCTAATACAAGATTTGATTTGGTGTTCAGGTCACCAGAGATAAAATTTTCCTATACATCTAAATGATTGATATCGATTAACATATATTCTAATTTGGTATATTCTTCAATCCTTATGCTATTGAGTTGGTTACATGTGAATAGAAAATGTTGAATGTCATTACTCTACTTGATCAATTGGCTATTATTTTTTTACACTGAAGTACCCAAAAGCTCTGTAACTACTTTTGGGTTATTTTACTTTATTGTTTTAATTTACCTTTTTGCTTGTTCTCTATCTCCATTGAGATCCAGCCACATTCCCTTTTGATAATAATTTTGTGTTTTTTCTCGCATAGTGTGATGAGAATGATGAAGAAGAGTTTAAGGCTACTGGTAACATATCTTACACAGCGTATGGTCAATACTTTAGAGCTGGTGGTGGTGCATGCTTCATTGCATTCTATGTACTAGTTAACCTAATTGTACAGGTAAGTTTAAAATTGTTTATTTATTATTATTTATTTGTTTTATTTCATCAAAACAAAACATGAAACAGAAAACAAATAAATACTCTATTTAAGAAGCAAACTTAAATAAAAATATGTTAAATAGTAAAAATTAGCCTATTGAGCACAATTATTTAAAAAAAAGCATACAATGAGTCTTGAATGAAGAATAACTATTGAAGAAAATATCAACATTTAGATGATAAAAACAATAATTTCACCTTGTTGATTGAACATTAGGCATTCGGAAATTATATATTGGATCAAGAACAGTGACTACAAAAAATCTGTTTTAAAAAGGCTTAAAATAGTATAGCTTAATATATTACAAGACAGATTGGGTTATGCTTACTACATTTGAATAAATTTTTGTTTGTTTATATATACAGTGATACACAGATATTACAAATCCATTTATTGTTAGTTGAAAGGAAAAATAATTTATAAGGATAATAATACTGTAGTATTCATATAAATGATTAAATTACACAAAAATGAGCTGATATATTTTTTGTAATCACTTTTATCCTATATTTTTGTTTTTTCAAATTATTTTTCAGGCTCTTTTCAATGTTGCTGACTGGTGGTTAGCATATTGGGTGCTGCAAGAGGAAACAGCTTTAAATGAATTTAATGAATTGGATTCTACCAATTCTGTAAGAAAGATGTTTACAATTTTAGTAGTAGTATATTATTGATGAAGAAATAGGACATTTAGACATTAGAAGTGTTTTTAAACATTTAATTAAAAAAAATAATTTGTCATTGCTCAGGAATTGAGTTCTCATGCACTCATGCAAATTGAAAACACAGAACTTAGACTTTTAATTAAAATAAACATTGCAAATGCTTCTTCTTAAAATAATAAATGGTAGCACATATGTTTGTTTACAACATCAAACTAGTTTAAAATAGCATTAAAGCTAACGTTTCCGTGCTTGTGCCAACACTCCCAAATAACTCAGGTTTACTGTACATTCATCAAGCTGATTTTACACTAGGCGAATTTGTTCGTGTGAATCCAACATATCACAAAGAGACAAAATTTGCGTTACCCTTTGCACTACAAGAGCGAGTAGCTGCGATTTTCATTTCCATCGCGTGTCTGCTGTGCTTTTCGATTTGCATAAGTGTTCATGAACGTAGCCCATTTCCTGAGATCTGATTGGTTGCGAAATTTCCCCTTCGCAAAGGTATAAACAATTCATAATACCGATTTCGCTGAAGGGAAAAACTCAAGGAACTAGAATTCTATAAAGGGATTTGGAAGATAGAAACATGAATATGCATGCGTATAAGCCGACCCTTTTGATTCGCGCGAACAGATTGGCTTTACTTACATGATTGATTTAATTTCTTATTACAGACTGCAAGCCCATCATCTTTTGAATTTGATTCCAATTGGTACATCTACACATTCTTAGGTTTAACTGCCTCATTATTTGTTATGAGCTTTTTGAGATCATTTTTGACATTCTCGTTTGCAATCACTTCTTCAGAAAATTTGCATAATAAGATGTTTCACGCTGTTGTGCATGCACCAATGAGATTCTTTGATGCAAATCCAACAGGTAAAGTAGAGTTTTTCTGTTTATTTTTTGATGTTATTTTGGCTTTTTTTGTTTTAATGTTTGACAGTACGCTTAAATTTTATGAACAGTTTTTGAGGTCGTCCACTATTAACTCACAAACAAGTTCATTAGTTCTTATTTAGCTCACATCATCCATGCAATTATACTAAAGATATTGTTTGTTTTTAAGGTCGCATCCTAAATAGATTTGCTAAAGATATTGGATTTATGGATGAGCTTCTTCCATTAACAGTTGCTGATATTGTTCAGGTAGGTGTTCAGAAAAAGGAACAATGGAATTAAGATTATGTATGAAAACAATTTTATAGCTGAGAAATCCATATTTGTAGCATTCAGACTGGGAAAGATAAATCACACACATAAAGGCATATAACAATTTTCCATATTTCATAAAAGCTCATAACTGGTTTGCTGGCCTCCTTAAACTCTGTCTACACTATCAAACTAGTTTGACAAAAAAAGTGTGATGTGCCAAAATATGGTAGTGATATAACCAAATATGGTAGTGATATGACATCATCAAGTCCATATATGGGCACATCACATGTTTTTTGTCACAGAAAATTTGATAGTGTAGACAGGACATTAGGCCTTCCTACCTTTTTTCTGACTTATACATTATTATATGTTGTTTTAAAGTTTTGCATTCATTCAATTCATTATGGTACACATCCCACTAAGATGTTATATTCTTCACTTTTCCTTTATTCATTTCATTTTTCATCAGATTTCATTGATGGTTTTAGGAGCAGTTCTCACAGTAGCCATTTTCAATCCTGTTGTTCTCCTTGTTGTCTTTCCTCTTGTTATGATTATGTTTTTGGTGCGATTGTATTTTTTGCATACTTCACATGCTGCTAAAGAAAAGGTATATGGTATAAGTGATTGTAATTGATTGTATCACACTCGAACAAATGAGTTCTGTAGTAAGTGCCCAAATAAAAATCACCGTTATATGTGTCTCGCTCCTTCCCCTTTCTTCCTCTCCTAAAAATATCTTTGTCTATTTGAAGCAGTGTTCGTATTTTATTGTGCCGTTCTTATGCTGTCCATAAGAACCAAGGACTTGCAAAACCTTGCTCTGTATGTATCATCAGTATTTTCTAAATACAATATTTAAATCTAAAATCGTTTGAATAAAGTTTCCTTTGAATAAGTGGAATGAATTGTAATTAAGTGAGTACAAGAGCTAAAACTGCTGACGCTGATGAAGTGTGGCCTGAAAAGAAAAGTGTAAATGAAATGTCTCAACATATTCCTTTCATTTTTCGTGTATATTTAGGTTGGTATTGCAGGCCGAACTGGAGCTGGTAAAAGTTCAATAATGACAGCATTACTACGATTGGCTGAACCGTCGGGCACAATTACGATAGATGGGGTGCTATTAAATGACCTTGGGTTACATGACCTACGAAATAGTATTTCTATAATACCTCAGGTAGGACTATAGTACATTACCATTATAACTTTCAGCTCTCTGTATGTAACAGCTCATCAACATTTTATATTAGTTGCATTGATGCATTAGGCCTACCGTTTATTTGTGTCAAGATCTACTGTATCAACCTCAAGATATTATATTGCAGATATATCGTATTATATTACTATATTTTTAGGACCCAGTATTGTTCAGTGGATCTCTTCGTAGGAACTTGGACCCATTTGAAGAACACACAGAAGTTGAATTGTGGGAAGCGTTGGAAGAGGTTAGTTTTTTTAATGTGTTTTTGTGATCCTTAATTTAAAATGTAATTTAAACATTTATATAATATTTAATAAATAAAAACCTTAATGTAAATGGCAACAGAATGATAATATTACAAATTACTGTTTTTTGTTGATATTTTAGGTTCAACTTAAAACATTTGTTTCTGAGTTTCCTGAAAAACTAGAAGCAGAAGTGACCGAAGGTGGGACTAATTTTAGTGTCGGTCAGCGGCAACTTTTGTGTTTGGCGCGGGCAATACTGCGACACACCCGCATCCTGATTGTTGATGAAGCCACAGCTAATGTAGATATCAAGTAAGAAGAACATTGTACATGATTAGACAAAGTGGCACAGCTAACATAGCATACTTGCTTACTAGGTTCAAATCATTGTCTAATCTCAACAATAACAATATTTTGTTCATGGCTCATCAATATGACACACAAAAGCACATAATGTTTTAATCAAATCATTTAATTTTCTGCCAAAATTTCAATAAAATTAGATAGCATTTTTTAAAAACCAAAGCATTGTTTTTTGTTCAGTTTGCATTTTCAGTCATTATTTGTTTCTTCTTAAAGTACTAAAATACAGACATAGCCTAGTAAACGTATTTATTATGTTTTTCAGTTGACGTCATATTTTTTTCATTTCAGAACAGACACCTTAATCCAGGCTACAATTCGTGAGAAGTTTGAACAATGTACAGTGCTAACAATAGCGCATAGACTTAATACTATTATGGACTCTGATCGAATTATGGTAATTTTTTTTAAATTGCGACAGTAGAGAAATACGAGAGACGTCAAACGGAAGAACTGTTTGAGTAGTGAGAGTGTGTTAGATTAGCGTGTCCAGTTTTGTGTGGATGCTTCTTTTGTGACTTGTGTTTGATCCATGTTATTGCCAGTGACGTAAACGCATAGGGCAAAGGCTCCTGGTTTAGTACTCCTGAGGGTCCCTCCAATGCTGGGTAGTTGCATTGGACTGATCATGCTCTGTGGCCCCTTGTGTTTGGGGGCCCTGGGTTTAGCCAGTGTTAGCTTATTGCTGTTACACCACTGGTTATATTCCATACATTATATAAGCTAGAAACCTGTTTATTCAATATAGACGTGCCAATTACCATTTTTTGTACTGTGATATGATAATATTTTTTAAAATTCTAAATGTTTTCAGATTCTTGATCAAGGAAGAATTGCTGAATTTGATGAGCCATTTGTTTTACTTCAGAAAAATGATGGATTTCTTAAGAAAATGGTTTCAAAGTGCGGACAAACTGAAGCAGCGAATTTACTTGATATTGCCAGAGAAAAATATAATAAAAACAATTCAAACAAAAAAAAGACAATGTTAACAGAAAATGTACACACTATTATTGAAGAAAATGATGTTAATGTTACTTTAAATAAAAATGTAGGCCTATAGTATAGTATAGTAGGACTATGGGAAGATTTCAACCCAGATACCACAAGCTTGAACTGTTGCCACAACAAATTAATGCAACATGGTTTTAAAACGAAAACATCAGAAACGATAAGTGTAAATAAAGTTTTGACTTTTCTGCAAAACTATCACAATATTTAAAATATATTTAAATGAATTAAAAATTAAAAGACGTTTACTAAATAATTTCAATATAAAATTTAATGACAAGAAGAGAGATTGACGTTTCGGTACCATCATAGAACCATTTTCAAGATCAAGTGAAAAAACAATAATAATTATGTGCACTAAGCACCAAAGTTGGTGACAGGAAATGCTAATTGAGGGCTAATTAAGTAATTAGCTCCTCCTACTGAGTTAGATAAACAATTTAGCTTTGATGGAATCCGATTGTTTATTGGTGCTTAGTGCACATAATTATTATTGTTTTTTCACTTGATCTTGAAAATGGTTCTATGATGGTACCGAAACGTCGATCTCTCTTTTTGTCGTTAAATTTTATATTGAAAATATTTAAATGAATCTGATCAATTATTACCTGGATGATTTCATAATATTTGTGGAAAAAAAACAAACATTTGAAGGCTAAGTGGTCTATAAAAATAATTAATTAATAATAATATTATATTTTTCTAGTAGGCAGATGATGTTACATTTGTATGTATTATATTAAAAACAATTATATAATAATATAATAAATGCCTGTTCATTTGGAAGTGATTTATATTGATTTATTGAGTTTAAACAATATTGGCGGGGCTAGGTGGTTGGGGCGCGTAAAGAAATCTATAATCAATTTTTGCAAAATTGGCATAGATCCAATATTGGGTCTTTTTAGGTTTCACTCTGGCAACCTTCAAAAACCAAGATGGCGACAAGCAAGGGAGCAAATACTTACAATCGACAAGGTTGGGAAGATGCAGTAAGTACATATTTTCTTCTTATACTACCACAATTTTGTATTAATATTTACAATACATATATAAGGTCCACTTTTAATTGTAATATTTAAATTTTTGACGTTAGAATTGATATTATTTGACATTATTTGAAGGCTCACTTCGCTGACTCTCGGTCGGTGGTGGCACCAAGCCAAAGATGCTATTGTGTCGCTTGAAAGCCTGGCGTTGCACGCCGGTTGCATACATCAATACACGAGTGTGTCGGCCTACAACATAATTGTTATATTTTGTCTAATATTTGTGTTTCATTCTTGATTATCCTAATTAAATGTAACCAAATGTTTGTGGAAATACTAAAAATGATTTTATTTATATTTATTTCGCTAAAAATGTTGAATGAATTTTATTTAACATTTTTGCTCACCATTCATTCATTGCTAACTAATACTAATAGCATGGAGCTATATACTATACTTTAGTTTTAGGCTAGCCTAGAGGAATATTAGGTTTCGAGGGCAGGTCCTAACTTCTCAATATCAATCTTTTCAATACCGCAGCCAGAGAAAATGATACGGTACTGTTTTGGCGTAAAAATATTAGTGTAAAATATAGATGTGATTTTATTTCATCCTACACAAGGAAATTACATTGCTTGCATTGCACAAAAAAATAAATATGATAAAATGATTTTAAAAATGTCAAAAAGATAATGTTAATTGTATTCATTGTGTTGGACGTCCCCGTAAAACCTACATAGATCAACTATGCGAGGACACAGAGTGCAATCCGGATGAACTGCCTGCTGCCATGGAAGACCAGAAAGGGTGGCGTATCCGAGTCATAGAAGCCCGAGCAAGCTCGACATGATGATGATGATGAAATATAACAATGCAATGTATATTTTTGGGCAAATTATCAAGGAGTGAAGTGTTACTTTATATTGGTGGTACTGTATATATTATATTTAATTACATTTATAAAACATTATATTTTTGTAGGATTTCCCGATTCTTTGTCAGACTTGTCTTGGGGATAATCCGTATGTCAGAATGGTAAGTATTAGGTCATTTACGGTAACTTCTTAACCAGTCAAAAGTTTATTTAAATCCCTTTTCATTCAGCACTTGTAGCATCACACAATCAATTTTCATCCAGACATAATATGTAAAACATTTTCGTTTGATGACAATCACATTCAATGATGAATTTTATTTATTTTTTTTTCAGATTAAAGAGAAATTTGGAAAGGAATGTAAAATTTGTGAGCGGCCTTTCACTATATTTCGATGGTGTCCTGGTGCGAGAATGAGGTTTAAGAAAACAGAGGTTTGCCAAACGTGCAGTAAGATTAAAAATGTCTGCCAAACATGTCTCTTAGATTTAGAATATGGTAAGCAGTTTTTACAAACATTCACTTTTACTAAACTTGGTGGTTAACATGCTTGAATAATCCCAGGGTTTTAAGTACTGTATGGCAGTATCACAATATGTAAATTTGTGATTGGTCAGATGTTTGTCCTATTCTGACATAATTTGTACCTTATATTAAGTACATTGAGAATACAAATTCGCAAATAATTCTCGGATGGGACTCAAACCCATAACCTCCAGATCACTAGCCTGGCATTCATAGCTCTAGATCAATGATGGCTAGGCGTTAGAGACACCCTGATGCAAAACTACTCCACAGTAGTTACAAACAATTACAATCTTGTTTATTTTTATTGATGAACATATTTAAAATAACTAACTATATTCTATAATATTTCTTTCGATGTGTAATTCAAATCTTGTTTTATGTGAAGGTTTACCAATTCAGGTGCGTGATGCAGCGTTAAATATTAAGGATGACATGCCCAAGTCAGACGTCAACAAAGAATTCTACACACAAAACATGGAAAAACAAGTAAGAAAAATTGTTTACACATCAGACAAATATTATTAGCAATACTATACAGTAGATCAATTGGTGATTATCCTTTGTTTTGATTTAGTTCAATACCATACATCAATAACAAGCAAAGATAAAAGCAGACAAAAAAATCATTATTATAGTACCAGGGATAGCCTTCCAAATGCCCCAAAATAATTACGAATTCCTGAGGTCCTGGGTTCATATCCTATCTCTGTCAAAGTACCAGACTTTTCTCTTATGATGAGAAGTAATTCCACAAAACTGTCTTTCCTGCTAGTTGGTTGGTTTCAGGGTTACATCAGGTGGTTAAAATCTGTAATTTCTGTCAGATGGGGCAGTACTTTACCACTATCATTTTTGTATTGTTCTATTTATAGCTTGCCAATTCAGAAGGAGCTGGTGCACTGGGTAAAGCACAAGCACCTAGTGATCTGTTACTCAAGTTAGCAAGAACAACACCATACTACAAGCGCAATAGGCCACATATTTGTTCATTTTGGGTCAAAGGAGAATGCAAGCGTGGTGAAGAGTGTCCATACAGGTGAGGACTTCCTTTGTCAATAATACTACTGGAATGAGTGCTCACTGGCTAAACTGTGGTCAGTTATGATCCAAATATGGTAGTGATATTCCCAAATATGGTAGTGATATGCCATCATCATGTCCATATATGGGCACATCACATTTATTTGTCACATTGTGAGTGCTCACTGGCTAAACTGTGGGCAGTTAGGCATTAAAATGTGCTAAATAAGGCTAAAACGGCCGAGGCCTCCAGCATTGCCAGGCCACTTACAGTAGAGTTCCTAAACCAGGGGCTTCAGGCCTCTGCGTTACGCCACTGAATACTACTAGTCGGTATACTGTAGACTAACACTAGGATTATGGGGTGACACGACCTATTTTGTGCATTACTATGAAGCATTATCTGTAGTGTTTAAGCCATACTTTTAATGTCAACAACTAAACAGCATCCTAGAGCTAGCGCCAAACTTTGTTGGATGAGAATACCAAATATGAAAACCCATGATGGTGATTAATATGAAATACTTCATACATTTGCCAACCACGGATACTTTGTTCTTTTTATTGAATGCCAGTAACATTTTGCAGCTTTACATTAAACTTGAATGCTTGCAGGGTTAGCATCAAGGGTTTAAATGACAATTTAATTACTCTGTATATAACTAAAGCTCTGTCTACACTATCAAACTAGTTTGACAAAAAAAGTGTGATGTGCCCAAATATGGTAGTGATATGACATCATCATGTCCATGTATGGGCATGTCACATAAAGTTTGATAGTGTAGATAGAGCTTTAGTCTGTATTGTGTTTCGTCATATACTAATAGTACTTACTTTTTAGTACATTTTAATTTACTGTATTTTAAAATTATCTAAATATCTTTCTTAGACATGACAAGCCAACAGACCCTGATGATCCACTTGCGGATCAAAACATCAAAGATCGTTTCTATGGAAATAACGACCCTGTAGCAGATAAGCTTCTCAAGAGGGCGTCCCAGATGCCTAAGCTAGACGTGCCCGAAGATCGTCTTGTTACAACACTTTACATCGGAGGCCTTGGCGATAAAGTAACAGAGAAAGATTTAAGGTTAGTATTTTTTTGTAGTGGATTCATTATGGATAATTCATTTTTGTGTCTTGAAAAAAAATGCGCTAATGTCTCAAAAATTTAAAAGATAATGTTAAAATTAAATAATATATGCAGTATAATACTTACTGTAACCATGACGTGCTGATGAAATTCTACCAATGTCGTCCCCATAGTCATTTTTGACTGAAGGAAGCCTGATTGATTGGTAGCTCTGCCCAAACAAAACAAACTTTTTAATATAGCATATTAAATGTTGCTACATTTTTTATGGTTTTATGAATATTTTAAATGCTTTATCTTTTCGAGATAGACTATATACATTTCGCCCCCAATTATCACTGCAGGCCATTCAAGAAATTTTTTTTTTCAATAGTGCACTAGCCAAAATCCTTAATTGCTTTTTATTTTGTTGTAGTTTCTTCATTTACCTCGCTCGTTAATGCTTCTACTAATTATTTAATATTATTTAATTATTAATTATTTAATCAATATAATTCTTGTATATGTAGGGATCATTTTTATCAATTTGGAGAAATTCGCAACATCAACGTAGTCCAGAAACAACAATGTGCGTTTGTACAGTTCACTGCACGTAATTCAGCAGAGTTGGCAGCAGATCGGTCGTTTCAGAAACTGATCATTAAAGGTCGTCGTTTGAACATCAAATGGGGCAAGTCCCAAGCCCAGCAAGCCATTGGTGGTAAAAAGGATGACACTGAAAATGAAGTGCACTACGAGGCTGTGCCAGGGTTACCTGGAGGTGAGTTTCTTTTTACAATTTGATTATGTAAATTGTAAGTTAATTTTGGCTAGGCTTGCTATTGCACACAATATACATATATAATGTATTTTAAAAATAATTAAAAAATCAGACTTTAAATAGGCCATTTTGCAGTTTTAATAAGGTTATTTACTTCTGTAAAAAAAAATTATTTCTCTATAAAAAGACAAAAGAAATGTTTACTTTTTTTTTTTTTCAGGAAAATAATTTTTTTTTAATCCAGTTTTTTGTCAAAGTGAATAACTATTAGGTGACATTAAAATGGCATATTAAAAAAAAAGTTGAAAAAAAAAAATTTTTTTTAGGGGGAACAATATATCTTTAAGTAATTGAATTCTGTTGTGTACCGTGTACAAATCCCATCATTCAATGAATTGAAAATGCTCTAGTTTGTATAATAAATCTAAATGTTTAGGTCAAATAGTAGATAAAATTGAAACAACATGAAATCAAACCATACTGTATATTAAAATGATGACATTCTTTAATAAACAATAAAATTTGAATCATTATTTGGTCGAGGGATGACATAGAGACTCATACTCAAATAAGTCCATCACTGTCGCCCCTCCTCATCGCACATAATTACATAACACATGTAAACATAAAAACAATTTTACAATCAATTACAAAAAAAATCACAACATGGCTTATAATTTATTATTGATACTTTACTTTAGCTTTGCCTCCACCACCAATATCTGCTGAAGAAACAAACAACTTTTTCAACCTCAATCAACCGCCACCCATGCTTCCTCCAGTACCTTCGCACAGACCCCCAGGTATGCCACCACCTGGAATGCCACAAAGAGGTAAGTTTTTACATTACCTAATATATCTACCATACATATGTAATTGTAGAATAATAGAGGTTTCGTTACGATAACGAAAACAGATACGTCACGCACACGTATTCGTTTTCGTAAGCCAGTAAAAATCTGTTTCGCATGGCAACGAAATATTGAGGGCACTGTCCAAAATATGTATTTGTAAGGTTAGCCTGTGATGCGCAGACTATTGGGCTGAATTGTCCCTTCATACAGCTTCCGCCAAACTTGTCTGTTCAAAACGACAGAGTCTGAGATGGACTAAAACACTGGGGTTAAACACTCCCCCTCTCTTATTCATTCTGAAAGTTGTACTGTACTGCTACAATAATTTAAATAATGAAATCATTTTGTGTTTTGTCAACTAGGATATCCAGGTATGCCACCTCCACCAATGCATCATGACATGGGCTACCATGGGCCACCAATGAGAGGCCCACCACCATTCCATCATGGCGGACATCAAAGGCATCAACAAATGCGAGGGCAACCTCCACCACCCCCTCCTGGAGTCGGACTACCTCCCCCACCCCGTCAAGGTGTCCACTATCCATCACAGGATCCACAGCGAATGGGGGCTGTAGCCAGCAGTGGAGAGAAATAACTTTTTTAATAAATTGTCTTTTATACTGAGGTATCTCGTACATTGGACTGTTGCAGCCATAATAACTTATATGACAAGACATTATGAATGGTAGAATCATGCATTGTATTAAACCTCAGTTTACACTGTCAATGTAACTAGCAACCATATTTTGTGATGAATTCTATAAAGCTCTGTCTACACTAATAATAATAAGGAAATCTTACATTGCTTTGGTTTCCATCACAAATTAGATGCTCATGGCGCATTGACGCAACAATGCAATGAATGAAATCATGTAGTAAAGTCAAATCAAAATTTGTGATATATATATGACATCACCATGCCCATATGGGCACATAATATTTTTTTGTCACAAAGTTTGATAGTGTAGACTGAGCTTAAGGTCCACAAGGTCGCAGGCGATGAGAGCATCCATTCCTAAACTTTTCCTCCGTTTTAAAGAAAACATGTTTGATTAAAAATGTTTTGGAAATGTCTGATACTTGAGCTTTTGTTGCTTGCCTCTGAAACAGTTGCTACGTGTATTTTGATCCTGAACTACTGGCTTTCCGAACAGTTATTTGCTGAATCTCTCATCGCCCCCTAAAGTTGATTTCTAAGCAGTTTTTGCCAAAACAACAAAAAGGGTTTCTGCTGTTGAAATGTTATTATATACTGGTAAAATGATGATCGAAAAAAACTTTTTTCAACTGTAAAATAATTCGAATTTGACCTGTGACCTTTGTAATACTATGTCACAATATTAAATAAATAAAATTGCTGAATGTAAAGTTCACTACCTTGAAATTCAATATTATGATTTTTGTTTTTATTGTGAAAATATTCACAGTATAGTTTGGATAATGAACTATTTAATAGGGTTACACTTTGACATATCTTTTAATAAATGTCATATAGGCCTTACATTTCATATTGCGTAAGTGGAGGAGAAGGTATGATGTAATTAGGAAAATTATTTGTAATAATACTGTGTACTATTAAACTTTACATTTAAATGTGTATATTTTGTTGCTTTCATTACTTTATTGGGGTAAAATTTAATCTTTGTGCTAATTTGTTAGTTTCCCCATGGACCTCTAATTTATCGGTCCATGGTTTTCCTTAATAGATGATTTGTATTCTGTAGTAACACTGTATGGTGTATAAACTACACATTTTTATGTCAATTTCTTATGTAAAAACATGAATAGTTCATGAAAACAGTTAGTCGTGTATAAATGATTAAGCCACTCACAAAACTATGACATTTGTATATTATTATGATACCAAATGTTGTTGTTTATATATTTCATAAATAAATAATTACAAAGTATACGTATAGTCAAAATAATTAGAGTCTATGACATCTTGAAAACACTAGAATTATAAAATGTAAAGAATTTACAATACAATATTTTCTACATACAGGAATTAAAAAATAGTGCATACGCCCCCAATATAAATTAGTACGCGAAAAAAGTTTTCGTGCAGTGTACTGTATAGAGGGCGCAATCATAAATTTAAAGCTTTGTTATTGGAGGTTAGGTTCTTACGTCGTGCTCAATGATGCATGTCTAATAAAAACCAGTCAAAAGGCTTCTGTCACCGTGTGGGTAAACAGCGTGTTGGCTTAGCAGATGCTTAGAACTTAGAGTTTCGTTTTTGGATTTGAATACTGTACTCACTATGTAAACTACATCGAATTGCATGGAATGTTTTTATTGGTATATTTCAAGATAATATTTGTTATGCATTGGAAACAAGGAGATTTCCTGTGATATTGGTAGGTATTGTTATTCAGGGCATGATGACGAGTGAGTGAGGCCCATCTTTTGTTTACTCACACTCGTGTTACAGCAACAGCTGGCCCTAGTGCAGCCTACCAGTTACCAAGCTGACAACTGAATTCAATGAGGCAAACTGGGCTTGTGTGTTCACACCTGGGGTTCTCTAGGCTGAGGTTTTAATCACAGATTTTGTTTTAAAATTCCAATTCGGCTAGACAATACATTATTAATAAGTATACGACACAAGGCGCCTATTCTATATCAGCATTCTCGTCACTTCGTCCAATACAAAATATGGTCACATGTCAAATTCAATTTTTTTTCCAGTTTATTGTTATTTTCAATATACAGTTATTGATTTTCATTTAGCATCTGTATAAAGCAGCTAATTCAATAGTATACTATAGTAACTTAAAGGTTTGTTCTGTTAAGAGGTAAAACTTAAATTTTAGTTTTTATATGCATGTCTTGATATTTCTTTTATGGATATTTAATTAGTTTATTTTCAACATTTATTTTCTGTGAAAGATAATTTTGTATGTACTGTATAGTCATGTCGAGAATTAAACTCTCTATACCACTGATGCAGAGTTACAGTACTATACTTGATTATAATCACATTAAGTAAAAACATAGAGAATTAAGTAAGAAAGCTAAAAAAACAAAGATTAATTGATTTTACAATGCAATTTTTTTTAATAAATAATTATTTTATTTTTAAGATATACTGAAATTTGCAGTCATAATAAAAAGATTAAATGATGATATAAAAATGGTATAAAACCGACATTAAAAAAACAATATAAACATACTGTAGAGGACCTATTGTAATGACACGAATACAATATATTGTAACACAGTAATAAATGATATAAATTATTAATATACAATGGTGAATGAATGGTTAATGTAAAAAAAGTATTTTTTAGTCAATACTACGACATACTCTTTCATATTCACATAATTATTGATAATCATAACTAAAAATATTTAGGTTAATTAGATAATAAAATTTTCTAATTGAAGATATTAAGTAAGTCTAGAAAATAAAGGTCAACAATTGAACCAGATAAGAAATATTCATCATTCAAGTTACCCTATCTATATTTTTTATTAGAGTCAGCGTACTGTGGTTATTTCATAATGCAGCTTTCCTTTAACAATTCGTCTATACGATATAACTTATTAAAGTGAAAACATAATTTTATAGTGTAGAATAATAAAGTATAATATTATCCACATCATACAATTTAAAATGATATTCATTGCCATGGTTACTTATTATACACAATTCACAGTAATATGTAACCATGGTAATTGATTGGTTGACAAATTAAGCTCAGTTGTGTTGGTTGTACTATTTTTTATAGTGCGAGTCGTTGAATCAGTAAATTACAGTTTGTATAATTTCTGGCAAAAAAATATTTACATATACCATTTAATTATACTTAATACTGTCAACTTACTTTTATTGGTGGTTGATGTCAGTATAACAGCCAATAACATTGTAGATGCTAGAGAGCAATGATAAATACACTGTCTGGCATCTGAGAAAGTATAGCAATAAACAACTCTAAAGCTCTGTCTACACTATCAAACTAGTTTGACAAAAAAGTGTGATGTGCCCAAATATGGTAGCGATATGTCCAAATATAGTAGTGATTTAATGACATCATCATGTCCATATATGGGCACATCACAATTTGATAGTGTAGACAGAGCTTTAAGGCAAACGGGAGGTAACGATAAACGATATTAATAATAATTAAATAATAGTGCATATAAGCAAGCCTGTCAATGCGCTGCACTTTATTTTTGGATCAAACACGTATGGAAACATACTTCCATAATGCAGCTAGTAATCAGCGCAGTTGTGTCTTGATCTAACCGTACCCATTTATACACCTGGGTAACGGAAAACAAAAATATAGAATCTATGCTATTTCTTATGAACTGAATGGATGGGTGATTGAGCTGAAACCCGCTCAGGATAGATACAGATTCTATGTGGTACAAGCTACGCGGTTTTCCCTCTTACCGTTGCGGCTCGTCTGAAAATTGGTCTTAACTAGAAAACTGTATCTCATGTTAGTTGGTGATTTTTAATATAAAAGAATATGATATTTAGTTTTTTTGTTGGTAACAATTTACATAAAGTGTTATTATTGATAGATAAATGCATTCAACAAGCATCAAATTATTCAATAATACTCATGTGAGGTTGCAACTACTGCTGGTACATTTACATATAACTGTTATTTTGTTATCAGATAATTTCTATTATGGTATTTCAGAGCTTTTGACAATATTTGTGTAGTCTCGTGTGTACTGTACATCAAATTTGATTGAATTATTATAATAATTTATTATTTACTTGCGTCAATTTACTGTATTTGATAAATATTTTGATAAAGAGTATGTTATTGTTACTGCTGAATAATGGGGGAAAAAACAAGTTATTATTTTAGTTTAGTCACTAATTTTTTCTCTCAAAGGAAGACTGGTACAGTATCAGTAAAAAAATAAATTGTTACCTCCAATGTTTTAAATAAATAATAACCATGTACAGTATTTTATTCCAAATCTTACTGAAAATATTGGTTTTCACATTTGCTTTTATGTAAGTGATTTCTGATTAAAATAAAATCATGCCTTTTCCCCATTTTGTGTTCATCTCAAACTGCACCACAAATCTTTTGACAATTGTGATATTTTATAAATCATGTAAAAGTAAAAAAATGTCTCATAAAATTTACGACATCATACTGACTAGGAACTTGATTGAAAATTAGTTCTTTCAAGTTACATTTATTAGAGTTCAAGTCTATTGTGATTGACAATTTGTAAGCAGAAATCGTTTCTTTTTAATCAAAGTAAAACTTCTAAATTGAAACTGAAACACATCTTATTCCTTGTTTTATCTAGTGTCAAATGCTATAGTTCTTTTTAACTGATGCAATTTAAACACACTTGCTATGTGACACAGATGGTCTATCACAATATAGGGCATATTATTCAATTCTTATGTTAAATATGAATATTTAGTAATAATAATATAATAATGGTGGGATTTCAATTTGATAATAACTCGGCATTCATGCTATGGCATGCGCTATACTTTTCATTTATTCGATCATTCATATGAATTATAAAATTGGTTCATTTAGTAATTCCAGCAACTGAGTGCTTTTCAGACAGTACATAATTGCAGGGAACACGATTACCTCAGCCTACTTTTAGGATTGGACAATCATTGACATCGTAATACAGTAGGAATACTGCAGTTTATGGCAGTTAAGGCCCATTTACACTAGGACGATAACAATCGACGATAAACAGATAAATATGCATTTTTCCTACATAAAACAAAAGAAATATAAAAGGTTTTCATCCTAGAACTGCTTGAGAACTACCTTTGATGAAAATACAGTAATATTGAAAATGTTTTAAACGTTTGGAAGGTGATTATATTAATTTTTCAATTTCAAAGTTATTTATGAATTTTCTATTTTTTTTTTTTTTTCAGATTTTTTACGCTTATAGAACTGTAATATTTTCAAGATGGTGCAGAGTTTGATGTTAATTTTGGTGCTATACAAATCCTTTCTCATTGCAAATTGTGTAAATAATGGTAAGTAAAACAACAAATGTGATGTTAATGTGGAAAAATTATAATTATGCATTTTTCACCCCACGCATTTTTTGATTTGTATAATTTAAATTTCATCAACTGCTTAAACCATTTTTACAAGCCATATTTCTCTCGGAAAAACAAATAAACTTAAGGCTCACAACAATAAAATACATTTATTCAAATAGTTTCATCATTAAAATTGTGCACAATTGTTTATGACAGATAATTAAAAAATTAAAAAAAACAATGATAAAAAGAAAACTGACATTTCAAATTTACTATAGAATAATTTTCAAGATCAAACACAAAATCAAATTGAACATAAAAAAACTGAGAGTTCTTTAATCACGTTCAGTTTTAGCTTATGAAATAATGAATGTTTTCATTTAAAGTAATATTTCTATTGTATGATTCGTTGGCTTGCTTCATCAGCATGCAACCCATGTTTCCATAGGCCTACGTATTATTCATACTTGTCTATTTATAGCTAAAAGATAATAGTTTGTGCTTTATGCTACGTAATGAATGACCTCAACAGATAATATTAACAACCAGCTACAGCATCATTATTCTGAATAAATTATATTTTTCAGACGTCAACTTGCATTTTCATATACAGTACCATTATTACTATATTATAGTACTATTTCGTTATAAAAACTGTGTTTTAACTTCATAAATTACTATACCACCATAGTTTTTTTCATAAACAGTACAGGTACTGTAAGGCTGTTTTGATGAAGTGTTTGTATTATCACGTTGGTACTACATTCATGTATTCATCCTTTTCTGAAACGAAAGCAAAATGATCGCATTTAGGAGATGATCCAGAATGGACAGCACAATTTTAACTCTATTTTTTTGAGAATTCTTCAATATATTCATTGCCAAATCCTACTTTTGTATGAATGATATTCTTTTATTCCGTTTTCAAACTGTATCTCTACATACAGTATGGTATTATGCAGTATCATAGACAACTTATGTAATACAGTGTCACATATGTATCACATGTGACACCTGTATTATGGGTTAATGTTTAAGGATAGGCTTATGGCCTGTGATACAGGTATCACATGTGATAAATGTGACACTATATTTAATACAGAATGTGCGTATAATACTAAACGATAATTATAGATATATTACTGAGACTCATCTATTTATATTTCAACAATAAACCATAAAGACGAGCGTCAACATATTTAAGTTTATTAGATAACAAGTACAGTATTTACCGATTTAGGTTTTAGTAGGAAATATAATTCCATAATGTGTGTCAGTCTGAAATTACTTTTGGCATTATATTTCTCTTAGTAGCTGTTATTTACATGGACTACCTTCCTCTCTGTTAATGTTGTTTATTAATAACTGGATTACCTTGCGGCGGTAATTCAACTTCCATTAAGTCTTATCCAGTGAAAGATATTTTGCTATCGTTATTGATAAAGTTGTGATGATGTGGGTTGTCCAGTTGTCATGGACATATAAATTAACATGAAATGAGACACTGAGATATTACGCTTTTTTTCTTCAATTTGATAGGATTGTGAAAAAAATGCTTTTAATTATCTAAGTCACGTTATCAAATGACGATTACTGTGAGTAGCAGGTTTAATCAGAACCACCTGTCAGGGAAAAATAAAAAATGATATCTGAATCAATGTTTGCGAACTAAAAATCAATGCATATTCAGAATATATTAAACCTCCCGCAGAATTCAATTGTGTTTTAATTAATGATTACCATCATAAGGGAAATGATAGATCTAGTCTATTGAATTTTGCTATTTATATTTGTGACATTTTTTTTTAATTTTAGAGACAAAGTAATATATTGTTGATAGTTTGCATAAAAAAATGCTAATCTAAGATAATTGAAGTTTTTTATTTTGACAAAACAATTGAAGCAAAAAAGCAGTATACAAATGTCAACCATTACTGTAGTTTATTGAATTTTTGCTAGTTATATTTGGGCCATTTTTTTGTTTTTTTGTTAATTCAATTCAATTTAATTCAATTCAAAGCAACATTTATTTACTCTTTTCGTATAAACTATAACAAAAATGATGTACAATATATATAAAAGATTTAGAAAGAAGAGGGTACAAGCCCAGAAAGATGAAAAACACATCTTGTGGAAGGCGTACCTATTACTTACACAGACAATTAAAAAATAATAATAAAAAAAATAAATAAATAAATAAAAAATTGACCAAAGAATAGTTAATATTTGGAAATAAGGTGACTTTTAAGTTTAGATAAAAATGATTTACTGGAAACAGAGTTTAAGGTGGGGAGTGGCAGGTCGTTCCAAAAAGTGGGTCCGGAATACCTAATGTTGTGTTGAAAGTGGTTGGTTTTATGGGTTGGAATATGTAATTTTGAACTAATATGGGTATGATGATAATGAATTACAAAATTAGGAGTGAACATGGAGCAAAGATGTTTGGGAAGGTTAGAATAACATAAGTAATGTAATGATATTGTTGATAATTTGCATACAAAATGATGAATCTAAAGATAATTATTTTATTTTGGCAAAACAATTGAATTAGAAGCATCAATCAATATTGAATGTCTTAAGAAAACAGTGCTTTTATTTCATTAGTATTCTGTATTTGTACAAAGCACTTAATGTAGGCTACACTTTACATTTAAACTATCAGGTTTGATTAGTAAGTTCATGACGCCTTTACAGAAAATAGCAGTCAGAACTTGGTACAGTAGCAGTCAGTTAGTATACAAATGGATGTTTATGAGTTGAATGTTGAGAATATTGCATGAGTTGAAAAATTGACTGCTCTATTTAATGAGGTGGAATACAGCAATTTTTTACCTACTTTTATTCAAGTTATCCATCGTAAATTATTGGCGATTGCTAGGCCGGGAAGCTAGGCCATTAAAAAAGGCAGTGTTCCAACTTTAGATGTGGAGCAGGACAGTTATAGACGATGCGCACAACAAGTTAATCAGTCAGCAATGTCGCATGGCAAAAATGTTGCATTAGAACCGTTCATTATCACCATTAAATATCACTTTTCCATGAGATAGTGCAAATTCCAAATGACATGTGATGTAATTGACCAATGATATTGCAAGAATACAAACAGGTGCGTTACAAAAAAAACCCAAAAATATTGTAGTCAATAAAATTATTAAGATATTTATAACCAACATGCAGTGGTTTTGAAAAGTGGAAAGTGTGATTCTGGCAATTTTTGTATCATTTATTTTTTCAATTTATAATTATTTTATTATTATACCAATTCTGATGTTCAATTGATTGGTTTGTTATCAATGATTGCTACTTTGAATAAAAGGAATGTTGACTTCATTCAGTAATTTAAAATTCATTCATTATATATAGTCAAGGTTATGTTATAAGAATGGTTCAGGTTAAGAAGTCAATAGATTCTACTGTAATCTATTTTACATTGTAATAACCAATATGGTTGCCGTAAACACTTTTCTACAACCCATAATTTGGTTGATCTACTAAATGTGTTCTATGAAGGTAGTAACATTCCCAAATCTGTTGGTCAGTTAGTTTTAACTGACTTTAGTAAAGCATTCGATTGTGTTGACCACACAATAGCAGTTTCTAAATTAGTAACACTTGGCTGTAGACCTGAAATTGTACCGTGGTTAATTAGCTTTTTGTCAAACAGAACCCAACAAGTACGCTATAAATCCACATTATCAATGAGTGTTAATCTAACATGTGGCGTCCCTCAAGGCACACTCCTTGGGCCTATGATCTTTCTTGCTCTAATTAATGATGCCATGCAAGACTCGCCATGTAAAACTTGGAAATATGTAGATGATTTGTGCATAGGACAGATAGTAAAAAAGGATGAAATTTCCTCAATTCAGAATGATGTTGCTTTACTGAATGTATGGTCTAATGAAAACAAACTAAAACTTAACCCAACTAAATGTAAAACTATGTATTTTAACTTTCAAAGAAATCAATATGAACATGAACCCCTTTTGATTGGTAATGCTACAATTGAAATCGTTAATGAAACTAAGTTACTAGGTTTATGGATACAAGCCAACCTCAAATGGGACCGTAATGTTAAAGAAATTGTATCGAAAGCCAGCAGACGTCTGCATATATTGTGTAGATTAAGAAAGTTCAATCTTCCGAAATTTGATCTTGTAGATGTATTTAAGAGTTACATAAGACCAAGTGTTGAATATGCTGTCCCAGTATGGCATTCTAGTCTCACTAAGAAACAAAGTGATATGATAGAATCTGTCCAAAAAAGGGCTTGCAGAATAATATTGTGTAATGACTACATATGTTATGACCAAGCACTCAATGATCTTTCTTTAGATACTTTATCTGATAGAAGGCGTAATCTATGCTATAAGTTTGCTCTGAATTGTTCAAAAAGTATTCATTTTGGAAAATGGTTTCCAGTGAAGAATGTAAGTAACATGAAACTAAGACGTGTAAAGTATCAACAACCCAAATGCAGAGTTGAAAGATATAGAAAAAGTGCAATACCATACCTTATCTCGCTTCTAAATGAATAATCATTATATATCACCCAGTACAGCTATGCAATTCTTATTGGTCCTTTTTGGTGTTTTTTTTTTTTTCTATTTTAATATTTTAATGCTAAACTTGTTAAATGTTCCTGTATTGTATTTCTTGTGTAAATTGCCTCCTTTTTTATATATAATTATCATTGGTTTTATACTTTTATACAAATTTTAATATTGAGAAAATGTAAATATCTTTGTAATTCAGCTAAGGCTGCGATGATGATAGTGAAATAAATGAAATGAAATGAAAAAAAAAAAATGTTATGTATCTAATCTCTTAACACTGGAAAGTAAGGTATTTTGATATTGATTTTTAATGGCCTCAAGTTCGTTTACAGTAATGTTAATATAAGATTGATCAAATTAATTCAATTTAAATTTATTTATTTTCAACCGGGTTGCCTTTTCATTGAGGAAGCTTGAACTACACAATGATTTTCTGTATCATTAAAAGCTGTTGAAAATATTGATGTACATGTATTGAGTATAGTGCAGCTTGTTTGTTTTCTGTATTGAATTTAAAGAGTTCACTATACAATAGTATACCATTGAACACTTTTTATTTGGATTATTAATCTATATCACACCATGTTCCAAGAAATGTACATGGTCTTTTGTCATTCATTTCACAAACCATACCATTTGTTATGTGTGTAACATAACAATACCATGCTTAAAAATAACTCCACACACTTCGTTTGTTAATGTTGGTTTCTTTCTGTCTGTATACCTGGAAATTGAATAAATAAATAAATAAATAAATAAATAAATAAAAATAAGTGTTATACTGTAAGCTGTGACTTGGTGGCTTCTTGCCAAGTTCCAGGGTTCGATCTTGACTTAGTGCCTGGTGACTATTTCCACTCCACTCCCTAAGCTTCAAATGAGAATTAAGCTCTGTCTCTTGATGTGACAAAATAATGTGATGTGCCCATTATATGGACATGATGATGTCATATCATTACCATTATTTAGGTATATCAATATCATATTTGGGCACATCACACTTTTTGCACACAAACTAGTTGATAGTTTAGACAGAGCTTTAGTTTAAAAGCATGATAGTTTAATGCTCCTTTAATTGGTGAGTAACTTTTGTTGGATGTGTATGAAAGGAAGAAATTATAAATAAACACTTAGTATGTCATGTAGCTGTACTGTTGGTCTATTATTTTCCTTCAACTTGTCAAGATATAAAGCTATTCCTGTTGAAATGACAATAATATTGATTGAGACACAAACTAGAAACGCTTCATCACACTTTAATAATTGTATTTATCTTTGTAATACTATAATGTCATTGATTACAGTAGGTCTATTTAACACATCTTGTATTGACTTTAGTCTTCATTTCTATACCAGAATGATTCTCAGATGTGAGAGCCTTGTACTCATTTATTGCTTGTCTTTTTCATGCTTAGCTTAATATATTTATTTTGGTATTTTTAAAACTTTTAATAACTTGGATTTGGGATATAGTTTACAACATGTGATGTAGATTAATCCTGTTATCTATAAATAACTGTTAGATCTGCAATAAAACATTTAACTTATGCTTTCTAAATAAAGTTTTATGTGGTTTAAGCTAGGTTCCCAACTAGGGAATGGCTCATGTACCATTATCTGATAGAGCTATTTTATAAAATGTTATATATTCGAGTTGTAGCTCTCTTTTCGGAGAGAATAGGCCAATGTCGGTTTATCCAGGTAAGCTACAGACTACCAACATCACTTTTGGTTTGTGTAATTTTGTTTGCGCTTCCAGAGAATATGATATTTTTTTAACTTATACATTGAATGCAAAAGGAACAGGCAAACAGCAATAGAATCTAAAGTAAATTGACTATTTCAATTCACTATATTGATCTATGAATATGACGACGATGAAGAAATTGATTTTACAGAGCAAACCTGTTGCCAGTTGTTGTACACAGAATGGGTGGTAGTTTATGACACATTGCAGTCTACATGACAAATACACACATAGTTCTTACATTATATATTCACTGGTATAGTTTGTCATGCATTCTACTGTACTGACAAATATTCCAGAATAATATAGAATATGTTGTGCTTCATTTATTGTATGTCTACATTATTTCATTCTGTTTGAAAAAATAATCCATTCTATAATTTCTACATTTTTATAATCACAAAAATGTCATTGGTTGATTTCATATCACTTGATGTTATAGTTATATACTTGTTAAAGTAATAATAAATATTACTAACTAACGGTCAGCATTTTTGTAAACATTTTTGTAATTTATTTGCGACATGACAGGCCTATATAATGATATAATAATATCATAATATAATAATAACAATAATGTGTAGAATGCTATACATTTGCAGTGGTAGTCAGTTACAGATGTAAACGGAAGTAGGTTTTGTGTTGGTAAGTTAAATTAAGTTAGTAAATTCAGTAACTGTGAAAAAATAAAAGTTTTTATGTTACAGTAGTTTAACATTAACATTCATTATTTGTATACTCATGGAGAAATACCTTATTTCTCCCAGGTATATGTACACTACTTTACAGTATTTGTTACTAAACATATCCTCAATACAAAATATGCATTACGAAGATTGGGTTCACTAAGACACAATGTGAATACTATTTAAAACAAGTTTATTTGTCAGTGTCTCTTATAATATATACTTTTTCAACAAAAGGGATTTTTTTTCAATGAATTATTGTAAGAAAGAGGAAGTTATTACAACTCTAGGGAGTTGTAATATTTCACATTTAATTGTTTTGTTATATTTATATCCTTTGGGTTCCAGTGTTCAAATATGTTTTGTTTCGGTCGGTATTGTTGAAACTATTAGAGGTGTTCTATAGGGAGTGAATAATGTATAAATAGTCAATTATTTTATTGACTATGTTTAGCATTGCTTTTTACAAGGCAAATTTCAAGCCATGATATATGTATATGTCATGGTATATGTCAGAGCAAACATAATTTCTATGTATATTTTATATGCAAATGACAATAAATGGAAGTAATTTTCCACTGATGAATGAATGAATTTAAAGAAAATTAATGATGAATGAATTAAGCTTTTTGACTAGACAAATGCAACATCCAAATAAATATCTGTAAATATTATAATTATCACACAATCGGTGATGGTCTTGCTTTTGTTTGTAAAGACACAGTTACTACTCCTGTGTCTATACATTGTCCCGTGCTGCAAAATACACGCAAAACCATCACCGATTGTGTTGCAATTATAATATTTACAGATATTTATAAACGGATGAATGAAGCAAACAAATAGGCTATAGGACTTTAAGTTAATTTATTGACCCCTTTAGCTTTGATAGACAGGTGTTTCATTTGCATATAATTACAATAACAATTCCATTTCCATGTTAAACACTCTTAATTTGTTTGTTGGTGCAATCAGTCAGAATTAATTCGGTAGAACAAGGTAAATTTACTTTTCAGATTTGAATGAACCACATGTAGTAGTTTCTTTCAGTAGATATGGATTTTACATGTACAGTACTAAATACAGATTTCTACATTTAAACCAAAACCATAATAAATTCAAAATATCCTATACTATACAGTACAGCACAAACCAATTAGAATTGTAATAATAATTTATTGAACATACACTTTTGTAGCAATGGCAGACTTTGACATCGTGCGTTCTAATTCTATCTAAAAAAATTTATAACAATAATAATAAAAATTTAATAATAATGACAGTACCCTGCTATGTACAACCCCATCCCCCCTCCCTGCAATTTGTTCTCCTTGTATTGTAAATCCAGACAACACAGTGGTTTTTAAAAATGTCTGTTGCTGATTTAAAAGCAATGTTTTAATATAGTTTACAGTTTATAAAATTTTAGTGAAAGCAGTTTGATTTATTATCCAACCATTTTTATAAATTAATTTTCATATACAGTATGCAGACATTAGTCTCCCTACTTGATTTTTAATGTCTGAATTATTGAATAAACTTGTAGTTTTTATTTTAAAATTTGATTATACGATATTATTGATTATGATATTCACTGTCTCTTTTAAGTAGGTACGGCCAGGGTCTGATCATGAAGATATTAGTCAATATTATAGCAGTTTCTAATACTTTATATTAATAATGACAACATAATATATACAGTAGTTTCTAATCTGTTTGTTTGTATCAAGCAGATGGTAGACCAAAGAAAGGATGATATAGGATTGTTTAATACACAGTACAAAGTAAATAACAAGCATTTAAAAATCTATAGTATGTATGATATATAGTTGTAATTTGTTGACAATACTGTATAACACATAGTGCAGGACAATATTACACTAATAAACATAATCAATCAATTTTAATTGCCACTTTACTTGACAAACTATGTTAAATTTATAACTCCAATTTTTATTGCTTGGAAATTTAAGAGCTGGGTAGTGTTATTTAGACATAAATTCAAGTGTACAAGCTTTTTTTTGATATAAAAGTAATTATTTTAAATGCCTTTAGGGAATAAGTACCTTTGTTGTTAATCTTAGATCGTACTAATATTATTATAATTTATATTTCTGTTCCTTTGTTATGATAATATGCAAAATAAAAGGGATTGTATTTTCATTGAAAATAGTGTACATTGATCGTATGAAATTATGTAAAGTGTTTTTGATTGATGATATTTTGAATAATGTATGAAATTATTTTTTTAATGAAATTGACGTTGATTTTGCATGGTATATGTTTTGCAAAATCCTGAATCCGCCACTGATCAGTTATATTGGACGTAGGCTACATATATTAAGTAGGAAAGGTAATTGAGTACCCATGCTATGAAATATACCCACTTTTATACTACGTCAGTATATATTGATTACTGTACTATAGTGTATTGGTACAATGGGAACTCCCTAATTTCATAATCAGTTCTCTTCCGATGGATGGATTGATTGATGAGTCACTGAATTATTATTACGCCTACTTCTGTGTTTTCGTTTAAACATACAATGATATCTCAACAACGATAAAGATTGGTGGTATCACATGGAGTAGTGATGATACGTTGTCAAAGAAACGCAAGTAAATCAATAGCGTTTCTGTGTCGCCACGCTATTATATTTCCGTGCTATGAAAGAACATTTTAGCATACTAATTATCAGAAGTGTACTGTATGCTCCTATTTAAAATTATTATTCCCTTTTTGACGATGTTCGTATATAACATTTTTAGTTTTGTTACTTGAATTGAAATGATTGAAATGAGCTATAGTTTATAAATTGGACGTCTGTATAGAATATTTGTAGTATTTGGGTTATTTTTTGTTTTACAGTATATGTTTGTAAAGCTCTGTACACTATAAAATTTGATTTGTGATGTTTTCTGTTATTCACACAAATTGTCATCATTGTGTTTAATTTGAAATTTAAATTATTAATTTATTATTATTATCTAATTATACTAATATCAAACATAATTCAATTTAAATAGTCCAATTTGGAATGATATTAAAGAATGTACTCATTATGTTAACTGTTCGGAACAAATATCAAAATATTAAATTTTTTAATGTTTTTAGTTGCGTATAACGCGACTCTCTCACTATGTCGGTTGGTTGGTCGGTCGGTCGGTAAACACTAACTTGAGCACGCGACTGCAGCCGTGTATATGGCCTTGTTTTATTTATAAGTCAATGTCCAAAGGTTTGGCTGTTAAGTTTTTTAGCTACATAATTAATAAGAAAACAGTTGAAATTTATTACGATAATCTCAAGTGAATTAAGAGTAAACTAATATCAAGATTAGACTTAAGCGTGTGAAGATTATTGAATTATTAATAATTGATTGTAAAGATAACGTTAGTGTTTGTTTTAAATGATTTGTATGCATTATTATTAATTATTAATTTAATATTGAAGTTTCTGTTAATAGTTTGATTGTGTTGCTATGGAAACTTAAAGTATCTTCAGTTATTAAACAAACAATAGATTTTAATCTTATTATTAACATGAATTAACATGTAAACAAGTCTAAATCACTAGAGATCAAGATAAACAAACATTTACAGCATTTCTAATGACAAAATTTCAAAAATGCCATTTGTTCATAATAATCAAATAAAATCCCAGTTTACTGTATGTAACTTGACTTGAATTGCCAACAAACTATAAAAAAATTAACATTTTATTTCCTGAAAATTAACAAGACAGTGCCCCATGTAGCAAATATACTTTAATTTAAATTAAATAGTCCTCAAACGAATAAAAAATATCAGGGGCGGATCCAGGATTTTCTAAACAGGGAGCGTTAAGAATGTTTTGATCCCGTCAAATATAGATAAGAATATTTAGAAGAATATATATCTTGTCAAAATAAATATCAGATTAGTTCAAAATGACAGGGTGAGCGCTCTACTCGCAGTGCATACACATCCCTGAATATTTCTACCGTATGTAAGAGTTTCAAATCTACCTTGTCACAATTTGTAATAATAATTCCTGTATTTTTCCATGGCATTCCAATTTTTTTTCTGGAGCCAAGATTCCTGACGTTAATGATCATGAGTTTCTTTGTTGTAACTGATCCCTGAGGATAATTCATTATTATACTACAGCATAGATACTTGATGGAAAAAGACATACATTTGCAAACATTATCACGTCCGCAGGGAAGTATTATTCGGAATAACATACGGAGAGCAAGCAATACCAATACTTTGCATTATTGCGGTTTAGATTATAGAGCATTATAAGGAGATGACAATGGAAATTTTAATGAAAAATGTTATACTGAGAAGACCTATTTTTCCTCTTTAAAGCTCTGTCTACGCTATCAAACTAGTTAAAAAAGTGTTAGGTGCACAAATATGGTAGTGATTTGTTCAAATATGGTACTGATATGACATCATCATGTCCATATAATGGGCACATCACATTTTTTTGTCACATAAAGTTTGGTAGTGATAAGGCTTTAGAAGCATTGTTAAAATTAATAGAGGTTTATTATAAGTAATTGTATAACTGTAAATATGATCTGTGAAACTGAAAAAAAGTCGTCCAACCATGATTCTTTTTTTTATGTGATTCCCTCCATTAGACCACTTGAATTTGAAATAACTCTTTCACACTAAATATCACTAGTTTTCAAGAAAGAAAATTGGTTATTTGAAATAAAGTATTATTAAATTTATAAACCATAATACTGTTAGTCACTAATCATTTTAACTGAATATATCTGATTGTATTCAGAAAACTGAGTATCTAAAGAAGCGACATGATTAAATTTTATTCCTAATTGTAACCCCATCTTGGGAAAATGCCAACCACTTTAGAAAACTTAGCTATTTTCTGAAACCAGATATTAATAGTGTTAATAGCTGTGCGAACATATTACCACCATTGTTGTCCTACATGTATTACTATCCAATATATTGATTATGTTTATGTAGATGTAAGCTTCGGTTACGCTATTTTTTTTCTTTTCTTTTTGAATCAGCTCATGCCTATCGTTGTCCACAATGATAGGTTGAATTACAATTTGCATTAAATAAAATGATCTTTGGGGTCTAATAGTCTGAACCAGATCACCTTTTGTTTTGTTTATAAAGAATTATTGTTGTTGTAATTGGTAATTGTTTTGGGGACAAAAGATATCATTGCTTTGATCTAAATCATTTGTCAACAATTTACTAGTTTGCTAGTGAAGCTGGTAACATTTGTCATTATTAAGAAGATATTTTCTGTATTTATACCATCTTTTTTTTGGTATATATTTATAGTTCTACGAATAATAATTTTATTTAGTAGCAATCAAATAACAAAGGATAGTAAAATAAATAGTTTTATTCTAAATCAACAAAAGTCTTAGAATAATCTGTTCCTAAACTACAGTCTCTGTTTATTGTGTTTGTACAATGTTTTTATTCTTCTAGCAACTACAGTATAATATCCAGTTGTTTGTTCCACTCCACGTGTGAGGTATAATTCATACCACGTAAATAGCATCTCTCTATTTTCGATTAACTTGGTTGTTGAAAGACCAGACATAAAAACAAGTCTAATCCATATCCAGTAGTTACAATCAATGGTTATAATATAACATTATTACATAAAGTACTTGCATTTCTCTTTGTGTGAATTATGGCACAGAAAAACAACATGACAATAAAAGGAACTTCAATTATTGTAATTTTTACGATACCATTTTGTTACTAATTATTGTTCTGTAACAATGAAGATTGAAGTTGTCATCCTTCTTAGTATAAAAATTAGTTTAATATCGTACGTGGAGTAAGTTTTTTTTTTCCTTACTAGTTGTTATGTTTAAATTAATAGGGGTTTTTCCCCGTCAATTCTTCCCTGGCAATCAATACAACCATGATAGGTGTTAAATAATTGTTCATTATTTGGCCTTTGGATATAAATAAAAAAAATAAATAATCTTATTTTTTAGATAATAAAATATTAAATTTAAGAATATAAACACTAATTAATTTATATTTTATGAAAGATACTGGATGTTGAAGTTACTCAAGCGTGAAATTACAATCAAGAGTACAATGAGTATTTTCCTGCAATTGATTTTCAGAAACAACTAGTTTATTTATTTTTCTCAGTCGTAGTAAAAGAGTACAAACTAAAATGTTGCCATTTTGACTGGCAGCTATTAACCTTGCCCCCTTGTTGTTATTGCTAATGATTTGTTTGTTTGAATATTCACCCGAGGCGTCAAACCTAGAGGCATTGGCCGTGGGAACTCTAGGAGAAAATCATCTATAGTTATTGTGTGTAGGTTTTTAAACAGTTGTGAATGATATGAGCTGTAAAGAGTACAATGCTTGATTTCTGGGTATTGAAAAGACTTGTTTTGTTGGCTTTTTATGACATGTATTGTGAAGTTTAATCCATAAAAAAAGATGTAATTATGTGAGATTATCGCCAAATTCGTTTCCCTAGGAAGATTTACGTTGAATTTTTGTAATTGATATCATTTAGCTTCTGTTGGTGTAACAATTGAGAATTGTAAAAACTGATGAAAACAAAAAAAAAAACACCACAACATCCATTCACAAAGTTAATATCAACTTAATTTATCGGTGTGATATTTTGTATAATTCAACAAATTCAAATGTTACAATGAAAGTATTTTATTGTTGTGATAATATACTGCAGAAATTTAATTAAAAAAAATATGAATTACATTTTCCATGTTCAGCATACCTAGATAACCAACATTTAATTTCAATTTCTCTATTGCCATGGCATTGATCATTTCAATCATTCAATGTAATAATATTATAATGGGAAAAGTTTGATTGGTTTTGGGTTGTGGTGCTGGGGTGGATATGGGGAATATTTTGTGGGAGCATTCCATCACTGTGTTGTTAATTCATAATGAATCGTGAGATTTTAAATAATTTTCTATATTGATCTTTTGTGTTTAGTATTTGACAACATGCTTAGTTGTGAATTAAGTACCAATCCAAGGTCATAATATAATGACATAATGCCAAGACTTATGTTGTTGCATAATCAGATTTGAAAATGCAATAAGGACATATGACATGTATGAATACAAATTGCCATTATCAGCATTTTTCCCCTTGATTCAATTAATATTTGCATATGCTGGAAAACTTGGAATTATTGTACGCAACACTAACATGTGTCTAACATTCCAAACGCAAGTATATAATGTTAAAAGTTTAAATCAAAGCATTATTTTTTTAAGAAAGAACAGACGGAAAAAGTTGGTTTAGCACCTCCTAATGGGCCCTCCAATATTGGATGGGGACTGCTCATGCCCTGAAGCCCCTTAAGCTGTGGGCCCCTGGGTTTAGCCAGCGAGCGCTCATAGGTGTTACAGCAATGTGTTGGTATCATATCCAGCATCTATCAATAATACCAGTCTGTGAACCTGTGCAGATTTCAGTAGATGAGTAGCGGATCATCGCTAGGTGTCATTGTTGTTTGCATCATGGTTAATAAGATTATAAATTGTCACCTGCTATGTTATTGATATACACTCCACCCATATAATACATGGCCTTGTTCATTGCAGGTATTAAAGTATGGTCATGGTATTTAGAATATTTATCATTTATTAAAAGCCTTTTGTTTTTCTTTGGGAATTCAAAGAGAAAAAAAAGACAGTGATGTTGGTACCGTGGAAAGATATTTGAAATACAAAATATATAGAATAAAACAGTCCTTTTTGTTTCAATCGTTAAGAGCTAGGCTTGAGATAAAGCTTAATCTATTTCGTGCCTAGCTTACCTGGATAAACAAAAATTGCCCTATTCTCTCCGAGAAGAGAGCTATAACTCGAATATAAAAAATTTATGAAACACCACTGTCAGATAAAGGTACATTCCATGAACCCTGAGATAAGCCTATTTATCATCTTTTGCTGCTGGTCTCTGAGAAAAAGGAAGGTTATAGGCTCCTCTGTAAATAATTTGAACAGGTAGACACAAGAGAAAGATAGTGCCATTTATCTTTTTTAAGCTTCTGTTTCCCCATTAAATTATGCCTACTGTATCTGTCAGCATCCATTATAATATCAAATGAATTATATTAGAAATGTATTTATTTAAATATATATATAGTATTGACAAATAGATGCTGGTCATTACATAGCCTTGGACAATTAGCTATCACAAAAGCACCGCTGATAATTATTGAATTCAGTTGGTACAAGTGGTATTGATGTTGATGGCCATAATAAACATAAAATACGAATTTATCAATATATTCTGTATATAACCTTGGTGTACTACAGTAGATATGGCCGAATTTGAATAAACTCTGTAAAGTATGTATGTTTCACAATTTTGCAGAAAATAATTCTTGTTTCGACTTTATGTTTGCTTGATGCAAGAAGCACACAATACACAACACAAGAAAGTCTAAACTACTGACTGCCTTTCTTTTATTGTCACATATCAAACTTATTAGTGGACTCTCTGGTTTATATGGCGTAATATGAACTAGTGAGTGGCATGGGTTCGAGCCCTCCTGTGTCATACTGATTGTATATCCTTATAGCAAGATGTTATACTCCCATTGCTTCGTCTTTTTGTTGGGACGTAAAGCTGTTGGTCCTGTATACATACAGTGGATTGTCTGCCAGTCTGCTAATGGGTAGGGGCTGCACTGCTCGATGCCATGGCTCCTCAGTTTAAAGTTAAGCTTAAGGATGATAATAATAATTACATACATTTTACATACATATGAGACTGTTATCGATTCAAAATCTAACTCTATACCAACCAGGTACAAAGTGATAGTGTTATATGCACAATACACAGCTCCACACCAGTTGTTATGCTTTGTTCAAAATGACAGTAAGGTGTTCTGGATGTGTCAACTATCGGGCAGATCTGTCGATATTGGCTTTGAACATGCCGGGAATTTTGTTTTCACTGTAAATATTGGAATTTTGTAAAATGTTGAGGTTCAATGAATTGGAGTTGATAAACAACAGTGGGTAATTGTCAAGATGATGAACTCTTTTCACGGTTAATATATGTACTGTATAAGAAACTTAAAAATTAAAAGGTACAAATAAAATGACAGTTTGGCACCTGTTAAACTTCAGTATGGGTACCATTTTATACTGAATCTCTCTAATCATTCATATTTGAAAGAGTAGAGTGAGGGAATACCCTGGTATTTGGCTCATCTGGGCCCCGGTCATTGTGAACATACAAAGGATGCGAGCTAAAAGACATGAAACGACTCTTTTTTAAAGTGAAGATGAAAGTCGTTGTCTGCAGTGTGTACCCACGTCTGAACGCAATTTAGTCCACGCTGCAAGTCACATGTTATCTAACATTTACATTTGATGTATAAAAAGTGGTACATTTGTCTGTTTTCCTTATTGCCATAGTAGTTAGTTGTAATTATTGTTTGCATGACTATATTAACCCATTTGTAATTCATTTTTTGTTAAGAGCTGTCCATAAAAGTGAAAGTATAATCCGTTTCTAATCTTTAAGTCTCATTTTTTTGTTAGCTGAAAGTAAAATTATTACCTGTTATTTCTAATGCTATATTGCTTTTCTTTTTCCCTTTCTCCCCATGCTTTTGTTTGCTGATATTTGTACAAGTAGAACAAGCAGGTATAGATAGTTCGGTATATAGTTTATTGCATGTATTCTAGGCTAAGTATGCATTCAGACTGAGAGATATGACAACTATTTATGCCGTGTGCTAGTTACTTGTGGAGTGTTCACACTTCACGTAGAATAACTACGTACGTGTGGCCAATACAAACACGTAGATATCAGTACAATTCTGATTGTTTTTTGTCAGTTCACACTTTAATTCAATTAACATTACATTATTATCTCTGTAAGTCTGAACACATCCTTAGTCTATAACGTCACTATAGAAAAATATTGCTGTCAACAGTACAAAGTAAAAACTTGCACAAATATTAATAAATTTTATCAAAAATCATGCTTGAAGATAAAAAATATGTTGTAGAATTGCATAGTAGAAATGTCAACAATTATATCATCATTTGGAATGAGATATACCAATGTATATATCTTGTAGTTTGCAGCAATACCTTTCCATACTTACTTTTATATGTACTTTACTAACAGTGAATTATGTTATAAATTCATATTGACGAAGCAGACATATTGATTAACGATGATTAAAACACAATAAAGTATTATAAGATTGAAATTTAATCTTGTTTTTTTGCAAGAGAAAGTGGGTGGGTAATATTTTGCAAAATGGCCGATGTGATTTCATAATTATATTATAGCCATATGTCTGTTACTTCAATAGTCAATATTTTTATTTGCTAATATTTGCATGTATGTGTGTATTGTATTAACAAATATTTCAATGTAGAATACTCTACGTAGGTGGATTAATAAAACTGTGTCAATAATTGTAAAAGAATAAGACTTATAAGGGCACACTGTAATGCGTACTTCTATCATAATAATAGGAAGTTTTCGATTTTTCTTGGACCTGACCTTTATGATGTCATAATTTAAGGTGCTATTCGCATGTGTTGAGTTTGATTCTGTTATCGTAGATGTGCAAATTTGAACCTTTTAATATATGGTCCTCGTGAAAAAAATAAAAATAAAATTTTAGTCTTAGGTCATAGGTCATCGCAATTCGAAAGCTTTCTAATAATAGAGAGGTTTTATTTGTAAAGTTTACTTATCTTTTTTTTATCATTTATAATATGTCTTGAAATACTACTTTATTCTGGGAAACATGTTGAAACTAACAAAAAATAATAATTATTATTATTATAAATAACTAATTAAAAAGATATTATTGAAATAAATATTTCTTATATTGTATGTATTTTGTCTTATAATTTCTTATAATCAAATTCAATTTAATAACTTGTGTTTTGTTAAAACTCTTGCTTAAGTTTTTGAACATAATTTACAACTTTTTAACAAATATTTTTATGCTTTTTTATTAAATCAATATAAAAAATATTTTTACTAATTGTAGCTTGGAGAGATTAACATTTTATACAAAATATTTCAAAATATATTTTCTAACTATATATTTCTACCTATATTAACTCTATTCTATTCTATTATTTCATTACTTATCTACAGGTATTTATTGCTTATTATGTGGAAACTAACGTTTAAACTATGTTGAGATATATTTTATAACAATTTTATCTTTTTTTTCCCCCTTTCATTTCATCCACTAAAACACAGATGATTTAACCAGAGGTAAGATTTTTCTTATTTTACTGTTAAAACTCACAGCATGCAAAGAAAAACCAGAAATATTTCTTGAAAAAAAAAAACGCTTCTTGACTTATTTGACTGCTAGCCTACAACAGAGAGATTATACTACATGTCATTGTCTGTCAGGTGCATAAATCGCATAGACTCTCCTTTCCCAGACGTGGTCGTCAGTCGTCACAATTTGAAAGCTCCCTCTATGAATAACATCTAATAATGTGAACAAACATTTATATCAATGTAAAGTCTGGTGATTAAAACAACTATTTCTTTCTTATAGAATGTTCTATATCAGGGACCACAAGTTTCTCTATCCAAGAAGATCACCCATTAAGTAAGTATGCAATGTTTAAAAAGCATGGTTAGAACTGTATCTACAGTAGAACATCTTCTTTTGGTTGGATACCCCTATTAGGGAACACCCCTATTAAGGAGACACTTTCACATAAAATGAGGGGGAAATATGTGTTTAATAACACTACAGTCATCCCCTACACAGGGGACATCTCTATTGAGGGGACATCCCTATTGAGGGGACAGGGACACTTGTGAGTGTGTCAAATAGGTGATTCAACCCCTATTTAGGGGGAAAATATTTTTCTATCACAAAAACAAAAAAAGACCAAATAATTATATTAAATTATAACATTATTAATACAAAATGGATATCTTAATAATTATGATACTTTCTCTGGTGTGTATATGCTTTTGAATATTAAGAACACCTCTAAGGCTCTGTCTACACTATTAAACTTTATGTAAAAAAAGTGTGATGTGCCCATATATGGGCATATCACCACCATATTTGGGCACATCACACTTTTTTGTCAAACTAGTTTGAAAGTGTAGACAAAGCTTAAGTAACTGTTGTAAATATTGTAGTATTAATTGTTTATTCATTATTTATTTTTATATAACAGATCAACCTATTGGAACACTGGACTATTTTGGATCAGTGAGGGAACCAAATGCAACAATTGTTTTATCTGTCACTCAAATAGCTGGGACAAACCTGATATTAAACGGCACAGATTTATTCCTTGAGTCTCTGTTAACGGTAAATCCGTTTTTTATTACACTGATGTGTAGTTTTAAATATTTTATATACTTGATAATAAATGCTGTGAAAGCAGCGCATTCATGTAATCATTAGTAACAAACACTTTTTTGTTATTATTATTCTTTTAGGGTACTAATACAATAGTAGCTATAGTTTCCTGTACATTAGCCCAAAACTATCCAGTAAGTATAATAATTATTTACCTTGAACAATTTAGTGTTTCATAATTTATTAATGAAACAACGATTGTAGTGCTTGAGAAAGATGAATCGCAAAATGCAACTTTTGTACTCAACTTTGCGTCAGGTATGGATCTCACAAAACAAATGTTCTCTACCTGTCAAGTCAATAAGTTCATTGAATGTATAAATATAACTACTGTATTTTGTTATATAATACAGAGTGCAGTTGAACAATATATTACTGTCTCAGTTTCTGATGTGAATGGCAATGCACCAGTGTTTGTGAATGAGCCGTATATTGCGTCAGTGTCGGAGGTAAGACACACTGATTATACTTCATTCTTCCGTTAGCAATTTTACCCCTTGAAAAATGAAACTTGACTACTTTATACACCCTGCTTTCTCTTGGGTGTCATGACGCTTATCCAGGCTTACGTTATTTCCTGGGTAGGCCTAAGTCAGTATCACTCCGGATCCAGCAAATTCTGAGTTCCGTGAACAAGTAAGTAAGTAAGTATCAGTATATAATCAGTATATAATTTTTATTTCCATTCCCAAAAAGAGAAAATTATTTTTGTTCGACTTTGCTCAACAAAATAAAATAATAACATGTACCAAATATATAAAAAGTTAGCATTCACATTACATTTTTATTGTTGATAATGATGGTTCCTACCAACTATACCCATGAAACCAAGTTATCCAGAACAAGAAAAAGAACAAGCCCATAAATGCCAGTACATCTGTAGGTGGAAAATTAATAAATTAAATAATACTTTTATGCTTTTTTAGTCAACACTGTGTATCATACGTATTAATAAGTATATTATTTATTATTATTAGTGAAATAATATAGGATAAACAAATATTTTGTGTTTTAGTTGACGCCAATTGCGTCGATAGTGTTCGAAGGAGAAGCAGTTGATGAGGATAGTGGAACTAATGGCCAATTACAATACAGCGTAGTACCTAACCCTGATGATCCGGTAAGTTAAACAATTTTGTAGACCCTGGTCTATATATATATATATATATATGTTGTTCCTCGTTCCTCTTAATATAGATGCCCCCTGAATAGGAGTGTCACAAAGGAGGAGTTCTACTGTATAAAAATATCGAAATATATTCTTTTCTAATGCCATAATAACAATTTTGTGATGCCATCATTTGTTAAGATCTATCTACTCTATCAAACTAGTTTGAAAAAAAAAAGTGTGATGTGCCCAAATATGGTAGTGATATACCTAAATATGGTAGTGATATGACAGATCATCATGTCCATATATGGGCACGTCACATAAAGTTTGATAGTGTAGACAGAGCTTATAAAAAGGAAAATCAAATAATATTAGATGGAAAAGCCTTCTATTATATCAGATATTCATTTACTTTTGGTTTTATAGGATGCTGATACGTATTTTGGAGTTACTACGGTATCAGTTTGTAACATTTCCTTAAATAAGGCTTTAGATTACGAGTCAAAAAAAGTATGGAAGGTGAAACTTCAAGCTACGGTTAGTCTTTATACATTTTCCTTCTCAACACATTTGTTACTAATTTATTTATTTATTTATTCCTTACATAATCTCTCCAACTCCAGACAAACATAAAATACAAGCAAAAATAAAATTAAGATCACATGAAAAAAACATGCTTTTATATGTTTACCACGATATTAAAATCAAACAGTCGTCCATTATACACTGTAAAAATGCAAAAATCATTATACTTCCTACTTTGTATACACAAATAATGAAAGTACAATTGAACATACAGTGTTTACTTGTTTATAACAGGATAGAGCCGTGCAGAGTAAAAGTACTACCACAATAGTAACAATCAATGTATTAGACGGGGACGACGTTCCACCTTATTTCTTATGTTACAAGGATGATGATCGCTGTGTCACTGTTTGGTATTATACATCAGTTTTTGAAGAAACAGTAAGTTTTTGTTGTTTGCTTGAAACTGGAAATGGAATGGCGATTGCGTGTTAAGCTCTTTCTACACTATCAAACTTTATGTGTTAAACTTAAGTGTAATGTGCCCAAATATGGTAGTGATATGCCAAAAGAAGGTAGTGGTATGACATCATCATGTCCATATATGGGCACATCACATTTTTTTGTCACATAAAGTTTGATAGTGTAGACAGAATAAAAATTTGTATCACCTGATTTATTACGCTACACTGGTAAAAAATCTCAATTCCCTGTGAGTATAAAATAATTGAGTGCAGAGAGGTATGGCTTAAGCATGGACCTATTTAGGAGTCACAGTTGTAACTAATGTATCATATGCTCATCATTATTACTTGAACATTTAATGAATTCATGTTTTAGAAATCTTTTTAAACATTAATTCTTTCTTTGCTAGATGTATAATCAAGCGTTAGATATGCTGCCAGGTCCTATAAGAGCAGCAGATGGTGACCTCAACGTCACTGATCCAGGTCCTATCATTTATTCTATTTTGTCAGGTGAGTCCTAAATATTTTATCAATATTATTTTGCATTTGATATATTATTCCACTCTTGGGTATAAGCCTACACCTAAGTTATGAATAAGTTTAGGCATACATACATGATTCATTGATTCAATAAATGTATTTGTAGTAATAATTATTAATAATTTTGTTAATACAACTTTAATAAATTATAAACTTATAATATATTTAAAGACATGCGCTGCTATCATTCTGTTTCAATAGAACAACACATTTAAAAAAAAATTAATATGTATCTGAGTATTACTATTACCTCACCCTCTAGGTTTTCAAATATGACATGAATATTACTGAATTTTGAATAATATTGTCATATATAAATGCTTGATATTATCTGCCTCATTTACCTCCCAGAGAGAAATGTTAACATTGTCTATTTTGTTACAAGGCCATTGAACGACATGTTATTCAATTACCTTTGTACTTGAAAACATATGACAAACCATTCCACCTGCTGCTTTTTTAAAATTATAGATAATGATAATTAGAAATAGTTAATAACAAACATCGTTAGTATGTAAAGTACTGTACATACATTATAATGACATATCTAACAAGTCAGGTTAGTGACATTCCAAGTTGTACAACTAGGGAGTCCTGATTGTTTGGGCCATGATATCACCAACTAGGGAGTCCTGATTGTTTGGGCCATGATATCACCAACTAGGGAGTCCTGATTGGTTGGGCCATGATATCACCAACTAGGGAGTCCTGATTGGTTGGGCCATGATATCACCAACTAGGGAGTCCTGATTGGTTGGGCCATGATATCACCAACTAGGGAGTCCTGATTGGTTGGGCCATGATATCACCAACTAGGGAGTCCTGATTGTTTTGGGCCATGATATCACCAACTAGGGAGTCCTGATTGTTTGGGCCATGATATCACCAACTAGGGAGTCCTGATTGGTTGGGCCATGATATCACCAACTAGGGAGTCCTGATTGTTTGTGCCATGATATCACCAACTAGGGAGTCCTGATTGTTTGTGCCATGATATCACCAAATTTGGAGTCTTGATGGTATGGCCCATTATTATATCACAAACTAGAGGGTCCTGATTGTTTGGGCATGATATCACCAACTAGAGGGTCCTGATTGTTTGGGCATGATATCACAAACTAGAGGGTCCTGATTGTTTGGGCATGATATCACCAACTAGAGGGTCCTGATTGTTTGGGCATGATATCACCAACTAGGGAGTCCTGATTGGTTGGGCCATGATATCACCAACTAGGGAGTCCTGATTGTTTGGGCCATGATATCACCAACTAGGGAGTCCTGATTGTTTGGGCCATGATATCACCAACTAGGGAGTCCTGATTGTTTGGGCCATGATATCACCAACTAGGGAGTCCTGATTGTTTGTGCCATGATATCACCAACTAGGGAGTCATGATTGTTTGGGCCATGATATCACCAAATAGGGAGTCTTGATGGTTTGGCCCATTATTATATCACAAACTAGAGGGTCCTGATTGGTTGGGCCATGATATCACCAACTAGGGAGTCCTGATTGGTTGGGCCATGATATCACCAACTAGGGAGTCCTGATTGTTTTGGGCCATGATATCACCAAATAGGGAGTCTTGATGGTTTGGCCCATTATTATATCACAAACTAGAGGGTCCTGATTGTTTGGGCATGATATCACCAACTAGAGGGTCCTGATTATTTGTGCCATAATATCACCAGCTAGAGGGTCCTAATGGTTTGGCCCATACATCACCAACTAGAGGGTCCTGATCATATCTTAGTAAAGCTAAATTATATAATATTTTCATTTGTTGTTTCTTTAATAGGTAATCCACCAGGGTATGAAAATTACATATCAATTAATTCAAGTACTGGTGATGTAAGTCTATTACAACCTGTCAGCTATGAAACATATCAATATTTTGGACTCAAATTGCAGGTACGTATATCGAGGGAATCATAATGCATCAATGTAACTAGTCAAAACATGACGTATTGTATTGTGTGGCTAAATTTGAAATTCATTAACAACCTAGGATACTGTTTAATCATTCAGTCTTATTATACTAATCTAATGTTTCTGTGACACAGGCTGCACAAGGTGACTTCTCCACCATTGCTTTATTGAATGTAAGCGTGGTAGATATGAATGAGTTTGCTCCGACACTACTCCATACCTCATTGGTTGGTTATATCGATGAGAATTCAGTGGATGGTACGGTAGTAGTCAGCAATGAACAAGGTACAGCTGAACTTGAAATCTATGCAGAGGACAAAGATGTTCCTGAGGTAATTGCACAAATTGCAGGATCTATTCATTTTGATAGGTTTCATGATTTTAATATGCCTTTATTTATAGATCGTTGTGGTGGGTGACTGAGCAGGTAAGACAGGGGTGCTTCAAACCACAGCCATAAATATACCAGGCATTCCCAGTGGCGGATCCAGGATTTTGAAATAGGGGGTGAAATAAAGGGCTGAGCTTAATTGGATGTCCTATCTTTTGCATTTTTATTTGCGGGCCGCCTCTGTTTCCTTAACCATTGTCTACTATCAGACTGAAATGAACTGTATGGTATCCCTTTTATATCAGAGGCACAGTCTCAATGAGATGTGCAACAAGTATACAGTAAATAAAAATATAAGAACAAATTACATAATATTTATAAAGTATGTTTTGTCATGACGAGCATATGTTAGGGAAAAAGAAAATATAACAAAACAAAATAAAACACCAACAAAATTACATTATACAGTAAAAAAACTTTTTGTTTTGGGCACTTCTTTTAGAAGGAATAGAGAGGTTTATACCCTGATGTTCTAGTCCATTTCATTCACTTGTCTTTCATCGCTGCATTGGGCTAACAACCCAAATCACAGAAAGGACAACTACATTGGACAATGTGAGGGTTGCTCAGTGACAGTTTTTTAATTGTTGAGCATCTGCGTATCTAGTAGAAGTTTGTAAGTTTGTGAAATCTTTTTTTATTCATAGAATGGAGTAGCTGGTCTTGTGTATGTCACAAATGACACAAGTGGTGTTTTTGAAGTCGTCCCATCATTAGATACACTGTCTGCTAAGATCATTGTACAAGGCCCTATTGACAGAGAATTGCAAGATATTTACATATTTTCTGTAAGTAAATTATGTGCGGACAAACATTCACATGCATGAAATTATCAACTATTTTTTATATCTATTTTTGACAACCTGAATTCGCCCCTGTACCATCATATCATTTACAAGAAAAGCATATTTGAAATGATATGTGGAGAGATATTCTTGCTTAAGGAGAGAGGGAGTTTAAACGGCGCATAGAGACTATTTGTATTTTGCGCTACACAAATTTAAAACCATTAACTTAGTATAATCAAACCACCCTAGAACATAAAATTTGGCCAACTTTGGGAGGGTGGGACTATACCTGGGGAAACCTTGGTTCATGAAAAAAATGATTGGTAAGCATTTTTTGTAAAAACTCATCTGAACTGGCTAGAGATAGGCCTATCCAGACCAAAAGTCAATACTAGGAGTATACCTGGGGACATGCCTGTTTGTGAAATAAGACATAAGGTAGGAGGTGGGATTCAACTTGAAGAAGGATTATACCCAAGGATATACGGTAATTCATTTTAATGAAGTATTAATAACATTTTCTTTCATAACCTTTCCACCTGCAATAGGATATTGGATCTTAAAAACATTCAAATTGTCTAATTTACGGTGTATAAATAGATTCTTATATAATTTTGTAAACAGATATTACTGTAGTTAGTGCACTCTTTAAAGTTCAAACCACTTATTGTTCTCTTGTAATTAATTGCCATTAATATTTTCTCATTTATCGCACAGTTATATGTAATGGAGAACAACACTGTTGATTTGAATAGAAGCGATGCTATTTTGGTAACAATTTATGTTATTGATGTAAATGATGAAGCACCTGCTTTTGTAGCAAATACATACAGCAATGGTCTCAATGGTTATAAAGTGTCCGTCAGGGAAAATGTGCAGCCTGGCTTTGCCTTCTTTCAGGTATAGCAATTGAACATATTGATTATAGAGTTGATTGATAATACACCTATACTACCACAATTATATAATTTTCTTTATTTTACATTTGTGTTCTTTAACATACTTGTTTGATAATGAATATGCACAACTTATTTAAATTATGAAGAACTAATAAATAACAAGGCATGTTCTATACATATTTGTTACTGAATATGCATGTTTTGTATAGATTGATTACTGAATATGCATGTATTATATAGATTGATTACTGAATATGCATGTATTATATAGATTGATTACTGAATATGCATGTTTTATATAGATTGATTACTGAATATGCATGTTTTATATAGATTGATTACTGAATATGCATGTTTTATATAGATTGATTACTGAATATGCATGTATTATATAGATTGATTACTGAATATGCATGTATCATATAGATTGATTACTGAATATGCATGTTTTATATAGATTGATTACTGAATATGCATGTTTTATATAGATTGATTACTGAATATGCATGTATTATATAGATTGATTACTGAATATGCATGTATTATATAGATTGATTACTGAATATGCATGTTTTTCTAGATTGATGGTTACTGAATATGCATGTGTTATTTAGTTTGATTACTGAATATGCATGTTGTATACATATTGATTACTACATATACAATGTTGTATACAGACTTATTACTGTATATGTGTGTTGGATATAGTTATGTAAGTTCACATTCATCAATACTGTTCTTACTATGCTGCAGGTAATGGCAGCTGATCCTGATCTAGGAGAGAATGGTAAATTTGACTTCAGCATTCAGAGCATCACTAACAATGGTTATTCTATGTTTGCCGTTGAACAACAAGATAACACAGCGATTTTAAAGTTTGTTAGTGGAATTTTGGTTGCTCGTGATACTTATGTCATCAGCTTAGCAGCTACAGATAGAGGAATCACAAATACACAGTAAGAAAAAAGTTTATAATTTCGTAAAATGTGGCTTCTATAGTTTTGGAGATTTGGTGAATGTTAGTGTCATTGAATATTAGAATGGAAGGAAAAAAAATACTTAGGTATTCCAAGGTTTCTTTGGTGGGTGATGTGTTGGAATTAGGCCAGGTCGAATGTCTTAAATAAACTTAAATATCTGTTTACACTATCAAACTTGATGTGACAAAAATGTTGGCACAATGACATCACACAACTACCATATATGGGCACATCACATTTTTTTGTCACACAAAGTTTCTCAGTGTATTCAGAGATCAAACCACATTTCTGCATCTTTTGTGGAATTATACAGCAGTACACTCATAATACCTTCCTAATGAAAACTCATTTATTATTTTAGAACGTCTGTTACAAGTATTGAAGTTGATATTTTACCAACCAATGATACTCATGCTCCAGAATTCTTGATGAGGCAATATACAGCTTCTGTAACAGAAGAGGCGTCGTTTGGAACTCTTGTAACTACTCTAACAGTAAGTATTTGTTGTGTATTAAACTCATAACATTCTTATTCATATAATGGTTGTGATTAAAGCCTACCCTTTCATAATATACCAACATTACTGTATATCAATGTCTTTGAAGTTGTCTAAATCAGGAAAAGAATTTAGACTGTTAATTTAGAAGCAATGGTAGATCCAGCAGAACTACTTTTTAATACCTATTTTATTATGTTAGTGCTCCCCTGCTTAAAGAATCCTGGATCCTCCCCTGTCACTCAAACTTATGTCATAATTACCCAGTACCCATATTTTTGTAACCAGGAATTGTTTTTCTATACATTGACAATGTTATATTGATTTATCATAGGAAATTATTTAGTTTAAACTTTATTGTAGTTTAAACTTTATTGTAGTTTAATTTGTATACTGAATGATGATTTGTTATATATTCTGTGTTTTTCCTCAGGCTATGGATGAAGATGGTGACACTGTAAGTTATCAGATAACCAATGGAAATACCAACAATGCATTTACAATTGAATCTCTCAGGTAAGGTACACAATAATATTGAATATGTATAAAGATGTATTAGTATTATTACTAATAATATAGTTATTCCAGAAAATGGAAAAAAAAAAAAAAAGCAATGAGATATCCCATTAAAGTATGAATAACCAATTTATAATTGAACCGCTTACTTATAAATTAGATGGTAGGAATAAGTATAGTAGTAATAGTTAACTTTCCCAAGCATTATTGTTGACTGGTTAAAGATGTCCAGAAATCCAAATCTTTCATTTAAAGAAGCAGAAAGGATGCAGCATGTTATTTAATGTGGAGTTCCATCAAGAAATATTTTGTATTTACAATTAGTTCTATAATTTTATTTTCTTTTAGTGGGGAAGTTAATGTGATCTCTGACCTTGATAGAGAGATGCTGGATTCATATGTCCTAACCATTAAAGCTTCAGATGGCACTTTGGTAAGATTCAGTTTTGTTTTTAAGTGTTAAAGTTCAAAATTATGTACTGATAATATGCACAGTGATCCCTGCATGTAATTTTGTTTTAAAAATATGGGTTTTGAGATAGCATATTTTATTATACAGTAAGTTAAAATTTTAATTAATTATTATACATTTCCCTTTTAAGATGGATACAGTTGATTTGTTCATCACCATATTGGATTCAAACGATAATAATCCAATATTCAACACATCTCATTTGACGTTTATGGTCGATGAAGGTGTCGCAAGTGGAGAGGTTGTTGGAAAAGTCATGGTAAGTAATCTTTTATGTTATTTGGTTCTTTCTACATCTGTTGGATGGACTATAATGAACATCACCTTCTCAACTCAAATATTGGTAGTAAACATTCACTATTAGATATTTAGTAACAACAAAATATGTGACCAACTTTTTCTGGTGCCATTTGAATTTTGTTTTAATGGACTTAATTAAATTAGTTTTTATTTAATAGTTTCATAAATGAATTAAATTTAAAACAATTGTAAAATGTCATTAAGACTTTTTCTGATTTATAAGGTGATTTTGCAAAACTACAAGACCACATTTTAACCACTATATAGATATATTGTGGTCACAGAAGACTCCATTCCATTTTGGAGGCAATCTGGACCAGGATCCCAATTCTGTACCACTTTTAATTATTTTCACTAATTTAAGCCTTACATCAAAATTACAAGACGAATCTTTATCACAATTCTTGATTTGGAGGAAAATCTTATTATATATCGGAATTTCTATAATAATAATATAATTTCTTTACAGCATATATAGAAATGATAGTGATTATTGATATTGATTATAAATTTATAATATTGATTATTGATACATATGATTAGTATAAAATATAAAATGTATGATTTTTTAGGCCTATGATCTTGATGAACCCAATTCACCAAACTCAGAGGTTGAATACTCTCTGATGTCGAATAGCTTTAATATCGATCCTATAAGTGGTGTTATTACGACTAATAAAGTTCTTGACCGAGAAGACCAGCCAGAGTACACAATATCGGTGACAGCACAAGACAAAGCAACCAACCCACGTAGCACAACGACGATAGTGATTGTTATAGTGGTGGATGTGAACGATAATGGGCCAATGTTTGAACAAGATCTGTATTCAGTCACAGTTGTGGAGAACTCTGCCATTGGTTCTATATTAACTGTAAAGGTAAGGCACAACATTTTTTTGTTTTTATATATTTAGGCTTATTGCCAAGGATAACCATACGCGATTTCATTCATCATCCTTCTTTAAGGTGGCAATCCTGTTCAAGACAAACATATACACAAGAAGCTATACATAAACAAAGAGTGGAGTTATAATTTGTCATTAGAAAAAATCCTGACATATGACAGGACTTGAACCCAGAACCCTTGATTGGTAGCCAAGCATCATAACCACTAGGCCTTAAACTTTGATTGATTTCACTAAGCGTCTCAGTCAAGCAAACCCTACTCCAATTTGTTGACAACAGATCCTCATTCATGATTTCTTTCTGATTTCATAGGCAAGTGACCCTGACGTAAATGCAGAAGTGCAGTACATGATCACCAGTGGGGACACAGGCATGTTTTCAGTTGGTTCAGGGTCAGGAGAGCTGTTCACACTACAACCTTTAGATTATGAGGAGCAACAACTGTTCACATTGCAAATATCTGCAACTGATATCAACCAAGGGGATTCTAATCTTGTAGCCATTGCAACTGTACAAGTACAAGTTCAGGTACTAAGCTCAGTAGTTTATGTTTGTCTTAAGCTCTGTCTACACTTAAGTTTGACAAAAAAAATTGTGCCCAAATATGGTAGTGATATGCCCATATATGGTAGTGATATGACATCATCATGTCCATATAATGATTGACCCTTTGTGTAAATCCTGTCTTTTGTTTTGGATGTAACAATTTGGCAATCACTTCTCATGTGCCTAACTATGTACTATTTATTTTACAGAACATAAATGACAACAATCCATTGTTTCAAGCAAATGAGTACAAAGGATCAGTGCCAGAATATGCAGATCTTGGGACAGTTGTTGTTCACAGTATCCTAGCAACAGATGCAGACTTAGGGGTGAGCAGTTTACTCCACTTAAAGATATATTGTCCCCCTAAAAGTTTTTTTTTTTTTTAAATATTTGTTGAATATGCCATTTTAATGTCACATAATAGTTATCCATTTTGAACAAAAATTTAATAAAGAAAACTGTAATTGAAAGCAAAAGTAGTCAAATTGGCTGCCAGCCAATGAATTTTTGGTTGAATTTGACCATTTATTTTGTAATTTTATATGAGAAAACATCACTTTTCCGGTTTTTTTTACGGATTAACTGTATTAAAACTACAAAATAACCTATTCAAAGTCTAATCTAATTAATCTTCATTTTTCATTTTTTTGGGGGACAATACATCTTTAAAATAATACAAAATTAAAATGTACAGCTTAGTTGATTACTTTATGAAAATTGTTTTCATTTAAATTTGTTTTTTTTTGCCAGGAATTTGGTCAGGTAACATACAAGCTTCATCCAGAGAGTATGTTGTTTATCTTCAACGAAAACACAATTTTAACGAAGACTGGACTCACAAGGGCCACACAGGACAATATTACTGTGAGTAATACTTGTGAACTATATAGTTTTCCATTGTATTGGTGTGTAGACTATTTATAGTGCTTGAAACTACAGATTCAGGTGATGACAAGATGTGTTTGACAAATTTAATTTATTCATCTCAGAAAATATGGTCTTATTGCGATAACTTTTTCGTCTTTAAACGGTTAAAAATGTGAAAAATAAGTTGATTCTAATAATTTAAGCGGCCCGCTATAAATCCCAGCATGCATTATTTTTAGAAAACGTCACAAATTGTAGGGAATGGGGCTTTAAAGTAGTAATTTTTGTCAAACACATCTTTCCTCTTTTTAATAATCGGTTTACATGAATTCCTTGACATTCTTCTGCATGATCTTTTATTAATATCTACCAAAAGTGGATTTAATTAATTTAATTGTTTATTGTAGATGAGTAATTGCATTTTTTAATTGCATATTAGGTCTAGATTAAGCATGTAGATTTTTACATTTCTTTGGTAATAGAGACTGCTTTTATTGCTGAGCTTTATTCCACTGCACTCTCATCCCAAAGCTCTGTTTACACTATCAAACTTATAGTTTGACAAAAAAAATTGTAGTGATATGACATCATCATGTCCATATAATGGTTTTAATGGCTTTAAAGGTTTTTAATTTATATAGCACAAAATACAAATAGTCTCTATGCGCTGTTTAGCACAAGTGTAAAAATGAAAAAAGTTGATGTAAAATAAACCAGGAAAAAGCCTAATAAACCGAATAAATTGACCAAGACAACAGAAAAAAAAGTTTTTGTCACATAAAGTTTAATAGTGTAGACAGAGCTTTAGATCCAGTAGATGTGTTCAATGTTTGATACCTTACCTTCATTTACATTCACTTCAGCATGCTTTTGTAGTGTTTATTTTTATGGTGTTAGTTTTGACTCTGTGTTGCTTGGTTGATTGTGTTTGGTTAATTGTTGGAACAGCTTATTGGTGAGTATGGATTCTGGCTTGACTCCCACTCTTTTAATTATTATAATTCAATTTTAAAGGCTTAAATCACATAATCTATGCTGGTTGAATAAAATACAACTTGTATACTGTATTCTATATTTCTGTATACAGTAGAACATCTTTCGGAGTTTGTTTCTCCTGAATACAGGTTGAACATAGTGTTAAAACATGTATTACATCTTGTTCATTTTGCATAAAAGTGTTCCTGGATAGAAGAAGTTTTTATGACTTTTTTCTAACAGTACTATGTGATTAGGCCTTTAAATGAATAATGAATGTTTTTTAAAACATAATTGGCCTGTTTTGTAATTTTCTTCTTCAAAAATCAAAATTAGTGTTAAAGCCTATTAAATTATTAATGCATTTATTTTATTTTTTGGATTAAAAACCATATTTTTTTATAAAATGCAGTTAACTATCATTGCTGAAGACATGGGTGTACCACCGCTAAATGGAACAGCATCCATCTTTATTGAAATTACAAACAGAGGGGTGGAATTCTATGAACAGCCTAAATTTCTTCAACCAGAATACAGGTAGGCTACTATAATAATACAAGTGTTTTTTAAAGAAAAAAATGTATATATTTTATTAAAAGTTCAATTTTAGGAGAGTACGGTCCTATCTTGGGCTTTGAGAATCTTTTCCTATTAAAATTTAAATTTATTGTGAAATTATTTATACATGTAATATAATTGCACTGATGAAAGGCTAGTGTTGCCCGAAAGCTGTACAAATTTTTCTGGCTGTTTTTACTTTATTGTTTTGATTTAGCCTTTTGCTTATTTTATTTTGTACTCCATTGAGATCCAGACACTGATACTAACAGCATTGTCTTTTTTCCAGTAATTTGCCTTTGGATTATAATATATAATTTAACTGTTTTTATAGCGCAAATGTAACGGAGAACTCTGTAGTAAATACAACAGTGACAACAGTACAAGCACTTGCAAACCAAGGAGAAGTTCTTACATATGATATTGTTAATGGTAATGAAAATGGTAAGTGTAATTAGGTTAATATGGTAAATGTGTCTTGGTTGTTGATATGCTTGCCTTCAAATCTCATAGTTCTGGTTCAATCTCTAGTCTGGTGCTAGTCAGAAATATTATTGGATGAAGCTGTAAATCCTGTATTACCGAATTGTGTGGAGTAGCTTTGCGTCAGGGTGTTGAGTAATTGGTCAGTAGTTACAAACAATTACAATCCTGCTGGTGCAGTATCCACTCCTTGGACTCGAGTAGGGCAAAACATCTAATTACTGTATTGCCAAATTACTACAAAGTATATAGACAAAAACTAACATTTGTAATACCACTAATAGGGAATAATTTCCTTGATTAAGTTTGGTTTGGTTTGTCAATACATTGCCACACATAACCCTCATATAAAAACAACATAGACTACACTTCTTTCTGACTAAGCCTAAGATACTTTATTTCGTCCCCAAAACAAGTGGAAATAACGGTGCTTGCCTCATACAAAGTTAAATCAGTAACGGAAACACAAATATCAAAACTATTCTATCCTAAAATCATCAAGTCAAATCATCAACAAAATTGAAAAATAAGTTATGTTTAAATAAAATATAATTTAAATCAACAATCATATAATATATATAATAAAAAGAGCTCTGAATGAAACATAATTGAAATAACATAATCAATTTTTTTTTAAATTTAGGATTCTTTTGGATCAATTCTGCGAACAACATAGGAACAATCATGACAAAAACAGTGATAGATAGAGAATCAACTGCTGAATTCAGTCTCACCATTCAGGCTGTGGTTGTCACTAACAACCCAATAGAAATGAACAGTAAAAGAAAACGCAGAGCAGAAGGTATGATTCAAGATTTAATAAATAATCAAATATATAACTGAATTAAACATACTGAACAAATTATAGTATAGATAAAGTACAAAGAATTGGCTTATGAATAATTATAAGTCTTATTTAAAGCATACAAAAGTGATTTTTACAGATTGTAGCTGTAGCTTGGTGGTTGACGTGCTTGCCTTCCAATCCCAAAGTCCAGGATTCAATGCTGACCTAGTACCAGGGTTGTAACTCACGACTCTTTCAACTTCACTCCCTAAGCCTCAATTAAGACTTATTTTATAAGCACAATAAATTAGTCTATCCATCCTGTAATTGGTGAGTTACTCAATGTTGGATGCGTATAAAATAAAAAAATATTCAATTTTTGTTGTATCCCACATCAGATCTAAGTGTGACTGTTATTGTGGTAGAAGTTGGTGATATTAATGACAACCCACCAATATTTGAACAATCATTATATGTTATTGGCGTGTCAGAAGGAGCAAGCTCTGGCACTGCTATTGTAACTGTTAAGGTATGTATTATACATAAAACTAGTTAGACAAAAAAGGTTTATGTGCCCAAATATGGTAGTGATATGACATCATTGTGTCCATATATAGGAACATCACATTATTTTGTCATATAAAGTTTGATAGTGTAGACAGAGCTTAAAGAATGAGATTTACATTTTTCCTATTATGTTTTACTTTTAATTACATATAGGCAGTGGACCCAGATGCGGATAATAATATAGTAACATATTCATTGCAACCTTATTCAAGTGGCTCAGAGAATGGATTTAAACCGTTTACGATTAACGATGGCAGCGGACGTATCACAACTCTGGAGAAGTTTACCAGTGATAGTCTTGAAACTTATAAATTCACTGTCCTTGCCAGTGTAAATACACAAGAGTTTTCTGAGGCCACTGCAGATGTCTTTGTAAGTATTACATGTGATGTTACAGTGGTTTTAACCAGCCATGAGGTTGGTTGTACACAACTGTACAGAGATTTCTTAATCTTGCATTCACCATACACAATACAATTATCTATTTTGACATTTATTAAAATACCATGTACATTGCTACCCAGATGTTCATTCATTTATTACAGGCAATTATGCCCGACTTTATTTATCTGTAGGCCCATAGATCCACAAATATTATACAGTCATCGTGGACTTTTTTAAAATATAAAAATACTGTACACATCTAGAAAAATTAACATAGGCATAAATATTTGTTAGTAACTTTTTAAGTTTAAGATTACTTTTTTAAATTAATATTTAATTGTAATTAATTATTATTACAAAACTATTTCTTTGTACGTCATTGTCACCCATTCATCTAAAGTGTGTTGTTCTATCAGAAAATATACTTTTAAAAGAATTTTTTATATTTTAGGTTGCTAAAATCAATGATAATCATCGTACAATATTAGTTCTTTCCACGTCGTATGATGATGCTCTACAACATGAAATCAACAATGAGTTACAACTGGAGAATGTCCTAAATGCAGAGGTTGAGATTTTTGATATAAGGCCAAGCAGTGACCCTATTAACACTGATAATCACTTCTATGCAATTAATCGAGATACTGGGGTGCCACTAACATCAGATGAAATACAAAAGTAAGTTTGATATTGTGTTATTAAAGCCGCATCCTACATATTTTGGATCTAATTTAAGGTAAAAAACTGCATTTTATGTAAATTTAAGTACTATATGGACTTATTGCGATACTTTTTTCATCTTTAAATGGTTAAAATGTGAAATATAAGTCGATTTTAATAATTCATTTTACCCATCTACCATTAGAGAGCTGAATGTTAGCGAATGATGTGTCTTGGTTTTTGCCATTTGTTTCTGTTTTGCATTGTGTCTCAGGGCAACAATTTTCTGTTTATTTTATGCAAATGATGTAATAAATGGAATTGAATTTATTTCTAAATGTTTGTTTTCAGATTGATAGACCAAAACACTGATGTCCTGGCCGACACGATCCTGCCAGAGGGCGCCTTTTTAACAGTCATGCAACCAGAACAACAAGTCCAAACTGATGATCCGTGGCAGTTGGAATATATACTTATTATCATCTTTGCCTGCCTTCTGTTTATCTTCACATTCCTTGCTATTGTTGTTGTGTACGTTTCATGGAAAAAGTAAGTATTTTTGCAATTTAATTTTAAAATGAACATGTACATTTACATATGATATAAAATAAGTGGAATTCTTAAGCTCTGTCCACACTATCAAACTAGTGTGATGTGCCCATATATGGTAGTGATATGACATCCTGTCCATATACGGGCACGCACATCACATTTTTTGTCACATAAAGTTTGATAGTGTAGAAAGAGGTTTTAAAGGGAAGAGACTGCATACAATTACATTTTGAATAAATAATAATAGATTAAAAACCAATTTGTTATTAAATTATGGAATAAAATTGTTAATGTAAACAGACGTTTTGTATACTCTCTTAACAGAGCTTCTACAGACAGGTAAACTACACATAAATATTATCAAATTTGGGATCCTTCTTTTTAAAATTATTAATTATATCATATTATTATTTTCTGTCCTAATTTGTCTTCTCCCTGGTAAAAAAAAAAAGGCGAAATTTTACTAAAATAAAGTAATTCAGTTTGTATTGTATTTTTTAAAATTTTTCTTTCCATCCCATAAATGGCAAGTTTCTTCGTTGTGATTGTGATTAAATCAATAAATATATATAAACTAAAATAACTAAAATATATATATTTTGGTTGTGTAATCTTAAGTTGATTTCCATTTGATGTGAGTTATTTATACTCAAATCATAAAATAATAAAGTAATACTACAATACACATAATAGGAGGTGTTTAAAAATAAAACAGACAAATTTCTTATTTCTGCCTCAAAATAAAATATTTATTATACGAGTACTTTCGACCATAGGTCATCATCAGGTACTGGTTCATCCTACAGATTCAGAGATGAATTGAGTATAAAGCTCTGTCTACACTATCAAACTAGTTTGACAAAAAAGTATAATGTGCCCAAATATGGTAGTGATATTATCATTTCCATATATAGGCACATCACAATTTGTTGTCACATAAAGTTTGATAGTGTAGACAGAGCTTTATACTCAATTCATTTTTAAGCATGTTGAAAAATGTTTATTCCATATAATTTTCTTTTTTTTATTTTTCAAGTTAAAACAGAACAATTTTATAACTTATATTAATTCATATCAGTATCATAAATTGTTCTGTTTTCTGTGTAATTTACTTTAATTTAAATTATTTAGAATAGTATTATTTAAGGAAATTGGTTGGTAGCATTTTCTGTTTATTTTTCAGACGTCAAATGGAGCGTGAAAAACAAGCTAGGATGTATGTGCCAATGTACACTAACCTGACGGCAATCAACGACCCAAATGCCACAGAAATGTAAATAAACAATTGTATTAAAAAAAATTATATATATTCATTAAATATTTCACTATTTTTTACAAAAAATTAATGAATTGTAGTATTGTATAAATTTGTTTATATCCCATGTAAGGAAATCAGATAACGTATATGCTTTTGAAAGATTTGATTGGTTTTTGTATGTCAATTACATATTTTTTACAATTGTATGCATTTATTTTTTTTTTTTACACAAACATAGTCATTTTTTAAAATTTCCTTTATTTTTCTCTAAAATGAGATATTATTTCACCTTTTCCATGCCATAGGGATCTTATTCGCATTTCTGAACTTTCCAGTGATGTACATCTCAGGAGGTTAGCCCTTAATTATAAACTTGTGAATATTCAATTAAGGGTTGGACTTCATTTGCTTAGCTCCTCCCATTAACCTTCCCTGGTGTTCCTGCTATAAATTTTATTAACTTTTTTAAAAACAAAAATGCATGCTTACTAATATTGAGAATAATAAACGGTTTAAATTTATTTAATTTTTAAGTACTAATATTAATCAAATACAACAATCATTTTTAATATCTTAGATAAATTCTTATATATATATTTTTTATTAATAATTTGTCTTTTTTGTCTATCTTTTAATTATTCCTAGCTTTTCTTACACTTTACTTGTTTATTATTGATATGCACTAATGGTTTCAGGGGCATAGTAATATATGTTAATACTAATATATGTATACTATTACAAACAGATTTCTGATATTGTCATAGTGACCAACTGTTATACCACTATCACTATTTTGCTTTCATTGTTTTATCATTTTCTCTACTATTTATTTTCAATCCTTTTATTATCCTCTTAACTTCAGTATATTACAAATCTATATCTAGATATGTATCAATTGTTCATTACCTATTCCTCCCATTATCTAACTCTTCCCTGTTTCCCTTCAGCCTACACTCTCTGAATCATCGCACCCATTTTATGTGAGTTCACATTGCATGCAGTTTTCTTTGCTTGTCCAAATTCTCACAAATATTTTATGTCATTAGCATCGCACCTCTTTAAACGTATCAATATGAAAAAGTTGCTTTGTCAATAAAAATAGTTTTTTTTTACATTTTTTAAACTTGGGGGTAGTTATAATTACCTTAGTGAGTAACGCCCCAATGGTCGATTAAAAATGGATCTTTAAAATACATATAGCTGAATTTGAATTTTGAATTTCTTTATTTGGTAAAAAACAAAAACATATAAAACATAGAATATAGAAAAAACAATGCACAGATATCTTGATTACAAGGAATGCCAAGAAAAGTTAAAAACTTATTTCCACTTGGGTCCTAAAAACAAGGAACTGATAAAATTACATTGATTTTAAAGTACTATGTAAAATGTTGATATGATGCCACAAATTGTATTATGCATGGAACAAGTGTGTTGTGTTTAGGTTTAGTTGGGATTTGTCTTTATCTATAAACAAAGCAAATAAATTAACATTGCATGTCTTTAATGCCACTGGTATATTCTATGCTTGTCACACAAAGCAACTCAATTAATACTAATCTACATTCTTCTTTATTAACAAAAGCTTTTTTATTTGTTGTTCCTTAATCAAATACCCTACTAGCATTTTTTCATGATACATTAAATGTGCATGATAAATGCTTAATATTATTATATTGAAATTTACAAACATTATTACATATTTTTTGTTATGATTTCAGATCAAATCCTGTCTATTATGATGATCAGTCTGTTCAAGCGTAAGTATTGCATTAACAACATTTTTGTTATAAGAAATTTAATGTTATATAACTTGTTTATGCTGTAATTGTTTGTAAGTAGGACAGAAACCATCTAACCAATTACTCAACTCCCTGACGCAAAGCTTCTCCACAGTAGTTACAAACATTACAATGCTGTTGCAGTACCCGCTGCTTACTTGGGCTCGAATCTAACCCCTAGCCATCACCGCAAGCTTGGTGGTCTAGAGGTATTATGAATGCCAGGCTAGTGATCTGGAAGTGGTGGGTTCGAGTCACACCCAAAAATTACTTCCAAATTTTCTCAATCATGCTGGCAACATGTTTATGTTAACCCACTATCAGGTCATTTTTCCAATTAACGATATAGTATTATAGTATTATCTTTATTTGTTGCACCGTATTACAATATGTTGATTGTTGTGTATTTTAGTATGTAAGGTGGTTTAAATGATGACATTTGCATGATATTGTGCATCCATATTAGCAAATAAAAGTTGCAGGGGTTGTTGTATTTCAACACAATTTTGCATGAGTTTTAGGCCAAATTATCTGATAATTGTAGAAGAAATAAATTAACCCGTTTCAAAAACAGATTTGTAGAACCAATACAGTAGCCTACAAAGCAATTCTTAGAATCTAGTTAATTCATCATCATTTACTGTTTTTTCCTTTTTCCATTACCATCATGCACATACTATTCCATCTCATAGGAGTGAGCAGTTATTTCCAAAGTGAGTTATTCATTCATTCATTCATTTGTCTATCACTTCATGCATTTTCATTAATTTGCCGATTTCATGTTGCATTTTTCACCTTTGACACAGAATGCAAGACTCTAGCCATGTCAAGCGGAGATGATTGATGTTTGAATTATTATTCAAAATATAATTAACTTTCTGGTGTTATTTTAAAACACTTTTCTTTGAGAATATTTTTTATATTTTCTATATAAATAATATATTGTTTAGATAATTATTGTGTTGCTTGTTTTCAACAATTGGATTAGTGCGTTGTGCTTTGAAGGTATAATAATAGCACATTCAGTAAACAGGTATGCACGTCACTAAGCTTGTTATTACATGAAAGAACATTGTTTTTATTGTTTCAATCGTGATATGAATTCATACGAAAGTACATTTAGCAGACATTCAGACTATTTTTTAAAATGTTAAATATAAACATTTTTGTTTTCAAGTTCTTATGATTATCTAATTACCATATTATGTTTTAATTTTGTTTACACAGTGGCGCACCAACATTTTTAAATGCAAGACAGAACCATGTAAGTTATTATTTGAGTAAAATTTACTACTGTATATATATATATATATATATATATAAGAGTCGCTATCCAATCGAGTTCGAACAATACCATGAAAGCCCCAGTGGTCTAATGGTTAGGACATCTGCATATCAAGCAGGCGGTCCGAGTTCGAGTCTCGGTTGGGGCGGCTTTTTCTCATTCTCACAGATTTCCTCATCTTTATCGTTTCAAATTAATTAATTAAATTTCAGTATATCACCGGGCGGTTTAGAATTAATGTTCTTTGCCTGTTGTGTTTATATATGTATATATAAGTTGTGTTTATATATATATATATATATAAATTGTGTTTATATATATATATATAAGTTGTGTTTATATATATATATAAGTTGTGTTTATATGCATATAATATATTTACCGTATTTATACTGAATAAAAAAAAAAAATTATAACATTTATTATTACTAATTAATTAACATATCACTATAATGAATAACATGAACAATGATCAATTAGAAGAAATACATTGTTTTTGCTTAAAATGCTTTGAAATAAATTAATAAAATTAATTTGGAATATAAAGATCATTTTAAAAACAACAAAAACTAAAAATCAAATGAAGTTTTTAAATAGAAGGGATCCTTTCCTTGCCATGGTTCAATTACAAGTAAAAGAGTAAATCTGATAAAAGTAAAATTATTTTTATTTTATTCCAGATTCAACGTTCTCAAGCAGAAGTGTATGATAATCCAGCATGTACTATGGAAAATGGGGATGTTCATTCTCCTCAGAGGTATGTACATTTAGCCTCAAGTTGCAGATCATATTTATATTTCGCTTTTAAAGAAAATTACACATTTTGGTAAATAAGATCCTCTGTAATACTACATTGCAAAAAATATTGCTATAGACAATTACATGTAATAGAGATTTCTGTTGTTATTTTAAGTAATACCTTTATATAATTTTAGAGAGGAAACTGAATCTGAACAAGCTGATTTAGTAGGCAGTGGTCCCCCAAGTTACACAAGCGAAGAGAGGGCGACAGCTTCACCATCACACCAATACAAGTCCATATCAGAAATGCAAGACTTCACAGATGCAGCAACTCTTGAAAGAAAAGAGATGCTGTTGTATGATCCACCACATAGGGATGGCTACTCATCGTCGCCAGAGGGTCATAATGCCCCCGCAGCCCCTTCAACATCTCCACCTATGTCCACTCCAGTAACTCTGCAAGGGGTGTACGTAACCCCAGCCAAAGATGTCGAACAATATAATCCACCAACCATGTCCAGTTTTCAACCTATTGACCAACAGCCACCACCCTCCAAAATGGACACTGACAATTCGCCTCTGCCATTTGATTTACCCCCACCCCCAGAGTATCCACCACCTCCAGAGAACTATAGAGAAGATGATGAATCAAGTTATGGCAGGCCTAGTCTTAGTTCATGTACAGAAAGTGAAGAGGTAAGATTCATATGCCAATAAAGACACTTTTATTTTGCTCCATTTTGATAAATGTACTGCATATAGAAGCCCTATTAATGTTACAGCAGAAAGCCCACAATGACAAAGATTTGATAGTTGGAAATTACATTATGTTTAATGCGTGTTAATATATTTCCCCTGTGGCAACCTGTCAGATTCATTGAGAACAATATATTCAATTCTAATTGTTGAATATTGCTTTTGCTTTTAGGAAATCCTCGAACTACTGTTAAAATGTGTGGATAAAAAACAGAGTCTACATATGAAAATATAAAAACAAGAAAATTAATTAGTTAGATAATAACTATTTTTATTGGTCATTAGGCTGTTGAATTTGTCTGATTGGAAAACAAATGCATGGTAACATTTTATAAATTAAGGTTTTATTATGTAACATTAATAGGGCTCCTGTATGTATTGTTTACCTGCAGTTTGTACCTATATTCCAACCCATAACCCTCAGCTTTAATTATGATATACTGTAACGAGCAAATGCATTATTTAGTTTTTGGTAACCTGGTACTGCATTGTGATTTTTGCATACATTCTTGTAAATGTTGTGGAATTTTAACTCTAGGTTCCAACATAGGTAGTTAGTAGCACCCTAGACTCTCTTTATACCATCACTGCATTGATACTTGTTTGCATACTGTACCTATCCTCTGGTGCTAGTGAGAGTACATAATAAATCTCCATCTACACTATCAAACTAGTTTGACAAAAAAATGTGCCCAAATATGGTAGTGATATGCTTAAATATGGTAGTGATATGACATAATGTCCATATATGTGCACATCACCTTTTTTTGTTACATAAAGTTTGATAGTGTAGACAGAGCTTAAGAAGAAATATAGAGAACCATACTAATAAACATACAAGTGGTCAACGTATAGACTTAAAAATTCTGCAATATAACATGGATTTTAAACATAGAATCATTCTTTTTTTGGCATGACCTTTGGCATGACCTTTAGACATTAAACAAGCATACCATACATTGCATGGTCATTTTTATATATTTTTCATTTCCTTTCCATTTCATAAAACATAGGAATATCAACTTTAACAAATTAACAGGTATTATTATCATCATTTTATTATTAAGTGCATGTTTTATGTTGAAATATAAACTAAAGTTTATAACTTAAAAGTTGAGGTGGCAGCTATCTGGAAGTGAACTTATAGTAAATTTCGTCAATATTTGTATTTAGTTTGGATGAAGATTAACCTGCTCATCTATCTCTTTATTTTGAATGCATTTCTTTTCAATTTAATTTGCTTTATACATGGAGACTCTCTAACTTATTTCTCCATGCTTTATATTACTATGTAAAAGATCACTTTTGTACTTAAATTACTTTTTAGGATTAAACAAATCTTCTTTTCTTCTAAACTACAAAACTTACGAGGCCTTAAAGTAGAAATAAAAGCAGCCTGAATAGAAGTGCACTTTTAGTTAACAGAAATTGTAGAAATAATTTAATAACTGTCTGTCCTATTTTTAAAGATATTTCTTATATATTTTTCCTATGTTTATTTTTATTTTGCTGCATATTTTGCTTTTTTGCCTTATTTTTCATATTTTCCTTGCTGTGTTTTTGTAATCAAATCCATAATTTCAATCCTATTTTTACATTTTCGCTTAAAAACCATCTCAACTATCTTTAATGATAATTTGTTTGCCAGAGATTTTTTATTACTGAATTCAATGAGTCAGTTTTAAGAGTAGAGACATGAAATAAAAAAATGGCAAACCATCTTTTTATTGAAATATAATACTACAATAACTCCTTGAAAACAGAATCTGGGGTGGTTGGGGAAGACTGAGGCTAGACTTATACATAGGTTGTTTTGCATGGAAATTACTAAGCTCAAATCTGCAACAGAAAAATAATATAAAGTGAAACATAAATTGTATCTTTAGTATTCAGGCATTCATGGTAAAATTTAGTAAGACGCGCTTTTGCCTTCTGTATGATTAAAAGGGGAATTGCTATTTATCGAATTGGAAAGTTATATAGGACAGTCCCAGATACCATGTCCTTTACAACACAAAAGAAAAGACTAAAATTATTACTAGAACAGTTACTGAATTAAACTATATATATATACAGTAATGCATCAATTAAGGGGACACCTTGATGACCTAACAAAATTCCCCTTCATAGGGTGTCTCCTAAACTGTCGTGTTATAAAAATGTAATGCCCATTCTTTGAAAAATGTCACCTTTATAACGGTTTCCCTTATATAAAGGTCCCAAAAAGGTGTGCTAATGTATTACATGTACTACCTATCATAAGACATGCCCCTCCATTTAATTTATGCAAAAAAATATGGTAAAAACGGTTCTATTTATATTTTCATTTGCTTTACTTTACGGTATTGTTATATTTTCAGAAGCAACAAAACACCTTATACAATTCACAAGTTGGTATGATGCCACCACCTGTGCCGTTTGCATCCCAAGATCCCGTTGCCACTCCGTTCGGATCCTGGAATCCTGCAAACAATCTAAAGCTGAGGCATATTGAAAGACGGGATCCCGATAGAACAACTATTATTGCTACTTATAAAGTAAATCACAGCGTGTCTGGAAAAACAAACGAAAAACTCGACACAACGTCGATTAGCGATTCGGGCGTGAACAGTGAACACGGATCTCCTGCATCGCATTCACCACAAGAGGGCAGTTTTAGTTCCGACGAGGTTGAGTCAGTTGAAACAAAAGAACAATGGGGTGAAAATTTAGACAATGTACAGATTACAGCGTTGTGATATTGATTGACCAGTGGATGATGGATGCTTTAATCTCTTATTAATTATGTATTTAATATTAATTCTGAATAAATTGCATCCTTTCAGTTCTTATGATACAATGATTAATTCATTAATTTCAATAACTAGTATTTAGGTTTATAATTTATTAATTGATGATGGTCAAACTACAAATATTGATTACACGCAAACACTAGTGTAGTTTCGCACACACTTGTCAAGTTAGTGTTTTTGTAAAAAATTAAATATAGAAAGCATGTTTACATTTTAACTATAATATGTATTGTGTTTCAGATACAGTAGAACCACTATTAAGAGGATACATTTAAAGTTCTGTCTACACTATCAGACTTTATGTGATGTGCCCAAATATGGAAGTGATATGCACAAATATGGTAGTGCTATGACATTATCATGTCCATTTATGGGCGCATCACATTTTTTTGTCACATAAAGTGTGATAGTGTAGACAGAGCTTAAGCCCAACAAGTGTCCCCTGAATAGTAGTGTCCCCTGAATAGAAGTGTCCCCTGAATAGTAGTGTCCCCTGAATAGAAGTGTCCCCTGAATAGTAGTGTCCCCTGAATAGAGGTTGGTTGTATAGTTATATATACATATATATACATATTGCCCCTTGTTCATTTCACATCCAAGTGTCCCTCTAATAGCGTTCTACTGTGTGTACATTCAATTGATGGCAGCTACTGAAAGTTATATTTTAAAACAATATTTAATTTACAGAGTACAGTATTTAAGTTGTTTAATTTATTTCATCATATAAATGTTAATTGAAAGTGCAATTAAAATTTTGTCCAAATTTATATTATGAAATCTTCCATCCATTGTAATAATTATTTATTATAAAATTAATCATTATATTATTATCCACATTAAAAGCTGTATGGCTTTGTGTTATTATATTTTGAAAGAGTGAATTCAATTTCATATATAGTCCTAATAATTATAAGACATTTATTTATTATTTATTATTTATAGTATTTAATAAAAAAAAAACACAATACATTCCAAAAATCAAATGAAATTTCTGATTTTTAAAATATTAAAGTAGTGTGAAAAGGACAAATGCAGCTAAAAATGAGATTGTATATTTATAAAACATCTATTACCTTGATAATAATTAAATAAAATAATTTGCTAAAAACATTTTGAATACTTTTTATTAATGTAATATAATATTTGTATTACCAAGTTGCTATTTAAAATGATATGCGAATACACAATATTTTGAATAGCTATATGATATATTATTATTGTTTTATCCTATTTATTTAAGTGAAAATATATTCAATTTGCTGACAACTCTATAATAATTCTTTACATATACAAATAGAACCACTTTGGGTTCCAAAGGCGTTGACCATCAATTTGTTGTTGTTTCACACTGTGTCCCCTTAATATGGGTGTTCCAAAGGAGCGGTTCTAGTCTAAAGGTACATTCATACACGGAGTAGTTCAATTCAAATTAAATCATCTTTCGTTCGTAAATCATCTGTGAAATGTACAGTACCTCCGATCCAGTTTTCTTCGTTTTAGTAAAATGTATTTGTTGGGTTAAGCCTCAAGTTGGATCAGCTCCCTGGTTGGATCTAGACGACCAACTGATAGGGTTAATTGCTGGGGGTCTAAAATAATGGTGGGGTGCGCTGGGGGTCTAAAATAATGGTGGGGTGTGCTGGGGGTCTAAAATAATGGTGGGGTGTGCTGGGGGTCTAAAATAATGGTGGGGTGTGCTGGGGGTCTAAAATAATGGTGGGGTGTGCTGGGGGTCTAAAATAATGGTGGGGTGTGCTGGGGGTCTAAAATAATGGTGGGGTGTGTTGGGGGTCTAAAATGATGGATTTCAATGAGGAGGGTCCATAATGATGGGTTTTGCTGGGGGTAAAAAGATGGGGGTTTGTTAAAAAATGAGGTTACTAGGGCTCTAGCATGATGAGATTCGCTGCAGGTCTAAAATAATGCGGTGCGTGCTGGGGTTTACCTATACTACTGTTGGCATTTTTTTCAAAGTTTGCGAAAATAGTGATGCCATTCGATATAGCCCTACATACTTATTCTTGCAGTTTGTAATAGGTACTTTTAAATATCCCCCTTTCCCCAACACTCTCTCCCATCCTCTCAGCCCGCCCCCCCCCCCCCCCCCCCCCCCCCATTCAAGAATATCTGAAGTGGTGATTTAATGGATCAAACATGTGTGCCTTATATAATATTTAATAATAATATTATTACAAAATTATGAAGTAACTTTAGTCTCACGTTATAAATATGAGGCACCAAATGTATCCTATTTCAATGAGTTGTTATATTTAGTTTTTTTTCTCGATTTTTTAAAAATTATTTTGTTTTTACATAATCTTGTGAATTTTATAAATGCAATTTAAAATAATGTAATATATGGTTAGCAATTATAAAGTGTATAATATTTCCTTTATTTTATATTAAACTGCGAACTGTATAGTTAGCAGCAGTCGAGTAGTAACATTAGATTTTATTACATACAGTAGACCTACATTTTGAGTAAGAAACTTTATTATTAATTTCTTATATTCACGTTTTACGCACAAACAGTTTGTGATGACGCGTCAATAATTGTTAAATACGTCATTAAAGTGTTGTTTGCTAAACGTGTTTGATGCTTTGATGCGTCAAAATTGGTTGCTCATACGAAACGCGTGTAGAGATGAATAAGAAACGCTATATTGCGTCAACATTGGTTACTCATTCGAAACGCGTGTAGAGATGAATAAGAAAACGCTATATTGCGTCAGCATTTGTTACTCATTCGAAACGCGTGAAGAGCAAACGAGGAGCCCGGATTCAAATTTGAAAGTTGTGTCAATCAAATTAGTAATTCGATTTTTATTTGTTGATGACATAATGGTTGTTTTAATTTTGAAATATTGATGATCGGACATGATCGTGCGTGTAGTTCGTTCTATAGGCCTATTATTACCCAAGTATATCCAAGGTGGATTCACGGGTTTGGGAGTTGTCGAAGGCTGGATGAATGATGACTGAACGATGGGGAAACTTCGAAGTTCGTTTTTTGTTTCATTTCATTTGTTTCAAGTTTTGAATCATATATGCGCCTTTCTACCGTCTACTTCACAGATGATCATGGTCTAAAGCTCAAACTTTATGTGACAAAACAATGTGATGTGCCCATATATTGACATGATGATGTCATATAACTACCATATTTGAGCATATCACTACCATATTTGGGCACATCAAACTAGTGTGATAGTGTAAACAGAGCTTAATGTTAGCGCACATGCCAAAGTCGTTGGTTCAAGTATTTTAATTCAGTTGACTAGTCTAAGTACTTGAAAAATCAGCGAAAGTTTTATAAATAAACAATTACAAATCCTATCCCACCAATTGATTACGTTAGTTGGCATAGGTTTGTTGCAATGTATTATTGTAGAAATATGTGTTTCCAATTGATTTGAACACAAATTATTTATCTATATAAAGTTACAATACTTTTATTTAAAAAATCAATTTGAGATTGGTCCATTAAATTGTTTGTCTACTGATAAGTTTTTGTATGGTTTATTTTGTTGTAATTGTTTGCTTTGATTTCAGGTATTTACTTTTTTTTTACTTGGCTGAACCTAACGTATGCGCTACTTGACGTTGGCATTCAGAATTCGGTTTCTGTAAGATCAAATATAATGTTGGGTCGTTTCAATTTGAAAACAGTGGCAACAATTCAGTGGAACAACAGAAAAATAACCACAGCGCCACCTATTTTAACCGACGGACCAACTCGAGAGAGTTGCACGTCACGCGCGGTTATTTAACTATGGCGCGCCAAGCTGTCATTTATTCATAAATAAATTTAACCTATCAGGGAGAATGGGTTATAATTATCCCGATATTTTTTCCAAAATTGTTAAAACCGTGTTTCCACAAAATATATAGGCCTACAATTTAACGTCTATCTTTTTTTCTGTGAAAAAAAATAAATTGGGGGTTTTTTACGCGCCCGTCATACGCTGAACAAAAATGCCTACTAAATAAATGCACAAGGTTCCCTAATTCCTGGAGAGTAGGCCTACCACGTATAAAAAACATCCACGTATTCTACCGTATTTATTATTATTCAACACTGAGGATGTATATGTAAATAGACATTTCTCTGATATAGGAGGTCTACATGAGAGCTTGAAATTGCTCCCGAATTCCGTTCACAAAACCTAAAGCGTGGTTTTCCACTAGGACGCAACGCAAGGACGTACGTGTACAACGCAAGCGAGTTGACCCATAACAAGCCACTGTTCGAATAATCCATCGCTTGTGATTGGTAAAATCTACGTTGCGTTAAGCCGATTTTCCACTAGGCGAATTTGTTCGCGCGAATCAAAAGCGCCAGCTCATACGCATGCGTATTTACGTTTCCATCTTCCAAATCCCTCTATACGCATGCGTATAAGATGACGCTCTCGATTCGCGCGAACAAATTCGCTTAGTGGAAAATCAGCTTTACGTCCTTGCGTTGTGTCGCTAGTTGAACCACGCTTTACACGCGCGTTATTTACCCGGTAAACGCACTTACGCCACGAGTCTATGGTTATTATCTTGTTGCTACGGAAACGCACTTAGAGCAGGATTTAAGTTCCATGTGTGACGTGTACAGTGTCTTACTAACTATACTAACGCATAGATCATTCTCAATACGAACAATAATTTAAAAGAATCAAAGGCTTTATTTCATAAGTAAACCATCCTAATTTAAATATTCCGAAAATAAAAGCAAACAACATGAGACTGCTGCTCTTTCAGTGAACCCGTGGGATTATGCCAATATAATCATGCTAATACGACTAGTCCTTGTATTATTTTCTCATTTATATAATTTTCAACATGATCAATTTGATGGTGAAATATAATAATATTAAAAATGTAACTTATTTGACTGGAATATGATGTCATAATTATATTTATCTATTTTTAATGTGGAATGTCGAAAAATAAGTTTTATTATTCGTGAAATTTCATTCATTACATCGTTATGACTTTATAATCATTCATTTAGCGTGATAACACGCATTGTTTGAAATAGGGCTTTGTCAATCGGGTGGAATTGAATCATACTTGTTTACTGCGTACTACGACCAGTTATTTTACCGGAATTGCGCATATTTGCATATGAATAGTGGAGGCAATTTCACACTAAACTCTCCGCCGCCAGCCAGCAGAAATCCTTGTTTATGTTCATACGCTGCACAAAGGGAGCCATATTGTGCGATCGTAACATAGATAAATCGCAAAAACCGGTCCATTTTTATCAAGGAAACTACTTTTGTGATATTTTATTAGCACATGGTGTGAAGGAGGCAGAGGGAATGGAAAGCTGACCAGGCAGAATGGACCATTTGGGATGGATGTGTATCCTCCTCTTTCTCAATGTTACGCGACCAATTTCCTGTGACGGCGGAGGTGAGTGAACTTCAGTCTGTTTCGGAAGTGTGGGGCTGAACTTTAATGGAGGTTTTAAGTGTTTAGTTTGACTTAAATTTATTAGATGGTATGAGTGAATAATTAAATAGTCAACATGGCTAACAGGTCTGCCTCCTACCTGTAATTCTAATTCAAGTTAATTACGTTATTATTTATATATAAAAAAGTGTATAAACGGTGGTCGAAAAAAGGGCGCTAGTTCCGTTTCGCACCTGTCACTTATTTCGATTCAAAATTTGTTAAGTAACTTTATCGTGAGTACCACACCTTAAAATTAGGCCTCAACAATACTTTTATGAAGGATATCACACAAAAAGTAACAAATAAATCCTTTAAATTGATGAATTTACAGACGTGTTTCTCGCACATCGGTTCGTGAATTTCGCATACTCCATGTTCAATGTTGTTGTTTCTATGGAGCGCCAAAAGAGCAATCATAATAGAGGGTTAAAAACTCGGTATAATGCGTATATTTAATGCATTTATTGGTGAAAATTACGTTCAATTTTAACATATTTTGTCAATGTCAATGCAAAAAAAATGTTACTGTTGATACTGTACATGGTTTTCGCAGTTTTCGTTAATATTTAAGAATGAAAATCGACAAATTCATCATCATAATTACACTCTTAGTCTTAGGCCTAGGCTAGGTAGTGATGCTGATTTAGGCCTAGGGTCGACGGTTGATATTTGAAAACAGCACATTATTAGCAGTAAAATGTTACAGCATTTTTATTGACAAAATATATTAAAATTAAACGTGTATTTCAATAATCGATGCATTAACAGAAGACGCATTTCACTGAGTTTTTAACCATCTATTATATTTGCTCTTTTGGCGCTCCATAGAAACGAAAATAGTGAACTTCGAGGATGCTAAATTCGCGAACGGTATGCGAGAAACATGTCTGTAAAATCATCAATTTAAAGGATTTATTTGTTGCTTTTTATGTGATTCTTCTTCATAAAAGTACTTATGAGGCCCAATTTTAAGGTGTGGTATCCACAATAAGTTACTTAACAAGCTTGGAGTCAAAAGGAAGTCGAAATAAAAACAGGTGCGAAACGGAACTAGCGCCGAAAAAAGTCAGTCGAAACTAACAAGTTAAGTAGGCCTGTGGATGGCTCGCCACCACAGTGCGGTTACAGAACAAAACTTTGGTATACATGGTGTACACTCGCTTTAAAAACACTTGACATAGTCTAGGAATTGTTTTTCTTCGTAATAATTAGTTATCCGCTTGGTATACCAAGCGGATAACTCCTTGTAATTGTATGAGATCAATATTTTTTTTCTGTATTATTCTTCTTTCCTTCCTTCCTTTTTGTGAGTCGTGTTCCTCTAAAATGTGTAAACATAACATTTCATAACTTTGACAACATATGGGCATTTACGTGAAGTTGTGCACCTCCTATTTTTGAATGACGTCATAGTTGCGCAACGTGACTTATGCGCAATTTTATGAATTTCAATGATTGATCATAGATTAAAAACCAAAAGTCATTTAGTATTGACACTTTGACAAAATTTAAGTCATATCAGGGGCAAACTTTCTACGGATTAAAAATGGCATGTTTGACAAGAAGTTACGCGCGCACGCGCATTTAAAATTTCAAAATGCGCAAAATTAATTTCTAATCAACTTTTTACGCGTTTCTTGTCATTTTGAGCATGTCAAAAATTCCCACGGGCGCGCAATTTTTTATGCGCGCGGTGCGCACATAGCGTTAAAAACATATTTTTTTCTCTTGAATTATATTTTTCAAGCCTTTCCCAGTGATTTTGAAAACAATTTAGACCTTTTCCAGTTTAAATAACGCCATACGAACACGTTGAATTAGACAATTCGTGCGCGTTTTTTATGAAAAAGCTTAAAAAATCGTCAAAATTATGTCTTTTTTTAAACAGTCATAGTTTCTAAAGTAAACCGTTAACCGTTTATTTTTATTACAAAATCTAGAAGTTGATGAGTTGTAGATATCGGATCATGCATCAATAAGGCTAAAAAAACATTGTGACGTCATCGTATGGCCACACGAATGTAAAATATAGGATTTTTGTCTCTTTCGTTATTGCTCATCACATTCAATGGAGCGCATCGCGCTTATCTGTATTCCTTTTTCTCCTACATTTATATATTGTGTAGGTCAATCAACTTTCTTTAGCATGAGATAAAAATATTTTAATTTTTATGACGTCATCATGCCTAAAAATTTTAATTACGTGGGTCATTAATTTCATCTTTACAGTAAATTTTAATCTGTAATAGCTCGTAAGAATAAAATGTGATAATCACGATTAAAACGTTTTCTGGAAGCTATTGGATTGTAGATACGAATTCATGTAAACATTTTGCCAATCGGATGTTGTGACGTCATCATATGGCCAGTTGAATAAAAAAAGTCGTATTTTGATATTTTGCGTAATAGTTCATCACATTTAAAAGGGTGCGCATCTATATTTTACGTATTCAAATTTCTTCTACACGTTAATATGTTGTTCCTGAGATAATTTCCTTTTGAAATTGCTATCTAAGTGTTTCATTTTGATACCGTCGCCATGTTAAAAATTGGAATAAATGGCGGGTCCCGTAATTTCACCTATTCTACACTGTATGTAATATGTATACAGCTTATACTGTTTGCATGTATATACTATATGACACAAAATTCAGCACTAACAGCATGTCATATTCTTCAGTTCTTGTCATAATGCCATAATCTTTATCTGTGTGCAATATTCCAACGTATGACGTGCACGTGGCGTTTGTCGTGGTGCGGATAACTAACTCGTCAAAGTGACGAGTTTCATGTCTAGTTTTTTCTTATTTCTTTCTCCCTCATTTTTGTGTCTCACGTATCTCAAAAACTTGTAAACATAACATTTCATAACTTTGTCAACATATGGGCATTTACGTGAAGTTGTGCACCTCCTATTTTTGAATGACGTCAGAGTTGCGCAACGTGACTTACGCGCAATTTTATGAATTTCAATGATTGATTATAGATTAAAAACCAAAAGTCATTTAGTATTGACACTTTGACAAAATTTAAGTCATATCAGGGGCAAACTTTCTACGGATTAAAAATGGCATGTTTCACAAGAAGTTACGCGCGCACGCGCATTTAAAATTTCAAAATGCGCAAAATTAATTTCTAATCAACTTTTTATGCGTTTCTTGTCATTTTGAGCATGTCAAAAATTCCCACGGGCGCGCAATTTTTTACGCACGCGGTGCGCACGTAGCGTTAAAAACATATTTTTTTCTCTTGAATTATATTTTTCAAGTCTTTCCTAGTAATTTTGAAAACAATTTAGACCTTTTCCAGTTTAAATAACGCCATACGAACACGTTAAATAAGACAATTCGTGCGCGTTTTTTATGAAAAAGCTTAAAAAATCGTCAAAATTATGTCTTTTTTTAAACAGTCATAGTTTCTAAAGTAAACCGTGAACCGTTTATTTTTATTACAAAATCTAGAAGTTGATGAGTTGTAGATATCGGATCATGCATCGATAAGGCTAAAAAAACATTGTAACGTCATCGTATGGCCACACGAATGTAAAATATAGGATTTTTGTCTCTTTCGTTATTGCTCATCACATTCAATGGAGCGCATCACGCTTATCTGTATTCCTTTTTCTCCTAAATTTATATATTGTGTAGGTCAATCAACTTTCTTTAGCATGAGATAAAAATATTTTAATTTTTATGACGTCATCATGCCTAAAAATTTTAATTACATGGGTCATTAATTTCATCTTTACAGTAAATTTTAATCTGTAATAGCTCGTAAGAATAAAATGTGATAATCACGATTAAAACGTTTTCTGGAAGCTATTGGATTGTAGATACGAATTCATGTAAACATTTTGCCAATCGGATGTTGTGACGTCATCATATGGCCAGTTGAATAAAAAAAGTCGTATTTTCATATTTTGCGTAATAGTTCATCACATTTAAAAGGGTGCGCATCTATATTTTACGTATTCAAATTTCTTCTACACGTTAATATGTTGTTCCTGAGATAATTTCCTTCAGAAATTGCTATTTAAGTGTTTCATTTTGATACCGTCGCCATGTTAAAAATTGGAATATATGGCGGGTCCCGTAATTTCACCTATTCTACACTGTATGTAATATGTATACAGATTATACTGTTTGCATGTATATACTATATGACACAAATTGACAGAATTCAGCACTAACAGCATATCATATTCTTCAGTTCTTGTCATAATGCCATAATCTTTATCTGTGTGCAATATTCCAACGTATGACGTGCACGTGGCGTTTGTCGTTGTGCGGATAACTAACTCGTCAAAGTGACGAGTTTCATGTCTAGTTTTATTATTGTGTTAATACTGATATTAAATTTGATGATTTTATTTCCACAGAAAGCAAAAATTAAATCAAATGTTATATTGGGGATTCACCACACCTACCTGGGACCCACCCACTAAATCTTTCACCTTATCTTTACAATACAATCACATCAAATAGGGTGTTGCCAACAATTATATAATGGCATACTTACTTGGGGTTAGCAGCCCCACCCTGGACACTTGTAAGACTCCATGGCAAAGGTTTGGGAAAGCAAAAGTCTAATTTTAGATATTGAACAATGAAAAAGAAGCCACTTGGAGAACAAATCTTTGTGTATATATAGCAATAACAAATTGCATAAAAAATGAGTGCATCAAACATTGAATTAAATCCAATGAATGATGACAGGAGATATTACGAAAGTACAAAATATTGTGCACTGTCGCCAAAGAATGAATAATACTAACAATAATAATTTTTGTTAAAATAAAATAATTTAATTTGAAAAATTATTTTGTATACTTACAGTTGGACCATACAATGACCATGAACTTATAAATTATCTTATCATTATATAATGAAAAACAAAGATATAAAACATAAGTTAGAGTTTTATGTTGGCAGTTAATGTTCATTACTAATGCTGGTATTATAATGATGCTTTGCTAGTAGTTTGTAGTGTTAGTAGATTTCTAAAATAGCCTGCCAATAAACTAATAATAGAAAGACTGAGTTACTATTCTGTTTTTAGGGTGGGTTACTAAAGATTAGGGATTACTATAGAATAGTGGGTTAGCCCTACTATTATAAAACAAGTAAGTTACACATTATTTTATTTAACTTTATTTAAAAAAAGCTAGATGAACTTGGCTATATATAGTTTAGTCATTTACATTACATTAATGCTATTCGTAGAGTGAAGATGTGTTAATTGTTAAATTTGACCAGAAAGTGTTTTTTGCACTTTTTGTAACCTCCCGAAGAATGAATAACATATGACCAAGCTACAGTATTAAAAACTATTGTCTGCATACTGTACATCTCATAGACTCTCTTCTCCCAGACGTGCTTTGGTGTCTGAGCATGCCAAGTCCGAGTTTACAAATTCCAATTTGTTTCGGCCTTAGTACTATAGCTTCCGCGTGATACAGTTTCCTAATGTGTCCGTCCGTTGAACATAACTGCCTAGGCGTGGCGCGATAAGTTATAAGATGTTGGTTGCCATAAAATAAAGAAAGTCCAACCTGTGCTTAACATGGCAAATTATGTAACAAGGCCTTTCATTGATGCTTAATAAAGCTCCATCTACACTATCAATGTGACAAACAAAGGTGTCCATATATGGACACGATGATACCATATTTGGGCATATCACCACCATATTTGGGCACATCACACTAGTTTGCTAGTGTAGACAGAGCTTAATAGATGTTTCAATGTAAAAGGCTTAGTTAAAATAACACAGCTGTGCTCAGGGGATTGATCGCTGCAATTGGATAATTATCTTTAAATTAAAATACATCATTTATGGTTATAACAATGATATATGAAACTGTGTCAAGACGATGAAAAAAGTTGCCTATCTGGGTCTGGCTTTCTTCCTAAAAATTTGAGACAAAAGTGATGAATTAAACACAAGTGTGCAGTAAAACCATAATATACAGTAATATGAGAGAGCATCCATATCACTCATGCATCTATTTTATACATTTAACAATGAATGAATGAACCGAGTACAGTTCAAATTTTTACTGATTTTTCGTCTTTGAATATTTTTATTTTAAACAAATATGTTATTATTGCAATATTTAGTTAATGGTAGTTTTCAATTATATTGATCTTGACAAGCGTGAAATGCCACCTACTGGTATTGGGGAGTTTATCGTAATTGTGAAACAGACACGTGCCAGCCAAATTAGGACATTTGGAAATAATTGAAATACACTACTGTACATTTTAGTAATTACTGTCAACTATGGATAATCCTAATGTATCCCAATTTCAAAATTATAAGATTCCTTGTAATATTATATTATTTTTTTTAGGAGTTAAAATCCATGGATTCGCGCTGCTCATTTAGGCATTTATATTCAAGAGAACGGAAGCATTAGGAAACAGTTACCATGCGGTACATCGTTTACTACGGCTAAAAAAAATTTGATATTTGGAAACTCGGACGTCTGGAAAAAGAACATTTGCTAATAAATATTTATATTGTAGACGGTAGTTATTGTGAGATGAGCGCCATTTTTTGTAAGAAATTCTAGCAAATTTCTAAGATTTTATAAGATTAGGAGGCCAAAATAATTGAGAGACCAAACAGTGGTTTACTGAAGATGTTGTCAGTGTACTGTACTTCGATTTTATTTTTTGATTTTTTTCTTTATTGCTTATTTTTCGGTTATTTCCCATTTATAATGTGAATACAAATACCCAAGGGGTAAATAAACTGGGTTGAGGACAGCACCACTATTGTACTTAAGCAATCTTTATGAAGATTTAGTTTTAGTTAAGTTATGGTTGAGTGCCAAGATGTTTAAACAGAACAAAGAGGTTATAAAAAGATTCTTGGAGTGGGAGTAAGTTGAAAGTGTAGCAAAGCATTTTTACACAAAACTTTAAACTTTCAATCCATAAATAATGTTTAAAAAACAGTAGACAGATAAATCATGAAATGTAATTGAAATAAGAGTTTTGTGAATAAAGTCCAAATCTGGTTTGTCAATTAAAACATAGTTGATGAATTTCTAAAGGAAGATCACTAATTGTGGGAAAAATAGACCATGCATAAAATTAATCCAGAAAATGTTGTTGTTATTCTTGTTTAGTCTTTTGTATGTAGATAATATTATCTGTGTTGTTGATACAGATCCTGGCTGTAATTTGTTTGTTGGTTTTCAATGCATATCTAATATGTATTGAGCCATAAATCGTGCGTGTGTTTCACCTCTAGAAATCCCCATGTGGTGAGATTGTTGGATAAACAAGTTTGTGTATCAGGCACAGATTGTAGTAAACAGCAGGCTCATAGTCAAGTAGCAAAGTCGGCAAATTCCTTTGCTTTTGTACTGAGCTGAATGAATGACAAAAGCAGATGAAAAAGTATTTCTGTTTCACTAGGCTATTTCACATATTTCTTGTCTACAGCAAACATTGTTATAGGTCCAATCGAATTATGATTTATTGTAATAATAATATTGACTGTCAAAAAATACTTTTAAATTGTGGACAGATAACTGAAACATATTACTATAGTACTTACAGGAGGTACTGTATAGTAAATTATTCACTAAGATTCTCAACGACGATCTACACATGACAATATCAGCGTATATACAGTATGTATCACATGTGATGCCTGTATCGTGGAGGGTTTAGTACAGGCATCACATGTGACACTATATCATGGAGGTTTTCTTTCCTTCAGTATGATACTGGGTAAATGAAATTGATTTGTGATGATTTAAGCTTTCAGTTGCATTCAGTTGGGAATTTGTAAAATGTTAGAAAAAAATAAAATAATACTCTATCTGTTTGTAAACAATAATTTTAACATGCTGCCAAGTTTATATGTCACCTTTTAACAGTTTATACTAGAATGATATTTTACATTGCAGCTAGAAATTCTTTGCGTTTGATTATAAAAAGGGTTATAATTGTCTTCTTTAGCCTCACCCGGTCCAGTAAAGTCTTTGACAACGCAAGCCACTCAAATTGATTCAGGTGTTAAAACTCCAGATAAGAAAAATGGAACACCAGGACCAGGTGGTAGCCAGCCTGCCGGCGTGTATATTTCAGAAATGCCAAGTCTTTCATGTAAGTGATTTTTAAATCTTTACAAGTGACCTGCAAAGGTGTGCTCACAGAGTTGATCAGGATGTAGGAAAAGAGGATGGAGAAAAAGGGGGATGGAGAAAAAGGGGGATGGAGAAAAGGGGGATGGAGAAAAAGGGGGATGGAGAAAAAGGGGGATGGAGAAAAGGAGGGTTAAGAAAAGGAGGGTTAAGGAAATACATATTGTATACGGTCAGTGTCAGTCAAAGGTACAGGCTTTGATAGGTTCATATGTCACAGAATTTGCATATGTTTGCTATGTTTCATATTCATTTTTTAAGTTGCCACCATTTAATTTTAATAAAAAAAAAATGATTCTGAATACATTTCTTCAAGCAGCACCAGTGTTTGTCAAGCATCCTGAGAATAATACCAAAACAGTTCTAGCGGGGCAGAACATTACTTATCACTGTCAAGTGGCGCAAACCCCAGAGGTCATAGAAATATGGTGGGAACACAACGGGGAGCGCATTCTAACAAGACAGAGAGAAAAACTGAAGCTTTCTTTACTGAATGTCACTTTAGAAGATTCAGGAAAGTACCAGTGTCTAGCTAGGAATAATTATGGCACTGTGAAATCGGATATGGTGCTACTTACAGTAAATAGTGAGTACTCTTCAATATTTTACGCACGGTGGTATGTTTTAAAAATTAATATCCAGTAATGTTGAATTACTAATTACAGATTAGAAATAAAAGACTGCTTTCTATAAAGTTTTGGAATATGATGAATTTGGAAAGTGAAAACTTCTGATATCGTGACTTATCCATAAACCTAGACTTTGACTTCCTTTCTAATCACCCTTATTGGACCACTATAAGGGCTGTTCAGACTTAGATATTTACCTGGGTAAGTTGGTTCCTACCCATCAATGTTTAACAGCAATTACTGTGTCCAATTTGTAACCCGGCTGAATAACTAAATCTAAATTCACATTCATTTATTTATTATATAATTATATAATCATTTATATTATAAATTTGTTTAAAGTTAAGTAAACATAACATAGGCCACAGTATTACAATAATAATGATTTGTAATCCTAGATATTTTAATGTCCTCTACTAAATTAAATTTACACCAAGTTGAATAACCTTACTGCAGTGCTTGCTGTTGCGGCAATAATTTTTTAACAAGAGGCAATTGATGATTGAAGTGTTAGCTGAGGTGTGTTCCGTTTCCCAGCCCTTTACTTGCAAAGATTTAACAATAAACCAGCAGGTACCGCACTAAACAATACCATTTTTATTATCTCCTGTGGTTTCTGTAATGTGTTTTTCACAAATTCCAATACCTAAAAGACATATTTAGACTGCCATACCTTTGGAATGTTTATTTTTGACATGTTAACTGTCGTTGGACTCTAAACATTACAGAATCGTCTTTTATCATTTACGATGTTTTGTGCTAAGAATATCTTGGGACAACAAAACAAAGCAATAAAATGCTAAACTCATTCATAAGAAAATAAAAGCTTTCTAAACAAGATGATATAAAAGTCTTATAAGGAAAGATTGATGGCCTAAGAAGACTAGGTTATCATAGTTTTACCGATAAGACCTTGCAAGAATATACAAACCAAAATATGTGGAGTGCAATGTTCTCCAAATTTAGAAATTAATTCTGGACAAATGAAGTAGCGATTGCTATGATATAAGACTGTGGCAGATCAGGGGAGGATTTAGAGGGGGCCCAGCCGGCTCAGGCCGCCTCTAAATATCGCAAATTGTAATGCAATAGATAGTACATCAAATTAAGTTCAGCACTTCATTTCACTACTTTCAGATCTGCCACCCCCCCCCCCCCCCCCCCTATTTCATAATCTTGGATCTGCCACTGAAGATCAAGGATATGTTGATGGCAAAACTGGTAGAGCACTGGAGTGTCATCACATTAGGCTGATAGTTTATATCTCCTGTACTGTAATAGAACTGCATACTAAAACTATAATATTAGCTAATTATGCTGTGCAGTTAATGTACTGTACAAGCCATTCAGGATTTTATGACCATTTTACTTAACTGTTTAACATAAAAGAAGTCAATTTTAGCACTTTTTTCTCCTTTTTTAAACATCTTCTATAGATTTTCATGCCATACATTTGTACATTTTGGAAAGATATTGATAACTCAAAAACATCATTTATCTGGTCAGGTGTTTGCCCTACTGGGACGCAATTGTAATTATTACTGTATATATTAGAATATATTGTAATTCTTGGGTGGGACTAGAATCACTTACTTTTTTTCGCAGTAATTAGTATAATTCAGAGTATGGTAAACATCTGACCAATTATCTTGGCTCCCTGACACAAACCAACTTCTACAGTTACATAATTATTTCAATGCGTTTTTTTTTATTTATTTACATTTTTTTTTAATATCTAAATCTATAAATGTTTACACATTGATTTAAAACAAATGTTGTATCATTATATGTCATAACATGAATTACTTACTATTAGGCAATGTTGTTTTTAATGAATAGTGCCAGCAACAATAATCAAAGGTCCTGGCTTCAACAATGTAGAATATGGCAAGAAAGTCAACCTAACATGTGATGTGATTGGATATCCAAAACCAAAAATTACTTGGAAAGAAAGAGGAAGTTTTGTAAGTTCAAACTATCATATTACTTATTTAATTGATAAATGCTACACACATGAAGGGGTGGGAGGAGGGGCGGAAGAGAGGAAGCAAGGTGGTGTTTTCATCAACTCCCCCAAATGTCGATTGTTCTTGTGAATGTGTTAATTGACTTGTATGATATAAATTAAAGGAGTCAAATTTCGACAGAAAGTTAGAACCATAACCCAAATTGGTGCCATGATCGAACATGTTACCCTTTGTGTTTCTTAATCACTCTACCACATTATAACCAAATAAATATGAATTGATATATTCCTTGAAAGCTTTTCATTAGATTGCTTTTGCAGATGTAACAATGTTGATAATTTAATTCATAAATGTAAAAGCATGCAAATGTATACTTTTTTTTCATAACAGACCTATGAATAGTATGTCATTTTATATATGATTTTATATTTAATTTTATATTAAAGAAAATGGATTACAGCACCGGAAAACCATATAATAAACCTTATCTGATAGTGACTGCTGTGGGGCCAATAAACTATACATGTGTTGCAGAGAACAAGATCCGGATCAGTTCTACTAGAGAATTGAGGAGCTTTGTGGAGAAAGTCGGTGTTATCAAGATCTCTGATCGTCCCGAGTAAGTATTTGGTAGTGGACGGCGAAAGTAAGGCCTGGAATTACATGTAGCTACATGTAGCTACATGAATAACTAGATTTGAACTCGTCACTTTGACGAGTTCGGGTTATCCGCGCAAACGCAACATGCACATACTTAACTATATGAACCTCGACAATTATTATGCCATCCTATGTCATGAAATAAATATGTTTACAGTGCTGAATTGTACCTATTATGTAGCATACACCATATTACAGTATTTTACAAAATAAACTGTATATGTTGTGTAGCATAGACAAAATTACGAGACCCATCTTTTAAATCCAATTTTTAACACGATGACGTCATAAAATTGACATATAAAGATAACAATTTTAGAAGATAATTATCTAAAAATTTACATTAAAAGAAATTTGAAGAATTTTGGCAACGTAAAAGTGAGATGCGCTCTCGTTTAAACGCAATGAACTTTTACGCAAGAGATGAAAATATGACTTTTTGAATTCAACTGGCCATATGATGACGTCACAACATCTGATTGGCAAAATATTCACATCAATTCGTATCTACAATCCAATAGCTTCCAGAAAACGTTTTAATCATGATTATCACTTTTTATTCTGACGAGCTATAACAGATTGAAATTTACTGTAAAGATGAAAATAAGTGACCCACGTTATTTACGTTTTTAGACATGATGACGTCATAAAAATTAAAATATTTTTAATTCATGCGAAAGATAGTTGATTAACGTAGACAATATTAAAATTTCGGGGGAAATGGAATATGTATAACCGAGAAGCGCTTTGTTGAATTTGATGAGCAATAACGAAAGAGTAAAAAATCCTATATTTTACATTCGTGTGGCCATACGATGACGTCATAACATCCGAGTGGTAAAGGTTCTGCATGAATTCATATCTACAACATATCTGCTTACATATTAAATTAAAAAAATTGGCTTAATTTTGACAAAATGTTGTCACTTTTGCAACTAAAACGCGCGCAAATGGTCTAAATCAACGTGTTCGTATGACGTCATTTTAATTTGAAATGATGTAAATCTTTTTTAAAATGACTAAGAAAGGCTGTAAAATCATAATTCAAGAAAAAAACACATGATTTTCATGCTCCGTGCGCACCTTACGCGTAAATTTTTTCGCGCGCGTGGGAATTTTTTACATGCTCAAAACGTCATGATCAGCGTAGAAAGTTGATTAGAAATTAATTTTGCGCATTTTTAAATTTTAAATGCGCGTGCGCGCGTAACTTCTTGTGAAACATGTCATTTTTAATCCATAGAAAGTTTGCCCTTGATATGACTTAAATTTTTACCAAGTGTCAATACAAAATGACTTTCGGTTTATAATCTATGACCTATCATTGAAATTCATAAAATTGCGCGTAACTTACGCTGCGCGACTCTAACGTCATTAAAAATATGGAGGTGCACAACTTCAGGTAAATGTCCATATAATGACAAAGTTATACAAAGTTATGTCTACAAAAATTTGAGATATAGCTGCAACAAAAATCCGGGAAAGAAAGAAGAATAAAGATGAAGAAAAAGAAACGTGACAATAACAAGGGTTATCTGCAACTAAGTTGCGGATAACCAATGAATAACACTTTCAACAGTTAAATGTTAGTACGGCCATACCACTTTAAAACACCGGTTACCAAAGTTAAGCCTGGTTAGATCTGAGATTAGTGACAGACAATATTTGGTATTATATAGACCTTACATTAAGTGATATGGCATAATGGTAAGGTGTGAGTTAGATATCTGTCTGCCATATTTCTTTCGTTGTCCTAATCTAGTTCCATGGATGGCTTAATCCCAATTTTCTTAACTGAGCATGAATAAGAATACATTCACATTTTAAATTGTTTTAGGGATTAGTTTCTTGCATGACATCAATGCATTGTGTTGTCATTAAGATGGACATAATATTTAACAAACATATCTTTTAGCGCTATTTCATATGCTAAGGTCAATTGTGGTTATAGTATTTAGCATTATTGTCACATTTGATTTGAGGAATTGTAAAGATATCTTAGAGGTCAAGGTGGTATTAAATTGTGGATTTATGGATATCACAGTTTAGGGATTAAAGATATCACAGTGTAGGGATTAAAGATATCACAGTGTGAGAATTAAAGATAATTGTGTACTTATTGCATCAACGCAAACAGGTTAATTATTCACACAACCATTTTAATTGATTTATAAACAAATATTTTTATTAAACAAATAAATTATTAAAAGGTTGTCAACATTTTTAAAGCAACAGTAGCTAGCCAGCTAAACTTGTTAGCATTCCAAACAATTACATTTGTTCTAAAGGGTAATATCTCAGCTGTAGGTTCTTTACTAAAAATGAGTTGCAGCCACAAATTTATTACATACATACATGTATAAACATTAATACCTTTCAAGGCCGCAGCAAGGGGTTAAAAACTGGGAAATTGGGATAGGTGGTGAAAATTGAAAATTTCAGACGAGGTGAGCGTTTGTCTGCCTCCTGCTGGCTATGCCCCTGCCTTTCATAACAACTCCTTTTAGGAGGTAGATCATTCGTATATTTTCTATAAATTTTAGAAAAACACAGTTAACTTTTCATGAATTAAATTACCCGATAATCTCATTCCTTGACATTATTATTCTTTTACTGTATTTTGAATAAAACAAGGTTTAGCAATAGAATCTGATTTAATTCTGAGGATTTTGAAATTTCTAAACCGCGATCATAGCTTCAGATCCTACTTTAAGTCATTTATAGCATTAATAATCCTATTTTGAAAATAAAGAATGAATTTTTTTGTTTAAAAAAATCTTATTTTTTTGTAGATAGATTTGTTACTGAATAGAATAATAATATGGATGTGCATATATATGTGCATTTTTTTAGAAACCGCGATCATAGCTTCAGATCCTACTTCAAGTCATTTATAGCATTAATAATCCTATTTTGAAAATAAAGAATGAATTTTTTTGTTTAAAAAAATCTAATTTTTTAGTAGATAGATTTGTTACTGAATAGAATAATAATATGGATGTGCATATATATGTGAATTTTTTTAGTCAATATGCATGTTCATGCAATTATCAATTAGGTTACAGTATTTATTTGGTATATTATCAAACCTTATTCGTCTATCATTACTTTTTCAAAAGATGCACTGGGCTCTTTTGAGCGTGGTTCTCACTGATGCAAAGTGCTGTATTGTGTAATCACAGGTGGGAACCGACGTGATTTCACGCAGGCAGAAGCAAACACAATTATTGGACGGGCATTTTCTTACCTTGCATAAGGTTGCGTTACGTTTCGTGCACACAAACCAGAAGTCTAGGCACTCCTGTCATACCACTCTACCAATGACTTGATTATATAAGGCTTATAAGGGATTTCTGACTGATAAATGTGTATTATTCCCCAATGTATTATCATACTATATAGTATCCATTGTCATTTATGAATAACTTTATTTTAGTCCTCAGGGTTACTGTAACTCGTACCAAGGTCAAGTATGTGGAACCTATCTACAAGATCGTTCCATCTTTTACAACACCAGTGTTGCCAACCCTGAAATGGTAATTGAGACATCCATGCTTGCAATTTATCGAAGCCTGGTTAGTGTTACTGATAAATGTTACGAACCAATTCTTAAACTGATATGCCACAGGGCTCATCCGGATTGTGACCAAGTCATGCCCGGCTTACAGCTCTCAAAGCCTATATGCAGGTAAGGCTTGAGATATTTAAACTCTCAGTTATGTATTATTTCTGGTTAGTGTAGAGCATGTGTTGGTATTATTTGTTTCTGCCTTACCCAAAGTTGATTAAATTTAATGTCACTAATTTCAGTCTTGTCTACACTATCAAACTTTATGTGACAAAATGTGATGTGCTCATATATGGGCATGATGATGTCACATCACTAACATATATGGGGATATCACTACCATATTTGGGCACATCACACTTTTTTTTGTCAAACTAGTCTGATAGTGTAAACAAAGCTTTAGACATGAACCACAGGAGATTGTATGTTAGCTTAAGAGATTGTGCTGCCTCTTGAGCTTTGTGACAAAGTTTTTGTTTTTGATTTAAACAAAATATATTGTAAGAAGAATTTTTATAACATTCGTTTAAAATATTTATTAATTTCTTATCCAACAGAGAGGAATGCTATGCTGTAAAGCTAATGTACTGTCGAGATGATTGGAAACAATTTTTTGACAGTCTCAGCGTAAACCACAAACAGTTCTTCCAAATACCAGACGATTGTGGCGAACTTCCAAGTAAATTTAACATGAAAGACGGCGAAATGCAGTGTTCAGATTCTGATATTCTTCGTAAGTTTACCTAGCTAGCTAAGTGGAAGCGTTAAGGCTTGTCTACACTATCAAAATATGTGATGTGCCCATATATGGACACGATGATGTCATATCACTACCATGTTTGGGCACATCACATTTGTTGTCAAACTATTTAGATAGTTTAGACAGAGCTTTAGATGTATATGTAGGTCTTTCTGATGTGTTTTGAATCTGCCTGTAGGCAAAAATTTCTTCCTAAGCCCGCTAACGTTTAAATATTGAAATATTTTTATATAAAATGCTAAATATTTGTGTTTAGTTCTGTAAAAGGCTACTGTAAAATGTACTTACTAATGTTTCAGACAGTTGATGTTAATATGAAAATAATATAATAAATTTAGCATAGTTTTAGATAAAAAGCATTCTTTATCTTAGAAAATAAAATATGTAACTGTTAGATGTCTAATAGAAATAATATAATCTTATAGGGAAAACTTTTTTTCTCTTTTATATAATTGAAACAAAATAGTTTTTATGCGGTACTGATTCAGATATAGAGTGATTGAACGTATATATACACAAGTATATAAATCCAAAGGCAAATTACTGAAAAAATGACAATGCTGTGGGTATCAGTGGCTGGATCTCAATGGAGATACAAAAAAAAAAAATCAAAACGATAAAGTAAAACAGCCAGAAAAGTTAGCAGAGCTTTCTGGCAACACTAGCCCTTCATCAGTGCAAGTGTATATATGTACAAGTGTGGATCAATTTACTTGTATATTGCTTGATAATTACCTCTGGGTGCGTTTCCACCACGCGGATATCTGTATCAGTATGGTATTTAATAGTTGGAACTAAATTTAAAATTAACTTGTATTGCATACTTAATTTTTTACAGAACTTCCAGACCCTGATGATATAACAAGTGAGTTTTAACCTAACCCAAACAGTCATGTTGGCCTTATTAGGCAGTTTAATTGGACAGACACGATAGCAACAATTTTGAAGCAATATAACATACAGTAGGACCCCTCCCGTGGCCCTGCTTTGTGTTGGCCCTCCTTTGTGGGTGGCCCTCCTTTGTGGTGGCCCTCTTTTGGAGTGGCCCTCCTTTGGGGTGGCCCAAATTAGGACATGTACTCGTGAGATGAACAAGAGAAAATTTAAAACTACAGCCAATCCCTTTGTTGTGTTCCAAAGTGTCCCCTTAATAAAGGTTCTATTAAATTATTCAAATATATTAAGAAATTTAAGAATTTATGTACCTGTTCTCACACATGATAGCTATGATATTGCTTCTTAATTTTTGTATGTCGTGTCAAAAGTTCCTTATACCTTGCTTCAGCACCAGAAACCTAACCCAAACCTAAAACTGCCACTTTTTTTTCCTATGCACCCACAATTAACCCTTCTGATTTGTTCTCTATTTCTATTAATTTTCTGATATTAACAGTTATTATTTCATTGAGTTCTTTTTAAACACAATTCTATTACTCAAACATCTCTATGTATTTACTTACAAGCAATTAAGGGAAGCAGTCAACCATCTATATGTTCTTTTTTTTAGAATTTTTGTTATGCCTCTTCATTTGCAGCACCCCCCCCCCCCCAAATAATTTTCTTATTTTTCCTGAAAAGCATTTCTTTCAGTTTTATCTACCTTGCTTATTTTGGATGTTTGCTGCCCTTTTAAAGAGAAAGCTGTGTTTGTGTATTTGTTGTTATGTTGCTTACTGTAGTATGACTGCTTTATTTCACCCAGTGTTGCAGTGTTTGTTCAAATTTGTTGCTTTTTAGACGTCATCAAAATGCTGTTTCTGGCTTCATAAATCTTTATCTTTCATCATTTTCAAAACATATATTTAAGATTTCAATGAAAAATTGATTTTTTTTTATACATGTAACTTTACAGACCTAATAATATCGTATATTATAAGTACAGTGTTTTACATGTTAAAATGTAATGTACACTACATTCCATACACTCAACATTTCTAATAGTATATTGTTTGGTGGTAGAGGGTAATTAACCTTTAATGCTTTATTGTGTTTCAATCAATTTCTTACTGTTTACTATTAATGTTTAATTGAAATCACTACAAACTAATACATTAAGTAGTATCTTGAAAATATTTTTTTTTTATTTATAAATATATGTTCTTAAAATATCATGCTTTGTTTAAAAATAAAATTTCATAAAATAATAATTCATAAAATGGCGTTCAACGGTCAGCTGCTTTTTGGGTAATGCTGGTATGTTTGAAGAAAAACTATGCAAATGATCAGCCACATCTACATAGTTACACCTGGGATTCATTGGAGGTTTTTTTTAAAAACGTAATAAGGCATAAATTGTGTTACTTTTTTTTTCAGAAAAATGTTACAATAGTTCTGGACAGTATTACCAGGGACCAGTAAATTACACTAAATCTGGCAAGCCATGTAAAGCATGGGATTCACAGGTAAATATTTAATTTAATCTACTAACCAATCAGGTGTCTGCATTTACCCAAAAAAATCATGAGAAATAATGTTTAATATTTCAGACTATATTAGGAGTTATATGTGTTACTCCTCATGTCAAGAGACGAGAGGAGTAAAGCTCTGTCTACACTATCAAACTAGTTTGACAAAAAATATAGTAGTGATATGACATCATCGTGTCCATATTATTATATGGGCATATCACATTTTTTTTGTCACATAATCAATCATTTCATGTTACAAAAAAATATGGTGTCCTTGGGACACGCCTATTCAGAGCACACATTCCTAAAATGTACAAGGGGCAATATCTGTTTTAACACTACAGCCACCACTATTCAGAGGAAACTCCTACCTCACTTTGTTGGTTTTGAAGGTATCCCATAGGGACTCTACTATGTTTATGATTTTAATCTTTTCAGACCTTTATGAATCCCAGTGTGTATCCTGAACTTTTCAATGCCAGCAATCATTGCCGAAATCCAGATGGAAGATACGAGTCTCCGTGGTGTTTTACCGACAACGTGATGCCACAGTGGGAATACTGTGGCATTGGCAAATGTGGTAAGTCAATTATGATAAGGAATTTATTTCCAACAGGAGGCAAAATCTGACTGAAATACAAATTAATTATGCTATATTATTATTTATTTTTATGTTTAACAGATCCAGATGAAGTGGTCACTCAGTTACCAATGCTACACCCAACAAATCGCTTACCCTTCGATATCAGTTGGATCGTCATTATCTGTTGTACATCTCTTGTTGTCATAGTAATCATCATCATCTCTGTAACTGGAATACTCCATGTTAAGCGCAACAAAAAACTAGATAAACTTTACCCCTTCCCAACCAACCTGGATATGGCTGAAATACCACCTAACCCTATGTACGGTAAAGATTTTTACAAGTCATTCAACCCACGTTTAGAAACGTTCGAGTACCCAAGGAATAACGTTGTTTATATAAAAGACATCGGTGAGGGCGCCTTTGGTAGAGTGTTCCAGGCTCAAGCACCTAGCCTCGTTCACGGTAAAAAAGAAACGATTGTCGCCGTTAAAATGCTAAAGGACGATGCAGATGCCGATACGATGCGGTACTTCAACCGTGAGGCCGAGGTCGTAACTCGGTTTAATCATCAAAATATTGTGAAGCTTCTGGGCGTTTGTTTTGTCGGCAAGCCATTGGCTATTATACTTGAGTATATGGGCCATGGGGATTTGCAGCATTTCTTGAGACGTCGTAGCCCGGAGAGAATCTACGAGGGTAGTAACAAGAGCGGGATGGTGCTAGACATGCGAACAAAGCTAAACATGGCAAAACAAGTTGCCACAGGTATGGCGTACCTTACGGAGCTGCGATTCGTTCACCGTGACGTTGCCACGCGTAACTGCCTCGTTAACAACACATTGGAAGTTAAAATATCAGATTTTGGATTGGCCAGACATCTTGGATCTCGCGAGTATTATCTTGGACATAAAGATGAAAAGATACCTATTAGATGGACTTCCCCTGAAGCATTGTGGGATTACCAATTCACGTGTCAGTCTGACATGTGGTCTTTTGGAATCCTTCTGTGGGAGATATTTACAAACGCTTTAAAACCTTACAGTGGGATGTCTCACGAAGACGTGTTCATGAAAGTGAGGCAAGGCTATCGTTTAGGCTGCCCAAAAGACACGCCGAAAGGTGTCTACGAACTCATGAAAATGTGCTGGGCTCACGAGGCGTCGCAACGCCCTTTGTTTCAAACTGTTTACGCTGCGTTGGAAGAATTACAGAAAGAGCCTTCTGTTCAACAAGCGAGTAATTACGCAATTGTTTAACATTCAAATATATGCTGTATATACTGTATATCAATTATAACTTTTAAACGTTTATGTTTTATAATTTTTGATGGATGAAGATGCCATTTTTATTGCATGAAAATATGTTTTATTTATCAATATCAGTTTTATAATGTACAATATGTTGTATACATTCTATGTTATTGCATTCATCCTTTTAACATTTTCATAGAATAAGTTTGATAGGATACTTTTAAACGTTTATGTTTTATAATTTTTGATGGATGAAGATGCCATTTTTATTGCATGAAAATATGTTTTATTTATCAATATCAGTTTTATAATGTACAATATGTTGTATACATTCTATGTTATTGCATTCATCCTTTTAAAAATTTTCATAGAAACGTTTATGTTTTATAATTTTTGATGGATGAAGATGCCATTTTTATTGCATGAAAATATGTTTTATTTATCAATATCAGTTTTATAATGTACAATATGTTGTATACATTCTATGTTATTGCATTCATCCTTTTAACATTTTCATAGAATAAGTTTGATAGGATACGTTAAGTGTTTATAAACAAGGTGCTCAAACAATGTACTTTTTATTAATCATATTTGATTATTTTCTGGTCCATTTTGTATTTAGTAATTGTAAAGCTGCACAAATCCAAGCTCTCCCATAATCCTGGTTTTTATACCAGTTAATGTTAGTGAACAAAAAACAAAGTTTGTACCGCGCGAAAAGAACAAAAAATGTATTAATCTTTGTCTAGGCCTATATGAATATAAGCCCTGTTTATGTTACCCTATTCTTACGTATTGTAGGTGGTTAAAGTAATTGATATCACATGACATCACCCATTGTAATATTCATTTTTTATTTTGGATATATATATTATCAATGGAAAACATTGCCCCAGAAAATTAACAACATCTTCCAGAAACACAAACTAAAATCATAATTTGCACCAACGCTGATGAAGGTTGGATTGTGGAAGTAGGTACATGGCAGACTATTCATCAGTGGCAAATCACTTCCATTTATTGTCATTTGTATATAAAATATACATTGAAATTATGTTTGCTCTGAGATATGTCCCAACAGATAAATGAAAAACTAACAAAAACAATTACGAAGTGTCACATCACTCTTTTTTATGGTGTACTGATAAGCATTCAGTGCCCGAATGGCAGCTGGATATAAGGTGTTACGAATCCTATTCGTATGAGAACCGGTAACGTCTACCACTACATAACACCTTAAATACATTATGCATGGGATGAGTAGAATCTTGCAATATAGAATGTGTTTTCTTAATTAATCATTACAACCTGTCTTTCTGTTTCAAAATTTAAAAGGAGTTTCTCAAATATTGATAAAATCCTACAACCTTTATTAGCCCTCTAAAAGAATATAATATAAGATTCGCAATACCTTTCAAATGCACTGATTAATGATGTATGTAACCACTTTTGTATTAAATCATATCTCTGAAAAGCTCAATTTCCAATTGCCATTATATATTACTAAAGATAATTTTAAATAAACTAAATTAAGTTGAAAACTTACAATGAGAATATTGTTATAATAACAATGATAATGAACAAAATATCCTAAAAAGGAACACTTTTGAGAACATGTTTTAATGAGAAATAATGGAATTATTGTATACTATAATTTTGAGTTTATATTGGGAAGAAATACCAATATTAAATTTTATTGTACATATGTTTAAAATGAAAATGTCTTTAACCATTTAAAATGCACTTAAAGTTTTTGTTTTAAATGGTGCAAATATCACCGATAATTTTTAAAGGAGCTAGGGAGTGGGGGATATTATTCTGTTTATTTAAAATGTAAATCATTTACCTAGGCCTACTACTTATGGAGTTGATCCATTAGTGGTAAGTGTACATTTTTCCTTGCTCGGCTTATTGTATTCAAATGTCTGTGTTTAAGAATACCTTAGGCACTGTCATGTATTGTATCCTGTATGGAATGGATAGACGGAGATAAATAGCCATTTTCATGATTTTTCTTGTCACGGAACAGAGCTCTGTGTATTGCTCTATGGTGTGATTTATCTGCAATTTTATTTGGAACTGAGTACACAAAGCAATATAATATACATACAAAATATATATAACAATCAGTATTGTTTATATATTAATAATGTATTGTTTGTTTTCATCTATACCTACAGTAATGTGTTTTTCTGCTCTATACAATGCGTTTTGTCTATACAGCCAGCAATGCGTTTTGCCTATACAGCCAGCAATGCGTTTTGCCTATATAGCAATGCGTTTTTCTTCTCACTTTATATACAGTAAATGCGTTTCCTTTTCTATACAGTAATGCGTTTATTTATAAATAATTATAGTAGTGCGTTTTCTTTTCTATACAGTAAAAATACGTTTTCGTCTCCATGCGTTTTCCTCCACAGTTTTCAGTTTATTATTCTGAAAAGTTGTATGATATATACTTAAAACTGTATTATTAAAAACAAATATATCGAATACTAGCTACTGTGTATTTTGTGGTTTTGAATGCATTTCCAGTATTACTGTAAATCTGATCTATCTTTACCTACACTCGGAAACATAAATTAGAATTTATATTGGCACACTTACAATTCATTTACTCGTAGGCCTACTGAATTTATTTTCTTTATATATCCTTCGTTTCCTCGAATAAATAGCGCGTTGTGTGTCTGCGGACATACAGAGGCTATGTTCATCCGACACGCAGACGTAATTGCATAAAATAATATTCCAACTTGGGGCGTAATTCAACGACGTTAATTAAGCGCATCGCAATTTTTGACCAATCACGACGCGATGCGTAGTTCGTTAAATCGTGACTGCGCTTCGCGTTCACATGACATATTTTTCGTGATGCGTCGTACTTTTCAAGATATTGTTCTAGATTGTTTATTACAGAATTTTCTTCACTTTCCCAAAATGTGTTAGAATGGTTTGGAAACCCGTTTGAACTGAACTGTAATAACTGAACTATTAATAATGTATTAAAGGACTCTTGCAGATAGCATTGATAGGGAAATTATCATATGAACAATCTAACGTTTGGTCTTGCAGTGCAGTTCGCTGAAGTTTCTCTGGTACTACTTACAATTGTTTCCCAAATAGGGCGCAATCACAAGTGATGATGGATTATTTGTCGCTGTTATGCTTAGTTCCCACTAGAGACGCAACGCAAGGACGTAACGCAACGTAAGGGATTTGACCAATCACAAGCGATGGATTTATTCGACTGTCGCTTGTCATTGGTCAACACGCTTACGTTGCGTTTACGACCTTCCGTTGCGTCATAGTGGGAACCGTACTTTATTGGTCAACTGACTTGCGTCTACGTCCTTGCGTTGCGTCTAGTGGGACTTCATTAATTAGTTGTGAAAGTGCAATGACTTTCAAATCTCAAATAAAGCTAATATTTCGCCAAACCGTTACCGCTTGGAACAATGACCAATTACCTATATCGATTACCGATATCCATCCGCTAATGATGCTTCCGAATTATTGATTTCAATAACATAAAAATTCGCTAATGAACCACACTGTTTAGTTAAGTAATAACGAAGCTGTCATTGTGTTGTACCGTTTGACACATTGTGTAACAGCAGTTGAAATGATTGACATTTTTCGTGGGAATCGGTCAAACACCAGTCAAGATTGACCACATGATGAACTCGTTCACGCGCGCGGTTATTGACTGAAGTCACTATTGTCTGCTGCGCGTGGCGCCAAAACACCTGTAGTACACCTAATGACGGTAGAAATCGCAAAGATAGCTTACCTATTTCCTAAATTAACTTAACTGTCTCAATATCTTTCAAAATAAAAAAATAAAATAAAAGCAATATTATTATAGTTTTGAGCCCAAGCTATCGCAACCGTTAGGGTATTCGTACAGAGCATTACCCGTTACGCTACAAAGTAGGCCTACATGACTGAGAAGCTGACAATAGTCTATTTATACGTACTTCATATTACGTAATTCATCGTTACGTCATAAATATATTCAAAGCTGGTAATGTATTAACTTGTTTATATCCAAGATGATCGGTTAGCTCAGACTGAGCAGCGTGGTGTTAACAACACGGATGTCATGGGTTCGAACCCCATGCGGGTCGTGGTGGAAAAGAGTTAAACCTTTCGAGCTTCTGTGTTTGGGGTTCACAGAATAATACGTCCCCCGTTCCACCACACAGGCAAGTCAATGCATCTGGTGATGCCGTGGAAACGACACAATGTCTCTGCTACAGCTTTGAGGTCGTTTCTACGACATTACCAGATGTAGGGAGAGGACTATGACATAGTAATAAATGGGTCACTTATCTTTTGGTTCAGTCGGTGTTTTTTTTTCTGTGGATTCGATCTCGTAAATTTTATGCTTAGTTTTAAGAAAACAAATACATGTCAGCAAATTAGGAACAAATGTAGAACATAAAGTTGTAAAGTTGTACATAAAATGTAAAGATGATGCCGATGGAGTGTTTCTGTAAGATCAAATACGCAAGGTTGGGTCGCGAAAATTCCCAAAATAGGATCATGGGGTCGCGATCAAAAAAGGTTGCGGAACGCTGGTGTAGACAGAGCTTATTATAAGAAGAGCATTTATTTATTTATTTATTTATTTATTCGGAATTACACCTTTAGATTGGTGGCACACTTAGTACACTAGTGTGAATTGCTTTTCCTGATTCAGCATGCGGCAGAGAGATGACGATGATGTTCAAGTTGAAGCACGCCCTCTAGCCTACACTCTCGCCGAAAAACTATAGACGACTAAACACTGTACTACGCAAAAAACACACGGCGGACGAAAATTTAGAAACACGAGTTTGAATTCCATATACAGTATATAAGTAATAGGCCTAGTCATGTTTAGAGCACAACATGCTAAGGTAATAATGAAAAGAATGAAGTTCTTGCTGTTACAATTACATGTATATGTTATGTGTACTAACCACAAACATCTACTACAAGCTAGGCCTAGGCCTCTTGCTTGTATGTATTGTAGGTAGCCTATATGATTGACAGGCCATTCTAGTGTAGTAGGCCTACATGCCATCGGGACGGTTCGTCCCAACCATACCCCATTCGGTTTCTTGCCTGTTGAGCCGTGAAATGTGCAAAAAGTCTGCACACGTTTGAAGGCGAAATCATGTTTTCTCAATTGTGATTGCTCACCAATCTGAAATATACCAATAAATAATGATCAAATTGCTGTGTAGTTTCTAAAACACATATTCAGCAGTATTGTGAATTTTTATACCGATTGTTTTCTTTTAGAATTTGTGTAAAGGTATCCAACAGTGCAGGGCTTTTCACCAAACTGTGCAACAGAATTCACCAATGGTGCCAATCGTTATAGAACAAACAGTAAGTAAATAAATCACATATTAAACCAATTCTGTGTCAAATGTGTCAACAGACAAGTTGCTATTTATTCTCAGTTTTTCCTGAAGTTGATTTTGCTAATTATTGGGTTATACAGGCTTTCAATCAGAAATGGTGTATGGTGAAACATGGTATCCCTCGTATCATTGCAGCTTTAGTAAAACATTTTTGCAAGTACTCTCCTGGCCCTTATCAATTGTATGACCCACTATACAACCCCCGGGAGAGGTGCGTCATTTGTCTGATGTGTGTCATACATTATGAATACCATGATGCACCCCTGTGTCAAAAATGTGACTTACCTTTAGGTGACCATGATGCACCCATTTTGACGCATGTTGTTCATGATATGGTGCGTGGTAAATATTAACATTTCTTTTTCTATAAAAATCACAAACTGAATTAAAACTGATTTATCTCTTAAAAGTAAACATATAACATTTCTCTTACATACTGTATTTTTATCTTCAGGGACGTGGAGAGCGAGCTTATGATATCTATTCAAGACTTTTAAAGGAGAGAATTATTTGTTTGATGGGGCCTGTAAGTATACATTATATGAAATTTATATTTTAAAAATGCACTTTTGAAGATTTTCAATATCCATTACTCAATCCAAATTGTAATATTTTGATTACCATATAGAATCACATACCCTCCTGTTATTGCCAATTTCTTTTTGCTGTTGGTTGGGTTTGGAAATAAAATAAAAACAAAAAAATACAGTATTGTATAAACACACCCCTTATAAAAATAGAAAATTAGGCCTATACAAAAAGACTAGCAATACTACTGTAGTATACCACAGTGCTAGTTTATACCATGAAGTAGCCCAGGGTGGGCTTTTACCCAGATATAGGGACGATATATCTTTAAACCTATGTGTGGCCTTACTGTGCCAAGATGTGTTTATACCATTGTGTGGGCGATCATTAAATACTGTTACATGAATTTCTGTGAAACCTATCAATGGTCGTAGTGTATTGTTTTTCAAATAGCAATAAGATATCTTGTTTGTGTTAAACTTTAATTATGTTTGAATTTCGTATAACATACATCAGATTAGAATTGTATAATTATTATATTAATATTATTATAATTGGATATTTTAATTAAAGTATAATTTTGATGGTTAATATTTGTATAATACAGCTTGTATTGAGTATTATAAATGTTTACAGTAGTGTAGACATCATTTTAAATTAAATTAACATTTTGATTGTTAATATTTGTATAATACAATAATATAATTTGTATTGAGTATTATAAATGTTTACATATACACAGTAGTGTATACATCATTATTACATCATTATTAATTAAATTAGCACTTTGAGGGTTATTGTTTGTCAAATCTGCATGTATTGACACAAAAACATCTTTAGATAATACAGTGTGCAAATAAAAATTGAATGTTTGTTTATGCATGAAATGGTACGATTCCACATCTTGTAAAGTTGATCCTATTAATGAATAAAATCATACCAACCAATCTAAAGCTAATTTAATAAGTGCTTTTTTGGGTCAAAAGTAGTACAACTCTCCAAAAATGTTAGTTCATATTCACTGCCATTTTAATGTTATAGTTTATATGCCAAAGTAAGCAAAATATAAGTCGATCATGCAATAGTGCAGTTATTTTAATATCATGCGATCCACAATCATCCAATCAAATGACAAGAATCTACTTAATGCGTTATAATATCAGTAATATCTATTTGACATAATTTTTTTTGTATAAACAAACATCACATTAAAAAATATTGGTCATTCATATGAATGTATAATTTTGAGGTTTTTTACTTGTTTTATCAAGTTGTATTCAACTAGCATCCTATTATCATGAACAACTGTGTCAATTGAAGTACTACTATTTTGAAAGATTATATGGCTCAAATATTGATTTTTTTATTATGCTTTCTAGATACATGATGAAATATCCAGTGTAGTAATAGCACAATTATTGTTTTTACAATCGGAAAGTAATAAGAAACCTATTCATTTATATATCAACAGTCCAGGTATGTAATTAATAATATTATGCGGAAGATTTGAGAGAAATAAGTGGGTCAAAGGGGGAATTCACCAGACTTGATTAAAGTATATTGTGCATGTGAAAGAAATGGTAGGGGTAACATTGCATTTGAAGACAGATTTAAACATACAATCTATACATGGTTTATGTTCTCCCCTTCCCACTCCTTTCCCATCTTGAATTCTAAATTGTCTGCATGGCATGCAAATACACTGAATATATTATACCCAAACAAGTCTAAATACAGTGTTTAATAGGAACGTATAGTGTAACTTTAACCACCGAACATACTTTAGTTCTCTACATATTTAGTGCTATTATTTGTGTGATAAAATACCAGATGGATTTGACTTGTGATCTCTTAATTAACAGGGGAGTTTCCTAACCAAATTAATTATTTTACCAAATTATTTGATAATTGATAATAAAATGATTACCATATCTAAAAAAAAATAGACACCATCCCTCACAATAATTGTTCATTTATTCATTCATGAATATTAATCTATTCCTTTATAGGTGGAGCAGTAACATCTGGATTAGGAATCTACGATACAATGCAATATGTACGACCACCAATAGCGACATGGTGTGTAGGGCAAGCATGTAGCATGGCATCATTACTACTAGCAGCAGGTGCACCGGGTATGAGGCATAGCCTACCAAATTCTAGGATAATGGTCCATCAGCCATCGGGAGCTGCTCAGGTATTGTATTGTTAAAAGTTCCTTTAATTGTATTGTGGCATAAAGGGCAAGCATGTAGCATGGATGCTAGTCCATAAAAATGACCACAATCAAACTCTTCTTAGCCTGACTTCCTTCCTTATGTTTTTTTTCTTACAGGGTCAGGCAACAGATATAAAAATTCAAGCTGAGGAGATATTAAAGATGAGAGCACAAATAAATGACATCTATGTGAAACACACAAGTCAACCATTGAGTGTAATAGGTAAGAGTTTGCATTATTCATAATTTTCATTTTTGCATTTCATTTATTTTCATTCTATTTATTTATGATTTAACATTTCTTAATACATTAAACGCAACATGCTATAGTGCCACTACTTATGCCAGTGCCACTACCTATGCCACAGTGGTACTCCCTATGCTACAGTATCACAACCCATGCTACAGTGTCACTATTCATGCTACAGTGGTACTCCCTATGCTACAGTGCCACTTACCCGTGCTACAATGCTGCTCCCCATGCTACAGTGTCACTATCCATGCCACAGTGCCAATTCCCACGCCACAATGCCACTACCCACGCCACAGTGCCACTACCCACGATACAGTGCCACTACCCATGCCACAGTGCCACTACCCATGCCACAGTGCCACTACCCATGCTAAAGTGCCACTACCCATGCTACAGTGCCACTACCCACGCCACAGTGCCACTACCCACGCCACACAGCCACTACCCATGCCACAGTGCCACTATCCATGCCACAGTGCCACTACCCATGCCACAGTGCCACTACCCATGCTACAGTGCCACTACCCACGCTACAGTGCCACTACCAATGCCACAGTGCCACTACCCATGCCACAGTGCCACTACCCACGCTACAGTGCCACTACCCACGCTACAGTGCCACTACCCATGCCACAGTGCCACTACCCATGCTACAGTGCCACTACCCATGCTACAGTGCCACTACCCACGCTACAGTGTCACTATCCATGCCACAGTGCCACTAACCATGCTACAGTGCCACTACCCACGCTACAGTGCCACTACCCACGCTACAGTGCCACTACCCATGCTACAGTGCCACTATCCATGCTACAGTGCCACTACCCACGCTACAGTGTCACTATCCATGCCACAGTGCCACTAACCATGCTACAGTGCCACTACCCACGCTACAGTGCCACTACCCACGCTACAGTGCCACTACCCATGCTACAGTGCCACTATCCATGCCACAGTGCCACTACCCATGCCACAGTGCCACTACCCATGATACAGTGCCACTACCCACGTTAAAGTGCTTCTCCCCATGCTACAGTTCCACTTACCTTACAATTGATTAATAATGAATTTAGTCTTTATGACCCATTAAAAATCAAAGTGTAGAATTTTCTTTTCAATCTATGGGACAATAGAGCCATTAGTGTATTTGCATTAATGACTAATATAGCACTAATGAAAACATTTTTATAAATCAACCAATTGATTCTCAACTTTTGAACTGTAGACTTAAGAAAAATACTTACGAATACGTAGAAATTGTTTATCTAGGCTTTCGCTTTTAACCCGTACCATTTATCAAATTTTGCTTCATGACATTCTTAGTATTCGATACTTTACTATTTCCTATGGTCCTTTTTCTGTGTATTAAAATACTTTTATTAGTGGTTTCCTGAAAATGTCCATAAAGTACAAGAGAGTTGAATGTTCAATGTTTTACATAGCGATTGACATTATACTGTAGTAATTGACATTATACTGCAGTAATTGGATACTGTAGAATAATTAATAGTTAACATTTTGTAACAAAAAAGGATTCAACTGTTCTAGACGACAATTTGGCTTAATATTTGTGAAAAGAAAAACATTTTGGCACACATGGCATGTCATAACTATACTTGAGCTGGAATTTAAACAATTTGTGGCAAGTCTACATACTGTACATCCATCTGCATATAAAGCAAAATATTCTGATTTGTTTTTATAATCTCTCTAAGATCTGTATGATTTAACATTCTGAATACATTAAACAAATTCATGCATATTATTAGGATAAAGTCAATGATGTAAAGCAATTCACAATCAAACAGATTTGCATTTATATTTGTTTCTGATCTTATGGATATGCTGCTGTATTTTAAATGGGCATTTGATCAATAAGACATACAAAAGCGTATGGCAATTACTGAAATTATTTAGATGTAATGTCTACTATAATTCGATGATTCACAGAAAATAATACCATAGCTTACGGATAAATAATAAGATAACTTGATATGCGTATGCAGTGGCTATGTTGTAATTCATGACAAGTTTCTATTCCTGTACTACACTGTTAAATTGACATAATCTCAGAATCTCAACATATATAATATATTAAGCGCTCTAAAAGTGATTGAGAGAAATACTTGAACAATTTGTAAGAGTATGTTTAAACGTACCTGTAGTCTGTTGATTTATACCTACTATTTAAAAAATAAATTATTTACTTGAAAAAAAAAAGTAATTTAAAGTTGCAATTGCAAATTTTCTGTCAGTCAGACAATTGATTTTGGGTAAATGTAACCATTTATTTTATCTTTAAGCTCTGTCTACATTATCAAACTAGTTTGACAAAAAAAGTATGATGTGCCCAAATATGGCAGTGATATGCCCAAATATGGTAGTGTATGACATCATCATGTCCATATATGGGCACATCACATAGAGTTTGATAGTGTAGATCTTGCCTTAACAAATCGACCACTTAAAAAAGCATTAAATGAATCATGATGATAGAATTATAAATCTATTATTCTATATTTTGGTATAATTGTTGCTTTTTCTCTTCTTTAGAAGAGGCAATGGAACGTGATCGGTTCATGAACCCACTGGCTGCCGTACAGTTCGGCTTGTTAGACAAAGTACTTGAACATACACCAGTGTTACCAGACCAGGCAAATGACAACAACATTAGCACCTCATAACATAAATGTTTATTTTCTTCATTTGATCCTGTTTTCAATTTTCTAGGCTAGAAAATAAAACAACACAGATGTATTGTCCCCTGAAAAATAATTGAAAAAATGTTTTTGTTTAATAAGTAATTTCCAATAATTGGATAAAAATAAAAATTTATTTGCCTGATAAAACCATATTTACAAAAATAACGCCAATCAGAAGCCAATTGAACTGTTTATTTTGTCTCTTTTACAAGCAAAATCATTATAATTATTTTCATTATTTTTGGCCAAAACTAAAAATTCTGATTCTATTCATATTTATTTTTCATATTTTCGGGGACAATGCATCTTTAAAGCCTTTTTTTAAAAATAAATCTTTTTAAAAAATACATATTATAAAAAACAATAAATTAAGATTTTAATAGATAAACAATTTTTTTCTAGGCTAGAGAATAAAACAAGATTTGTTTATTGTTTAAATCTTTACAAAAAACAACTATAAGATAAAAACACTAGGCCTGTATAAATATAGTACAGTAATTAAACAATTGCCTATGCTAGAAAATAAAAAAGACTTGTTAAAACATGTATAGTAGTAGTAATGATAAATAATAAATACATTTACTATAAAATATGAATAGATGACTAGACTATGAATAAATAATGAATAAACAATACTATTTACTGTTTATTATCAAACTAAGATCATTGTATAACAATGATGCTTGTAGATATATTGAAGTTGCCACTATAAAACAACATGATTATGTTTCATATATCATTTTTGATTACATTGTGTTTGATATTCATTCTCTGTACAACACAAATCATTATCTTGAGAATATGCACAAACACTGAATCAAAACTCTTGGGGGTTTTCTGTCGCTCAGTCTCTGAAAATTAAAAAAAACATTTATTATTTAAATTTCTTATCAACTAAAAACGAATCAAATAATTACATTTGATGTTTTTGCCAACAAGAGTTTATTGTCCTTTTTTAAACTGATTTGTTTTTGATTAACAAAGTTATTACTTTTTTGATTGCAATGGAATATTAATAACTTGCTTGTAATTACAATATGAAATTAAAATTTCATTTCCAGTCCATATTGCACAATCAAAAATCTGTTTTTTTCCCTTAGTGTGGACTCCTTGGTTTATATAAATGTCACATTGACATTAGATACTGTATATACAGTATTACAAATCTACGAAAGCCTATGCCTGCCACTTAAAGGTACAGGCATGAATGTTAAATATAATATCTGGTTCTCCGTGGTTAAATGTGCATAAAACAAATATGTGTAACAGAAACCACGACGAAAAAACATGAATTTCCCTTAAGTGGCCAAACACACTTTATTTCAGTAGTTAGGTAGTTTAACCAATGCATTACCATATCCGGTGACTCCCTAGAAAGTGAAAAAAAATTGGTGGGTATAATTTTTACTATAGCACGAAAAAAAAAATGAAGTTGAATAAAAACAACAGAAACGTAAAATTCAAGTTATTTTACCTATATTTAGTCATCTGAAAAAACAATGATGATCTAAAAATACCCCTCTATACAAGTTAAATTTGATTACATTGTAAATTTGTCTTTTAAGAACGTGTGCTGTTTTAATCTATAAAAATCGTTATGTTCAATTAAAAAAGTTATAGTTATACGGTACATATTATTTATCTATTCCGACATTTGAAAATGACATTGTATGTATAGGTCTAGATATACAGTATTAACATACACAGCTTTATACACAGTTTATGACGTAACCAGTCAAGTAAGAAATTATATTACTCTAATAAATTATAGAGAAAAAAATAACACTATAGGCCTAATATGAATTCAGTTTATTTTATATTCTGTAAAATGACGGTTTTGGTAAATTTGTTCAAATTTATTTTTTAAATAGTGCTATAGAAATGTAGCATTTTATTAGTCTGTTGTAGTCTTATGTACGAACAAAAAAGTCACGACCAGAAACTATTATATACCAATCGAATGTCACGTCCCCTTCCATATTGAAACCACTCAACCCTGACATTAGCCCTGAATGGCCGGGTACATCTTAAATGTCGTTAACTATCTAACGCACATTAAACATGAACCCCCGACATTATTATCGTACGGTTGTTTCAACCACCAATCCACAAACGTATAAAAATAGTCTGCAAATTCATAAATTTAATTATGTTTGACGTTGGAAAATTAACTGCGAAAATAACACATCCTGGTTGGAATAACAGTATGTTGCACTACTGCACTCTTCAACTCTCAAATGTATCATAAACTAGCGACTTGTTTGCTGTGAAAGCTTTACATACATTTGCATGAGACATTGCTCGTATTTCATGTCTAATTACATGTTGTATACTAGATGACGCTAATGTCTGCATTGTTTTTATATTAAAGACATTATATATTGAGAACTGTGGACGTATTCACCATTCACAGGCGAGCGGAAACGGTAATATAAACATAGAAGCTATGTTATTCCTTATGACCATTTTACACACAACTCGGAGTGGACGGCCGGTTTCCGTTCAGGATAGATACAGATTCTGCGCTACGCGGTTTTCCGCTTACCGTTACTGCTCGTCTGTGTAAATTGGCCTTTAGGCCAAGTGAAACACTCCTAGCTAAGTGAATAAACAAAAATCTCCTAGCTAAGTGAATACAATTTAAGTGAAATACTTAATATGTAAGTGAAATATTTCACTTAAGTGTGATTGATGAATTCCTAGTAATATAACGTTGATTTTCATTTCCTCGCGGTTGTTTCATAATTGTAATATTTAGTTATAATTTATGGATAGTGGAGGTTGTTTACTTTGTTAATGCATTAACGATTTGAATGTGACACTGATACGTCAGTACGTTAGTTTGAATTACAATAAAGTTGGTTCCCACTCTACGCAACGCAACGACGTAAGCGCAACGCAAGCGAATTGACCAATGACAAGTGACAGTTCGAATACTCCATCGCTTAAGCTTGGTTCCCACTAGAGACGCAACGCATGTACGTAATGCAACGTAAGTACGTAATGCAACGTAAGTAATTTGACCAATCAAATGCAATGAATGTGATTGGTCAACTCGCTTGCGTTGCGTCTACGTCCTTGCGTTGCTTCCTAGTGAGAACCAAGCATAAGAGAACATTTTTTTTTATTGTTTTGTTATTTTTTTTTTTAATAAGTAAAATATGGTTGTTGATTGCCTCGGAGGTTTTTTCCTTTGAATTTCAGACCTCTGACCGGAAGGAACAATATGTTTTGTTTGTCGGTAGGTCCCATGTCCCTTGTTGACTTACTTTATTCAACTTGTAAATTACCAATCTCAGTAGGCCTACTCAGTATTTCTATCTAAATATTTGATTTGGACTTTCAAAGTTAATTTCGCCATTTCAGTACTTAGGCAAGAAAAAAAAATCGCGGATAAAATATTTTAATATATTTTTTAAATTGGCACCAATTCTCAGTACTGTATAATTATTCAGTATCTTATAAGGTTCCGTGAAACAGCGTTAAATGAATTACTTACTTACTGGCTAAAAATAATGTCACATGTGACCATAATGTGACGCTGTATAACATTTGCCTAGATACGCTAGGATTTCGACTACATTAGAACTACATTAGAAGTATGTCACTCATAACCAGACAGCAGACAAAACGTATGCACATAATTCTAACATTGAGCCTGTCGGTAATACTGCCGGATTATTATCTCTTTCAACATCGAATTAAAGGATCATAAAGTGTAAACCAGACAAAATTAAAATTCGTTCTCGGAAGCTTTAGCATTTTTCGGAGAATAAAAAAAAACACGTCTAGAGGTTATTGCATTGTTCAAAGAAAGATAATATGGGAGAAAATAACCTGAGAGAATGTTTATAATGGCTTGGAATAAGTAAGTAAATAAATTAAACTAACAGGAAATGCAACGCCTTCAAGTTGAGCTGAGCCACTGTGTGGTGATGATTGCGTTGCGTTTATTGGGTAGACATTGCGTACGCTAATTGTTTCCATGACTCTCTTTCGGTGGTCTGATGGTCTGTCATTAACTTTGCGATCGATGTATTTGCTTTTTTGAGTTCTTTGTTTATGTTTCCTATCCAGGTAGTTTTTAGTTTGCCAACTGGTCTTTTAACTTTTCTAATGGATTCTGTCAACGCTAATTTGGCTGGAGTGTCCATCGGAAGCCTTAGCATATGTCCGGTCCATTTGTATTTTCTTTTCCTTATTATGTTTGACCATTTTAGTTCTTTCGTTCTGCTGTATAGTTCTATATTTCTGATTGTGTACGGCCACTTAATTTTTATAATTCCATAACATACGAATTGCAAAACACATAAATGAATATACATTACCATCATAACAATTAGGCCCATCTTAAACCTTCAACTCAGCTGACTACACTATCAAAATTGTTGGTTTTCCCACATATGGTAGTGATATTGCCAAATATGGTAGTGATATGTCCATATATGGGCACATCACATGTTTTTGTCACCGTAAAGTATGATAGTGAGACAGAGCTTAAAGGTTTACACGCGGCTGTTCCATAAGCACTTTTTTCCCGTAATTATAGAGATTGATTCCAGTATAATAAAATAATAATCACTTTTTATTCTTTGTATATGATGTCATAGCAACAAAAAGAACAAACTTTTCCTGAAGCTCCGGTTCACTAAATGACCTTTGAACCCTGTTTATATATGCTCAATCGTGATTCATAGATTGAATACATACTCTCTCCAGTTGACATTCAGTATTTAGTACTCACTATACATTGGAACATGTTAATATAATCATGCTAGTCTACGGCTAGGCCCTCCCTCCACGGACTTACACAAGGAAACCGGTGAGTTTTTGTGAAATTAAAGATCGTTTTTCATATCATAATGTTTGCTACTGATACTGATATTTCTGAAGTCTGAGGAATACTCTATTAATACAATTAAATGTCAATATCACAAAGGACACTCTTCTGTTTACCTATATAGCTACCTATACGGATAGAACTTAAGTGTGATCTTAGACAGGTTTGTGTCCCCTCCTCCTGTACCGTTCACTATGTTATTATAATATCCTATACATATTTCTCATACGAATATGCCTACTTATGTATCTCAACATATACCGTATAGTAAATAATACGATAGTTATAGAATAGGCCATATCTAACATTACTTTTGGGAAACTATCAAACATATCACATGCTTTTTAAATCATGGTACGGTTTCCGTTTAGATTTTATTCCTTTCGCTTTCAAGTGTGCGACCTTAGAAATTATAATAATACCATATTTATATAGCGTCATGAGTAATCATGCTCAAAGGCGCTTTACAAGCATTATTACCCCAGTTATTTTTTGGATCAAACATGTATGTAAACATACTCCCATAATGCAGCTAGTAATCAGTGCAAAGTTGTGTCTTGATCTAACCGGGTACCCATTTAATACGCCTGGGTGGGGAGAGGCAAATGTATAAGTAAAGTGTCTTGCCTAAGGATACAAGCAATGCGGCGAGAGTTTGATTCGAACCACGAATTCGCGATCGGTAATCCAGCGTCCAACACACTGCACTTACAGAAATTAATTAACATACACACACGTACGTAATAGAAATGATATTCTCGACGTGGTTTACCAACGTTACAAACATTTCTAATTACCGAAGAAGATGATAGATTATGAATTTCAAGACACGGTTATTAATTATTTAACTCTCGGCTGTAGTAGACGTAGACGTACTTCTTAACGGTAGGATGTTGGACACCCAGAGGCTATCTAATGAAATATTAACACTTTGCACCATCCAGGTCAATAACGTAAATTATAGCTATTTGAAACGTGATACAGATTATTAATGATAATATTTTACCTTTATATAATCAGGCACTAGAGGCATGTATGCGCCAGTGTAATATTAAATTAGCAAATACGTTTTGAATTTCAATTTTTGTTGAATAAAATTAATGATAATAATAAATTTGTACTTTTAAGTCTCTATGCGCTTCAATTTTCGTATTTAAAAAATCGTTCAAATGATGCTTTGTGCGCCCTCATTATGATCTGAAATCGCTGTAAATAATAAATCTATAAATTATTTGACTAACATAATACAATCGTCATTCTGTGTAGGCCAACAATGTGATGGCACGCTAACTAATCTTATCGCGTATTTACTTAAGTTTAATCTGGTCTGGTTGATTTGTGTCATGCATACGTTTAGGGAAACATCACAAGAACATATTATTCGAACATTATTTCCCTGATCTCGATCCTGATAAGAGGATGTGTTGTTGTCCAGTACTGTACTTTTCTCTTTAACCGGTAAGCATGTTATTAATGATTATTATTATAGGGAGTACTGTATGTGATTACTGTGTTGGATAAGTATATGCTATAGAAAGTCTAGATTACCTTAGCACCAGGGTTTATAGTTATAGGCCACCAAATACGTCTTCGCCAAGCTACCGTAGCTCATACGTACGTTATCGTTAGCATTAATGTATTTATGGATTTAAAATATGACTATGCTATATCAGTATAATTCAAAAGGCAAATTAATGAAAACATGACAATGCTGTAGGCACAAAAATAAGCAAAATCAAAAGAATAGTAGGCCTACAGCATAGTAACAGCCAGAAAAGATAATTGCAGATTCGTGTAACATAACATTAACAACTGCTCTACCACTTCCACATTGCAAGTCAAGCCATCTTTTATGACTGTAAATTGATCAGTATGTTAGCTTTCTGCTTTTTATTGTTTTATTGCAGTTTTATACCTTTTTATCTCCATTTTATGTGTATTGTTCTTGTTGTCAGTGTGTACATAATTATGTTGACAATGATTTTTACCAAATAAATGAATGAATGTATGTAATAATATACCGTATAATATATCAGTATTTTATAAACTTATGATTTTATTAAAAATAATTCTTTATAATTAAGCCATATTGTTTTTATATTATATTCACCATCTGTTAAGTATCCTAAGAGATAGCACAGCGTGTAGGTATTTAACAATACACTATCCACACAAATCATTACCTTTTAGCCTTTATCAATTATTAAAGAGCATAATAATTCGATATACACACATTATAACCTCGCGGTGTGAATTGAATTTTTATAGAATATTAAGTGGCTTGTTTTAACGCGAGTCTGGCAGCACTCAGGAAAGGAAGCTGGACAGGTTTTACATTTTGTATTTACTATTTCCTATGTACTTCCTTTACAGCTGCTAGCTAAATCCCTGTCTACACTATCAAACTAGTTTGACAAAAAAAAGTGTGATGTGCCAAAATATGGTAGTGATGTGCCCAAATATGATAGTGATGGGCTCAAATATGGTAGTGATATGACATCATCATGTCCATATATGGGCACATCACATAAAGTTTATAGTGTAGACGGAGCTTTAGGCCTAATGTGTACAATTTGACAATATGAATTCCATTTCTTCTCCATCTCAGACATAATTTTCCCTCCACTTCGTGCACGCGAATAACCCCGCAGGACATAGGTAACAATAAGCATAATTTAAGTGTATCTCAACATAGTAATTCCAAATGAGAGTGACATTATGATTTGAAAGGGTCACAATTCCAAACGTATTCATGGTAACATATTACAATCTTCACAAAATGTAATTATAATTATGCCCCTTGCTACCATTGGGACCTTATCAGCTCAAAACGAAATACGGGTAAATAAATAATTATTATAATGTGACGTCATGAATGATTTCCGTGCAATACTTAGAATAATATTACTTAACAGTTAGCAGCAATCCGGGATACTGCTAGAAATCTTTCCATATAAACATATATAAATTATTGATTTATACAATACTGTACGGTAATATTAATCAATTATTATTTTTTAGTATATTTTTAATAAAATAATTGCGTAGACTCACACTGTAAACATCATTATCCGGTACGGAATATAAAGATGTATTGTCTCCCTGAAAAAATACTTTAATGTTGCATAATAGAAAATAAAAATTTGATCGAAAAAAAAAATATTTACCTTAAAAAACTCAAATTTAAAGCAAATAATAGTCAAATTAATTGGCTGACAGCCAATTGGTTTGGTTAAATTTAACCGTTCATTTCATGTCACTCGCTGCAAATTGGACTATTAAAGTCTGATTTTATTAATCTTCATTTTTCATGATTTTGGTGGACAATACAAATTTTAAAATATGATGGAATCGGCAATAAATGAGTCGCTGTATGGTGTCTGGCACGACTTGTTGCCGACAGAACCCGCCTATGTAAAGTCCCAACGTCGTATATGTTTCTATAGATAAGTACAGTAAGCCTTGCAGAGGGTGCGGTTCGTAAGAAGGATGACAACAAGGTGTGCCATCAAGTGCAATATTGCAAATCCAATGACCGGTGGTGGACCCGGTTGTAGTCGTCACAAAAAGTTCGACTTTTCCGGTGACCATCAAGAGCAATGACGTAACGCAGAGGCCTGATGCCCCTGGCTTAGGAACTCCGAGTGACCTCCTCGGGGTGTTTTTTTAACCCCTTTCGACATATTTTAATGCCTGTGTTTTCCTCTGGACACTGCTCAGATCCTTATAAGATCCGGGCCCCTGGGCGTAGCCAGTGAGCGCTCATAGCCGTTATGCCACTGTGCAAGAGTCTATACGAAGTTCGAAGTGTCAGATGTTACCGAAATGATTTTCATTTACGTAGACCCGGCATATTTAAACAGATTCGTACGTCCTCAATTTAAGAAAAACATAATACATTACAAATATATATCTTTTAATTAATTTCACGTTTGTTGTTTAGCACTGTTCTTTAATACATTATTCATACAGGCGGGTCAATTCCTTTGTTGGCATGAAAAGCTACTGATGATATTAACATACGTTCAACTTCGAGACATCATGTAAGATAAGACATCGATAACATAACAGATTAAAATTCATTTAAGAAGGAAATGTAGCCACACCTTGAATTAAATAACATATTCTTGCGGTAATGGTTCTATGATTTCTATACACATTTTTTCGACTTGTGATAACGTGGCGCGTTCGGAATCCACCTATTTTCCTCTTATCGGTCAAAATTTGAGCGCAGTCTTTTGAATGGTCTACCCTCATGCCTAGCCAACTATAGCTGGAAGCACCGACTTAATTGAATAAATGTTATAAAATAATGAATGCTATCAAATGTGAGTACATTCTCGATATTTACATGTTGGAGGTGAAACTTCCAACGTCCAAGCACACTCAGCAGGTACATTAGTGTAAACTATAAATTCAATTTAGGGTTGCCTTCGTTGCACATTAGCGCAGTCATTAGGTACACACCGTCGAGGGAACACTATTCCACACTGTTTATGTTTCCATAGTAATAGATATGATAGATAAGTAACTGTTACTTAGAAATTTTAATTACCACCACAAAAGTGATTGATATGCCTTCTTTTTTGCATGTGATTAATAAATGTTCAAATCGGCCAAATGTTCTAATAATCAGTGAGCTTCGAGCTTCACTTATAATTCTCTAAAATGTTTTCTAGTCTATAGTTAATGGGTACCTGGTATAGGTCAAACACAATTGCGCTGATACTGGCTGCAACATTATGGGACTACGTGTTTGATACATACTGTACATGACCGAGGTAATAATGTGAAGCGCGTAGAGTAACCTATAAGATCGACGTATTTAATATTATAATATTTATTTGGTATCTTAAATATTTGATATTATATTTATTAGAAAGTGACACGTGCTGCTATTAGAGTGATTTTTTTCAACAAAAATTGTAGTATGATTCCCGTAGGCCTAGACAAAAGGCTGCAGTGTGTTGAAATAAAACCAAACGTGCTTACGATTTTCCCCTTGGGTACAGTACTTATTTCTTCGGGGAATATGTACAATAGTATGTGAGACCGTGGGCAAGGTTAAGACCTACTTTAATCATTCTTATAAACGGAATATAAATAATGATCAACTTTTCACCATAAGAAACATGTAGATTTTATGTTGAATTTATGTTATACGACTTATAGAGGGACTTATTTTACCAGGAGGACTTATATGGAGTTTATAAACACATTGGACGCACACCAAAGAAAACAGATTTGTAGTATCGGTACTGTATTTGTAGTGTAGGCCTATAGTAGTGTTTTTGTTCGGCATAGAGATATAAACCTATATCAACAGAAACAGAAACAGACTCAAAATCTGTGTTGAAGGGGGAAATTCCCTTGAACAAAATGTCCATATTTTTCCATGAATTAGTAACTGCATGACACGATTTTTTAGTTTTAGTTGTCGGTGTGGTGCCTTGTAGGCCTATTAGTGATAATCGAGCAGTAGTACGAGTGAATCTTAAACGGTATGATTGAGCACGTTTTTACGTGTAATGAATATAAATCACTGGGTGAATACACAAAGTAGTTGTGACGAGAATTAATGCAACAACCAGCTTCTGCCAGATAAATTAATACATTTCATAATAATGTGTTGTTTTATAAATTATAGCAAGTATCGGTAGGCCTATACTATTATGGATGAACAAGTAACTTTTTGAAGCCATTATTGATTGATTGGTAAATGTATGGTCGGTGTTATCTGACAACGATGTTTTTCCCGACAACGATGTAGGCCTATTGTCCCCCAAAATCATGAAAAATGAAGATTAATTAAATTCAACCAAAAATCCATGGGCTGGCAGCCAATTTGACTATGTTTTGCTTTAAATTACAGTTTTTCGAGGTAAATACATTTTTTTAGATCCGATGTTTGGTAAAAGTGGAAAACTATTATGTGACATTAAAATGGCATATTCAACAACAACAATAAAACAAATTATTTTTCAGAGGGACAATACATCTTTAAGTCTCAATTAACGATATAATTATTTTGACACGTGACAATCAATCTTGAATCCTTTTTTTAGACTGATTATTGATATTAATATGTGCAGTCGTTGTGTACCGAGGCAGTGGTACTCTTTTGACAGCATGTATTGGCTTAAGGTAGGACATTTTTCATTGAACAACAACAATAAGGCTAATTAATTGTGTTAAAAAAAGAACTATATTAATTATCACTCATGCGCCTGGGTGGTCATCCTCACACAGTCAGCCGAGTTTTCCGACACTATTCGATTCGGGGATCTATAACTTGCTAAGGCCTTCGACAGTGGAGTTTACAAAAAAAAACACCGTTATGTTTTTATGATGCGATATCTCAGAATTAAGCATGCTTTATTATATAGGCGGAATTACAACAAAGTGTACCCTTAACAATGTAATAATATTAAATTAAGTTATACTAAAGAATACAATTGTTGGTTAATGCTGCAGGTGCGGAAATGCTAGGATGGAAATCGCTCGGGTCGCGCACTCCCCCTTTATCAAAACAAAATTGTGTTATTATTCTGTTATTAGTGCCCTTGCCCCATATTCCCTGCCCCATTTCTCTCCTCCCCACCATTTCTCTCTCCCTCTTTACAGAAATCATGTATCCGCCACATCAGCACCCATGTGTCTTTGCCTTTAGGGCACATAACTCCTTATATTACGATATTGTTTAAGTGTGTATGTATGATTATTGCTAACACGGAGCATTAACGTTAAGATATGCTTTACCATTTTCAGAAGGGAATGCTATGGGCATGCCTATACAGTGTAATGATGTCATTGGTAATATATACAGTATTAAAATCGATGTCACAAAACCAAGTAGTACACCATGAAAGGTCTGAAGATTGTAAACTTGGTCACGTATTTGTAGGCGAAGAGAACACGACCGATACAGTACAAACAACAGAACAAGCTCCAGAATCAGACGGCTATTTATCTGTAATAGATGATAAAGTGAGTCTTTTTGAAATGATATTTAATTATAATTTTATTGTATTTTATATCATGACCACTCAACAGTGACACGCCAATAACAATGCAATAATAATTATAATATATAAATTTGTCGATTGACAAATATAATATATAAATCCAAAACAGACAGCATGAATATTTGAATATTGTTTTACGAAACAATGACAAATACTAGATATAATTATTATAAAGGCTTGGTATAGGGAGCGAGTAGCAAACATCTTGTGTTATTGTACATGAACAAAGTATATGCTAATTTAATAATATTTGGCTACACAAGTTGCAGCAAATATTTCGTTTGACAAAACTGTCGCTAAAGGCATGTTCACATTGAGCGCTGATTCGATATGGTGGGCAGATAAAACTCGTCACGTAGGTTTTGTGTTCAGTGTGATGTAGCTTAACTGATATTAGATGCGATTATCATCAAATTATCAACAGAAAGACATATACTAAAAGGTCATACGTGGGAATGCAGTTAAAATTCACAATTTTACTATATATGTGAAAAAGAGTACTAATAACAGCAATTGTGGTACGTATGGAACGGGATACAAGGCCGAGGAAAGATCTCCTTCACATGTACACCCCCTCCTCTTTACCCCTCCTCATAACCCCACCCCTTTTACTCGTAAGCCTCCACTTTACACGAGGGACGATAATCTCCTTCAGGTTCACTCCCCTCCTCATTACCCCTCATCATTACCCCACCCCTTTACTCGTAAGCCTCCACTTTACACGAGGGACGATAATCTCCTTCAGGTTCACTCCCCCTCCTCATTACCCGACCCCTTTGCTCGTAAGCCTCCACTTTACGCGGGGGAATAATCAATCCCCTTCACCTTCACTCCCCCTCCTTTTTACACGTAAACCCTCCACTTTACCCGTACTCCTTAGCCGTTATATAAAATACGGGTTGTTTTCAAAGATGACGTAGGCAATTCTAGTGATACTTGTAGTATGGTTGATATTATGTTGGATATGATAAAAGCTGTGAATGTGCTGTAACTGTAGCACTGTCTCTAAATGAACCAGATCCTGTGTTATAATTCCTTATTCTCAATGTCGTATATTATTCCTAATGCAAACCGATCGATCGTATTGGATTACGATCGATTGGATAAATTACACGTTTATTCGGATGATTTATCATTAATTATAGATTATGTGTTCGTTTCTATCAGTAATTATAAAGTTAAGCACGAACATTTATTAGTATCTTTTCATTTATTCTGTTGCTAGATGTGTGTGTGTGTGTGATGATTGGTATAATAGAACATACCGTAATTAGAAAAGAATAAATCATATTGAGCCATTTTGCGTTCGTTCATACCTAAATGGATTGGGATTCATAGGCCTGTTGAAATACTTAAAGGGGGTATTATACACCCATTTTTAATTATTATTATTATGATTATGACAAACATGTAGACACAATTAGTCATTCAAATTTATTATTATTTTTTAATTGTTTTTTATTATTCTTTCTTTATTTAATAAATTGGAGCAAACAAAAATTGCGCTAATCGTGGGTTTGCCCCCATACTAACTATACAGTACGAACAATGACAATGACATAGCAATACATAGCAATGAAATTAACATAATAAAGGACATCTAATAACAAAAAACATAAGACCATAAATCAGTATCTTGATAATAAAAGTTCTGTTATATTTGTAACAACATTTTTAGACTCAATATTCGTTGTAAAGGCAGGTTGTTCCAAACTATTGAGTCGGTGTAAGAGACTTTAAATTGAGATACTGGATTACATAGGGTCCGTTTCTATATTGAGAAAGGGAATATGGATTTAAAAGTATTTTGAAAGAAAGGTGGAGCAGTTTTTAGCTGCAACGCGATATTTTTGTATAGTCATAAAATTGGTTTAAAAGAAAACCGATCTATAGAAAAGGCCACAAAAACCTTTCTTTATTATTCTTTATATTCAGCCATGAACTATTTCGATGATGAATACCATTCCTGGAGTAAATCAATATTTTGTATAACAAATGTTATTGTTATTCACAAGTCCCAATCTGGGGGCGAAAGTTCCTTTGTGCAGTTTACTATAGAAAATTATAATCATGTTTTCCTTTTCGTCCTTACGCGTCCTTACGCGTCCTTACGCGTCCTTACGCGTCCTCATACAATAGAGGAATTCATCCATGCTCATAGCAATAGTAATTACAGTTCATATACAATGTTCTTAACATAACAAACTTATTGTGTCTGATCACTGTAATTTATTACGTCCATACACTGTTAAAATAGTGTTTAGAAAAAACATGTATTTTTTACCCACTTTTTCCACACATATTAGCTTTAAAAACATGTTTAGATATAAAACATGTTTAGGCTCTAAACACATTCTAAACATGTAGTCTGTCTCAACTCAATACATCAGTGACGTGTTGATTGTTAAACATATGTGGAGCAATAAGACACGTTTAGGTTTTAAACGTGTTTAATTTGTCATATGTGCTCATGTGTGGAGCTTTTTCCACCACACAGTAAAATCGTATATGCACGCAACGCTAAACACGTACCTAAACATGTCGACTGCTAAACATGTAGATAAATTGAACATAATAGTGACATGTTGACTGCTAAACGAGTGGAGGAAAACAACATGTAGCTATCAACACGTTTAGGTTTTAAACACACTAAACATGTAACTACGTGTTTAAAAGCTCCACACTGTTTTCACAGTGTACAGTAGTAATTTAAATCATCAAACAGTAAGATTTGTCAATATTCCAGCCGACTGTGGGGCTGCACCTATGTCTTAGCAAACCCTTGAATTTCTTGGAAACTTTGTTTCAAATAAACATAAAATTAAATCACACTATAAATCAGTTTGATTATCGCCAACTCCTCAATCCAAATTGACGTCACAAGGAAGCACCTAGGTTCAAACCATTTCTGTTTTTAATGTCGTGAAACAAGAAAGTGTTGTTTAAATGACATACGGCGTCATGTATGCCCCAGATTCCATTCAACAGATTGACAAAGTACTTCAATCCGTTTAAATGTTTTACTTTGGAAAAAGGTTGGAGATGTTTTAGAAAAATTAGACAATAGTACCTGTTCTTTTAAAGAATTAGTTTTTGGTTGCGAATGCAGCATCAAAAACAAACATATTCAATTGGGATAAGATAGAGGTACTACACAAAGAACAAGTTCTTAAACGTAAAATTAAAGAAAGCATCAGCATAAGAAAGCAAAATAAAAATACAAAGATGAATAGAGACGAAGGCGCGCACCAACTATCTCACATTTACGATCAGCTTCTGACGACGTCTGGTCCCCTAGGCTACACAACAAAAACATCTAGTGGCTGGAAAGGAGACCAGTCGGCGTCATAGTTTTATTGGTTTACTATCAACTTATACTTATATCATTATACGAATCGAAACCAGAAGAAATGTTTTCACTATATTCAATTGCTGTTTACTCTATATACAAAATAAACATAATATTGTCAGCGCTAAATAAACCATCCATATTAAATAAACCAATTTTATTGTGAATATGTAAATGAACAACTCAATTCTGTGCATAAACTTAAATAATGCAAACATAGATAAAATTAGAGATACGCTGCGAATAAAATTCGTGGAAAGAAAGAAGAATAAGATAGAAAAAAAAAGATCCTGACAATAACAAGGGGTTATCCGCCAAGTGCGGATAACCAAATAAAATGAAAGTCTCTAAAACAACTAATGTGTAAAAGAGTCTATACTCCAAGTGTAGTTGCGTTGTTTTGTTTTCATTAAAAAAAAATTTTCAACCTGGCGGTTCAAAATTAATGTTTGGCGCCTGTGGTGTTATATTATATACTGTAAATGCAAAAAAAAGAAAAAGAAAAAGAGAAACAAGAAATGATTGATTACAAAGAAATTTATTTATTCAAAATAAGTAGGCCCCTATGTAACAAAAAATATGAAATAAAGGTGAGTGAATCTCACAAAAGAGAAAAAAAGTACTTCAACCCGTTTGAAGATGAATTATCTGACGCGAAACGCGTTAACAAGTCTTAACTATTATTGTAATTAAATTGTTATTTTGCGTCAATGAACTTGGTTTATGTGAAAATCTGACGCGAAATAACAAGTAATTCTTTAAAAGATTTATAGTCTATAATAGGGCCTATAATAGAACATTTAGTTTGCGTCAGATGGTTTATAACCAGAGCAGGATCATTCGTGGCCAGCACGTGACACGATGTACCGTATTATAACATTAACAACATGATTTTGTTGAATTTGATGATTCAAATTTTCATTCATTCTATAACTGTAAGAGAAAAACTTTGAAATGGCATTTGTATAGATTAACTCAATTTGACTTCATCGTTGATGCGACTCTTTTTTATTTTGATCTCACAATCTTAAAGTAGGCCTACATAATTATTCTCAGAAATAAACTCTGCGGGAGAGTGTTTTTTTTCCCTGAAAATACTAACACATATTGCGTGCATATCATGTTCTCTTTATAAAACATTTTGCGGATTTTTTCTGATACTGTTTATACCCATCAGTTATTTATTCTACCACATTAGGCCTAAGCGATAATACTGCTGCCCCTTAAGCAATATATGCATATTTTTATTACCCCTTTCAAAACTATTTATAGGGTAAGAATTAAATGTTACAACTTTTTCAAGGATTTATGATACCTTCATTCTTACAAAAAATATTATTGGCAGAATTCTTGCAAAATATTTTGCTATAGAATATGGCTTTGTATTTTTATTGTGCTTTTTATGATAGTGTCCACAATTTTACATAGCATGCCAACAAAATTGAATGAAATCTCGAGTTATCTGTAGCTTCAACATGGGACGAAATATTAAATAGCGCGTCCTCTGTATTAAGTATTTCGCTTACGTTTCTGAGCGCTTAATTTATTATTTTTTAAGTGAATTTCTTTTTAAAGATATATTGTCCCGTAAAAAAAAGTTTTTTTTTTCAAATTTGTTGTTAAATATGCCATTTTAATGTTACGTACTAGTTATTCACTTTGACCAAAAATGGATCGAAAAAAAATAACCTGAAAAAAAATGTAATTTAAAAGCAAAAATACTTGTTCAAAATTGTCTGTCAGACAATGTTTTTTTGGTTAAAATTAACCGTTTATGTTTTTTTGGTTAAAATTAACCGTTTCGTTTGTCTTTTTATAAGTGAAATAATTTTTGTTTGGGGTTTTTTTGATGACCTATTTAAAGATTTTATTAATCTTCATTTGTCATGTTTTTGGGGGACAATACATCTTTAACCTTTTAAACCAAACGTGAACCTTTTGTAAACGGCCCTACGTACGTAGACATTGATGTAGGCTGTATTCAACGCGTTCTTAATATCTAACGAATCAATATAATTGTTATTAATAATCAATATTACCACCGCGAGCAAGATCAACGATAGTCTGAATTATGATAAATGAGCTTGAACATTCCAATATCTTCCTCATCATTAAATATCTATTATTATTATTATTATGTAATTAATAACCGGATGCAAGTTGGATTGTACTGTAGTTTTATATAGATTAAACATACCGTACTGTATATTGAAAAAAATAACCATATTCGCTTGTTTACAAGTAAGAGAGAAATAACACCAACAATATAATTTATTTATTATTGTTATCTATTTTGTATTCGGTCTAAAAATAGATATTACAAAACGACAATCCAATATTAAAATAATTGTATAAATATTAATACATATAGTTATTTTTTAAAATATTAAAATTAAATGAATTAATTAATAATACCACAATTAATTTACTATTTATAGAAAGGAATAGAGATTTAGAAAACATTTTACTGGCAATTTTAAAATATATTTGTAAAAAAAAAACCACATTACCCTGAATTGTGACATTTTTAGAATTTCTTTAATATTGTTTTTTTAGCTTAGGTCCCCACGCCTTAATAGTGCGTCAATACTGATGCTTGACTTTAGTATGGTTTATTGGAAATATCAGAAAAATCTATTTATGGATTTTCCCAAATAATTACCAGATCAAATAGTATGTTGTCATGTGTATATTGAATGAACTGCCTTACATGGCTCAACAATGAGTGTACACTCTGAAAATAGTGTTTAGATCTTAAACATGTAGTTTGTACCCACTTTTTCCACACATTTAGCCTTGAACATGTTTAGATATGAAACATGTTGAGATTCTAAACACATTCTAAACATGTACCTAACTCAACACATGACATTGGTTGTTAACATGTGGAGCAATATAAAGACACGTTTAGGTTTTAAACATTTGTGATATGTGGAGCTCATGTGTGAAGCTTTTTTCCGACACAGTAAAATCGTGTGCAATCAACGCTAAACACGTACCTAAACATGTCGACTGCTAAACATGTGGAGAAATTGAACAGTGACACGTTGACTGCTAAACGAGTGGAGGAACACAACATGTAGCTATCAACACGTTTAGGTTATAAACACGCTAAACATATAACTACAGTGTTTAAAAGCACCACACTGTTTTTACCCGCTGATTCTCAGAGGATAGATATAACCAAAACTGTTTCCTTTAAAAAAAAAAAGGTGTTTTGATGACGTAATTTAGACGTAATTATCGCGTGTCGTGGAAAACTTGCCATTTACACTCTATACAATAATTCTTCGATTATAATTGACTTACGACCAAACAGCCCACACTCCGATAGTGTATGTATTATTTATGTGTTATGCACTGTGAATCGTGGAATTCTTGATTGATTTGAAACACATTAATATCAATAGATGCAGTTTTATATAGTAAGCGCGATATTGGAGATTGATTTTGCTTCAAAAAACAACACATATTATAATATTATACAGTTGTCTTGAGTTAAGCAGACATTGTCTTGCTCATTCATTCGTGAGATAGCACTTCATTTTATTCATTTGTCTGCTAATTTAATTAAGAGGATTTCTTTTCGATTTTTCTTGAAATTTTTTTAAGTTAATGCGAACTATAATGTCAGTATGATTAAATAGCTTACCACATATCATAATTCCACACATGTGTTTCACGTATCACCATAATAGAGCATATCCTAACCCTTCTTAATCTACCCCTCACGAGAAGCTGTACAGAATTGTCACACAGTATTTTTTTTTTTTTTTTTTTTTTAACCATATTTAATGAGGGTGATCCATCCAGCTATTGCTGATCATTAGGGACCCTCAGAGGTTCACAAGACAAACATATACACAAGATGCTAATAAACAAAGTCTTATTACAAGTCTTTGGGAGTGGAGTAATTTGGTCCTTAGAAAAAATCCTGACATGTGACGGGACTTGAACCCAGGACCCTTAGAGTGGTAGCCAAGCATCATAACCACCAAGCCACAACTCCACTCTAGTATTGGGCAAATATTTTCGTTGTGCGGAGTTAAAGCACTGAAGAATGGTTAAACCATCTTGAATATACTGTAACGAGAAATATAAATTTGCAAGTGATGATCCAGATTAGCTTAACTCCGCTCTATATACGCTTAACTTAAGTGCGTGTGAACACAGCTTTACTGATACTATGCGCGCCTATGTTTAAAAAAGAGATCATATTCATAGAGCACTTCGCTGGTTGAAGCCTATCGGATGATTCAGATCAGCTTAACTCCGTTCATGCTCGCCTATGTTTAAAAGATATAAGAGATCATACGAGCACTTACGTTGGATGAAGCCTATCTAGGATGATTCAGATCAGCTTAACTCCGTTCATGCTCGCCTATGTTTAAAAGATATAAGAGATCATACGAGCACTTACGTTGGATGAAGCCTATCTAGGATGATTCAGATCAGCTTAACTCCGTTCATGCTCGCCTATGTTTAAAAGATATAAGAGATCATACGAGCACTTACGTTGGTTGAAGCCTATCTAGGATGATTCAGATCAGCTTAACTCCGTCCATGCTCGCTAACTCTGTGCGTGTGAACATAGCCGGTCGATACTATGCCTTCAGTAACACCCTATTTTGCTTCGTTCACAGCCTCTTCGATACCACTGCGAACAATGTGCTTTAGTTACCAGTTCTGGTCGTCTTCTCGACAAGGGTGCTGGTTATGACATAGATCGAGGTGTATGTGTAATACGGATGAACACTGCACCAACAGAGGGGTACGAGGAAGACGTTGGTTCTAGGACTACTATACGTGTGGTTGGACACACAAATATGAATAGAGTTTTAAAAAAACAACCTGATTTACAAAAAACATTCTTTGAAGACGAAAAAACTCGAGCGAATATTGTTATTGTGCCATGGTTGTTTTACGAGGATTTTTCAAAGGAAAAGGACGAATCTTTTCTAGTAACTAAAGAATTTTCTACGTTATATCCAAACGTATCGTTTTATTATACAACGCCAAATAAAGTTAAATTAGCAGAGGAAATATTTATGAATGAGACTGGCATTACTAGGTAAGTAAATCGTAAATTTCCCCCATTCCCTCTCCCCACCCCCACCCAATATTTCAAAATCCTGGATCCACGTCTGTGGTTCTTGACTATTTCCGTTGGAAATAAATATGGTGTTAACATTCATGGGATTTGCACAGATGTATTTCAAACGAACTGTGTAGGCCTACATAAACATAGTCGAAGTGTGAAAAATGTTCTGCCGGGACAAAATGTATCACCTTTAACTAAAATATCAATTAGAATCACAATTTGATATTTGTCTGGTATGTTTTTTTTTTCAGGAAAGCGGCGCGGACATGGTTATCGACAGGTTGGATGACAATGTTATTTGCGATAGATATATGCGACTGGATCGACGTCTACGGCCTCGTTAATGATGATTATTGCAAGTAAGTCGTGTTCAAAATGGAAATATGAAGAATTTTAAAATGCCCAATAGATTAATATAACAGTAACAGTAATATGTACGTATGTCCTTTCAAGTGTTGACGACAGGCTATTTCCTTTGACTTATTTACACTAAGTAGTATGACGGTTATAGGTTTTCTTAACGAATAATGACATGCTTTGCTGCACGGCTGGGATGAGTTTATTGAATTGCAAGCGGGTTCGCATAGTAATAATAGGTAGTTACCCAGTCAGCCCCTGCCTACTGGGTTCTATATCGCAATTGATAGGCGTGGCATTGTCTACACTATCAATCTTTATGTGACAAAATAATGTGATGTGCCCATGTGGACATGATGATGTCATATCATTACCATATTTGAACATATCACTACCATATTTGGACATATCACTACCATATTTGGGCACATCACATTTTTTTTGTCAAACTAGTTTGATACTGTAGACAGAGCTTTAGAATCCCTTTCTTCTAAACGGAGCGTCCGATTGACTTGTGAGCCTACATATATGTATGATGTACATTAACGGTTATTTTATTATTTTCTCGTTGGTTTTATTACAGAGCTCATCCTAACGATACCACACCATATCATTACTATGCCGATAATTCTAAAAAGGAATGCTGGTACTATGATCGCAGTGAGAATACTGTGTTGTATGGCCATAAATTTCTCACCGAAAAAGCGATTTTTGCGAGGTGGGCAAAAAAAGTTAGCATATATTTTCATTATCCTTCGTGGGAGGGCGTGGTAACGAACGGAAAACACGTTGACACGCCGTTTTTAAAACTATATGACGAATCCAAGAAAAACGGAAAGCTCCGTAAAGTGGAACAAGCGGAAATGATGAAAAAACGTATAGCTGCCAGACGAGCTTACTTGGAGAAGAGACGGAAAATGAAAAAGAAGAAGGGGTGAATCCTGCTCCTACTCCCGTCCTAGATGAGGTGTGAACAAGCAGAGAAGGTGTCAACACATTCTATGTAGCAAGACAATATAGTGCTGACAATGCATGGAATGTAGGCTATACAGTTTATATTATTGTACGAGACAAGCTGAGACCTCTATTTTAGCTGTAGTTACGACCGACTGAAGAATTTTTACGGTGCGATTTCATAAATTTGGTAATTAATTTTATCTATGACCCTGTTCACCACGAAGAAGAAGAGTTACCGGTACTTTCATTAAAAAAACAACCATCATTTTGTTGTTTACGTTCGGATACATTTTCCAGGAGTAGAAGAAGTAAAAACATATTGATTGTTTATTTATTTATGTATTCGGCAGACCAGGGAAGAGTTAAATTTAACTCTTCCCTGGGCAGACCCAGCTTCTTTCTTTTCATCACAGTACTTATTAAAATACAGTATACCATTTTGTGTTGAATACTGTTAGGCCTATGAACATTCTTTAACGAGCTATTGTATATTCAAAATAATGACACCAAATTAGTATTATTTTATTTTCATCAATATTGTATAGGCCTAACAATTTTGTATTTATTTGTAGACTACAGACTCGCTAGAAAATTCGTTTAGCAGCTTTAAAATAGGTATTAATTTTATTACAGTTTTTGCGTATAAAAGGCAATAAGATTAAACAGGGAGTTATATGGTACCACTTTGAAAAAAAAAAACTTTTATAAATAGGCCTATCGGAAACTGTTTAATAGTAATGTTAACATTTCATAGACAGTACGTATGTATGTATATTACATTTACTATTTATATAATGCTACATGTTTACATAACCTGAAATATGAGAAAGATCGAGACAGATGTTTATAATTGAAATAGAGGATTGGTTATACCACCTGCTATCCAAACATAACCCCCTCCTAGAATCAGATAGAGGGATGAATCTCTGATTGGTCAAAATTACAAGTATAACCCAGCATAGTTATGAGACGAATAGTCTGACTTGTGGATTATATTATTTATGGAGCATAAAAAACATTCAGACAACTGCTCTATCATAAAGAATGATCCCCTTATTGCTCTTTATCCTCGCATATAAACAATGTAATAGAAAGAGTTATAGTTCACCGTCTTCCAGCAGTATACATTGTAACAAGGATCAGGCTGCCATAAATATACCTCCAAAGCTATTTGTACCCTGTTTAAAAAAGTTTATCTAATATGAGCCAAGTTTAATATTTTCAGTTCGGTATTTTTAAATCTTACGCCTATTTTAGAATTTAGTGTAGATGCTATTTGGTGGTGGTGAACCAGTTTACGATTAAATCTATGTTGAATTTTATTTAATAGAACTCCTTTGGAACACTCCTATTCAGGGGATACCTCTATTAAGGGGCCAATATCCCGTGAAATAATGAGGGCTGTTGTATGCACTACGAATACTGTACTACCCTTATTCAGGGGACGCCATGATTAGGGAGGTCGGGCTATCTAACTTAGCTCTGTTCTTTCCACAAGAGTGCAACAGTCAAAAATCACAATCGGGACGTATTGTTTTATTTGATTGTGAAGCGTAACGTGGCCTATCTCTTACTGACATGTGACGTCACACGTGAAATCTTTCGTGCTTGGAGATATTTCATTATTGAAACGCCTTGTTAAATTGATCCATACTACATTACTCTGTTATTATCATCAGGTGCCTCAGAATATTTCATCGTAGAGAATTTATTTCTCACATGAATAAAACTGTTCATATGCTACAATGCGTTTTTCTTCTTTCTTCTTTTACAATGCTAATTATGAGTTACGACTTTATGGCCGTAGACTATGACAACATTATGATAACACTAACAATTCAATTAATATGGGATAATATTGACCAGATTTTTTCTTGGTCCATCCACCAAGGTTCGAATCGCTCTCCGCTATAGCGCATCGTCTTTCGGATGAGACAATAAGCCGTTGGTCCTGTGTGCAACATGGCTCATTATGTACACATGCGCAGGTGTATAATATTCATCACGTATCAGCACTGATAAAAGGGCAGATTTGGGCATATCACTACTATATTTGGACACATCACACTTTTGTTGTAAAACTAGTGTGATGTATATACAGAGCTTAGGGACTAATAGTGGGTTATCATGGTGACGTGTGCAACACCAAAAGTATTCCATTGCATGTGCATATATAGCAATATTACTGCATAATAATTTAAATATTTTTGCCTTTTTACGAGAAACAAATTCCTGTACTATAGTACAGGGATATATTTCTTTGCTAAACTTCGACCCTTATTTTTCGACATCCGATTACTATAATGCAATATTATATATAGCAATTATTACATATTTGGTCAATTTCCGAAAAAAAAATCCCTGTTCTATCTAGGTAGGCCCAGTAAGGGATTTTTTCCCCCGAAAATTGCCAAATTTACACCTCCGCCATAATAAAAATTGATAACGCTATGATTTCACACAATATAATGTCCATAATATAGCAATATTATTGCATGGTCATTGTTACTTGTGATTTTAATACCTACCAATACGTCAAATATAGGAGAGGAATACCCCGCAGGCAGGGGCGGGTTGAGAATCGCGGGGCACGTTCGAATTTTCAGAACAGAGAGCTCTTCAATTTGGTATGCGTCAGCGCGGTTGATGGATGACGCGTCGACGTCGTATTTACACACACTGTTACAGACAACAGCAGAACAGTACGACTCTACAGTAGTAGTACACCGCCGCCAGCTGTTACACATCACCTAGCCGAAATGGAACAGGTAATTAATAATATTTATAGCAAAAAAATGCCTATTTATTACGGGAGTATCTTCAAATATAAGCTGAGCTAGGCCTACAGAGGTCTACTATTTCTCTAGGCCTATGGCCGCCCTCTAGGCTAGCTAGTAGTAGTACTTAGTTAGTAATAGTAGGCTAGGCCTGGCCGAAACTACTCGCCCTCCTACTAGCCTATAGAGTAGGCCTAGGCCTAGGCCCTAGACAGCGAGTAGGCTTGACCTCAGTCAGGCCCACACAACTAACAAGCTAGGCCTATATGCCCTACCCTCTTTGTCCTCTGGCTGCTTTAGCCTAGGCCTAGGCCTAACTAGTAGAAACGTGACGTTTCAGTCCAGGGATTTGGTCGAAACATCCTATTTTCATGCCTTAAATTAACAAAGTCAAAGGGTTTTAATTTTTTTTGTAGTAATATCATCACGTTTTATATGTTTGAACTAAAATATACTAAACAACCATTTCATTTTTCAGAATGATAGCAGTAAAGGTTTGCTAACAGGAGATCAACTACAGTTTCATGGTAAGAATTAAATAATTCAATGTAGCAATTAATTACACAGGCTCACTCACACACACACAAAGAATCGGTTAGTCTTCTATGATTAAAATTGTATACAAAAATGTTTTTTTTTTTAGACTTTGATAATGATGATGATGATTCTCCATTGATCGATGCAGCAGATAAGGACACATCAGGCAGTCAAGTACAGACGCACACATTTAACAATTACCCTAGTGATGGCGATGAAGAAGGAGACAAAGCTGAGGTAAAATCATTCTAGACTCAACATATATAATATATATATATATAATTACATACTGTACTGTAGGTTACATAGGCTTAGAGACAGTATAATAAAATATCAGATAAGCGTATGCTTTCAATAAATGAAAGATGACATTTTCACCTCATGAAATTATTTGTACCATTTCACTCATAAACATTCATTATTTGTACCATTGCACTCATAAACATTCATTATTTGTACCATTACACTCATAAATATTCATTATTTGTACCATTGCACTCGTAAACATTCATTATTTGTATACTACTGTAGTATTGATGTGAACATTATCGTGACAAACATATTCATATTTGAGGACACTGTATTTTATGTTGTTGATCGTTATTTACAATAATTTTTTCAATAAATGAAAGATGAAATTTTTAACCTCATGAAATTATTTGTACCATTGCACTCATAACAATTCATTATTTGTATACTAGTATAGCAGTACATTATATAGTGGTGACAATCATATTTCATTTCATTATTTATTTGGTCTATTTAAGTATATACAAAACAAAAAAAACTGAAATTGGGGAGACCAGGGTCAACCTAAGTGAACTTAATCACTGTAGCTAAGCCGGTTGACCCAACCCCAAAGTCAGTTTACACATAAAAGACAAAATACAGTTACAGCAAATCAAAATGAATATGAACTTTTCTAATGAAGGCTGATGGGCTTTCTAGGACTGCAGCATCTGTCAACGGTCTGGGAAGCTGGTCCCAGACACGGGGTAACCTGATTGCTATAGAATGGAAAAAAGCCTGTGTCCTTGATGCTTGATGTCTGAATATTTGGGGACACTGTGTTGTTTATCACCATTTACAATATTATTATGCTATGTGTTATTTAGTTGCTAACTGGCAAGAAAAAACAGGCAGCCTTTTGGACATTTGAATATTACCAGACTTTCTTTGAAGTTGATTCGTATGAAGTAGTGCGAAGGTTGATGGCTTCATTTATACCTCAACCTAGCAAAGACTTTCTCAACTCTCAGATACGACCTAATCCAGATCTTTATGGTAAGCCCAACACAGTACACATGTTATATGTTAAAACTTAATAGATTACTTTGTGTCCTACTAAACACCACACGCCATACAACACTACAAAATAGTACTACAAATGAAATAACCTCACTCCTAAATTAAACTGAACCTAGCCCCCTAAATATACCCCACTAAAGCTCTACACTATCAAACTTGTGTGACTTATTTTGCACATGATGATGTCATATCACTACCATATTTGGGCATATCACTACAATAGTTGGGCACATCACACTTTTTTTGATAGTGTAGACATAGCTTCAGAATACTAAAGTGCCTTAACTTAACTGCATGGAGTGTTTAGTAGGGCCTATTTCTTAATTTCTTTCACACATATCAACTCTGTTTTGATGTGTTCTTTCACAGGTCCATTCTGGGTTTGTGCTACGTTGGTATTTACAATTGCTATCAGCGGTGATCTGGCCAATTTCTTTACGACCAAGGGAGGCCATGGATGGCATGCTAATTTTTATCACGGTAAGTGAATGTTTTCACATTTATTTTGGACTTCTTAATACATTATGATAATCAAATTATTTCAGAAATTAAAGAAAAGTTCCATTTCCAAATCATACACTTGAAGGCAGGGGAAGTTTCAAAGGGGTGGGGGGCCCAGCCAGCCCAGGCCCCACTAAATATCGCAAATTGAAATACATAATATATGACATTAAATTTAGCTCAGCCCTTCATTTCACCATTTTTAGGGCGTGGGCCCCTATTTCAAAATCCTAGATCTGCCACTGGAGAGCCTTAACATGTGCTGGTCTCATAATAACGAGGGTTTTACAATACATTAAATTCCACCTATTATCATATATATCAACAATGTATTCTTTTAGTTACTTTGCAAGGCACCTTTTATTGTGACATTATTGTAGAAACAAGATTATAGGCATCACAACCATTAATAATAACCAACACCACTAATTTGTTTAATATATCTAGTTACTGTTGCTGCAACTATCATATTTTTATATGCCTGGCTGACACCGGGAGCGGTCTGGGGTGTGTTGTCATGGCAAGGTAATCCAGCGGGATACACATTTTTGGAAATGGTTTGTGTCTATGGATATTCTCTAACCATCTATATTCCAATATCTGTAAGTATAGGCCTTCCTGGCGTTCTCAGGCATTTGAGCGCTTTCCCTGGGTGCTTCGAGTGGGTTATAGTAGGACCATTAAAATAGACAAAACCAAAGAACCCATAACACTAGAATCTCCCATCTGTCAATTTGCATTGAAAATACTGTATTGCAAGTACAGGGTCATAAGGTCACACATCGATTTTATATATAGCGCTTAATGTACAAAGCCTCTAAGTGCTTCACATTATTAAAACATACTGCCATAATGTTACAGCCAGTAATCAGTTGTGTTTCCATTTGTACCCCTGGGTGGAGAGAGGCAAACATAAGTAAAGTGTCTTAAAAAACGACACAAGCAATGCGACAAGCTTTGGATTCGAACTCACGATTAGTAGTCCAACACAATGTGCCACACGGCCTACATAATATCCATAATAAAATTCTACAAAATTAAAATTTTTTTAATTTGCCTTTTCTTATTTTCAATAGTTATTACTGGTGATACCTTCACCAGCATTTCGGTACACATTGATGGCTATTGGTCTCATCCTGTCAGTGTCTGTCATGCTACTAAGCTTGTGGCCGGCAGTCAAAGACTTTGATATCAAGATATCTGTTATTACACTGGCTGTAATCTTCATACTTCATACACTGTTGACGGTTGGATTCTTAGTGAGTTTACTTTTATATTAGTATTAGATACTTCACTGTATAAAAAATAGGTCTATACAATTTTGTTATGGCCATGTACGTCCAATGAAAAGTTCCATTTCTGTATGGTCAAAATATCTACTGACCCAATATGAACTGGTCACCTCTAGCTTACAGGATGAGTGACAAACCAGGGCCACTAGACCAATGATCTTGAGGGTCAAGTTAAATCACCAAATACAGTCGACTTTCCCAATACCGGACTCTCTAAAAACTGGAAACTCCCAAAACCAGACTTTTCTTGAGGTCCAAAATGTCCCAAATTCATTTTTACTATAGAAACACATTCCAAATACCTGACTTTCCGGAAAACCAGACATATTAGGCCAGCCCAAAGGTTCTGATATTAAGAGAGTTTACATTACTGTGCATTAATAATATGTTATAATGTGCCTCTGCTTATAATTTGAAATTATGTTGGTTGCTCACTTGTAATGCCTGTTTGTGACTTCCTTTTTTCATACTGTACTTACCTTATCTTGCTTACTGTTAATTATTAAAAAAACTTTATATTTCAGTTATATTTCTTCGATGAACAATTTGACGCAACTCATATTGATCCGCATATTACAACAACTCATGCAGCCCTGAAGCCAACAAAATCAACATAGATATTAATGACCTTTGAACTTTGCAAATACTTATCAGGTCACCAAGAAAACGCAAACACTGTTCATCTTCGGAGTGTGACCAACTTTTTCTTTGTACCTAAAGTGCAATTTTATTCTACATTTAAAAAAACAAATGATTGTTTTTACAAAATATAATTTCAATACAGTACCCATTGGCAGATTGAGGATTATAAAATTTGTGGTGCTGATGCAGGCCTACTGAGTGCCTACAAATGGTAAAATTAAGTGCTGATCTTAACCAAATATCCTAACTTTTACATTATAATTTTAAAATGTTAGTTAATGGGTATGGGATGGATTATCAGGGGGCTGCTGTGTGGGTACCACATTTCTATATATTTATCTATATATAGTTAAAGACCATTTAAATATTATAATTTATTAATTTATTATTTAACTTATAAATTAACTAACTGATAAGATGTTAATTTGCATTATCAGAGACACAGCCTTTGGTGATAGTTGTCGTGAGGACAGCCCTGGTCTCCTCACTGCTCCATTTTTTATGTTTCTCCATAGAAGAATAAAATTACTTTTTCATGAGTTCACTGAAAGGAATAAATAAACAATTCAGAATGATATGTATTAATTATAAACATTTATATTGTAAACTAAATCTCTGTCTACACTATCAAACTTTATGTGACAAAAAATGTGATGTGATTATATGGACATGATGTTGTCATATCACTACCATATTTGGGCATATCACTGCCATATTTAGGCACATCACACTTTTTTTGTCAAACTAGTTTTTTTTTGTTTGGAGATAATGAATCACTTAAAAAGATTTGTACTGTACATTTGTTTAAAAAAAATTTTATTACAGAATTTAAAAAAAGTATTCTGAATTGAATACAAGTCAGTTGAATGGTTGATAACAATTATGATACAAAGGAGAATTGGTGTGGTTTATTATTTATTTTGGGTGATGGTTAAACCTTCATTTTGTTTTATTAAAAGATTTAAATTATTTATAATAATTTATGTTAGTAATTATTTTATCAGTTGTAGATTTAACTGTTTGTTCTCGACATCTCAATAACTAATATGCTGTAAATGTATATTTTGATTTCACTTTTTGAGTACAATAGTTGAATGTTAAAACAAAAAATCAGAGTATTTAAATTTAAAATATATAATTATTAAAACTTTTTCAATTTTATTTCTGCTAACTTTTCTGTATATAAGCATCTATTGTATTTTTACATAATATTTGTTATTATGATCAATATATTTAAAATATTCATTAAATTGTTTTTTTAATACTTTATATTTAGTGTTTGTAAATTTATTATATTGTATTTTTATGTAAATGTTATGGTCTTGCCAATATATGTAGGCCAAAAGGGTATTACAGTATAAAACTCGCACTCCCCTGTCCCCAATAACCCCTGTTCATCCTTGTAAATTAGCTTTGTAAAATGATTTATAAATATCTTGCATACTACAGCTCTACTTTCCAAACCCCACTTTCCCAAAACTGCTCAATTCTTATGCAATTTTCGTATTTTTTTTTATCATGATTTAATTGTTTCAATAAACACGATATTCTGGCAACCATTTTAATCATGGCGGACGCACTGGGCGTAGAAATTCTAAAGCTGGTAAATGAAAATGAAGCTATAGATACTGTTAAGATAGCTTCAATTTTAGGAAAAGACCACCAGCAGATAGTTGGAGCAGTAAACAGTCTAAAATCTGTAGGAGATGTAAGTATTTTTTGTTTTATGATGTTCAATCTGTTTCCAATAGCTAGCCTCATGAACGTCATGTTTGCCACGCGGACTGTACGCGGGATTGGTCAAGTTACAACGGGTCCCTTTACCGTATGGAGGTGGCCTAGGCTAGTTATAGTTTTTGCTTTGTTTGCCCTGCATACTGGGCGCTACTGCAGCTTGGTCCTTCATGCTGTGACCTGATGGGATGGATGCAACATTCTTATTTCTATATTGTGAATAAATAAAGAATGATTTGAAAAAATGAAAATGGAATAATAAAAATAAAATACTGTTTTCAAATTTTGGAAACAAAACATTTACAATCTGACATCATCAACAATTGATTAGGCCTCTCGACAATTATAAGATGACATTTGGAAATGTTGTAATGTATCAATGCCAAACATTTACGGCTTTGTTCCATTTTGGCACAATTTTCGTATTTTGTTTATATTTAATCTTAAGGTTATTCAAACGGAACAGCTATCCAACAAACACTGGGAACTAACTAAAGAAGGCAAGTTGTTTGTGGAACATGGTAGCCACGAGGCATGTGTATATGAAGCTGTGCCATCAGATGGTGGAATCAAGCAAGCAGATCTCATGGTATTCCATTGTGTTGTTTATTCTAATAAATGATAGTACATCAACTGAATGTTACTAATACCAATCTTCCTTGCCTAATATGTTTGGTTGATTACCCTAAATTCTGGAATTTTGAATGTGTTTTTAATAGTAGAAAAGAAGAGACCTTTTAGACCTCAACAAAAGTTTTTGAAAGACTAAATTTTTACTAGACATCCGCAGTTTTATTTATGTTTACATTGATTTAGAATATAATTGTATGTCTGTAACAGTCATTTAATATTTAATATCATAAAGCTGTCTACACTATCAAACTTTATGTGACAAAAACATGTGATGTGCACATAATATGGACATGATGATGTCATATCACTACCATATTTAGGTATATTATTACCATATTTAGGCACATCACACTTTTTTTTGTCAAACTACTTTGATAATGTTGACAGAGTCCAAATATTTTGAAATAGGATTTAAAATCAAACAACTGTTGTAAAACAATATAATTTGTTCTCATCTCTTGTAGAAAACTTCACCAAATGCCAAGATAGGGTTTAGCAAGGCCATGTCTGCTGGTTGGTTAATAATGGACAAAACTGCTGAAGGAGGACCTGTAGTCAAAAGAAAGGTATTCTACAGTACAGAATTTCATAGAATTGCAGTATTCTAAAAAAGTACTGTGTATTATCCCATGCTAATCCCACCCCATCATTTTTGACAAATTGTTATACCATGGGACTATACTCTATCATATGGTTCTGTAGTTCCAACTCAATTTGCTCTTTTAATGGTAATGTTACTAAATACATTACCTCTTGCCTATCCTATACTTCAGTGTACTCGCATTATCTTTTTATCTGCAGGTATCTTCTATAGAAGACAAAGCCAAATCTCAAGTGATGTTAGTCCAGGCTGGCCAGATAAGTAACATTCCAGAAAAAGAATGCAAAGAATTAAAAAAGAGAAAACTTATTGTTGAGGTGTAAGTTGATAAATTTTATATCAACAGTTTCACAAATGCATTGTATATAAGAACGTTCAAATAGAGTTAATATTGGCATCTGGTTTTATGAAGTTATATATTGTTGTCATGATCATATTTCAAGCAGAGGATGTCTGCATCCAACTTGATCTCATCTGACATCATTGTTTTCTGTAATGGATCTGAGGTTGCCATCCTTTCGACAATTTCAGATGATTGAATGATCCTCGAATTATAATAATCTCACTTGAGAGTGAGCGAGTGGGTGGCCGGGCGATTAAAACAGAGGAACCGTAATTACATAGGCAAGGGTTCGAGGCTCACTCACTTCATGGTTCTGGTGGTAGAACAAGTCTTCTCGGATAAGGACTATAAACCGTAGGTCCAGTGTACATATCTAGCTCATGTGCACTTTAAAAGAACCTAGTACATCTTTTGAAACGAGTAGGGAGTTACCCTGGTGTATTAGTACATCACAGCCACTGATCATAACTGGGCCCTCTGAGAGACCAGTCTTTGACTGAAGAGGTCACCCAGTATAAATCAAATATTTCAATTCAATCATAACTTAAATTTGTTAATACAATAACTTTAAATTTTCACTTTATTATTCTCTTTTTTGCAGAGTGGTGAAGAGTTTCAAATTAACAAAGGGTTCAGATTTTTCTCTTTCTGTCAGTAAACTAGAGACGGATTTGACTCCTGAGATGATCTCAAGGTAAACTATTTGGCAATTATTATAGTGTGCTTTTCTGATTGGAAATACTAATATGATAATTTTCCCTGCAATTTAACTTCTCAATATAAATCAAAAGTTGTTCTTGTGAAAGTTGTTTTTAACTATATTAATTTTTCTATATAAGTATATATAAATCAAATGTAATTGATCTAAAGTGTTTAAGTGTATGTAACTATTCTAATGTGTACAATTTAAAGTATAACACTATAGACATATTTATACATGTATTATTATTTACCTGTCCCTAAATTTGTTTAAAATCGGATATACTTAGTATAGAGTATTATTGTAATTGTTTGTAACTACTGTAGCTTTGCGTCACGTAATTTGTACTTTATACTAAGTACATTGAGAATACTTTTCGCAAGTAATTCTCAAGTGGGATTCGAACCCACAACCACCAGATCACTAGCCTGGCGTTCATACCCCTTTATAAGTATTCTCAATGTACTTAGTGTAATGTACAAATTACGTCAATGTAGGGCAAAACATCTGACCAATTATAGAGTGTTAAAAACATTTGTTTTAATATCTTGATTTCTAGTGGTTCTTGGAAAGAGAAGAATTTTAAAGCATATAATTTCAACGCAATGGGTGTAATGCCGGTATCGGGACACCTCCATCCTCTCATGAAAGTTAGAGCTGAATTTAGACAAATATTTTTAGAAATGGGGTAAGTGTACTCTCCTATCTTCACCATGGATTTGTATTTTTGCTTAAGCCCTGTCTACACTATCAAACTAGTTTGACAAAAAAAAGTGTACTGTGTCCAAATATGGTAGTGATATGCCCAAATATGGTAGTGATATGCCCAAATATGGTAGTGATATGCCCAAATATGGTAGTGATATGACATCATCATGTCCATATATGGGCACATCAAATTTTGTTGTCACATAAAGTTTGATAGTGTAGACAGAGCTTTAGAGAACTTTAACAGTTTAAATCTGAAAAATATGCTGCCATCTATAGTGAATGTAAATGATTTTGCACGGACAATGCAACATGCTAAGCTACATAACAGTCAGAACTGACACTGATCAGAAATTGCAAATTATAAGAATTAAATATTATAATTGATTTATTTCTAGGTTCACAGAAATGCCAACCAATAACTACGTTGAAAGCTCCTTCTGGAATTTTGACGCCCTCTTCCAGCCTCAGCAACATCCTGCAAGAGACGCTCATGATACATTTTTTATTCAAGGTTTGAAATTTAAAATTATTATTTTTTTCTTGTTGATATAAAGTTTGCAGTACCTAAAATGGTGGAATGCACATCAAGATATGCCACACTTGGGTGCCTGGCATACCTCTTTACTATAAATTCTTATGCCCAATATTTGTTTTAATAGCCCCCTCTATGTTTGGATGTATATATAAAAATAATATAGAGCTATTTATAGCCACATTTTTATAAATTATTAAACTTTTCCAATGTAGGACCTCTGTAATTAATGATACTGGTATCATAAGATATGTATTCACTATTTTTATGTTTTATAGATCCAATGTATGCCACAGAATTTCCGATGGAGTACCTGGAGAGGGTGAAGAAGGTACATTCAGAAGGAGGATTTGGCTCACAAGGGTAAAGCACTGTCTACACTATCAAACTAGTTTGACAAAAAAAAGTGTGATGTGCCCCAAATATGGTAGTTATATGTCCAAATATGGTAGTGATATGACATCATCATGTCCATATATGGGCACATCACATTTTTTGGCATAATTTAAAAAATTGATACAAAAAATTGCCTTTATTTAGTGACTAGATACGCTAATATGCAGATAGCAATCTAAATCTCTGTCTACACTATCAAACTTTATAAGACAAAAAAATGTGCCATGATGATGTCATAACTACCATATTTGGGCACATCACACTTTTTTTTGGTCAAACTAGTTTGATAGTGTAGACAGAGCTTAAAAATTGTTCTGTGCATATGCAAATGTTCTGAGCATGACTTTTCACTCAATAAGTTCATAGTTCAGTAGCTCCTCATGAATAAAATAAATCAACCTATTTCTTAGGGATAGAAAAAATAAAAAAAATAATCCGGTAATAAATGTTGAAAATGAAAATTTGTATTCATATATTTTTAGGCATAAATATGACTGGAGTATAGAAGAAGCAAAGAAGAACCTATTACGAACTCACACGACAGCAGTTAGTGCAAGGATGCTGTATAAGCTAGCTCAGGTAATACTAAGTTCTACAATTTACAATTTTAGTTGCATACTCTGAAGTCACCACCAGGCATCATCATCTGTCACTTAATATATATTTTTTACCACAAATATATTGAGAATTTAAACACATACAAATAAAATATACAGTATTAATATTAATAATAATATATTACTAATTATAAATATAAAATTAAATATTATATAATAATTAATATTACTATTTCCTATTATCTTGAATAGTTAGAAGAGTTTCATCCAGTAAAGTACTTTTCAATTGACCGTGTGTTCCGTAATGAAACTCTGGACGCTACACACTTGGCGGAGTTTCACCAGATAGAAGGTGTTGTCGCTGATTATAACCTTGCTCTGGCTGACCTAATTGGTGTTCTTCATGCATTCTTTAAGAAATTAGGTAAGTTAAGCTGACCCATTACCATGAGCAATGATCATTGCAATGTGCTATACAAATAGATATTTGATCTGCATCTTGATCTACTGGCTATCTAAAGCTCTGTCTACACTATCAAGCTATTTTGACAAAAGTGTGATGTGGTCAAATATGGTGTCCATGGGCACATCACATTTTTTTTTCACATAAAGTTTGATAGTGTAGACAGAGCTTTAGGCTACCATGTTTGCATACCTATTCAACTAACCGTAAATATTGATACAATAATTCTTTTCAAATATTATTTTGACATCAAACCAGGTATAGAGAAACTACGTTTTAAGCCAGCTTTTAACCCATACACAGAGCCTAGTATGGAGATATTCAGTTACCATGAAGGCCTCAAGAAGTGGGTGGAAGTTGGAAACAGTGGGGTGTTCCGTCCTGAGATGTTGCTACCAATGGGACTTCCTGAAGGCGTGTCAGTCATAGCTTGGGGTCTGTCACTTGAAAGGTATGTGCTATTTTTTATTTCCATTCCTTCTGTTATGGTCAGTTGATCCTGTCACGGCCTATTCGTCTATACAGGCTATTTATTTATTATCTTAATGTAACTAGTTTTTCCTGGGCCTCCTATCACAATCCCTTCAGGGTTTCCTGGGGGTCCCTTTCATCTTATTACAATTTTTTTGTTTTACTCTTTTTTTTGTTGTATGTGTATTGTGAGATTGTGTGAAGGCTATCAGGTTTGTATGTCTATACAACCAACCATAAACATTGATACAACGATTGTGAATAAAAGAGATTGATTGATTGATAAGATTTTGTTTTTGAATTTGATGAGAAAAGGTGTTTGTAACCTTTATGCTTTAAATGTGACATTGTGTTGTCATTACCGTAGACAAGTCAGACATTAATGATAAATTCAACCCGACTTGGTGACACAGATTCCAAAAGATAAAGATTTGTCTTGCTTTAATTCTTCTTCAATGTCAACTGTAAAATAAAATAGTGATAAAAAATCCTTAATAAGTTGCAACTTGTAACAAAATACTGTATAAATGTACAATGTAAAGCATTATGGAAATATTTTGAAGTAAGGTCAGAAGTCAAATATGGCAATTTTTTGTGGAATTTTATTATCCTGTGTGTTCAAATAAAAAAAAACTTTTCTTCTAAAGCTCTTTCTACACTATCAAACTAGTTTGACAAAATAGTATGGTGTGCCCAAATATGGTAGTGATATGCCCAAATATGGTAGTGATATGCCCAAATATGGTAGTGATATGACATCATTGTGCACATAGTTTTGTCACATAAAGTTTGAATACATAAAGTGAATAAAGAGCTTAATGCTTCAAATGCTAGATTGCCTTGACTATTTTAGGGAAAATATCAATGTACTAAACCTGATAAATGTTCAATGTAGAACATTATGGAAGCATTTTGAAGTAAGGTCAGAGGTCAAATATGGCAATTTATGTGTGATTTGTGGGATTTTATTATCCTGTCCAAATACAAAAAAAATGTAATTCTTCAAATGCTAGATTGCCTTGACTATTTAGGGAGAATATCGATGTACTAAACCTGATAAATGTTGTAGAACATTATGGAAACACTTTGAAGTAAGGTCAGAGGTCAAATATAGCAATTTATGTGTGATTTGTGGAATTTTATTATCCTGTCCAAATACAAAAAAAATGTAATTCTTCAAATGCTAGATTGCCTTGAATATTTCTGGGAAATATCAATATACTAAACCTGATAAATGTTTATTCGGTACATTTAGTAGGATTAAATATTAATGTACTCCCTGATAAATGTTATAACAAATCTGTCACAGCATTTTTTTATGAAGATTTACTTCCTCTCTAACAATACATGCTAATTCATTATTCACAAGCTATTTCCTTCAATTATATCATAATAGCATATAATACTTAACACATTCAATTAGTAAGGTGTCAGTAGTATAGTTAATTAGCCTACTTGTGATGTGATAGCTTTTGTTACACAGTACAGTACTCGTTAGGGTCATACCATTTAGTATGTAATTGATAGAAGACTTTAACAATGGGATAAAAGGTTTTACTATGTACTACTATCATGGTAATATGCTATCTTGTGAACTATCTTTATTTGACTGTAAAATTAACTAGTCTACTTTGTTGCACTGTACTTTTTAAGGACATATATGGTAGTGATATGCTCAATTATGGTAGTGATATGATGTCATCATGTCCTTATATGGGCACATAAGCTTTGATAGTGTAGACAAGGCTTTACATTAATCACATCATAGGCTAAATTGTCTGAGAAAGGTCCAATTCAAACGCTGGCTAAAATTTCCTTAGCATAAAATTAGACCGGTTAATTTTACTGACAGTAGAACTTGGTCTCGGTAAAACTAACCAAGTCCAATTTGACTATGTGACTCTGGAAAGTTCATGACCTTCACCATGCGCTTCAACTTAAATTTTGTAAACTCATGATAGAACTAACTGCGTGAAATTATCCTAGTGCGAACAATTGGTCAAATTTTTATGATGGCCTTGGGTAAAGTTACCTTTTTCAAGTCCAGTGCGAACAGGAGTTTATAAATAAATTTTGCATAAGCTTCATTAAAAAAAAGAAATATGATGTTTACTTACTTATTCCATGACCTATGATTCCTTATTATCCATTAATATTAGGCAGCAGTATCCAAAAGGCTCACGGCATAATTATCTTGGCCTGTCTGCAGCTTTTAATCAAAGTCAGGCTGAAACAATGAGTGAAATTAATTGCTACATCTACTTCTAATAATGAAAGCAAGCTTTGTATCAGAATATAATAGTCTCTGTCTGCTCATTAATGTTCCACTGTAAAGTAATAATTGTCACGCTAGAATGATGTACGACGATTGTTTGAAAGATAGTCATATTTCAGGATTATTATACTGAAAACGCAATGTAACTTCGTCGATACAATATTTTAATATTTGAAATGAATACTATTTACAACCCCATGAATGCAAATTTGTTTTTAAATATCAAGATAAAGGAGACTTGTAAAAAATAGGGGAGACCATTTGGAAAGCTACTAGCCTCGGTCTAGCCCCAAACCAAAATAGTTCCTACCTTGGCAAAAGCACTGTGAAGTGTACTTTTTATTTATAGGGTGGGCTGGTGGTAATGTGTCTAAATTATCAAACAAAAAAAGTGTGATCTAGCCAAATATAGTAGTGGTATACTCAAATATTGTAGCGGTATGACATCATCATGTCCATATATGGGCACATCACATTTTTTTTGTCACATAAAGTTTGATAGAGTAGACATTACCTAACAGTACTTTAAAATGCTATGCTTTTTTTATCCACATAAAGTATAAAATACTGTACAAGAAAAACCTATTAGTAGCTATATTTTAAAATTATAACATTAAGTTATTTGTTTTGTTTTTTGTTTTAGACCGACGATGATTAAATATGGAATCGATAATATTCGAGAACTAGTTGGTCATAAGGTTAACTTGCAGATGGTTCAGGAGAATGGTATATGCAGATTAGACAAATAAATTAACTGTAAAAATAAATTATAAATATATAACAATTTGTTAACACAATCACTGGTGTCCCTTAGAAAGTAAATTGTATATTTGCATTTAAATTTAAATATTTTTTAGCTTAACCATTCAAGGTTCACTCAAATTTAAATTACAGGTGGTGTACATTTTCACCCGTTTCAGCTGTCCAGTTTTTAATCAATTCAATTGTAAAAATTTAGGTGGTGTAACCAAAATTATGCACAGTATAAGCTGGAATATTTTCGATGTGTTCAAAACCTTAAATATAGTTAATTAAAGATATATGCACCAAAATAACATTCAATAAATTTATCACCATGTATTTACATAAATAAACGACATCAGGTACAAACCTCTTTTTGCAACTTTCACAATAGCAACACTTTATAAATTATTTATTTGCAATCTCTCATGTGTTCCAACAAGCACTGTATTTGATGTGTTTTAATGCTTGGTTATAGATAATATACTGAATACCAAAATCATTAAACACAGTTTATTTATTTTAATTTTATTTTATGTCTTTAGGCAGTTCTTAGAAATATTACTTTACAGTCTTAGAATTTATGTTTTACACTTCATTGCTTTCAGTTTATTTGCATGAAATGCCCATTTTGACATGCCCCTGATGAACCGATATGAGCGCTCGCTGTCTAAACCAAGGGGCTCCTTGGGCAAACATTAAAATATGTCGAACAAGCTAAGAATGCCTGAGGCATCTAGGGTTGGAGGGCCATTTAGGGTCCCTAAACCAGTGGCCTCAGGCCTCTGCATTACACCTCTCGGTACAACCTGTCTAGAGAGTGGCTTATTAAATATTTAGCCGTTGAATCATTTATGGTATTGCCATATAGCTTGCCTAGTGAATGTCTGTCTCTGACGATCTCAAAACACATGTCAAAGGTCATCACTTCTACATACTGTATCATAGTAATAGATTAAAAACACCTTGGCATTGACAGTAACTGAAACAAGCATGTTATAAATAAACTGCCTTTAAGCAGATCACAGTTAATTGTCACATCAATTCATGTTCCTTGTACCCTTTGGCGGCTTCAAGTTTCTATTTATTAATCGGCCTGTATTGTGACTAGGTGCCGTATTTAAAATCAATCTTGAGTATATTTACAGACCAAAGTTACACAGCATTATGTATGTTTTTACTAAGCTAGTATGGCATTCTGTGTAGCCATGCAATTCAACCTGGTAATGTATAGACTTTATACTGCATTTATGAATCTTGTTACTAAAGCTCTGTCTACACTATCAAACTAGTTTGACAAAAAAAGTGTGATGTGCCCAAATATGGTAGTGATATGCCCAAATATGGTAGTGATATGACAACACACATGTACATATCACATGTACCCATCCAACTCTGTTGATCCCCGGAACGATCGACAATAAAAAATGTCCGGAAATCATGATATTCTATCCCTCTGTGTACCCATCCAACATAATGTATTAGACATTATACTGCATTTATGAATGGGGATAAATGGTCCTTTAATTTTGAATTCACCACTGACTAGGCCATATTATTCATTCTGTTGAAGAGGAAACTAAATAATGTACATTATCTAATTAAATGTTCACATTTTAAAAGTACTGTTGTGTTATTGTTGTACATCTCCGTGACTTTCGTTTAACAGATTGTGTATACGTTATTCCACGTTCCTGGTTACTTAAATACCGCGCGACGTATTGTTGTTTTTCTTCCGTTCACCAGCATTTTGGCTATTATTCTCAGAGAAAAGAAAATTAGAGTAGTCGTGAAGGTATCGCTAAATAGGCCTACTAAAACCCATCTGCTACAACACACTAGTATTGTTAATTTCTATGTATCTAGGTCTGCAAACTAATTTATCAGAGTGTAAAACTGCAAACGATCCCTTGCATAATATTACGTGCTTTAATATCGATAATTACTAAGACCTTGTCGCTTAAGGCACGAGTATCCGAAATTGTCATAAATCTTACTAATTATAAGTTATAACCCTTTTCACTAGCCGTCAGTGTATCACGTGACCCGTATGTATTTATAGATTTGCATGTTGATTCTATATAGGTCTTTGTATATTTGCAGTGGAGCTGTAGCTTGGTGTTTAAACGTGCTTGCCTGCAACCAGGTCCAGGATTCAATCCTGACCTAGTGCCAGGGTTGTAACTCACAACTCTTTCAACTCCACTCCTAAGCTTCAAATGAGACTTTGTTTATAATATAAGCATGATAAATTATTAAATAGTGTATCCATTCTGTAATTTTACAACACCCTGCTCCGATCCGGTGTATTACAATGTACCTCCGATTTTAACTCCAATAGGTTTCAGATTTTATAAAGACTTCACGATATTAAATTTCGTTTTAAAACACAGAACAAGTGATACTGAATAATATTTAACTCCAAGAACAGAATCGTAAACGGCCGATACAAAATATTTATATGCCTGAAATCGGTCAACGTCTTTCACATTCAACATTACGGTGCTATCTCACATCTCATTGGGTCAATGCCATCTATGTGTCGTGCGGACGTGTTTTAATAATGCCCGACTACTCTCCTTAAAGCAAGCAACAACACATTTAAAATCCTAAAAAACATCGTGATATTTACATGATTATGGTACTTCAACTCGAGTGCCAACGTTTAAAGGAGATAGAGACGTGACTTCACTACCGTACTCATGCTTCCTGAATACTATACCGTATTCTACAAAAGCTATTGGATCAACTTCAGCATTTTTAATAAAGCTGAATATTGCTAGGCCTATAACATAAAGGCCTATAAATACTAGTATACTGCATTGTATAGAGACTGTATGGACCCACTTTTATTTACGTTATTTTGGCCATTGGAAATTGGACTAATCGACCTTTCGGACAAACTGGCACGTGTCCGAAAAATTGCTAAAATCGCTCCATCGGGGTAGGAACGACTTTTATGTTTATTCTTAAAACATCGCGTTCACATGACGGAGGACGACGACGTTTTGTTAACGGAAAATCAACCGCCGTCTTCCCTACGTGAAACTGAACAAGTGTGAATGAAGCTTTACTCATAGAATATTTTTACATGATTGGTAGCCAAATTAACTATTCACATTTCAAAATTGTGGGGTGATGTCTGCCATGAAAAGTTAATAACCTGCCCGAATGTTGAACACTTTGGTCCAAAGGATTGCCTCTTCCTTGGTCTGAACACTTGTTCTGTCTGAGTTGGCCTTTAGGATACTATGTATACAACCATCATTTATATATGAGAAGTAATTATTGATAAAGAAACAGGTGCGAGACCAAGTGTTGTCTAAATAGAAATAAAATGCTCAAAATTAAGTTAAAGATTAATTTTCGATGAATAATTTCCTAATCACTAGTTGCAATTCTGTTATCAACAATTTAGGAAATGGCACAAAAGGTGACAGATACAATTCTCTTTAAAAAGACGGACACGAACGATTTAATCGATGCATTCATTTCATTCCTCATGAATGCATTTTTTCAACACAGACAACAACGTGGTTTGAGGATGAGAAAAAAAGCAGATTTCTAAGCTCAACGGCATTATCAGCTCATAGATAAATAGGCATAGGCTACTGACGTACCGTTGTTCACCCTTTTCTTTCATTATTTACCGTACTTAATCCCAAAGTTATAACTTGCGGTCATCTAATAACATGTTGCTACAATGTAATACGTTATCCATTTCCAGATTAAAAATAACTGACTGTTGTCCATGAATAATATGGAATATACTTGATAACAATCTATGAAATGCCAAATACCGTTTAAATTTCGTAAATACCTAATTAAAAAGGCTTTTAATTAACGTACGGTAAGTTATAGTATTTAACAATAAAGTGTATAATATATCGTAGTTTCAAACTATGGTTAACATACAAAACTACGTGAAAGCAACAACCAGAACTACGAGCGAGTTGGCCCGACTCAATCCTATAGTTCTGGTGGAACAAGTCTTCTCGGAAAAGGTCCAGTGTACACAGTTTTCCCGTGTGCACTTCAAAGAACCCAGTTCATCATTTGAGACGAATAGGGAGTTACTCCGGTAAACTGGTTCCCAAAAACTCCCGTGTCAAGGGATTACCACCTATCGGATTGGACAGTGATTAATTTACTATTGCTAATCCTTGGCCATACTGAACACTTGGTGATAAGAACACAGTAATTGCCAAAAGTAAGCAAAGTATTAAGGCAAATACAATAATAGAAGTAATTGTATACATCGATATTGTTATCACCAAATCTATTTTAAGTGTTTTCTATCAGAAATCGTGTACGGAATAAACAAGAGTACATGGAGGATTGTCCAATCCAAAACACGCACACTGGGTAGGAAAGGCCAATTTACACAGACGATCGAGCGGTAACGGTAAGCGGAAACCCGCGTAGCTTGTCCCACGTAGAATCTATATCTCTGTATCTAGGCGGAAACCGCCCGTCCGCTCCGCGTTGTGTGGTCATAAGGAATAAACATAGATTCTATATTTTTATTACCGTTACCGCTCGTCTGTGTAAAATGGCCTTAACACGCTGTTGATGGTTAATACTGGTCATGGTGAGGTGTTTTCGCCAGATTGTGGTCTTTAAGGCCAATTTACACATATTATTCCTTGTGACCATTTACACACAGCGCGGAGCGGACGAACGGTTTCCGCTCAGGATAGATACAGATTCTACGTGGGACAAGCTACGCGGTTTCCGCTTACCGTTACCGCTCGTCTGTGTAAATTGGCCTTTATGATGACAGATGGTAATAGTGACCATGATGGCAGAAGGTGATGATGTCACAGGTGGTTGATATAATTATTGCGATGGTGACGAGTTTACCTAAACACAAATAAATGCTATAATTGTTATTGGATATAATATTTATCGTTAGTATTAAATGCATATTATGCAATTTTATAGAAATATTGAATAACGATTGCGCCATACGAAATGTTAGAATGACGTAGTATGCTTTGTGTGTATGTAGCCTGCATTGTGTCTGATTTAGATCGGTTCTACTAATTAATTGTACCAATAAATATTTGATTTGATCGGCTACGTACACATTACCGTATGCACGCTATTAATCATTCGGCGATGCCTATTACATTAATGACCAGATTAAAAAAAACCCTCCCACTAAAATAACAAATATCACCATATTGTCATTATACCATAGCAAATACTATATTGAAATAAACATTATGCAAATGAGGCTGCAAAAAAAGATGATTAAACCAGACAAAATCAAATGAATTCAGTACAAAGCTGTGATGACGTCATATTGTAAATAATAATTAAGATTACAATGTAAATGCACTGTAGATTGTTAATAATGGTCAATAGCCTGATTAATTTTCTATACCATGGAAATCATATTTGAAGTACAATATGTAGAACAATAATAATGGGTTATTATGACATATTTAATCAAATTAAATGAAACCTAATTAAAATAAAAAGAAGAGTTCAAAAGTATTCACATCATTTCCGCACGCTATTGTCCGTCCGTGCTTAATGGTATCCGGAGTATACGGCGACCCCCTGCCCCTTCCAGAGAGTACCCGAGTCCAATTGTTTGTCTCACGTTGTCTTTCCCGCATTGGTAGCCGTTTGCCGTGCTTGCGCGGTTGTCACGACACGCATTTCTAATCAGCCGCAAATTGATTGGCAAACGCCGAGTCGTGGATATAAAACCAAGACGATGTAGGACTAATGATCACTTGTGAGCATAACACATGATGGCCTCTCGTCGACGAGAGAACATGCTAACAAGGAAAGCTTACTCATACGATTATAGCAAACATTCTCTTCAAACTGTTCGAGTTGTTGTAATGGGAGCAGCAAAAGTTGGCAAAACATCTATCATTTCTCGATTTCTTAATGGGAACTTTGAGGAAAAATACAAACCAACGGTTGAAGGATTTTTCTGTCGTGATTATAAAAGCGTGGATAACACACGGACTGTTCGATTGGAAATAGTGGACACGTCAGGCTCGTTTGCATTCCCTGCCATGCAAACGCTTTATATCGCTTCAGCTGACGCGTTCATTCTCGTTTATTCGTTCACAGACTATGAATCTTTTAAAGAGGTTAAAGCTTTGCGTCAACAACTTGTAAAAGAAAAAAAAGACGAAAACTTTCCAATTGTTATTGTTGGAAACAAAGACGATATCGAAGAAAGGGAAGTATCTAAAGCGGAGGCAGACTTGTCTCTGGATGTGAATGATGGTAAGCATATTGTAGTTTCAACAAAATTAAATCAGAACATTGAAGAAATTTTCTTTAAAACATTAAAAGAATGTAATGTTGAAGTTGACGCGTTTCTATCTCCAAAAGTGTCAACTCGACGACGAAGCTTACCCGCAATTTTCTCAGGCCGCACATCAGAGAGCAATTCTTGTTCAAGTTCTAGGAGAAGTTCATTAATTGTTGAGGAGTATACAACAACTAATGAGGATCGATGTATCTTATCTTAACAATTTACAATGTCTAAACTTATTTATACAAATTGTGGTAGGCATATGGAGTGACGTAATTATATCAGGAACAACGAGGTGTTTTAACGAAGCCGACGATGATTGAAGTAAGAAATGTGTCCAACAATAATTGTCACCATGTAGCTTAGAAAGCAGTGCGGAAAGCAATGTCATATTTTTTTCTAAATTATCATGGTAAAATTGCATAAAAATTAAGACACGCTTAACTGTGCTTAACATTGGATACTTGGTTCAATTAACCATACTGTGTATGTAGGCTACCAATGATGTTTCAACAGCAGAGATTAGCTCATGATTAATTTCAATTTCTTCTCCATATTAATAAACTTATAAACAGAAAAAGAAAAATCTAAACTTAAGTATATAGAATGCTTCTCCATCTACAATACATTTGGAGTTATGGAGCATATGTTTGCAAACACAAGCAACAAGAATGTTACCACTATTCAACATACGTTGCATGAAACCATAGGTAGATTTTCGCATTTACTCAAGGAAGGGACACCATGTTCAATAAACATTGCACTGGCACTACTAATAGCAATATAGTATAGTAATAATTACGGATAAATATGATTTCTTTACGTCATTGTATCTGAGCCATCAATTAGGGTCTCAAACATTAATATACGATAGTCTAGACTACGATAAATTATGATCATTATACTGTTATTTTCCTATTTACCGAATGTGACAGAAAACACTTAATCAAATATGTATAAAGCATGTAACGATGTACCGTGTCACAGTCAACAAAAGTAATGCCTTTTGAAGATGAAATATATCAGTGTCAAGTGCGTAATTATATGTGACGTAATTACAGCAATTGAATAACATTAACCGGAAATCTAGGCTTTGCTAAACAATCTTATACCTCTTGAAAATGAAGGTAATGACAAATATTTTATTATCAAGTAAATTAAACGATCAATCTTGATCTGTCACAAATTCAGAAATTAAATCTCTTTTTTTAAATCCTTGTAATACGTGAAACAGAAACATTTGATAACCATACGGTCGCATTATGACAGTCACGTCGACGAGTGATATCAACAAATCTTATCCCAAAAAGAGGAGTTAATTCTACAAGGATAATACATTTTTGTGAGATTATTATATACTCTTGAAAATGAAGGTAATGACAAATATTTTATTATCAAGTAAATTAAACGATCAATCTTGATCTGTCACAAATTCAGAAATTAAATCTCTTTTTGTAAATCCTTGTAATACGTGAAACAGAAACATTTGATAACCATACGGTCGCATTATGACAGTCACGTCGACGAGTGATATCAACAAATCTTATCCCAAAAAGAGGAGTTAATTCTACAAGGATGATACATTTTTGTGAGATTATTGCTTAATATTGTAACGGAAATTTGATGAATGCTGTTGGCTGTTGTTTACTAGTAGGAAACGCCAGCTAATGTGTAATAACCATTAATGTAAAACAACCACTCCAGAATGTAGAAACACCAACAGCTTATTTATAAAATATTTAAAAAATCAACACCAGCTAATGTAGCACGGTCAACAGCTAGCATAATTGCCTCACAGCTATAGTTATAATATCGCCAGTGTAGAATATATATTTTACAAACGCCTCCCAAAAGCGACCATCTCGTAAGCGATCACCTCCCCAAAGCGACCATTATTAGAATTACATCATCTACTATGTGATGTCTACCAGATCTTTTACTCTTACGTCATTAACAAAACATCCGGGTCTGTTTTGTACACGCACTCACGCAAACATTTGGCAGTGAATACCGCATAATAGGGCCACAACTTGTGGAGAATCTCTCTAGAAGCTTGTATTTTTAGTTTAAATTTTTAAATGTAGGCCTAACGCTTTCTTAAATATTTTACCAGGACAAAGGGTATCCCTCTAAACCTGCCGTTGCCTACTAGTGCACCATTAACTGTCTTATTTTTGTTAGAAAGTCATTTCAGAATCCATCACTGAGCGGCGTGCCTGCTTTCAGTTTATGACCGATATAATGTCATTACCGATCATCATTTCGTTGTCATAACGTTCACGGATCTCTTATTCAATCAATCTATCTTAGTGGAATTACCATTACAGTAGTTGGTGGTTTAGTGTCTCCCTAATGCCTTAATCAGATAAATGGCTGACTCGGATCATTCTGGACGGTATGAATCTCAAGGCATCACAATAATAAAAACTATTCACAAGTTAGACTACATCTACTACAGCTAGGCCTATATGCATATACTATTACCTTCTTTCTACTTCAATATTATATTGATATCTGTATTCTTATAATATTGCAAACATTTTTTGCGTAGGCCTAACTTTCTCCTCCGATACCACTGATATGTCTCATTCACGACAGGAACGTGCTTGTATAGGCCTAATATTGTTTTTTTAATGCGTCGGAGATAGTAGTGGCCTAATTTTGAAAAGAAAAATCTCACAAAACCCCCACCATACACAACAATTAAAAACGATACAAGATTAGTAATGAATGCACTATTAAAAGGTAAAATATTTTTGTTTATTGATTTTAATTATTTAATTTGATTTATATTTCATCAGTTCGCACGTCCACGGAAGAGTGTAATTAGTGTTGGGGTGTAATTTCACTCTTCTCTGGCGCGTCATTCATTTTGTTTATAAATAATCACTTTTCAATCTCGTTCTTTTTCATTATTTATAGAAATAATCATTTTTGCATGGCGTTTGTTTTTATTATTTATAGGCCCAAATAATGACTTCGTCGGACGGTGAAACAAAAGAATAAATAAATGTTCATTTATGTCATAGCCAAAAGATTGTTATTTTTCATAATATTAAAGTCATAGTTTAGCATGATGTAGTTCTTATGAAATATAAATACGTCAACGTGATGAAATAATACGACAGTAATTGTGGTATAAGTGTACAATTTTATAGGCCCAAGTAATGACTTCGTCGGACAATGAATCAAAAGAATTGAAATGACTGTTATGTTTATTTCATGTCATAGCCAAACGCTTTCAAAATAAAAGTTTCATAATATTAAGCTTATAGTTTAGCGGTCGATTTAGTTCTGCATGGTAGGTCCGTTCTTATGAAATACGTCAATGTAATGAAATAATTAATAAATCAATCAAAATCAATTTATTCCATAAAACTAAGAATATGTACAAATAGGTCATAAAAAAAAGTTATGGAAATAACTTTTTTCATAAAAAATTTATGGAAATTTAACTCAAAATAAGCAAAGCTTTTAAGCCGAGACCGTTAAAAAAACAGTTAAGGTAAGGTAATCAGAAATTATTTATATCAATAACAATAAAAAAAACAATCAAGAATAAATTGGTTGATAATAATACGTCTTTCACACCTGTTCCGGCACATTTCCGGACCGGCGAATCGAACATTAATGTTTCGGTTTTTTGCGCCAGTCGATAAGCGCGTAGCCGCGTGAAAACGAAACATTGACGTTAGATTGGAGTTTCCGGCGCCGTGTGAAAGGCCCTTTAGTCATTGTGGTATAAGTGAACCATTTTGTACAGCCCAACCCAACGACACTTGTTCTGCTTTACCACTGACAAAAGTACAGGATTCAGGGCCGTACGTAGGATTTTATTTGGGTGGGTGCGGATTAATATATTTTGGACCATTTTCATAATATAATGTATAATACACTACAGATTTATTTTAAGACCCTATAAAATGTGGACCTTTTGCAACCCCCTGCGTACGGCTCTGGGATTATTATTAATGTTTTTGCAAATGTTTAGCCTTTAAAACCGAAATTAAAGATCGGTTTAGGAATAGGCCTATATACGTGATGACATTCTGTTCTAGTCCCTCTTATCCGTTCTAGCACTCTTCACTTTTGCAGTCTTAAATGTTTTATTACTTATAAATTGTTTTTGCGTCTTTCTTTCACGGCCATTATTTTCGCGAAATCACAAGAATTGATAATTCAATATTATATAATTAAAACTCGATGAGAGTGGCTCGTCTCAAATGCTCTTATGTTTGGTTACCATGACGTTTCATGATGCTATGAAACTCCTTAACACGAAATCCACAATATATTTGAATCCCTTAGCGTGTCATTTATAAACAATAAAATAAAACATATTAATAACTGAGAGTAGATATCTAAAGTTTTTTTTACACTATACGTTCACCCGATTCTGCAGCTGTCAAAAAATAAAGTCTCACTGACCGACGCAAGTCATCTAGATACGTATCTAGATGACTTGCGATCGTCAGTGAGATCGTATACTAAACAACTACAGAATCGGTGTTGATTAGCGTGGTTCCCACTAGCGACGCAACGCAAGGACGTAACGCAACGCAAGTGAATTGACCAATCACAAGCGATGGCTTATTCGCTTTTAATTGCTAACTGTCTATAACTTCGCTTGTCATTGGTTAAAACGCTTGCGTTGCGTTTACGTCCTTGCGTTACGTTCTAGTGGGAACCAAGCTTAGACGGTGCTGTTTACGTTACTGTTCTGTTACTGTTCTTGTAGTCGTCTTCTTCTGAATACACATGGCCGTCATTGACGGATACTTAGTATCAGTTGACTTCACTGCTGTTGTACTACTCGAGATCTAACGTTTATACCATGCTAACACTTTTATTTTAATTTTTGATTGATATAACATTGAAAATAAGAGCTACGTTATGTATAATAATTATTTTGTATTTTTGGTATATTTGTGTTTTTAATAAAAAGGAAACAAAGTGGAGATCTCGTTCGTTGTTATACTACACAGCCGTAATCTTCGTTTAAATTTAGATTTTTTTTTTCATTTTTAGTAATTCAGACAGATGTCTAAAACTGATAATTACCACTTAAATATAAAGTGTGAAACACCCCTTAAAAATAGTTCAATAAGCATAACTTAACGAATATGCCTATACAAAATAGGTTTATCACAGTCACTCGCAGTGTGATCCACTCTCTGAGTCAGATCTTTGAATGTAGTAACGCAGAATTGTTTTAATTATCGCTGTCGTTAAGTGTTATTAATCAAATGTAATTTTCACAAGAGCGTGTTGATTATTACAAATGGTCACAAAGAACATCAAAGAGAAACCGAATTATTATAGATAAGTCTCTCGTGTTCCAAGACTAAAAATATCGTATACATAAACATTTATTTTATAGGCCTATGCCTAAACACGCTGTATCTTTCTCATAGAATTCACAATTACACTTACTATATCACAGATAGAAACGGGGTCTGTCTGATAATAGGGCTAAAACTCTTTCTACACTATCAAACTAAAAAAGTGTGATGTGCCCACAAATATGGTAGTGATATGCACAAATATGGTACTGACTACTGATATGACATCATTGTGTCCATGGTCACATCACATTTTTTTTCATAACGTTTCATAGTGTAGACAATCTCTCCGACGCACTACTAACAGATATTGTATCAGCAGCACTATAAATAATATCTTTATGGTCAGAGATATACTTGTGTTATGTCGGCTACACAGGTCCATGTTGGTGAGAGATAGCCACTTTCCTCGTCGGTTTTCATATGAAATTCGAAAGTCAAGTCTTGGTTTTACATGTTCATAATCTTTAAGTGGTCACCCCACAGTTGAATTGAAAAATGGTAGTAAGCCTATAGTAGGCCTTCCAATCTAAAATTAATTTGTATTAAAGGTGATACCAAGGTGACTGTCGCAGACAGGCTTCACATTATTATAATTCATTTGCTTATATACATTATCAATGTCAAACGTGACATGAAGTGATTTCTAAAAAACCTAGCCTCTACTTGAAATTGTCTAAAACCAGCAATTAAGGATTTGTCGTTTTCAATCTTTAAAGTACATCTCATTTCGGCGTATAATGAAAAGGAAAAAACACTCCAACAGACCAGAATATATTATAAAAGCGTGCTTAAGATGTAGGCCAATAGAATGCGAGATACCATGCATTAATATGGTTAGTTCCAGATTTATTGACTTTATTGATTCGCGAAGCAATTAGTAAGGCCTGGGTATGTAAATGATTTGTAATTTGAGTCACAACAGGTATACCTTTATCAACCGATGATAATTATGAATTGATTAGGACATTAGGCGCCGTGTCGTGTTTCTATAGATTTCTGTACCCAGACGACCCATGATTATCAACAACAAAGTGCACAAGGAATCGTTTCCGTCGTTTTAAAGTGGAACATGCATCAATACAATGCTATTTTGAAATAATCATATTCTAATATCATTTTGAATTTACACGAATCCTTAAATAAACATAAATACGACCGCTAACGTCACGCATAAATGCACCAATATTCCGAATTACATTAATTTATAAAACATTCAGCCTATAAGGTTACATGAATTCGTAAATAAACGCACAGTGTAACAATTCAGGCAAAAATAAAATGCAATACCGTACTACAAACTGTGCAAAACTGGACTATGAATTCCAGTGACTGTACGCGGACTTTATTTAAGTTAACGTATGGGTTTGAGCGAGGATTTAAGGTATATCGCCATCTACACATATAATACAGTTGGAGTGTGTGTCTACTGTATATAGTAAAATATAAAATTAGTCATGGAGCGAAAGTTCTTTGAATAATACAGAATACTGTACTGTATAAAACAGGCCAACACAACCACCATATTTAAACAGCTTTTAAAACTCGCCTTTTCAACACATATTTTCACCCTCGATAAACCATATTCAATTCAGTTTAAGATCCATTCATTTTTAGTGCTCTTTTTTATTTATTTATTTCATGGATACTTTTATTTTTATGTGAAGCGCAGAGGCTTAAAATGCATTTATGCGCTTAAGTCCAAATTTATTATATTATTTACGCACTTATTGCCTATTTAAGAATACATTTGTCACTGAAAATTATTGTCAACTATTTAATATTAAATGCGTTCAAATTTTGCTAAATTAAGAACAAGTGCTCATTCATTGATGATTGAAAAGGGGCGCCATACCCGTACTTTGCCCTCTGATAGACTATGTACCCTTTGTAATAGAAACGAAATTGAAGATGGATTTAATTTTCTAATCAATTGTTATTATTCGGATTTACGTTATGATTTGTATAGAGAAGTTAGAGAGAGTGCAACTCATTTTGATCACCTTAACAATAATTTATTAATTATATTTCTTATGGGCGCTCAAGATTTCGACATTATTTTACCTGTTATTAAGTTTGTGAACTCCGCCTTTTTTAGGAGACATAATTAACTTTCTTTTGTTCTTTCTCTTTGTTGTTTGTTCCTTGTTTTTATCGTTTATCTTGATGTTAATTTTATCAAATGTGTTTTGATGTATTAAAGAATTTGATTTGATTTGATTTTTTTACGTAAGCCCTAAAATAAAGAAAAAATGGTTATCGTAAAATGATTAAAGTAAACTAGTTAGATGGTAAAAACTAAAGTTTCAGTTCAATGTAAAACGTTGTTCATTTCGTTTTTAAAATACGTTGTTCATTGGAGATGATTTTCAACCGTGTGAATAACCCATATGAAAAGATTTCCATTATCATCACCAGCCGTCGTGCGAATAGCCGTTTCAGTTATTGACACGGATACTTCAGATCACAATGTTTACGGAAGTGATCCATCAGAGATATTTTTAACTATTATTTCAAGGCAGCGGCTAGCATTTTAGTGGCATGGTTTTCATGATCCAATAAGGTGTTTTTGATGCCAAGATTCTTATCCATTGTGCATGCTGTGATTAACTTTTAGCACTACACAGAAGCTAGACTCTTCTATTCTTAGTTAGCTAGTGTCAGGATAGGCCTACCTAGTAGGCTTGTTCACAGCAGATACTACCTACTCTGGCCTAGCTAGGTTGTAGTTAGAGGTAGAGTGGTGGATTTACTGCTCTATCTACCTTGTGTTTATTAACCCCTACCCTAGGCCTACCCGGCTTTTATTACAAATGATGGAGGCAATACAGAGGTTGGCTAGATCACTCCGCAATGCTCGAACAGTTGAACTTCCAAAAGGTAAGTAAATTGAAATTTTTATATTAAATATAAATATTCATATTTCATGTTTTAATCACTATCATTCATCGATATCGATCGGTACTCAACTACCTTCTTATTAAGATTCTTCTACAAATTTGAAATATATTTTGTAAAATACCTTCATGTTTAGAATTTAAAAAATAGGAACTGTCTCCCATTTCTCTACTGACTCCTATTATTCATGGAAATATTAATTATTATCCTCATCATTCAACTTATAAATATTAATTAATTTGAATGCTGTAGAATCATCTTTGGAACACCGATATTCAGACGAAATCCCTATAAGGAGACACATTGAAATGAACAATGGGAAATATTAAACGCTATTTCCAACCCTATTTATAGGACACTTTGTTGGTTTTGATGCACTTGCCTCGTCTGAAATTTTCACCACCCACCTCAATTCCCCAGCAGAGATCGTCATATTTTATATTAATAATTATATTTAAAGCATCTTTGCCTCATCTGTTTTTAACCTTTTGCTTGCTACTGATAGTTTTTATATTTCTATCTAATCAACAATTGCTTCCTTCTTCAAGTGAACATTCTAAATGCTGCAGTATTACTATTTAATTTTATTCCATTTTTATATTATGTAAATAATTACAGTTTAAAACATTTATTTTAATTCTTTAATATCTCCTTTTTTCAGACTCCAAAGCAGCAGCATATGTACTCATGCCTATGATAATAGCCAATCAACATAGGTAATTTTAATACTATAATTAAAACTTTAAAGAAAGGGAAATATTGCCTTTAAAGTGAAACTAAAATGGACCCAACGGACACGGAAAGTAATGTAATGAGTCAAATTAGACAAGGATAAAACAACAACTTGTTAAAAACAGGAAAATATAGAATCAATTGATTTGTTTATGTGATTTAAAAGCTAGACTAGTTGCAGCCGATTGTCTGTTGATTACCTGTGCCCTGGAATTGCACACAATTTCCTGTTACACCTAAAGTGTGACAACGCAATGATGTAGACGCAATGCAAGCGAGTTGACCAATCATAAGCGACTGTTCAAATAATCCATCACTTGTGATTGGTCAAATCATTTTGGGTTGTGTTACGTCCTAGTGGGAACCAAGCTTAATGCTGTATCTCTGCAACCTGCATACAACACGATCTTGTAGCAGAAAGGCTCCAGAAGTGTTGTTATAACCAGGGAACAGTTGTAATTTAACTCTTCCCTGTTATAACAAACAGTCCAATTCAAATTACAATGAAAACAATTTACATACAACTTACATACTAAGGACGGTAATGGAGTTGTGCAACTTATTAGTTGAGTAGAGTTGAAATCTGGTTGCAAGGACTACAGTAGATCAGTTTAATGTTGATAAAAGATGGAAAAAAAAAAATAATAATCAATTTCTAAATTTTAATCTGTTTATATTCATTTTTTTTCTTTCAGATCAGTTTCTGATCTTCTTAGTAGTTCCAGTTTTGATGTCAACTTTGTATTTGGTAGAGCACAGCGAAATTTGTTACATATTGCTGCAAAGTATGTCATCCATTAATATATTAATATACAGTATCTTGGTCTCTGTGGTGTGTTATCCACCATAATCATATTCTTAATCCACAACACAACATCATCAATAATGTTGGGGTAGCTGAAATTTGTCTCAATACTTCATATATTTCAAACACATATACACATATTATAATTATTTAATTTATTTGTTCTTTTAAAGCACAGAATATTATAAAACCTCAATGTACTGTACATAAAGTAGAAATCCCAAATCCCAAATATTTAAATAATCTTAAAATACAAAATCACAGTACAATTGATGAAACATTTAAAAAATTAAATTATAAGCCTTGGTATCAAATTATGTGCCTCAACATCAATATTGACATCATAATCATTACTTTTATCGTCATTTTCATAATCATTAAATCATCTATAATTGACATCTTCATTTTATTACTGATAATTATCCTGTTATGTATTGTGGTTTTTAATGTCATCATTTAATCATTATCAAATATTAAATATGTTTGAAACACTTGTTTTCTTCCCCAGCTGTGGTAGTTATGAGGTTTTATGCATCCTATTAAGAAAAGGTGCATCACCGAATGTACAAGACATAGCAGGCTGCACCCCATTACATTTAGCAGCTAGAAACGGGTAAATAACCATTCATTGTTTACAGTGATCTGAGTAGGTCTACCTACAGTGGTGTAACGTAGAGACCTGAGGCCTCTGGTTTAGAAACCCTAAGTGGCCCTCCAACGCTGGAGACCTTGGGCATTTTTAGCCATTTTCATCATTTGTTAATGACTGTTTTTTTCCTCTGGGTACTGCTCAGGGGCACCCATAAGCTCAGGGGCCCATGGGTTTAGCCAGTGAGCGCTTGTAGCCGTTACACCACTGTCTACCTACCTAGCTTTACTCAATTTGTTTCACATAAGCTTTAATATTCACATACTTTATTGTTGCCCAGTTTTTATTCCAGACAATAAGATTTTTATGCAGATAAAAGATTATTTCAAACAAATAAATGTATAGTAAAATGGTCTAATTCATTGCAAATATCATATCAATTTTATGGAAATAGATCAATAAAAATATTCTTATTTTTCAGAAAGAAAAGGTGTATGACAAAGCTATTAGAGTACAAAGCTGATGTTAATATATGCAATAATGAAGGCCTAACGATGGTACGATTATTAAACTTGTGTATCCCACTTTAATGTATGTTATGTTATGTTATTGTCAATGACATAGACAGAAAACATCTGATAAATTTGTAATTCATGACTAGCACACAACAAGTAAATTACATCAATTATCAACTTTTTGGACATAGTCTTTTGATATGAATTATTTGTTTTGTTTATCAACTTGGTGATAATCCTATATTACTGTATATTATTATTATATCCAGTACACATGCATCCGGTTTAAATGTTAAGCTCCCAGCTTATTAAAAAGCTTTGTTTTTTTAAATTTATATTTAGATTCACTGGCTTGCTGTAAATGGCCGCTCTGAGGCTCTAATAGACGTCTTTCAATATGTTACAAATGTAGATGTTGAGGTAATCTTGTTCAAATTATTATTTTAATGTTTAAACTGTAATATTTGCTGTATTTAATCATATTTTTACATAGTTTTTTTTTTATTTTCATAGTAACATAGTTTATTTTATTTTGAATTACACAGAAAACAGCAATGCCAGTTTTGATTAAACAAAATGTCAAGGGTCAGATAGGCATTTTTATTCATCAATATGGCAGTGTTAAAGAATTCCCATCTTTCCTAAATAAAAATATATTTTATTATTAATTTATATTATTATGATTAATAAACATTACCATTTTCTTTTGTTATAGGATGGGCAGGGACAAACTGCTCTGCATGTTGCCTCACAAAATGGTCACAAATTAGTAAGTTCTTTTCTATTCCAAGGATTAAGGGTGAAACTCCTGTCTATCTTGTATTCATATTGATACTTCTTGGTACAGTAGCTTGAATCTTCATGTTGCTTTCCTGTCCTTTTAAGGCTTAAGAAATATTAAATAGTATAATTTATCAATTCACTTTGTTTGCACTTTTTGCGTTCCATACTTTTTTGGGCTGAGTGCAACCACACTATTCGTAAATTAAGTTTTTACTTACAGACTGTGGCCTGTTTGTTAGATCATGGTGCACGAGTCAATAAGATCAACTCTGTTGGGCAAACAGCACTTTACTTTGCATGCAGGTAAGATTAGGATTTTGTTTGTGAGAGCTAGAGGGGGGCAGAGGGGACGACATCAATCCTTTTTATTGTTCAGTAAATATTATCTATTTAACGTCCATTTAAATTATTTTTGTTTTTGTTTTTTTAGTGTGTCGCCCACCTTTAGTATTCTCATTTCCATTATATACACATAATAATTAAACTATTTACATTTTTCACTATATTATTTAAAAAAAGTATTTTATTGTTTTCAGTCATGGGCAGTTGGAAGCAGTTCGTCTTCTGTTAGATAAAAGTGCAAAGCATTTCTCTGATGAAAATGGAATAAGTCCGTTGTTGAAGGCCGCACAGGGTGGTCATGTACACGTGTGCAACTTGCTGCTTAAAACATTCCCTAAATTGTGGACACATTTGATTCAGTTTAGTGTCAATGAAAAGGTTGATGAGTCTAAGGTAAGTGTTACTGTTTTTTCTTTAACCTGTTCAATAATGATATTAAAACTCTCCCATCCTCCCATACCAGACTGTTGTGGACAGATGAATGAGCGCTAGAATTGGCAGCACTGACATGACCCTTAGAGGAGAAGCATGTAGTTGAAATGAAATGTGTAACATCTAAGTCCACAGCGCCATGAGCAATGATCATTGGAATGGCGCTATATAGATTATTTGTGCTAAGCAGTGTGAATGGGTATTTGATAGAGATTCATTAATGTCTCATCTTGTTAATATTCCAGCTGCTGTCAGTCTATTGTAAACTATGTGAAGAAGGTGCTAAGGAAAAGAACACAATCCTGGAAGGCCTTGCAGATCTTGCCTCAGTTACTGGACACAAACTTCTTAGGTAAAGTCAATTTTTAATAAGTTTAAAAGCATTACATTTTATAATCACTGTGTATTAAAATTATTTTATTGAATTGTGAAAAGAAATTGTCTATATTTAGACTTTTTTGTGCAAGTTTCAAATTTATCAGTAAAGTAAGTATTTTTTTCTTTATTTGAAAGTCATACTAGTACCATTGACGTTCAAGTAAACGGATTGAACCGATGCGTTCGACTCCTCACTAAACTGTACAAGAAGTTTTTCTTTGCAAAAGAGGATTCACGAAGCCACAGATATTCACCTCCTCCAAGTGTATTTCAGGTAAGGCATTATTTTAGGATTAATTCTGTAGATAACCTTTGACATGGAAGTAGGAAGTAGCTTTTTTTTGGATCTATAGGGTATTGGCCGACCTTTTATAATTTGTTTCTTTGGTATCAGAACTCTCCAAATTTCTATTCAAGGCATGTGTGGTAATGGTAGGATTCACTAGAATGCATTACTGATAGTTTTAGTTCTTTTTTTAAAATGCACTTTATTTGGCAATTTGGATTAAATATTTTACTCTTTATTGGCCAGCCTTTAGAAGCACTATGGAATACACTAGAACAGTGGTTACTACTGATGGCAAATGAACTAGAAAAGCTTCCTCTTACGGCGAAAGAAACCAATAACACCGATAAAACATCAAACAACTCTAGTATTCCTTCTGAAGATAAAAAGGTTGAAAATAAAATCAAGCAGAAAACTGAGTCTAAAGTAACAGAAAAGGTGAATTGCCATCCAGTATCCAGCACACCAGATGATCTTCCAAAAGTGAATACTGAAACAACTGAGATTTTGGAGGATGTTGAGGAAGTTATCTTAAAAGAAGGTAGTCTTGAGGACAAGAAGATCATAGAACTTTCCAGGAAGTCAATGGCACGTTCTCTTTCCACTGACAACTTTCAGGAAAGCGACACTTTACCAATCACAGCTGATAGGGTGTGTGCTGTCATTCAGGCATTCTATACAACTTGTTCAACGCAAATGAAACAAACGTAAGTAGCATTTTAATTGATTGTTTATCAATGTTAAGATGTATTGTCCCCCCGAAATTAAAGTTTTTGTTGAATATGCCATTTTAATGTCACATACTAGTTATTGAGGAGAAGAATGTTGTTGAAAAGGTAACATCTAAGTCCACAGCGCTCTGATCTTCATGAAATAGCGCTATATAAATTTTTTGGGGACAATGCATCTTTAAACAAATAATATATTGCTTTGTTCTACAAGAATTCCTCTGTTAGGAAGCCATGTGATCGTTTGTTCATTTTTATGTTTTTTTTATAATAGACTCCAATTTTTTCAAGTCTGTACACTCACACTTAAATTTAACAAACTCTAAACCAATCTGAATGCTCTTATTTTATAGAATGACGCCTCCACGGTTCATAGAATTTGTTTGTCGCCATGACACGATTCTGAAATTTTTTGTTACAAAGTAAGTGAAAAAAATGATATAATATAATATACTGGTATTAAAAGTTGTAACCAACAGTTGTACAATTAAATATTATATCCTTATTATTAAAACCATATATAACTTAACTAACTATTTATGCATCCATTTTAATAATAATATTCAGCGCCTACTACAATGTTTCTAAGCGCTTTACACACAAAAATGATCCATTAAATATCCTAAGATAACCAAAAAAGCTGAGGAACCATTTACAACACTCCGTTCTCCAGCACTTTGAATCTCCTATATTTTAAATAATTTTTACTGAAAGTTCAAATGAACATTAACAGAAAAAAGGGTGAGATAGAGATTTTTTATTTTATAATTTTATTTATAGAAATCCAAAAGTAATATTCAATTACTTTCATTTCTTACTGGAGTGTCCTGAATTAATGGCATGCTTCCTGAGCATCATTCAGACACAGCCTTTTAATGATCGTGTTGAATGGTTCTATGAGAATCTTCACATTGACAAAGAAGAAGATTTTCTTAGTCGGCCTACATCAGATGTTATCCATGTAACAAGAGGTTGGTTAATTTATTGTTTACTTGGCAAAATGGCCTTGTATTGACCATTTTAGTAATTTCCTACTCTGTAACACAGTGTCATATTGGCATAGCTGCACTTACAGTTTTAGCTTCACTTCACAGCCTTCGTTCTGCCTCACCAGGTTCTTATAATAACTGAAACTTTCATCGTCCAAGAGACAATCAATTATATTTGATATTTTTTAATAGTAATTTTAAACCCAGAACCCCCCTTTAAACTTCAACATTTTTAAATTGTCATTTTTAGATGATCTTTTCACTACCAGCTGTAGTGAAGTGGAGAAGGCTGGTAGTAAAAAGTTAAAGCAGTCGATTGCAGTGAATTTTGCAGGAGAGTTGGGTGTGGTAAGTTTTATTTCAAATATGTAAAACCTACTGTTTCTCTTTGGTTCACTTGGTGTACTAGCTTGCATACTATTATTCTGTTGGGCCTAGAATAAATCTGTTTTTGTTTGTTGACAGGGACAAGGCCTAGTGCGTGAATGGTTTGATATTCTGTCGAAAGAAATTCTCAATCCTGACTATGCACTCTTTACTCCCTCAGCAGATGGTAAGTTATTATTAGCTTACTGAGGCTTTCACGGCATAGCAAATCTCTTCACCCTAATGCAGTTTTAAGCCGATTTTCCACTAGGCAAATTTGTTTGTGGGAATCAAAAGTGTTAGCCTATACACACAATGTTGGTACAAATTAGCAAAATTAATGCATCCTCATATTCTAGCATGTATTATGTTTGATTATTCACACATTTGTTTATATTTTTTTATGGAATTTTATTTTTTTAAACAAGCATTATATTGTTTGTTTCTTTAGGTGCCACATTCCAACCCAACAGCAATTCATCAGTTAACCCAGATCACTTAAACTTCTTTCGTTTTGCTGGTTCTGTGTTGGGATTAGCCCTCTACCATCGACAACTTATCAATGCGTACTTCACACGCTCATTTTATAAGCATCTATTAGGTAAGATCATATTTCAAAGTTTCCTTTATAAAACTGTAATATAATTTGTTGAGCCGAGTGGCCGACCATTGTTATGGTGGTAGAAAAAGTTGGATAAGGATTTAAAACTGGAGGTCCAGTGTACACATTTGGCTTGTGTGTACTTTAAATAACCTTGTACCTCTTTCGGAAGAGTAGGGGTTACCCCGGTCTACTGGTGCATTCAGCCCCGGTTGTTGTGGACAGACGAACAGGCACCATTTGGTGGCAACAATCGGCATGAAGGGACCCTTATGGGAGTAGAAAGTTGTGGTATGTGTCGTCTAAACCTGTACACAATTCATCCCGTTTACATATGCTCAGAATAAACTTTTTTTTATTTCTAATTGTGATTACTTCAGGTATTCCAGTGAGTTATAAAGATGTATCTTCAATTGATCCGGAATATGCCAAAAATCTGCAGGTTTAGTATACAGAACACTTTTTTTTCAATTACAGTATCCTATATTAAAGTATCCTATATTAAATTGAGAGATGCCTTTGAGGGTCACACCCATATAAGGGAACACCTATATTAAGGTTAAATGTATGAGGGCCAATTTGTTGGGTCCCGACAATTCACACTGTATTATATTAATTATACAAATAATAATAATAATAATAATAATATCCTGGATTTATATACTGTAGCGTTTAATGTTGTGAAACCTCTAAGCGCTGAACATTATTACCCCAGTCATTGTTTTGGATCAAACACGTATGGAAACATACTCCCATAATAAATTTGTCAATGTTTGAAGGTTATGTTACTAAAAACTTACAGTACAGTATTTTACAGTTCTTTTACAGTATTACAATGCTATATTAATGATTTCAGTGGATACTTGATAACAACATCGACAACATTGGGTTAGAGCTAACATTCTCAGTCCAGACTGATGCATTTGGTATGTTACAAGAAGTTGAATTGAAGCCGGGAGGAAGTAAAATAGCTGTTACCAATTCTAACAAGGTCAGTTTAATGAATTGAAATATATAGACATAAAGGAAAACCAGATGCCCTAGAGTTCTAAGTATTGCATCCAAATTGTACTACTTTTGTTTTTGTTTTATACACTATATTTTATGCCTGTCATTGAGGGTAGAATAAACCTAGGCTTAAGTCTAGAAAAATGGTAAGAGCACTCCCAGGCTTCTATGTGTTATATTTCAGTTATACTAAACTACTGTTTTCCAATTTTTCTTTTTCTTTGTAAGATGGACTTCCTAGACTGGTTAGGATAATCAAACATATGTCCTCAAAAGTTGCATGTTTAAATAAATACATAAATATTTAAAAAAATCTCACTTTTCATACTTCAGGATGAGTATGTACAACTCGTCACTGAACTTCGCATGACAAGAGCCATTCAACCACAGATTGACAGCTTCTTAAGTGGTTTCAGTGAGTTTATCCCACCACCTCTACTACAGCTGTTTAATGAGTATGAATTGGTGAGTATAGACAAGATACATGGTTTGTATGGGTTATTAAAACCAATGGAAAATCAGGGAAATTTACTACAATATTTTGCAAGCCTTTTCAGGGCCAATGTCGGTAGTGATATGCCCAAATATGGTAGTGATATGACATCATCGTGTCCATATATGGGTACATCACATTTTTTGTCAAATAAAGTCTGATAGTGTAGATTAGGGAATTTTACTACAATGTTTTGCTTTTTCAGGAGTTACTACTTTCTGGACTGCCTTCTATTGATGTGACGGACTGGAAGGAAAACACAGTGTACAATGATTGTTTCAATGAAGAAAACGAGGTTGTCAAGGTAAATTGATGTTTGCTGCAGATAATGTAATTTGCTTATATTTTTTATTTGTTCCGAATATCTCTCTCCAATCCCTCCATGATCAGTGGCGTAATGGCTATTGCTCACTGGCTAAACCCAGGGACCCCAGAGCTTAAGGGGCCTCAGAGCATAAGCAGTCCAAATACAACTACTGTCCCCAGCGTTGGAAGGCTCCTCAGGAGTGCTAAACCAGGGGCCTTTGCCCCATGCATTACACCACTCTCCATGATGTCAACAAAAGAATATGTTTACAGTATGGTGTTTTTTGTTTTAGTGGTTTTGGGAAGTAGTGTCTGAGATGACACCAGAAGAAAGAGTTCTGCTTTTGCAATTTTCTACAGGAAGGTGAGTATTTTTCTTAAAATGTTATCTTTCAGCTTTTATTATATTACGTACTATATAGTATTGTATAGTATACAGATCTAGATACAGAACATAGGTGTCATTTTTATTTAAAATATTTGAAAGCGTATAAATTATTGTAAATGATATAATAATACAACAATTTTAAAACGATTTTTCAAAATGTGATAAGCAGACAGTTTGATTAACAGAGAGTAAAGCCACATTTTACCATCGTTTCGTTTTTAATATATTTTCCTCTATTGTTCAGTTCACGTGTACCTCATGGTGGTTTCTCAAATCTCATCGGAGGGGGTGGGGTCACTAAATTCAACATCTCTTCTATGAACTACCAGTACAACATCCTCCCCACTACAAGCACCTGGTAAGTACATTTTTTTTTCAAATAAAGTATTTCTAAATGTTTAAATAATGCAAACAAAGTTCATAGAAAGCAAATTTTAATATTAAAATAAAGTTAATTTAAATTAAAAACAGCAGAACTACAGTATATTGTATGAATGATTTTGAAATGCTCTTTTTAAGCCATATAAACCTTGTTTTATTTCATGTTAATTTTGGTGTATAATATTCATTGATATTTAACAAAATGGAGCTTCAAAAATAATGTGTGAATGTGACTTTAATCAATGATTTTGTTGCTATTTTGACTACACTATCAAACTAGTTTGACAAAGAAAGGGTGATGTGCCCAAATATGGTAAAGATATTTCCATATATGGGCACATCACATTTTTTTGTCACATAGTGACAGAACTTAATATTATGCAAACTAATTATAATTGCTTATTATTATAATTATTATATTATTTCTGATATAAGTGTAAATATGCTGAAACTACCTGAATACAAGAGTAAAGAGGAACTAAAAGATCGTCTTCTTGTGGCCCTTCGATGCGGAAGTCAGGGTTACGCAATGGCGTAGGGATATGCAATATGAATTGTGTCATGAGGTTGATTGTAGGAAATGTTTCATGTAATTCTAAAGGTTATTATGTGCAAGAGGATGTTTGTATTAAAATGAAATGAAACTACTATAAAACAGTCATAGGTTTAATAATCATGAAGGCAAATTTGTTTATTATATTTTGTATAAAGCTCTGTCTACACTATCAAACTTTATGTGACATGTGACAAAAGAATGTGATGTGCCCATATATGGACACGATGATGTCATACCGCTACTGTATTTGGGCATATTACTGCCATATTTGGGCACATCCCAATTTCTTTGTCAAGCTAGTTTGATAAGTGTAGACAGAGCTTAAGATGAAAATCTATAGTAGATCTCTATATTGTAGCAAAATCTCAATCTTTGGCTCATTTGGAAAACTAATTTTTTTATTCATGTTACTAATAAATTTTCACACTGCAAAAATTGTTACAAGTTATATCATATTTTGATACACGTATTCGCTAACCTTACAAAATATCGGGAGAAAATATGATACGATACAATATTATTTATTGTCATTTTATCAACGAGGTACAAATGAAATTTGGTTGGTTGATATTTTGATTTATATACAATATACAATGAATACAAAAAAAGCCTGTGGCTAATGAATCTAAATATATCTTTACAAACTTGCTATTAAATTTGTGAATTGAATAATAAACAAATTGTTGTATAGTTGAGAGTGCTATTATTAACACCATGTACTTCAATTGGTCAATTACACATGCACAGTAACAACTCGGAAAATCTCTGAACAAAATAAAAAAAACAGATTCATCACAATTTATCTTCACACCACGCAAACCTGGTTACAACTTGTAACAAGTTACTTTTTGCAGATGTTCAAATCAGTGTCACCGTAGTTAATTGTTTAAGTCTGAGATTCAGTATGTTATTTAGTTTATAACAGTACAGTTAGATATTGTATATGGTGCCTGGAAATTGTATTCAGAAGGTCTCTAGTGACTAGTTGTAAAACAGTCTTATTGAATGAGGAATCTTGATGTGTCTGGTCATAGTTGTTAAAGAGTTTGACTGTAAAAAAGACATATTACTAAACAGCAACCCACTTTATGTATTTGTAAGTTTGGTGCTGGCTGGCAACTGTATTCTCAAATAGTCCTTTATTAGTGACCAATCGTTGACAAATCTGGTAGAAGTGTTTATTTATCCATACTCTGTCAAAATGTCTTTCAGTGAAACCCAGACCAATTTTCAACAAAATGATGTTAGACTTTTATTTATTTATTCTTTATACATACTGTATTCAAATTAGCTGTAATATTAGTAGCATCTTCTATGTCATGGAGAGGAAAGGGAGTGTCATTTGGGAACAGATATTCCTTGCGGAGACAATAATTGAAGTCCTGTCTACACTATCAAACTTTATTTGACAAAAAAATGTGATGTGCCCTTATATGGACATGATGATGATATATCACTACCATTTTTGGGTATATCACTACCATATTTGGGCACGTATCACACTTTTTTGTCAAACTAGAAAGAAACCTGTTTAAAATGATAACTGAGAGCAAGCTGGATATACTAAAACATATTGGTGACTATATTATGTATTTTTTCACTGTCAAATAAAAATATATACATTTATTTTGTATGTGCATTGTACTGTAACATTTTATCACCTTAGAATAAAGCTAAAATCACACTGGTTACGTTTTACGGAGCGAAAGACAACTCTGTTTAACAACACGACGCCTTCTTCTGTTCCTTAAAATGCAACAAGTGTGAACGTAACTTAAAATATAGATTTTGTAAATTTGTTCATAAATTCAATTCAATAATTAGTTTAAAACTGGCTGTTTGATTTGATTGTTTTAGAATAAGCAATTTGTTGACTTTTAGATTAATTATAGATGAAATTATGCTTTGCAATGTTATTATTTTGTAAATATCCAATTAAGATTAAGACGAAAAATTGTCTTTAAAGTATTATATAATAAAAATAGGCACTATTAACGAGTAGAGAACGGAAAGGCCTGTAAGACAGTGCATATAGATAACAGGTAGATCATTTATATAAAAAGACTTTGTATATATTCTACAGTATTCTATTTCTACATGTGTTCAAGTTTCGAATAATAAAGTGTAATTCAAATTATAATAGTTTATTGAAATATTCATGTAATATAAACATTTCAAAATGATCTAATATTACTATAAGTGCACGTATATAGCGTTATTATCATCTTATGGTATCTTATGAAAAAGTTTTGTCCAAAAATAAAGGGTCCATATTTGCCCAATTTTCGACAAAATCCCTGTACTATAGTACAGGGATTTTCTCGAAAAATGGGAAAAATATGAACATTTCAAAATAAGCGAATATTACTATAAGTGCACGTATATAGGGTTATGTGCACTTATATAGCGTTATTATCATCTTATGGTATCTTATGACAAAGTTTTGTCCAAAAATAAAAGGGTCCATATTTTCCTAATTTTTCGACAAAATCCCTGTACTATAGTACAGGGATTTTCTCGAAAAATGGGAAAAATATGAACTTTTCAAAATGAGCTAATATTACTATAAGTTCACGTATATAGGATTATGTGCATGTATATAGCGTTACTATCATCTTATGGTATCTTATGACAAAGTTTTGTCCAAAAATAAAAGGGTCCATATTTGCCCCATTTTCGACAAAATCCCTGTACTATATACAGGGATTTTCTCGAAAAATGAGGAAAATATGAACATTTCAAAATGAGCTAATATTACTATAAGTTCACGTATATAGCGTTATATGCATGTATATAGCATTATTATCACCTTATAGCATCTTATGACAAAGTTTTGCCAAAAAATAAAAGGGTCCACATTTGGCCAATTTTCGACAAAATCCCTGTACAGGGATTCATTGGTACACAGTTTGTACAATGAACTTGAACGGTGAATATACTGAACTTAAACACAAAAAACATATTTTTGTATTATTTATTAGAGAATACAAATATTTCAAACATATAGTATTAAAAAAGAAGACCAACTGCCATTATTTTAATTTTACCATTTAAAATAATATTTCTTGGACTCCTAATTCAAAAGCAAACATGCACTGGTCCTGCCGTAATTTAAATTAGAACTTTATATACAGTATCATTTGGCCCAAATTCTTACATCTGTATGGATAGAATACAGTATTAGGTATGCAAAATAACATAATTATTACCAGAATAAAAGTTTTTAATTATGGCATCCAATATTGATCTTTAAGGAAATTAGTGGTTTGGACTGATGGGCTGGGCATACTTATGTAGAGTATTAATTTCCTTGTCCCAGTCAACAGAAAGTTTACCATACATGAGGGCTCTGAACGGATATAAATACAACGTGAAGTATCATATATATAAATTTGCAGATAGAGATATATATATATATTGAAATTTAAAAGCTGTTTTTGGAATGGTGTTTAATGAATTTGTTTAATTTGTTTTTTTTATTATAATATGGAATGGTTTAGGAATACGAGGTATCATTCCAAACCTTTGGTTCACCTACTTTAAAACAAATGAAGCAAACAATTTAATATACTTTGTAACCAGGGCAGACCCAGATGCAGTGGCATAACACAGGGGGAGAAGGTAGGTCCCTGGTTTAGCACTCCTAAGAGGCCCTCCAACACTAGGTAGTTGCATTGAAGCTTCTCATGCTGCGGGGCCCCTGGGTTTTAGCCAGTGAGCACTCTACTATCTAAGTAGGTAGCTTTTTGATATCTATGTTTGACATACTGTACTATAAATATAATATTAGCACTGCCTGGACCACCCTTGGTAACCTGTGAATCCTTGTCTACATTATGCATAAAATGATTACATATTTGATACAAAAACTAACAGCATATACAGTACATATTTATCTGCAAACAATGTAAGTTTTCTTAAATGTAATTAAATAGATTTAAAATGTATACTATATAAAAACATCAATTGGATTTATACAAAACAAAAAGAAACTTAAAAGTGAGTTTACTTTGTGCTTGTTCTGAAGCTTTGAGGTGGTGCTGTTTCAGGTGGTATAATTACTATCATTTAACCATCAAACAACTAAATAATATTTAATATTATAATAGTATTACATTATTTCATTCATAATTAATAACAATATACAAATAACATATATTATTGACATTATATTAATTGATTAAACAAGTGGAATGCAACAAAAACACACAAATAAAAATATCATATACATAACATGCAAACAATAACAACATTGTAATCTATTATAGATACAGTTATACAAATGTACTATTATCCAATACCTACTATATAACAAATATATATAACACTGTAACATACATTGTAACCAGGTCAAAATTATTCACAAACTATAGTCGCTAAACATTTTTGTAATCATGATTTTAATATTTAAAATATTAGTACAAATAATTACAAAAAAATGATTAGAATAAAAGCTTTTTAATTGATAACATTTTAATTAATCAGCATAGGATTCGTTTGGCAATCAAAATAATGTTCTTCTCAAAGCAGATAAAAAATTTGTTATTAAAATGTATATTTTGTATATAAAGCAAAAATGTATACTTTTATTTAAAAGCAGCATATAGTAAAATTAAATAAGAATTCTAATATATACATAATTCTATATTATTTAAAAAATTTTAATTATAAGATAATTAAAAAAAAACACTTTCACTGAATACTTGTTGACAGGATAACAGTTATTATATTCTTTGATGCATTCATTTTGGAAGTGCTCGCCCCAATTCACTAAATTTGAATTTCAATAATTAAAAAAGTACAAAATATGCAATCATAAACATGAAATACAACATTTAAAAAACCCTTATGTCTCAATGGGGATAAATGTACACACACACCACATGATTTAATAATCCAGACTCTATAAATTCATGAATTAATTTAATACAAAATTTATCAGAAACAAAAACATATTTTGAAATTAAATATTTAATGCCATATTAATAATTCCTTAATATGATATATTTACTTAATTTAAAAAATAATCATAAAGTATAATAAACTATTTTCAAACACACTTTTATACAATTTACAAAGGGTGTTTCACACTGGTTACAAAAATGTTTTTTTTAATCAAAAAATACTATTTTACTGTTGTTTACTTACAAAATTAACATTATTGAAATACACAAACTATATATCTATTAACATCTACATCTTTACATTTATCTATTTTATTGTTTTTGAGGAAAAATTCATTAAGCATTGGTTTGATTCTAAAATGCATGCATGCATTATTTAATTTATCTTTTTTATTATGGTAAAAACAAGTAATCACTTGGCTGAAAATTAGCAAATAACAATTAACATTTCCAATATCAGACTCTTTCAGAACCATTTAGAAAAAGCAGACTTCCAGAAAATGTGACTAGGGCCAGCCCAAGGGTGTCTGGTATTGGGAGATTTCACTGTAGCTGCTATGTAGATAAGCTTATTCATGCCTACACAGTAAAATCCAGAATTAATCAGGATTAAGTTAGACAATACAACTGTTTGTGTTACTAATCCTTCAAATACACACTAATCTGTGGTAATACCACAACCACCATTTATTAATCTGGAGATATGGGTTTTGGTCAAACATCACGGAAAAAATTAATGATCTTCCGCCGCCATAAATAGTAGTCTAAATTCCAATCGTGTTGAAGCTTAAAAAGGTTAGCAACCAAAACATATTGTATTTGATCAGGTTGTTTACAAGTAAAATAAAAAAAAACAACAACAACAAAATAACAAATATGATACTCCTGTTTGATATTTCAAGTAAAATATATACAGTATATCTTATTAATTTAACTATTAAAGTTGTGATGAAAAACAAACAAATATGGAAATGTTCTACTAATTGCACAGTGCAAAACTACATAATATATTGAACAATTATATACCATGTACCATAACAATAATTCCAAAAGGTATTCAGTGGTTTAGCAGTTGGGTAGAATAATTTTATTTAAACTGTAGGGCCGATGACTTTTGTGTTCTGGTATACTATTGGAGGAACTTCTGGTATTATACACAACAATACAGGTGTAAATTGCATGCGAATTTGATCAATGGCAAAAGCTCTGTCTACACTATCAAACTAGTTTCACAAAAAAGTGTGATGTACCCAAATATGGTAGTGATATGATATCATCATGTCCACATTTTTTTTCTCACATGTTTTATAGTGTAGCTTAAGGAGTTAAGGCAGGGGACACTTCCTATTTAGGAGTCACTTCAGAAGGTGTCCTGTTCTACTGTACCCTATGTCTACTGAAATTTACAACCAAGTTCCTTGACATTACAGCGTGAACTAATAAACTTTGACCTGTCACACTAAAACAATGACATATTGTATACAGTAACTTGTTATTGAATTGGACCTGTGGCTAGTAGTGTACCCTGTGTGCATTGTAAGCTATCATTGTAAACTTACTTGAATGATTATTATATGATTTATTATTTTAAACCTTTATAATATTGGCACCTTGGATATTCTCTGAAAACCTTGATGTACAGTAGATATGTTGTCTAAAACTCAGCTCAAGAAAAGTGTCCTCTTGAATTTGTCATGTGCACATGTCGTAAACTTCTTCTTCTGTGGAAAAAAGATTGTTTAAAGTTTATATCATTTATAGTACAAAACAGTGCTTGGGAAACAAATCCTGATCATTATCAATTTAATCATGTTTTATTGATTTAATAAAAACAAACATAAATCAATATCATCTACTCTACAAATTGCAATAGGAGGTTAAAGAAAATAAAGTTTTCTTCTTCTAGGCTTCTAGCATTGCCTAGCTATAGAGCATTTCATATAAACCAATGATGACCCTAAAGGTCACTGATATTAAACCTATGATGACCCTAAAGGTCACTGATATTAAACCAATGATGACCCTAAAGGTCACTGATATTAAACCAATGATGACCCTAAAGGTCACTGATACTAAACCAATGATGACCCTAAAGGTCACTGATATTAAACCAATGATGACCCTAAAGGTCACTGATATTAAACCAATGATGACCCTAAAGGTCACTGATATTAAACCTATGATGATCCTAAATGTCACTTAACTAAACCAATGATGACCCTAAAGGTCACTGATACTAAACCAATGATGACCCTAAAGGTCACTGATACTAAACCAATGATGACCCTAAAGGTCACTATACTCACCAAAGTCTTCTGGAATCTGTATATCCACATCATCATATAGTTCTTGTGGTTCATTCCTGTCAACGCAATATATCTGTACATATCCATCTAAAAGAAAAATTAATTAATGTAGTTTACAAACTTTATCTGATGACATCATGTCATTCCTAAAAAGGAAGTAAATTTTATATTTTAGTTTCTGTAATAAAACAGACTGGTTTCTGGAGTATTGATTTTTCTCACACAATTCACTTGACTTTCAGGGTATAGCCACCATTCAATTATGGTTTCTATTAACATTGTATAATTTAGTAGATCTTTGTCTAAATGTTACACTAGTAACTTGAAGGCAGGGTTATGGAATGTACCATTATCTGATAGGGGTGTTGTAGTTCTCTTCTCGGAGAGAATAGGCCAATGTTGGTTTATCCAGGTAAGCTGGTACAAAATAGACTAGTAAAGTTACTGTAGGTTTGCAGTACACCATGTGTTTCCAAAAGAAAATAAATTATTTTACTCCTTCCAAAAAAACGCTTATAGATTTTTAACTGGTTTACAAAGCAACAATATAATATCTTACAGACTCCTTGTTTGTTGCGTACAAGATAGCGATCCTCTGGATTATTATCTTCACGTATTAACTCTAGTTGCTCCCCACTGTAACAACCTATATCAAGTTTGTCCTTTGCTGCATACGGTTCTGTTACAACTATCTCACGCAGTACCTTAATATCTCCTTTTATCTGTAATACAATAAAGTATATTTATAAAAAATTTATAACAGTATATTTTATTTAGCTAATAGCTACAAAATTAGTTAAACAAAAGAATTTAATTTTAATTTAATTTACACAAACCAACAGTTGTGTTGGTAGTCTATGAGTGTCACAGAGAACAGAAGAATTTCCAAAGAAAAGATAGGGCAAAGAGAGAGAGGGCTATTGAAGGTTTATCCAGGTAAGCTTGGCACGAAATAGACAAATATCTTTACAGCATATTTTAATTAGTTATTCTATATTTTCATTTATTTTCATTATCTTATTCAATATAAAAACCTACATTGAATTTCTTCCTATTGTCTTTCTCTTCTTTTTCTTTCCTCTTCTTTTCTTCTCTTTCCTTTTTAAGGCGTTCCTTTTCCTTTTTCTCCTCCTCTTTTTTCTTCTGCTTTTCTAATTCTTTTCTTTGTTTCTCTGTAGTCTTGTCTTCTTGCGTCTCTTCTTGAGAAACGTTCATGCTTAAAGGAAAAAGACATTTCTTAATTTTTAAACAAAGACACCAGTGCTGTATCTCCTCAATATCTGTCCAGCATAGATAAATTCTGTAACACATGTGTTCATATGATGCTTGTATTATGGAAGGTTAGGTTGGATCTATGATGCAGGTATCACATGTGAAACACATGAGATACTGTATCATGATATTTGCCTATGATACTGGACAAATTTAGATGCAATACCGAGAATCTGCTGACCCAAGAAATACCTTAAAATCTTACTTTAATGTACAGTGTAAACAAAGGATTAATATACTTTACACATACTGAATACTGATTCGATTAATGCTTAGTTTCATTTTAAAATTTAAAAATCATGTAACACTTCTCAATGTCTGCCACACCTACATTATTACAAAGGCTCTTAGCATCATATTGTTTATTATTAAAATAAACACTAAATGCTTTCAATTTCCAACAATCTATCTATGTCAGGTCATGTGATGTGTCATCGTCAGTCAGACCTAGAAACATGCGCACTATGAATTAACATAGCCTAGAGTAAGGTCATAGGTCAGCACAAGTTGAAAGCTAATTACTCATGCATTGCACAACTGCATTTGAATGTTATTTAAATATGCAAATAAAAATTAGCATACCCAGGAGGCATTCGTGGTTCTATTTCAGATGAATCTACTGCCTCATATATGTCCTCCCCTGTGTCTCCCTAAAAAAAATGATTACGATTATTATTTCACAAGTTTAAGAGTTGTAACTTAGCTTCACACACATCATTTAGTTTAAGGGATTTACTTAAATCAACAGGTTTGAAAAATAGTATCTTAAATTTTATTTTTAAAAAACCAATACAAATTTAGTGGCTATAAAAAAAATGGTAATAATTTGATAAGGCACTTTTCCCACGCAATTTATCTTGTCTTGTCCCACTATCGGGAAAACTTTTTCCTTGGTAATTATACTCACCACTGTGTCATATGTCTCTCCGAAATCACTGGACTGGTCAATTTTAGGAGCAGATTGATAATTTGGAATATTTGATAATGGAGCTGCAATACAAACAAATCCAGTATAAAATATAAATATATTTGATACACCACATAGATATGCCCATGTTCTTTCTTTATAGGCCAATATACAGTAAGTCTATAACACAGTATACCTTTTAAAACATACAGTAAGAAGACATTTTATGTAACACATACAAGACAAATTGATGTGAAAACCATTAAAACATTTAGTTTCTGATGTTAGTAGTCCTTTTTCATGTATGACAGGTGTTTAACACACACATTTTACAAACAATGAATTTCTTGCATTGACGCACTAAGCATATAAAAAATAAATTCAAGACTACAAAAAGCATTATTGTTATTAACAAAACTGATGAAACGGAAAGTACTTTGGGTAATTTTGTTCATTTTTGTTATAATGTGATATCAGTGCCAGGTTCTGATTGTGTTGCTAAACTATAAAAGAAATTCTCATTTTTAAACTGTTTGTATAAACCCATCTCTTGTCTCTTTCTTCTGCCATTTCACAGCACAATAGCTAAAGTACAGTTTTTTCTATTAATGGTGACAATTGTCCAACACAAACAATTATGTATACATTTGTTTTCATAATATATAATCCCCACTAAATGTTAATAGAAAAATATTAACTTTGCAACTAACCTTTGACATTTGACCTAAATGATTTAGTCTACACTATCAAACTTTATGTGAAAAAAAATGTGATGTGCATAGACATGATGTCATATCACTACCGTATTTGGCCATATTCCTACCATATTTGGGCAGATCACACTTTTTTTGTCAAACTAGTTTGATAGTGTAGACAGAGCTTTAGACAATTTAATATCATCAAAATTCCATTTTATGTGAATTATTTCAATCAATAATGATGATTAAGGGACATATTATACAAACTTTATACTTGAAAATAATTGAGAACAGGGAGGAGTTTCCATAAGCTTAATTTGCTGAAAAAAGATTAATGAACAATTCATGACATAATCCTATTAATGTATGTCACATTTCAACAAGTAATAGTTTTAGCTGTTATAAAATGTTAAAAGGGCGAATTTCACAGACGAGTGTTAACGGTAATAAAAAAATAGAATCTATGCTATTCCTTATAACCATTTACACAAATGGGGAGCTGACGGGTGGTTTCCGCTGAGGATAGATACAGATTCTATGCGAGAGACAAGCTACGTGGTTTTCCGCTTACTGTTACCGCTCGTCTGTGTGAATTGGCCTTTAATAATTCAAGTGTGAAATATGGTACATTGATGAGCTTACCATGAACATACAATAATGCACAGTTTCCAAAAAGGTTATGTCCCAAAGGCTTTCAATTTGTGCAATAAATTAAAATGATAGTTTACACAAAATTGTTAATAGTTATGTTAACAGGATGTTGAACAAACCCAATAATGTGATGTTTACAGAAGAATATTATTAATATGGTGAAATATGTATTGAATACAAATTTGAATCCTGTTGTATTAGGTGATATTGACATTTCATTTCACAATGTTTACAAGCTACAAGCAATGATAAATGTGATGTTGATATGATGAGAATAATATTGATCAAATTTGACAGTAGAAGTATAATAATAGTTGATAAACAGTGGTTTGTAGCCGAACAAGGCTGTCCCACTCAATGTCAATACCGTAGTGGCCAAATCAAGCATAATTATGCCCATCTAGCATATTAGGACCCATCTAGCATTATTGCCAGTCAACAAATCTAGCATAAGTTTGAATAGCAATTCATTTAAATTCATTTTTTCCCTATAGCATTACTGTAATTCTAGCAGTATTTTGTAAAATCATTATTTTCTCTCAAATCTAGCAATATTTTCTAAATCAATATTGCCAAATCTAGCATTGTATTTTGCTGCAATCCTGATATCCTCCGCCCTTTTTTTGACTTTCTGTTTAGTAGTGCATTTTCATATACCAGTACCCTCTAGCACAGGGTTTTGTTGCAAATTGGGAAAGTTCACTTCTAGCATTAAATTGTGTGCTTAATTCGCATGCCCTTATTTGTTTTCAATCACTAGCCACTCCAATTTCCATTTGAAATGCACTTAAAGCTCTGTCTACACTATCAAACTTTATGTGACAAAAAATGTGATGTGCCCATATATGGACATGATGATGTCATATCACTACCATATTTGGGCACATCACACTTTTTTTTGTCAAACTAGTGTAGACAGAGATTAAGTTTCGAATAGTGCTCACAAATCAAGAACAATTTATTTTGATGTGTTTGTGTGTGCTACCAAAGCATTGAAAACAGTTTTAAATAAAAACCATAAACATATTTTTTTTACAACCCATGACAACACACATGAAATGATGTATACATATAATGGACAAATACAATGATGCCAACATTTAACACTTTTGATAAACACTTACAGTATTTACCAAATTCATCAATATTCGGCATGCCTGAAATAGAATTTAACAAATTAGTAGAAGACTACTTTTTAAAATATTTCTGTACAGTAGGTGAACATTAACCACGTATGCAAGTGGTTATAGAACAGAAAGAACCAGGTTGAATTCTCAACTGTAAATGAGTACCTTACCTGGTTAAAACTAGGGAGGCTAAGGCAGCCTGGAAAGGAACTGGTCTAATGATGGGGCTTAGTAAAAACAGCTCATTCCCCTACTGTATGTTAAGAATGAACACAGAACTCACCTTCACTTTAAAGTACCTATGTTAACTATGAAGGTATATGACACCTAAATAAATTCCTGTCATTTGATTGGACGATTGTGGGTCACATGGCATGCAATAGTATGCACTATTTAACTTTATCTGCACTGTATTAAAAGTGGAATCAAATTCAGCTTTTTACATAAACCAAAGTATTTAAACATGTTATCTGTAGAAGACTTACGTGGTGCAGGCGTTTCAGTGTCATCATATATATCCTCTTGGATTTCTTCATCTGAATCAGACGTTGGTTGACTATTAATAAAATAAAATTATATTTCTTATTTCTACAATGGACTATAATTAACAGTATTTTAGTTCAATGAATTGTGTATTTGATATCCAATAATCCTGTTAAATTATCAGAATTACAGTACATCCCCTCCATCGGTACACCCAAACCCTTAAAGCTCTGTCTACACTATCAAACTTTATGTGACAACAAAATGTGATGTGCCCATATATGGATGTGATGATGTCATATCACTACCACAATTGGGCATATCACTACCGTATTTGGGCACATCACACTTAAACTAGTTAAATTGTGAAGACAGAGCTTTAGGGGACACTAATATTTCTCATACTGTAACGGTAAAACCTGTACATTAAATTTTCTTACATTAATGAAACTTGTCTTGTTGGTTTTGGTTTTATAACAGGCTTTGGTTTGGCTTGAGTGGCTGTGGAGAGAAAACAGTTTTGATCAAATCAAAGTGTAAACAAAAATGTATAATCTCCATACAGTCCATAATCAACCTAACCAATGATATTGGTTGGACAGACATTATATGACAGCGTAGTTAATGAAAACGAGTCGGATAGATATTCAGTCATGGATGACAATCATACCATTAAATATGATAGCATTTGGAGTGGATCTTGTTAATCCAGGTAAATAATGTTAATTAGGTGTTTGTTACACTGTACACAATACTGTTCATTTTCGTATCATTAAAATAAATATATAACATATAATTTCACTTGTTTGTTTCATATGAAAGGGTCCCTTGGCTATGAGCGCTCACTGGCTAAACCCAGGGGCCCAGGAGCTTATGGGGGCCTTGAGCAGTGCCCAGAGAAAAAACAGGCATTAAAATATGTCAAAAAAGGCTAAAAACGCCCGGGGCCTCCAGCGTTGAAGGGCCACATAGTTCCTAAACCAGGGGCCTCATGCCTTTGCGTTACTTCACTGGTGTCCCTTTAATAGGGGCATCCATAAGTCAGGATTATTCACCATTTATTACATAAAAATGCTAATTTGGAAAAATTATGAATATCATCTATTTTTAACATAAGTGTAAGGGGACCTGACAATGTCACAATATTCAGACCAATAGCTCATATTTATTTTCCCCACAAAAACAAGTACTTTCACAAATAAGGAAGTATTAACAAATAATTACACAGTGTTACAGGCCTACTTGTCTACTGTACTGCCAAACAATGGAACACACTGCTGCAGGAGAATGTCTCACCGATTATGTTTACATTACATAACATGATTGCTTTGTAATAGCTAGTTATCATGTTATTAGATTTTGTATTGCAATATCACTGTTAATATATTATACATTTCTCTTCAAATACACATGCTACTAATGACACATGTTTTGACAAGATCTAGTTTCTGTTTGGGTTGTTATTGCGGTGAAGGAAAAATTATCATTATAAAATACTATTTGTTTCTTTTTAAAAATTGGTACTAATTACTTCCGAGTGGGAGATACTGTATCATGGAATTGTTAAACAAACATCATCTGGTAATAGAAATTATTTATTCATAATCAGGATATTATTCATATTTAATTCAAATTTATCTTGTTTTAATCATGATGTTTTATCTCTGTTTTTCAATCTATATTTGTATACAATTCATAAGTTTTTGGTCCGGATGTTTTTTTATGCATTAAATAATAATATAAGAAAATCCCGGCAATAAGCATTTAGGGTTTTTTCTGTCTATTGTATTATTTTAATATACCTATTAATAAACAAACTCATTTCCTTCAATTCTATTATGCAATGTATCTATTTTCTCTCACCTCACGTTTGCCGCTTGGGATTGCCTTATTCATGATTAAATAAATATGTAAATAAATATACAATTGTTGTTCATGTTGGTTGTATTCCTCACAACTTATACATCATATAATTCTGTTTGTATAAGCAAACACAACACACTATGCCTATTTTTACTAAGTCAATGTTTTAAAACCGAGAAGTTGCTATTTGAACTCGCCCAATTTAATTCAGAAAGAATCAGTTTCAAAACAGATCTTATTAATTTGAAATTAATACAAACATATGCACTGTTGACCCTTCAAAATGTACAAAATAAAGGTCAACAGCAAAAGTATGTCTAGTTTCCTTTTACTGAGCGCTGCTTCCTGATTGGTCACAAATGATTGACCATTCATTGACTGACAATCTGTCAATTGGAGAAATTATTTCACCATGAATGGATAACGTGTTTCCAAAGGGAATATACTCAAGATGTGCAGTATTATGGGGTCCACTGATGAGCCTTTTATATGATTTTTTTTTTCTAACTTTATTTAAACATATGATAATGATAATATAAAAAGAGTTCGAAAAAAGTAAGGAAAACCATCAAATTTAATATTTCAAATGTTAAATTGTTCATCTTCTAGAATATATTATGGGTACTGAAATCAATTGTACATCACAAGGTTACTATCATTTACAGAAACTTAAATCAAAATTTGTGGACAGACTGTCATTTTTTAAGATAGTCTCTGCAATATCAAAGATGTAAACACTCAAAATGAATATTGTGAATGTGAAAAAGAATAACATTTCTGATAAATTATTAAGAAACTTACCTTTTGGCAATCGAACAAGTGGAGGCTTGGCCTTTTTTGGAGGGCAAAAACCACATTCTTTTATTGAAGGCAGCTCCGTCCTTTGAGGTTTTCCTCCGGCAGCCAAAATAAGACTACCTGAATTACTTATATTAGATTCAGTACTTGACGAAGATCCACTCCTATTTTTTACAGAACTTTTGCTGGAGAAACCTTTATTTTCTTTATCACCACCATCATAATTCAAAGTTTTTTTACTGTTCCGTTTTTTTAAAGCTTGAGAAAATTCAGTTTCTTCAGATGGGGTGGTTGAAGTTTTTATAGGTTCCTTAGGTGGTGGTGCTCGTCTTAGTTTCACTTGTGTTATGCTTTGAGCAATGTTTGGTTGAATACCAAAGTCCTTAGGTCGGATGCTACCAGGTTTTGGTGGTAATTTTGTTGGTTTTGATGTGGTGGATGGTGGGTCGACCTCATTTTCATTATGATTATTGTTTCTTCCATTTTCTGTAGGTTTTGGATGCAGTTTTGGGTGCGGTTTTGGTTTCGGTGTAACTTCAGGTTTTCTCACACCAATCCCCGGTGGATTAGCATTAAATTGTTTTAATAAATTACTAACTGATGACGATGGTGTGTCCTATAGAAAATAATAATAATAACAGTTACTTTATTATCATTATAAATTATTGTTCTTATAAGTCTATAGTTTGAGAAGGAAATAAAAGATCTGTAATGCTAAGAAAATTAAGGAAATACACGCCTTATTTATAAATAAAAGCAGAAATTACGATACAATAATTTAATAGTAAACATCGTGTAAGTCAAGAGTAACATAAATATGACCTTTGTGATAACTATTATTATTTTAATGGTATTCCTCTGACTGGGTTTATGTTCTATTAAACATAGTATCTCTAGTTATTAACTAATTGTGATGTACCAACATTAAGGTAAAGCTCTGTCTACACTATCAAACTTTATGTGAAAAAAAATGTGATGTGCCCATACTGTATATGGACACGATGATGTCATATCACATCATTACCATATTTGGGTATATCACTACCATATTTGGGTATATCACTACCATATTTGGGTATATCACTACCATATTTGAGCACATCACAGTTTTTTTTGGTCAAACTAGTTTGATAGTGTAGACAGATCTTCAGTCTATGTGGATATATATTATCATTAGAAAAGATAAACATAGCTATTAAAAATGAGATGAGGGAATGAACATACAAATTGTTTTTGAAAATTTGGAATTATACGACCAAACAATTTCCGTGTAGGTCTTATAGTGACTATTTTAAAAATACAGTACATTGATTCATAATCTGATGAATTCGTCAACCTACAGTGGATGTGGCTATCATTTTAGGCTCCAGGAAATAACACAAATCATTGTTCTCTAAAATGTGTTTGAGAAATACTAACCTACTGTACGCTATTATTATTATTTAGAGTTTATTCTTTAGCCCCAAGGAAGGACTTTTTATATGATAACTGTCAGTCAGTTTTTACTTATTAGACTTTTTATTAATTCGTTTTCTCATTTAAAATTCAGCTAGAGTTTTGTTTTCATTAACTTCAATTATAAAACTCAGTACAGTACTAATGTAGTAGATGCCTTTTGTATATAGATGTATACATACAGTAGGTTATTAAATCCAAAGGCAAATTACTGAAAAATAAATGACAATTTTTTTTTAAATGGTGACCATGCCTTAAAGTTTGTTTTCAAACTTATTTTGGTCTCCATCCACACACACTATACTTGACTTGGTTTATATAAGACATTTAACTAGTTTGTCTGTTTTTTCTTTTACCTAAATAATGTTTATTACCAATACTATGTTATATATTTTGTGTGTGGAAAATAAATAATAAACAAAATAAACAAAATCAGTGGATTAAACATGCAGAAACTGAATAAAAACAATAAAGTAAAACCATGGAGGTAAAAAATATACCTCCATGGTAAAACGAGAAAGAGTCAGGCTAGATGTAGGTTACTGTATAAGAAGACACTATCTTATATTCATTAAGTTTCAATGTCATCATTAGTGAGTAGGCATCATCATTTGTAGTTCAGATCATTGTTAATGGATCATAAGTATATTAGTTCCCATGGATCATAAGTATTAGTTCCCGTGAGGAAGACCAAGGTCAGAGTTCAATCATTGAAATAAAACCAGGAAAAGTCCCACATAAGTACCTGAAGGCTGCTCTTAATAGTATTGGGTTGGCTTCACGGAAATGTCTTGGTAAAATAAAGCTACACAGTGTAAACCAACAATGGAATTACTGTGTGTGAAATATTTTGGGAAAAAGGTTAAATAGAACAATAGATATTATATTATATTATTACAAATAATATTTCCATGTTGCATTATGTTCATTCGTTCAAAGCCTAACTGTTCTATTCAAATTTGCTCCATCTTGTTGAATAGAACAGAATCTTTCATCTCCATGATAATATTCTCCCTCTCTTCAACACTCATGCAATGTACTGTACGTACAGTGAAATGCTCTATAATTAGCCAGGACCAAATAATAAAGATGATTTGAACTTGGACTCTCCACTTTAATATGGCGAGATTCTCTATTAGACCACTGAATGTTTTTATCTAAATATACACCTTTTTAAATATGTTATCAATTGTACATCACATGCAATTTAGTTTTACTACTGCCAGTTGTGATTATTTTTTTTAATAAACTTGAATAAATTTTACGAGGATTTGTTTGGGTCCCTCAGAATATGAAATGATAATACAAAAAGTCAAAATAAAAATATATCGCTATAATAATATATTGATCAAATGCCAATAACACAATTTAAATTACAAGTGAGTTAAAATAGATGTCATTACATATTTCTCACACTATGCAATTGGTGACAACAGACTCATCAATTATATAGTGGGGAATTTCCCTTCTGATTTCAAGACTTCAAGTGTTTGGCCTGCTATGACTTCAGACTGCTGCTATGACATGATCAAAGAAAGGGGCCATGACCTTTATGGCAACAGTAGGCCTATTAGTTATAGCGCTTCTGGCTAACTAAATATTACTCGATTTAAACAGTGTAATTTGTGTACTTTAATTGGTTTTTCGTCACCATGTGATAAGAAGTTGTTATAGCCTAAAGCCAGCATAGATTCAAGCATTTAAATTTTATTACGCTCAATATACTTGGTTGTTTTCCAGGTTTCATGTTTCTTTATAAGATAAAATAAAATGACAAGTCAGATGATCAAGTTGTAAGGCCAATTACACAGACGAGCTGTAACGGTAAGCGGAAAATCGTGTTGTCCCACGTACAACTGTATCTTTCCTGAGCGGAAACCACCTCTCTGCTCCGTGTTGTGTGTAAATGGTTATAAGGAATAAAACATAGATTCTATATTGTTATCCCTGTTACCGCTTGTCTGTGTAAATTGACCTGTATTCTGAACTATACAATTCCTTGGTATTGATGCTGATTATTAACATAGCAAACAGGAAATCTAGCCTACCAAAACAGGATCTAATGGATGATAGAAATTTACAATGCAAAATGAAAATAAACTAAAGGAACTATCTGAACTACCTTTGTCTATCTTATCTTTATCTATATCGACAAAAGGTTTTGAAATATGATGTTCTTATACTAATACTCAAGTCTTACCATTTGATGCTAATGTACAGTACAAAGCAAATGATAAAGTCGAACTTCTATTCAGGGGCCACCCACCTTTCATACTTTCGTTATTTACCTCTATTAAAGGACCACTTTCATAAAATAAACAAGGGAAATGTATGTTTTAAACACTTTGGGAAACCTTTATTCAGTAGACACCATTTTAAAGGGACACTTTCATAGAAAACAAACTAGGAGCATTATGTTTCAGCATTACGATGGGAAACCTCTATTGAACATGCTATAACATTTAAAAAGCCAGAGTAGAATTGGGGAGAATGAATGAATGACACAAGAGAGTTTCCTATGAGTTGTTTTTGTAAATAATTAACTCATGTGTAAGAATTTTTATCGGGAAATACAATTAGTAGTGAGATTAGTCATGAACAATTTTTTTTTGTTTTTGTTTTGGAAAAAGGTGCTGTTTGTTCTGCGCCAAAAGAACCCTTTGTTTGGGACACATCTATTTATAGGACAACCCTACTAAAGGACATACCAAAGAGGACACACCTATTCAGGGGACAACCTTATTCAGTGGACACCCCTATCCAGGGGATATACAAAAGATGACAACTTCCCATGAAACAAACAAAGCGACGACCAATCCCGATTCAGGGGACACCCCTAAGAGAAATTTGGTTGGGTCCTGAAAGTGTCCCCAAAAATCTTGTTACCTGGGTTTCCCTAATGATTTGTTTTGGCCATTCTGTGAAAATTATTTAAATCACAAATCACATCACAATGCAGTAGCCATACAGTAGTACAGTACCAACAATTGTGTGTGTAGAGAAATACTGTAGAGCGAGGAAGCCATTCTCCGTATGCCCACAATGAATTAACATGACCTAACTTATTCATAGTTCGTAGGTCAATTGTAAAATCAGTGAAGAGCGAAATTTCCACTTTTGGATGAGAATGAGGAAATGGTAGAATACTAATAGAGGAAGTTGGTAAAGGAAAAACCAAGAGTAAACATTGCTGTGACCTCCAGATCCAAATGTAGGAATGAAGGAAATTTATCTTTATATTATTATTATACAAATAATGTTAGTATTTTATAGTTTTAATTTAAATAATGAAATGTTTTGTAATAACTACTGTATGAAGCAAATGACCCTTTTTTGTTTTGTAATATTTATTTAATCTTTAAACATTTACTTATTGGATATCACACAATATAGGATAAGAACATAAAAAAATGTATAAAAAAGGAAAAATTATTTCCATATTGTGGTCTAATTATCTACACACAATACTGGATTTTTGAAATGTTAGTGGTGTCTTTGTATATTTAACAAATTCACAAAATTAATCTATGGCCTATATGATAAACCAATCACTGAACTCTGGTAGATATTTGACACAAATACAGACGGTAATGTAATGTCACATTCTGGCACTTTTTAACAATCAGCAGACTGTCCCAAAGTTGTTAACGTGGAAGCCTTCCTTCGTGACACCCCTTTTCAGGGGACACCACTATTTAAGGGGACGCTTTCCCATGAATAGTCATGTTTTAATACTACATGCCTTTAGGAGAACACTCGTATCGAGGAACACTTTGTTGTGTCCAGAAAGGTGTCCCCATGACAACTGTATATTACATTGCCATGTCAAATGAATGCCTGCTAATATAAAAAGAAGGTATAATTAAAAATCTATTAATTGTTTATACTCACCGACATATTGGCAGTCACAGATACAGATATAACACCTGTACGTATGGATGTTACTGCGATGATAAGTTGTTTTTCCTTCTCATTCAACTAATTCAACATGAATCAACACTGAACATCAACAAGGAAATTGACAAAACAAGTGGGCCTAGATTGCTAAATGATAACAGAAACAAAATCAGGGATAAAACTCATGCTCACACAAACTACTATCTAATAAAAAATGATTCTCAAAATATATAAATTAAATCAATGAGAAACAAAATACAGAACATGAAACAGTAACATTCTAAACTCCTTTATTTTTGTAAGTACAAAACAATTGATAGGGAACCAATGTGGGTAGACTTGGTTTACCGTATAAATCAAAAGGATGGTATGCGGCACACCGCCTCTGTCTGTTTACAAACTTAAAATATGATTATGCTAGGCCTACCGATCTAAGTATATAACATGATGACAACAATATATATATATTTTACCGTGTTGTTTGTACCAGATATAATCCACTATGGTTCCGCCTAGCCTGCAATACGGCCACAGGTATGAGGGATTCCCAAGTACATTATGTAGGTGGATGATCTTGTTTTATTCAGCACACACAACTCACCACAACAACAAAACTTTTATTTACCACTCAAAGTTTCCGGGTTCATTTGCCGGTTAAACTAAAGAGGGCGGCATGCAATATTTGTAAAAAAAAAAAATTAAAATACGTGTTCTAAACTGCGCCACCATATGGTAAGGTTCAAAGTTCATAGTTCCACATACGACGATCGTACGAAGTCTGTTGTTTTTTTTTCTAATTGATATAAAAATCGTGTTTTATGACTAGAAATTAATGTTAAAACAGTTAAAACAATCTTGATATGTATTGTTTGTATTCACCATATTATAACTAGCTGTTTTTGATTTAGTTGAAAATGGCGAAAAAGCGGAAAAAGATCATCGCCAAACGTAGAGTTGCGAAAGATATTGGGTCTACGGTGAGTAGCGGTGGTTTGTACACCGTTCAATCAATTACACACAGGGCCAGGTTGGGCCTAATAGCGGATAGCTAGGCCTAGGTCAGATAGAGGTAGACTCTCTCTATGCCTACTATAGGCCTAGTAAATAGGTAGACCTATTAGGCTAGGGCTATGCCTATTCCAGTGTAATAGAGAGTATTATGTCATCTACTAGCTTTATTTAAATATTATTTTATGACTCATTGATTGATCTGCATTAAAAATCGGGGAAAATCGGAAAAACCCGCAAATTTCAAGGGAACTTGGGACCTCTGGATTGTTGACATACATTACTGTTTACATGTCATCATATAAAAACTGGCCTAGTAGACTAGGCCTACTATTACTACTACAGTACTTGTATTATTTGTATAATTTGCTTTATTATTACACAGGGTATTGGGGAACCGAGTCTGTATCATGCGCTAGTCGTTATATTCTTGGAGTTTTTTGCGTGGGGTCTTCTCACAAGTCCAATGCTCAAAGTAAGTGTATTTAAATATTAATTTTTTTTAAACCATTTTTATTATCTTCCCCAAGCCTAGTAACTTTCTGTAAATAATGTTTCAATAACCATCTATTAATGTTATAAGCAGATGAGTTGTACTGTAGTAACTTATAATAGTAATAACTATTACACTTACACTTACACTTAATGTTTGATGGAAATAGTTTAGGCTAGTGCCTATTAGATTCCATTTCTAGCCGAAAATAGTTGTCAAGTCTAGACTTAAAGATGTTCACTGAAGAGGCTTGTATTACATATTTAGGCAGAGAATTCCAGTGATGTATGACTCTGATGGTAAAAAAGTTGACCCTGCACATAAGATTTCCTCTAAGTTTTGGACGATATAGTTTTAAGCTGTGTCCCCTGGTTCTGATGTTGTGAGACAATTTAAAAATGAACAACACAATTAAATTTGCTAAAAAAAATCATATGACAAGTACCATATACAGGTGCAATCTAACTAATTAACATGATAATAACCACAGGTGTAATCTAACTAATTAACATAATATGATGAGAACAATACAAGTGCAGTCTAAATAATTAATGGAATATCTAAATCTGGATATTTCATTTTTAATTCATGTTTCTTAACTAAATTATTTTTATTAGGTTTTGAATCAAACTTTCCCTGAGAAAACCTTTCTTATGAATGGAATGATCCAAGGTGTTAAGGTAAGCCTTTATGTGACAAAAAAATGTGATGTGCCCATATATGGACATGATGATGTCACGTTACAACCATATTTAAGCATATCACTGCCATATTTGGGCACATCAAACTTTGTTTGTCACATAAAGTTTGATAGTGTAGACAGAGCTTTACAAACATTAATAGTTATCTTAAATGTTATCTATAAATCGTAAGTACTTTATATCATGTTTATGGAACACACAGTAAGCCTAGTGTGAAAATATTATAATGAAGTTCTCCTACATATAATTTACTGTAGTTTTATATGCTGGTATCATTGGCAATGCAAAGTAATGAATTAAATAAATGAAAAGTATTGTTATGAACAATCTTTACCAAATGGCTAATTAATTTTAATCAAATGTAATTTTCTTTTAATATTTCTAATATAAATTGCTTTATTTGTTAATTAAAAATAAAAAAATCCGTTTATTCTATATTGTTCAATTATTATTATTTTTTTGGTGATTATTATTATAAACTAATGTAATACATTGATTAGCATTGTGCGTTTATTAATATTATTTCATATGGTAAATCAATTTAGTCACAATATCGTTAAAATGATGTTCTGTGCTAATAATTAGTTTTTAATTTTTTTTTCTATTAATTTTATAGGGAATTTTAGCGTTTATGAGTGCTCCTTTGCTGGGCGCTCTATCTGATGTTTGGGGACGCAAATCATTCCTTCTGCTAACGGTATTTTTCACTTGTATACCCATTCCATTGATGCGAGTTAGTCCATGGTAAATATAATACACTTTTTTTAGCCCTGTTTGTCTTTTAAGCGAATCATAACAAACAAAACAAACTTTCAAACTAACAAAAAGCCTAATAGCAAATTTGAGTTTTATTCATCTATATCTACATATTTATTTATTTATTTATTGCCAGAAAAAAAGCTAATATGACATTAAAAAAAATGGCAATAGGTGGTTACAAAATAGATTGTGGTAACCATCTTACCATGTAATTTTAGGATAAAACATGTTTATTTTGAGAATTATTCTTTGGAGTTAAACCACTATTAGATGAAACTTGCAGAAAGACTAATTTTCTGAATATTCAGAACAAGATTAATTTATACATTAAATGACAGTATATATTTATTACAAAGAATACACTATTCATTGACAACATTCAGATAAGCCAATTAGCATACAGTCAATGGTGCACTAATTTATTATATTTGACAACATCTGCCATTTTACCAACTGATAAGAAATAATATGTAAAATAGTTCTTTCCTTCATTATCTTGATCACACTTTGCAATCTTGTTAAATTGTCAATAATTTGAACTTGTTTGCCTATTCACCACCATAATATAGAAAAGCTCTAGTCCTAATTGACAAACAGTACAGAATTTCTTGAAGGTCAAAGTTTACCGTTCATCTCAATATTTATTTCCAATATGTAAAATGAAGGATTAGTGTTATCCGAAAGCTTCACATACTTATTTCTTTTTTCTGGCTGTTTTACTTAAATGTTTGATTTAGTTTTTTTGCTTATTTTATTTATTTCCATTGAGATCCAGCCACTGATACCCACAGCATCGTCATTTTTCAATAATTTGCCTTTGGATGTATTTATACATCCGAAGGCAAATTACTAAAAAAATGACAATGCTGTGGGTATCAGTGGCTGGATCTCAATGGAGATACAAAATAATATAAGCAACAAAAAGTAAAACAGCCAGAAAAATTACCAGGGGCCGGATTTATCAAACTTGCTTAGCAAAAAAATCGTCTTAACTTTGCCTTAAATCCTTGATTTTGCCTTAGTCAGATTTATCAATATATCTAAGCAAAAAAATTTGCTTAATTTTGTCTTAAATCTAAGACGAACAACACCCTGCCTTAAGATGAAAAATTTCGTCTTATCTCATTTCTGCAACAGAAACATTCTTTTTTGACAACGCGAGCGCGCTAGGCCGGAACAATGAACATTCGGAAAGGCTACGCTAGTGCGTTTTCCGCTGTACTACGGACGCTAAAATAATGATATCGATCTTCATAAAGATGGCCTAGAAATTGGACGAGCAAAACTAAAATTTTCGGGATAGGTACGACCCAATTGACTAACTTTTAGAAAACTGTATCGGCTGCCAAGGGTCGCTGTCATTGATAAAAATAAATAAATGTTGATTTGATTTAAGTTTAGAGCGAATGATTTTCGTATGTATTTCCGACTGTTGTGCTCTTTCTCTATTTCAAGTAATAAAAACAATAGTAGCCAGAATGCACCCTCTCTTGTTGGGAGTGAAAATACGGAGATAAAATGTTATAGCGCCGCCATCGCTAAGAGAAAAAAGCTAATACGCATGCGTAAGCAAGAATTTTTCGTCTTAAGACATAATTTGCTGCCCTCTAGAGTTTAATTTTGCGCATGTGCAAAGTAAAATTTACCTAAGACAATTTTTCTGCTAAGACATTGCTAAGACGGTTTGATAAATAAGATTAAGTTATTTGCTTAAGCACTTCTTAAATATTTCACCTTAAGCAAAAATATAAGCAAATATTGATAAATGCCAACCCTGAGCTTTCAGGCAACACTAGCCCTTCATCAGTGAATATTAGTTAACCCCAATATAAAAAGGTTTTTATTTAAACTGGACACTGGGAGAACAGTAGTTTACCACTGAACAGGCTTCCTAGTATAAAGAATAAAGAAACAAAATGTAAACTATTTGCTATTTCCTGTTTTACAATTTATGTACAGTGCATTGTTTATTTTAATTTATATGCACTAAATCAGAATGAACTATTGTTGTTATTATAAGTATCAAACAACAAAGGCATATTCTGAATAGTTTAAAAGAAAATGACAATAGAGTTAGTCAGTGAATACATAGAATAGAGGTATTATATTGGGATTACATGACAATATAATATCATAGCTTTGATCTCCCTATACTTCTTCTTCCTTGTTTATAATTGTGCGCTGATTAAACTAAGCAGTTTACAATACACCCACCACGTACAAATGTATATGGGGAATAACCTGCTAATATCCTACTAGACTGAATTAAACATAGATGTCGACAACACATACACAACTTTCTTCTCCCCTAATGGTCCCTTTGTGTCGAATTTTGTTCGGATGGGGTAGTTCAGAACTACACACATGGTGTACTGCAAACCTTCAAACAATATAGAAATTATTTTATTTTAGATAATACAATTAAGTGAAAATGAATAAACTATATATATATAATATATAAATCCAAAGGCAAATTACTGAAAAAATGACAATGCTGTGGGTATCAGTGGCTGGATCTCAATGGAGATACAAAAAAAAAAAGCGAAAAGCTAAATCAAAACGATAAAGTAAAACAGCCAGAAAAGTTAGCAGAGCTTTCGGGCAACACTAGCCCTTCAGTATAATGAATCTAAAAGCTATGTTTTGTGTGTTGTAGGTGGTTTTTTGCAGTTTTGTCTCTATCTGGTGTGTTTGCAGTGACCTTTTCAATAGTATTTGCATATGTAGCTGATATAACTGATGAATCGGATAGAAGCTCTGCATATGGTCTGGTACGTATTGTTCAATCTATCATATCAAAAGAACATACCATCAAATGTAAACCAAGTAAATAAAGAAAGGTTTTGAATATTATAAATATAATTTCTACAAGTTAGTACTTGTCAACAAATTCTACTACGACTGCTTTTCACTAAATTTACCTTATAAATTTTGCCCAAACTTTGTCTGGCTAACCCCTACAATACTTTCCCCCTTCATTACTAAATACATTACTTTTTTTTTACATAGTTTACAAATGTTATATATTACACTATATGTATATTTGTATACCTATGACTTTTTATATATTTCTAATTGTTTGTTTAAGGTTATCAACAAAATGAATTTCCTTATTGGAGCAATAACAATTCTGTATTGTGTATCAGCTATCTGTTGTCAAATTGTCACACATTGATGTTTGTATATTTATGTTTCTTCTTTCTTCACAGGTGTCTGCTACTTTTGCTGCTAGCCTCATTACCAGTCCAGCCCTGGGAGCTTACCTAGGGAGCCAGTATAGTGATAATTTTGTAGTTTTTTTAGCAACTGCTATAGCACTTTGTGATGTACTTTTTATTTTGGTTGCTGTGCCTGAATCCTTACCTGAGAAGATTCGACCAGCATTGTGGGGATCTGCAATAACTTGGGAACAAGCTGATCCATTTATGGTAAGATACTGAACACATTTCATCATTTTGTCCTCGTCATCGTAGGGAGGATATTGAACATGTTTAAAGTTCTCCCGACAACCTAAAATCTATGCCCGGCGCTATCTCAAGACAGCAAGATGTTTCATCATCATTTCATCGTCATTGAAATATAACAAATATTTCAGAAACAAATAAATAGATCAATATAATAACAATAATAGTTATAATTTGTTTTCTTTTTGCAGTCCTTGCGGAAAGTGGGTGCAGATCAGACAGTTTTAATTTTATGTGTGACAATATTTTTATCTTATTTGCCAGAAGCCGGACAATATTCTTGCATGTTTCTTTATTTAAAATCTGTAAGTATATACTTTTATATGAAAACCATTGCATTTCTAAAACCCTGTCTACACTATCAAACTAGTTTAATAAAGATAAGTTTGATATATGGTAGTGATATACCCAAATATGGTAGTGATATGACATCATCACGTCCATATATAGACACTCGCATCACATTTTTTTGTCACATAAAGTTTGATAGTGTAGACAGAGCTAATATAATATATAATTTAAACATTTATATTTAAATGATTTTTCCCTGTTTGTTTCTAATAACTGATGAAGGGCTAGTGTTGCCCGAAAGCTCTGCTAACTTTTCTGGCTGTTTACTTTATCGTTTTGATTTAGCTTTTCGCTTTTTTTATTTGTATCTCCATTGAGATCCAGCCACTGATACCCACAGCATTGTCATTTTTTTCAGTAATTTGCCTTTGGATTAATAAAATAAATTAATATACTTTCAGAGGGGTGGATTTAGTGCAGAAGAAGTGGCAGCGTATATAGCATTGATAGGTGTACTATCAGTATTTGCACAGGTATGTTATCTAGTGTGAACATACAGGCTGCCAGTTTATGTAGGGCATATGACAACAAATCTAACCATTATGACAAATATGTAACATGGTATTTCATTTTCTTTATTTCGGATAGTATATCCATATACAAGCAAAACAAATTAAAAAAAAATCACCAGGAAATTAACAATAGCATCACAAAAACAACTTAAAATATCAATATGCACCAACGCTGATGAAGGTTGGATTGTCGAAGTACGTTAACTATGGTTTTAAATAAACTATTATAATTGTCATGAATTCTGTTCTTAAAGCTATGAATGGAGTTCCTCCAATATTCATAAAATGAGGGAAAGTTATTCGTAACAAACACCATGCTTGCGCTGTCTATTACGTGCCTAGCTTACCTGGATAAACCGACACATCTATTACTGATTTAACATTTTATCAAAAGCAATATTTGTTTTTCTTTCTAGACATTGCTGTTAGGTTTTTTGATGAAAACTCTAGGTAACAAACGTACTATAATGTTTGGATTGTGGTTCCAATTAGCAGAGTTAGCCTGGTATGGTTTTGCATCACAAGATTGGATGTTATGGGGTGCTGGTATGATAGCAGCCATGTGTAGTGTTACTTACCCCTCTGTTAGTGCATTAATATCCAAAAATGCTGAGCCTGACCAGCAAGGTTAGTTTTCAATGCTTAATTATTAGGTGGATTTATAGCATTACTGATTGTGCAATCAGGCGTGGAGGAGGTCACCATCCATAGCAAAATATACTGTTGATTTGTATATGTTGTAATTATGATTATTATATTTTTCAATTTGATTTGACTGTACCATACCATGGGTGAATAAAGATTTGCTATCTAAATTAGATTTGAACCATACCATGAAAAGTGGTCTAATGGTATGTTGTCTGCTTATTAAGCAGAAGATCCATACCATGAAAGTACAAGTGGTCTAATGGTATGTCGTCTGCTTATTAAGCAGAAGGTCTGGGTGCGAATCTTGGTAGTACTATTGACATGTTTTCATTTTTATTTTATTTATGTTTTTTTCCAGGTGTAGTACAGGGAATGGTGACAGGTATAAGAGGCCTATGCAATGGACTTGGACCAGCTCTATTTGGTTTTATATTTTACATTTTTCATGTGGATTTAGATGAAGTTGAAAGCAGTTCTGTAGAAAATGAACATCTTCATAAACCTTTGTCATATGCAGTAAGTTTTATTTTATTACTTTTCCATTGTATACCTACCAACTTTTTTGACAGTCAATGCCAAGGATTTGATAGTTCCCACTAAGTTAGGCCTAGTTTTAATTATACTGATTGGTTTTATTGTTTGTGAAAGTAACCTTTAAAATATTTCAACAATTACAATTGTATCATGTGTCTCCATATTTTTTTTTAAATGTGAAGGTCCTATTATAATATTACAGGGATACACCTATTAAGAGACACCACTATTACGGGAACAACTCTGCTATTGGGACACGAACCTGAGAAAATATATATTTTAACGGACAACCAATATTCAGGGGACACCTTAATAGGAGTTCTGCTGTATAATAATAATGTAGCAATTGTTAGTGTATATAAATATATTTTTAAATATTTGCAATTATTTCTTAAATAGGCTATCATTCCTGGACCTCCGTTCTTATTCGGTGCTTGTCTTGTACTCGTGTCGCTGCTTGTTGTATATTTTGTTCCCGTGCACGCCGACAGCACCCCCTTGCCCGTTCATTCACCAAAACATCAACGGAGCGATGTAGAAGATTCGAGCGATGTAACAATGATCTCTGATTACGAGATGGTTGAGAAAGAACCACTGATGCTCATCCAATCATGACGTTAACTTTAGTCAGTTAGTGTTAATTTTCAAATTATGTGCACCTTGGGACCAAAAACTAGTTTAGAGGAACCATGAGAATGATTAGAGGACATTGAAAAGTGCCCACTATACGCACACAAGGTAAAATCAGGGTTCTTGCTAGGTCCATAATTCAATGAGCTCCCATCAATGAGACAATCTCTAACACATGGAAGTTTTTTTTTTGATAATGGTGATCAAATGCACAAAAACCGGTAACTTTCTTCTTATTTCTAAAAGGATTGAAACAGTATGGAATAGATCCATATAATATAATAACTAAAAATCTTGAAAAATTAAAATTGAAAAATCAAAATTTAAAAATCAAGTAAAGCTTATAAAAATAATGAAATATATAGAAAGTGAGATGTACAGTTTATTGTAACCCATATGGTTCCTTCGTGGATATGTCTACTAAAACCATCAGGCCCAACAGATTGATTGACGGCATTGCCATTTAGTGAGTGTGTATTACATTAAATACAATGTGTATTTGTCCTAGATAATTACATAATAGCTGGTCAGTGTCAGACATGTCATGAATCTTAAGCTCTGTCCACACTATCAAATTTGACAAAAAAAGTGTGATGTTCCCAAACATGGTAGTAATATGACATCATCGGGTCCATGGGCACATCACATTTGAGATGCTCTTAAGCTCTGTCTGCACTATCAAACTAGTTTGACAAAAAAAGTGTGGTGTTCCCAAGTATGGTAGTGATATACCCAAATATGGTAGTGATATGACATCATCAAGGCCATATATGGGCACATCACATAAAGTTTGATAGTGAAGACAGAGCTTGAGTTCAGAATGAATGCTTAAGGTATAGGTTCAAAGTAACATGTAGGATATTGATAGTTACTGTATATTACCCAGAATCACTGTAACTACAGTATAACAATACTAATATATTACAAAGCTAACCTTTCTGTATAACATGTAAAATCCAATATAATAATAGAACAAATATTTTTTACCAATTATTTTTTATTTAGGTCATGAAAGTAGGCCTAAATTTTGTTATTTTCATCTGCAAAAATTCATAATATGGCGTTAAGTAAAAAGATCAAACAGAAATTATGGTGTTGTAATATACATGGAGTGGACCTCCATTTTATATTCAAGTAGTAGAATCCATTATTTCATGTAACATTGGTGTAAATTCAAAAGTTGTTTTTATATTTGTACATTTGAATATTTGTGAGTAGTGTGTGTAAAGCCGTTTTATTTGAAATAAATGATGATTAAACATGTTACACTACATTATTCAATGCGAAATGTCTAATGTTTAGGACCCAGCCAAGTAAGTGTCCCATTAATAGGGGTGTCCCTTGAATATGGCTTGGTCGTAGTGTTGATAGAGGTTTTACTGTATTATGCTACATCAAAACCACCCCAGAATTCATGTTTGCAATTTGCATCCACTATATCATAATCTGTCCAATCAGACTATTTCTTTTAAATACCAAGTATCTCATTGAAGTGGATAATACTTTAAAGCTCTGTCTACACTATCAAACTTGATGTGACAAAAATTGTGATGTGTCCATATACGGACACGATGATGTCATATTACTACCGTATTTGGGCACATCACATTTTTTAGTTTGATAGTGTAGACAGAGCTTTAGGATTTCCCATAAAGGGTAGCTCCGTGTTTAGCATTTTTATTGTTTATTATAAAATATAAAAGTTTAACCCTACTTATTTTTCGACAAAGGTGAAGCAGAATTATTAAATTCTAAGGGTTGGTTTGAGTGTGAATGTTGAATACGGCCCGGGCCCCAGAATATGTATAAGTAAACATAGAAAACTCAATCTGTATTTGTTAGTGTAATCATTAATTATTTTCAGATAGCTTTACATTTCAAATTTAGTCCTTTTTCACATCTTCGATAACACTGACAGTTGAAAATAATATCATTCTTTTGGACCTATAACAACATTATACTTTGTTATATATTTTAAGACAATTTATTTGATTAAAAATATCTGTAAGATACAGTCTAATAATTTCAGTTTACTTGTTACTTTAAGACTGCTCGCCGGCTTTTGAAAAATTCTGTCCTATCTTTTAACACTAGCAGGTCTGAAAACACATTTTCGTTTTGCTAACGTCAAGGGGTTCTCCCGAACCATAAAGGCATGAACAACATCGCTATGAGTGTAATTTGGGATGGACCTGTTTATATTGTTCTTTATTCTAATGTTGTAAAAGTTCCCACCGCCGGTACATCAAAGTTGGTAGTTTTTCAGTCAAGTTACACATTCCTTTGCAAACTACAGATAGCGTCGTAGAACCAGTTGGTGGGTTATGAAATCGCGTCCTAAAAGGGGATTCCCTAGTGTACTCTACGGACCCGCCGCACGTCAACATAGGAAAAAACTGTAGATGGAAAATGTAATCAGTGTTGTAGATTCTACAAAACTGAGAACATTACATTATTTATACCAAATTGCACTACAGTGATAGAATTGAGCATTTTCCAGTCGACGTTGAATTGTGTTGCATTGCGTTACGTTGAGTTGACAAGATTCAACTGTAGTAGAACCCCTCCTTTGTGACACACCGGTCCTATTCATGAGATACTCCTATTATGGGGACAATTTACCACGAAACGAGAGGAAATATATGTTTTAACAATACGGCCAACCCTACTCAGGAGACACCCCTATTTAAGAGGATGGTTACACTTTTGAGGTGCCAAATGGGTGATTCAACCCCTGAAGAGGACAATATTTGTTTCCATCACAAAATCAACGTGGAAATTGTACTTGGGTGGTACGGGCAGAGAAGAAATTCATTCCTACGAAAAAAGTTGCGTAACAAAGTATCAACTGAAGTGAAATAATAAAGGACTTAGATTAAGTACACGATATTTTCATTTTTATAAGTCTATAAACGATTATAATGACATATTACTATTAGTATTGTAAGTGTACAAAACATTAGGTCAATTTGTTGAAATTATTTTTTCTTGTAACAAAAGCTGCTTATATGCGCTATATAAGAACTGACTATTATTATTATTTTGATGAATAGACGATATTGCCATTTGACTTCGGTTATACTTATTATGTCAAAAGTTTTGAATTTAATATATACATAATGATAATAAATTACAGTAGTATAACCTCAACAAATACTAGAATTAGAAATACATATTAAAATATATAACATTTACAGCGATTAATAGATGTTATGATTGTTATTACATAGTTAATTACAGTTTTCATAATATAAACAAACTCGTAGGCTATATTTTTCATTTGAAGTTTATTATCGTTAGAGTAAAGTTATCAAGAAGCACAATGTCATTTATCAGTGTTTTTGTAACGATTTCTGTTATCCAAATATTGGCATTTTGTAACGGTGCGTATTTACTTATTTCTTTCTTATTTAAATAAAATAACTTAATTATACTTAATTTCGACAGTTTTTAAATATAACAATTCTATACTGAACCACAGATGACATTAGTTAAGAGGTACCTGAACATATCTTGGAATGGCAACAATAAGCAGTATAATACCCCTTTCACACCAAAAGCAAAACTCCGGAGACACTCCGGAGTTTTGGTCTGAAAGAGATACAAGTATCAATATCTACAAGTTTACAATGAAAGTGTACGACTATTCCACACCCCTTCCTCAATTCCTCTGCACTGCGCCATCACTTCTTTAGTGGCTAGATTAATCGATGTAAAATTAGAGAGGATAATCGGCTGAAATGTTTTGTTTTTTTTGTAATTTAAAGGTAAATCTCCTCGCATAATGCAGATGTCCAAAGTGTATGATACGCTCTTACACGGTCGGCATCTACATCAGACACCAGCTAAAAGTTTGATAGAATGTCAACAAATGTGCTTGAATCATTATTCAAGTTGTAGATCTACCGCGTACGATAAAACCAAAGGAACATGTGACGTATTCACCATGGAAGACGGACGGACAAATGACACTGCTGTACATTCATTCGCAAGTGATGTGTTCCTGTATGAACGTGTACTTGACGATGACTACTGCCAGATCGCTAAGAATGTGTATGGAAATATAAGTACTGTCTATATATTCCAGTCGTCATCAGGTGACCGGTTGGTTATGTACTGTGACTTAAATACAGACGGTAAAGCGTGGATAGTAAGTGTGACGGGTTTCCCAAAAGAGTAGTCCATTACCCTTCTGTTCTGTTTTCCAAACAATTATTTCTTTATGGAAATCGAGGAAAAAGCCTGCATTTCAACATTTGATAATATCCTCCCCACCTTGTCTAACTTGTCCGGCACTTCCCATCCGTATCTTGCTCGTGAAGTCATAATGACTGGGTTTATGTTCTATTGAACATAGTGTCTCTATTTTTAATAATAAATCAATACATTTAACCAATACATAAGCTAAATATATTATTTATTATTATATAACTACTTGTTGTTAAAAACAACCTATTTCTATAGGTATTTCAACGGCGGAATCATGATGGGCATGAAGATTTTAATCAAAACTGGGAAACGTATTCTTCGGGTTTTGGTGATTTATTTGGTGAATTTTGGCTGGGAAACGAGATGATTTACAAATTGACGTCATCAGCTTCCTATGAATTACGCATTGATATGGTCGATACCAGTAATGTTTCATTTTATGCCGTTTATGAGTATTTTCGAATTGAAAGTGGATCTGAAAACTACAAACTTAAACTTGGAGAATTCATGAAAAATCAGTCTAATGTCGGTAAGTCACATTTGGTTAAAGACCTAATAAAACCCCTAAAATTACTAAGAATTGTGAGAGGGAAGTAGACCTATTATGTTTTATTAGGAAAATGCATTACATCATTAGCTGATCAAAAAGATCTTCATTTTTAGCGTAGATAGCGAAGAACACTCTGTCCTGTACAAAATGTTGTCTAGCCGACAAGCCTAGCAAGTTCCATGATAGGCACTCATAGACTATTTAACTTATGATAGAGGCACCACAGTGTGATACACATCATATTATTATACTGCATTACAGAATTTGCCTTGATGATAGAAACACTGTCATAATGTCGGGAGATAGCTCTAATCACTATAAAAATGTGTGTTGTCGATAAAATAAAAAACAAAACCTAAATATAACGTTATTTTCTTTTTCTTTATAAAAGCAAATGATGGATTTTGTTTCTACCACAATGACAAGCCATTTTCAACAATCGACCGTGATAATGATGAGCGATCATGGCAAAACTGTGCTGAGAAATATGGTGGTGGATGGTGGTTTTCGAATTGTTACCGTACCCTTTTCAATGGTTATTATAATCATTTTGAATGGGACTTTTACCGTACTAGCCACAAAGTTTTAAAATTCTCAGAAATGAAAATGAGAAAAATTACTTAATTATTTAGATCTCCTAGATCCTAGAAACGACGTCTGTTATTAGAACCAACAATCTGTAGTAATACCTCTTTTTTTTATTACCGTGACTGTATTTGTTCAAATTGTAATGCAAAACTTTTAATCTTAGACAGACTTGGAAGAATTTTACTTTCTGCAGATAAACACCAGTTATATATATTTTAAGTTCTGGTATAAGCTGTACCACAAACTATAAATTTATGACATTATCAATTTTTTTCACCCAAAATTGTATTGATTAAGTAGTAAGTATATTTTTATTTTGAATTATTCCCATTATTTATATATACTGTATGTATTGTAGAGCTAATTACCTTAAGCCATATGTGTGTACTAATATTTAAAATTATTAATAATGCTTACTTCATTCTTAGCGGCGAGAAGGCACATTTTTAAAATTCATGTATTTAGATATCGTACTTGAACACGTCTATTAAGTAGATTCTTGTCATTTGATTGGGACGAATGTGGGTCATGATATAAAAATAAATGTGATGTAATACACTCGAACACTTTGTGTAAATTATTACATAGCGCACTGAGGAGCACTTGTGATCGCGGTATGAGATCAGAGTCTTCAAGAAGCAACAATGTCTTTCATCAATGTTCTGGTTGGAGCGATGTATTTCAATATTGCCACTTAATACCGGTTTTATTTTCGATCAATACTTCGATCGTCCTCAGAGTGTGTGAAAGATCAAAGATATTAATCGAAACGTCGGTAAACTCAGTTCTTTTCAGAACTATATACGTGGTGTACCGTACACTTTGTATCATGAACAAAATAAGTAGTTATTTTTTATGACGCTATATAATTATTTGAAAATGTATAACTTACAATATCATGTTTTTGTTGTAATATTAATATTCCATACATAAAAAATCCATAAAAGAAAGTATTTGTTGTGTTGTATATAAATAACTTTTTAATTTAAACTTCTTGCTTTTATAATTATACACTACTCAATCGCACGTGCCTTTAACTGTACTCAGACTTCAAGTAAAATTATAATACGGATTACAATATCATTAGATAATTAAAGTAACGATTACAATCCCGTTCATCTTCTAATATATTGACCATAACAATACTGGTAGCCTAGTCATTATCAAGAAAAAGCCACATTGTTCAACAATGCTCTTTATTTTCTTCAAGTTTGTAGTACTCATGGTGTATGGACGTCACCTATAGATTTAATTAATTTTATGGTCTATGGTGGTATGCAGTTACAGTAGAACCCCTCCTTTGAGACACTCCTATTAAGTAACACTTTCTAGTAAAACGAGAGGAAAATATACGGCCAACCCCTACTCAGGGGATACCCCTACTCAGGGGTGCGCGGACGGGGACACTAGAACTCGAAAAAGACATACACTGTATACATCCGCTCGTATGAGGGCGGGTATTATATATATATAATATAGTATAATACTTGTCCCCTTGCTATGTTATTTCTGTTGGTTACGCTTCCCTGCACAGCATTCTTTGATTGATCGAAGATGTCTTCCGTCGTCGTATCGGTAAAAAGGGCGAAAGTGTGTTGAAAGAATAGGCCTGTAATAATCTAGGCTAGTCCTACTTTAAATTTACAACAAAATGTTGCTACAAAGTACGATAAACAGGATAAGTACATTTTGGTGGTAGGCCAGCTGAACAATTATGGTTACCGACGAGACACAACCATCTGATAATGAACCTTCAAATCGGGTAAGGGAAGTAGGCTAGGCCCAGGCCAAGGCCTCTTACCTAGCTCGTACAGTAGTAGGATAGCGTAGGCCTGCCTAAGCTAAGCGCTAAGCTCAGGCTAGCTAGAAATAAAGTATTGTTTACGCATAGGCCTAGGTCTAAAAATAAAAACGGCCTGGCCTACATAACATAGTCCATGCCTACTACTACTAGGCCTAGTACTACTTATTTAATATTAGTTACTAGGCCTAGGGACCTAGCTAGCTAGGCCTATTATTAATAATATAATATGAATTTTTGCTCTAGCTAGTTAGTAATAGTAGTAGAGTAGGCCTAGGCTAGATAGTAAATTTAAGTTATATATAGGCCTATATTTTTCTTATATTTTCCAGATATTGTAACAATAATTGTTAAACTTTTCATTCTAAAACGCGTCAATCATCAGCTTCTAAGCCATAAAACACAAAACATCGCTTATAATTATGACAGTTTGGAAAAAATAACCTAGGCCTAATCAGTATATTGACAGTTTTTTACATTAAAATTAAATATCACAATAACATTAAATGTAATGTTAGCATGTACTTAACATTATTTTTTTTATCAACAAATAACATTGCTGTTTAGAGTCTTATCTCTTTTACTACTCAAAACTCACCTTTTCTGATTTTTTTCTACAGCGCCATGAGCAATGAATGTTGGAATGGCGCTATATAAATCGAACGATTGATTGATTGATTGATCTAAGTAAGCATTAAGTATAAGGTGAAACTACTACATTTTTAAGACATCTTCTAGGACTTTGACTTTTACTACATGATTTCATTCATTGCATTGTTGTGTCAATGCGCTATGACCATCTAATTTGTGATGGAAACCGAAGCAATACAAGACTTTCTTATTTAAATTAATCTTCGCAGGATTTGGTTATTGGTGGAATGCTATCAATTGGTGGCAATCTTCTCATCAGCATTGCAATGAACATACAGGTAGTGTACTTTAGTCTTGTACTGTACTGCTCCATTGGAGCTGAATAATGGGTGATGTGTGTCAAAGAAAGCAGAGACAATAATACAGTAGTACTAATATTCAATAACCTTTTGTTGTTCTTTTTTTATGTGGGTAACTAACTGTAAAACTGTCACAGTGAGACTCCATTACAAATATTTAGGTGATGTCCTGATAGCGATATTTCTTTTCGTACATAAATTGGGGACCCCTCATGAAACTTCACAAAATAAACATGAATATTCATTAGTTATATCCATAAGGTGTGACGTAAGAATTGACCCAACTACAATTCACTAATGCAAACGCTTTCCGTCGAGCCGTATGTGTAGTCAAGTCGATTAGACTATGGACTTTATGTCGATGTATGCGGTTTCGAATCCCATGAGCAACTTTTTTTTTTACCTTATAGTGAGAGAATAGATTATTTAGAGGGTTAGGTTAAGTTATATTTAGGGGTCCCCAACTTATGTACGGAAAATAAGAAATTGTGCATAAAGCTCATTTGAGTATAGTCGCACATACTCAACTTATTTCTGCATGCTATATTAAATATAAAATATTACATTTTGATGGTATTTAAATTAAAACTACCAGTTTAATTTTATGAGTTTTAGTTGATTCGCAATTCTATTATAATGATAATAAGTCACTTATTGTACTGAATACCAATATGCTTATAAACAATTAGTTTATTTATAGTACAATTTTATTATGATGGGAGGATAAATGTGTAATACATGATGTACAACTTAAAATATAATTTAAATTGTTTAATCAAGGAAAATTTGTTTCCATTCATAAAATAACAATTTTGTTCATAAAACACAAGCTCCATCCACCTATAACATGTATTAAAAAATAAACACACATATACTACTACCTTAATAAAATTTTGCTGATAAAACGTGGAATTTATGAGAATGACTACACAAAAAGTGGATTATCCTTATGATAATAATTTTTTTGAAATACCACCTTAAACTATTATTGATATTATTTTTTTTCTGTAGAAATATGCTTTGATGGAACTTAAAAAACGTGGAATTTGTGAGGATGACTACACAAAAAGTAGATTATGGTGGGTTGGTATCATTCTTATGATAATAGGTGAAATTGGAAACTTTTTGGCCTATGGCTTTGCACCAGCAACCACTGTAGCCCCACTTGGCACAACCACTGTTATAGGTACATTAAGGTCTATTTATACTATGAACAATGATAAATTGATTAATAATGTCTCAATATGTCTTAATATTTTAAGTCCAATCAAATAACGTTATTATTATATATACAGTACATACTTTATACAGTATATGTACTTTATGTATGTACTTTATATATGTACTTTATAATTATATATGTACTTTATATACATACTTTATATATGTACTTTATATATGTACTTTTTATCTTAAAGCAAATGCGTACATAGCCTCCTTATATCTTGGTGAAAAAGTCAGGTGGCAAGATGTCTTAGGTGAGTCTTTAAATTATAATTATTGATAATTTTAATATCATTTTTCATAATGAATTGTTGAATCTAATTTCCTTTTTTTGTCTTTCTATATAATAAGCCAAATTTGTGCTTATTTTTTATTTCAAGTGAATCGCCACTGAGATTTCTGCTACCCACAGCATTTTTCAGTAATTTACTGTATATAAATACATAATAATATAATCTTCTATTGTTTTTTCCATTTTTACAGGAACACTTGTAATTATTGTTGGGGTATTCCTGATTCTGACTTTCAGTACAACGGTAAATTATAAGTTCTCTTATTTTTATTTTTTCATTTAATACTCATTTAGTATAGCACCTATCTACTGTGGTTTAAACCTAGCCTCAAATTATAATATACAATTTTGAGAATTTGTCTTTGAAGTTAATTCAAGTAAAGCTCTGTCTACACTATCAAACTAGTTTGACAATAAAAGTGTGATGTGCCAAAATATGGTAGATATTCCCAAATATATGGTAGTGATATGACATTATCATGTCCATATATGGGCACATCAAATTTTGTTGTCGCATAAAGTTTGATAGTGTAGACAGAGCTTTACAGTATTAAAACCTGAACATTTCTTATATAATAGTTGTTTTAAATTATTTTTTACTTTTTAGCGAGATGATCGTTTGGATGCAGCTCAACTCAAACAACATTTAACGCAGTGGTCATTTATACTTTATTTAGTAAGATCTATATTGGTCATTAGTTAAATTATATATAGCATATTTTGGTATACCATGGTTATATTAATATGGATGCAATTACCGATTAAATATATAGTGTGTATTATGGTTGGTACCAAAGAACTTATAACACAAGAATCTCCTGTTCTTCAATTTGCATTCAAAACACAGTATCGGAAGTACAGGGTTAAAAGGTCAAACTGGGCGATGCCATTTGACAGCATGGAGCAGCGCCCTCTCCAGACTAGGAAGTCAAAACTTTTAATTCCTATAGAGGGCTCAGTCAATTATTCTATCTCCCCCCCTACAGTAATAGCAGATCCCCTCTACAGATTTTACTTTTCTAATTTGTTGAGGGCGTGCTACTCCATGGCTCACAATGGCACCACCCATTAGCTCTATTCTATCCTACAATGATTCTTGTGTTATAGTTCTTTGTTGGTACTGAAAAATGGTTGTAATTATGTTGGGGAGAACTTAAAATGACTAATTATTAACACTCCTTTGTTGTGGCTAACTGTTTTATGTCATCCTATGTAGTTTACTTGTTTTCCTCTGTTCTGTTTCTTATCTCTTTTGTCCCTTATTTTGTATTCACATTCTGTTAATTTATAAAACCTTTTCATTCTTTTTTCTTCCTCCTCCTCTCTTTCTCTCTCCCCCTCTCCACTGATAATAGTTACTTATTTTGCTGGTCACACTTTTTATCTTCACTACTAATATGATTTGCTGTGTGTTATCACGGTGTTGGGAATTATTAATCACTTTGATTAACATTTACAGGTACATAGTAAAACCTCCTTCACAGTGTAGCAAGCACTTTCATCTGTAATTAATTCACCATTCTATGGCTGAAGCATAGTATTATATTAATTGGTGCAGCTGTGTCATGCAGGGGCTGATGTTGGCGAAGTAGGTGCACTTAAGGTGATGGTGGGTTTCAAAAAGTGACATTTGATTACAGTAGGACCTCAATTAAAATGACACTGTTAGGAACCATTAAAGTGTCGCTTTTATAGAATTGTTCCCTGAATAGCGGTTGCCTCATGTGTTCATGATTCTTTGGTAAAGTGTCCCCTAAATAGGGGTGTGCTAAGAGACGGGTATTACTTTAGTAAATGACTTTAGTATACAATTATTACAGTTATAGAATAGCAGTTTAATAAGTTTATTATGTATATTATATATAATACAAAATTTGGAGCTGAAGGAAAACAAATTAACATAACCTTTTCTTGTGTAACTAGTACAATATTTCTAAACAAGTCTATATACTGTAGTAGCAAGCTCTTTTAAACTAATTTATTACTTATACATTGAAGGCTGTTTTATACACTTTGGTTCTGGTTTTTAAATTTCTATTCATAGTTTTTACATTAGAATTAATAATCTCTGTTTGTACTAATACAGTACAATGAACTCTTTCCAAAATCCTGGTTTTCAGAATGCATTTTGAATAAAGTGAAAATAATTTGGTATCAGGGAGTATGTGGCCATATTCAACAATCACACTTAAGTGGGACATACCCTTTAAATAAATACTTAAGTCAATGTTTAGGAATTTTCCATATTTGGTTGGTATTCTGTAAAGCTCTGTCTACACTATCAAACTTTATGTGACAAAAAAATGATGTGCCTATATATGGACATTATGATGTCATATCACTACCATATTTAAGCATACCACTACCATATTTGGGCACATCACACTTTTTTGTCAAATTAGTTTGATAGTGTAGACAGAGCTTTAGATTTGAGAATTTAAACATTTTATAAAGGTAAGTGTTTCCCTTATGAATAGTGAATAGTGTACTTTTAGGAGATATATATATGGGATATGTTACTTGAAAATTGTTAATACATTTAATTTTTTAATTACAGGCTGTAGAAGCATTTGTTTTCATTGCTTGTTTGTATCTAATCAAAGTGCATTTATTTAAACATGCCACACTTTATCTTATACCTGCCGCAATACTTGGTGAGTTTACACGTAATTTTCACAATTTTAAAAATTTGAAGCGAAATGATGCATATAATGCATATAAACTAAATTGTATACAAATGAAATTGTGCTATTTTTTTCTGTAAATGGTATTTTAATAAATCAACAGTGGTGGAACGGTGGCTTATTAGTGCTTGCTTACCAATCCCAGGTTCCTTTGTTCTAATCCTGTCTCAATTACATGATTTTTTGGACAGCCTATACAGCTACCTAAAGTCTCACATCCTGTTGGTTGGTGTAAAAGAATCCTACCAGTGTGTAAAACATGATTATTCTCGATTACAAATCTTTTATGTCGTTTAAAATTCAGAATGATTACTTACCTATGGCCTGGATACAATATCTTAAACAAACAGAGAAGGGTATGGTCAAAAGCCTGTACTCATTGTACATGCCAAAATGATCTCTTTTATTTTTTAGAAAAATGTTTTCATCTGGTTTAATATTATTATTAATTATCTGTATACAATTCATTACGATAAACCAGTTATTAAATACGCACTGCTGCTCTACGAACCAGCAAAGCTACTCCTAGCAACCACTAACATCCAGTCATTGCCAGATGAAGACTTGTTGACAACAAGTGGAAATGTCGCACCCGTACGTATTTAATTACTGATTTATTGTAAAGAATTGTATACAGATCTCTCTTATAGTTTCATAGAGCATTGTTAATGTTATTTTTATTTTTAGCTTCTTTAACTATTATTGGAGCGAAAGCAGTGGCTTCTATGTTGGAGCTGTCTTGGTCGGGCAATATGCAACTACAATACCCTATATTTTATTTTATGGTGCTGTTGATGATAGTAACAGGAGTTTTACAAGTGAGGTAAGGATACATTTTTAAAACACAAAATCAAAATTTTATACTTTGATCATTTAAAAGTATTTTAAAACAGTCCTGTCTTCAACATTGACTCTCCAAATACCAAATAACTAACCAAAACTAAAACTCTTTTAAGATCCCAAAGGAATCAAATGTATTTATACCTTATGTAAATGGATCTTATTAAATCCAGAATTTATGGAAAACCTGACATTCGCATGGTGGAGTGTCCGTTTTTTACTAGAGTTGAGTGTAGTACTAAGATATTTTATCATTTCACATACACAGCACACATATTATCTACCAATTTCACAATAAATGTGTCTATTGTAAAGAATTTAAGGTTGATAAGCCAACACTAAATTTCTGAAATTTGAAAATCAATATCAATATCGCTGTAACATTTTAGTAGGCAGAAACAAGCTAAGCTCAGGGTTATATTGTTATATACAATACAATAGACCCTGTTTTGCTAATTTTAATCAATCTTACAGGTATGTAACAAAAGCCATGCAAGAATTTGAGTCCACAGTGGTGGTACCAACAAATTTTGTATTTTTCACAATTAGTGCTATATTAGCAGGTAAGTCTTTATTTAATAATGTGCAGCGTGTTGAGAGCTTGCTTACATGTGCTATATAAAAATGAACTTTTATTATTATTTAGGTAGGTAGTTCCATATTCACCATTGATCATCTCAATAACTGATAATGATCTAGCTAGTTATTTTTTGTGAACCTAAACTGTCTAATATGATCTAGTGGAGCAAATTGGAGAAACATAATTATAGACCAACATGATGAATTAATTCATAAAATCAACGTTTGATTAATATTTTCAATCCTTGTACATATTAGCCGAGTTTTCATGCAAGAAAAATCTAATTAGCATAAATAAATCCAATTCTTTTAAAGTTCTGTCTACACTATCAAACTAGTGTGATGTGCCCAAATATGGTAGTGATATGACCAATTATAGTAGTGATATGACATCATCATGTCCATATATGGGCACATCACCTTTTTTGTCACATAAAGTTTGATAGTGTAGACAGGCTTTACATCTGTTCCCTTTCCTTCTAGAGATTTTCCTCATAAAGTAGTGCTTTTGTTTTATATTACACATTGTTTACTTTCTTCGAACTTTCAGGTATATTTTTCTATCAAGAATTCATGGGCCTCACATATATACAAATAGTTATGTTTTTATATGGGTGAGTTGATTTGGATATTTCCTTGATTATAATGTTGTTGATTTGAGAGCACAGTCACACAAACTTTTTAATGTGAACAGCCAAAGGGTGCTGGATTTTGAAAGATATTGTAGTTCTACTGTGCGAAGTGAACATGACAAGAAGCAGGAACAAATTGGTTGAACTTGGTCATTAAAAATAAAGATTTCATTTTTCTGCTAACTTGCATTCACACAAAACCTGAAACAAATTTAGGAGAGTTATTTATTATTATATTATGGCTCAAAAGTTACAGTCTAGCCTTGCTTGAAATAGCATCACATGATAAAGTGTACACTAATTGTTACGCATGTTTGAAATAAAAATAATATGCCATTTTCTTTATCAGATGTGGATTCTGTTTCGTTGGCGTTGCTTTTATAACTGAAGGCAGGGAAACTCCTTCAGATGAACATGCATCTACAGAAAAGAAGTTACATAGATCATGGAAAAGTAAACAAAAGACCAAAGGTATTATACAGTATTATGTGTTAACCATGCCATAAAGCATGCAATTTAAAATATTGTCCACCTGAAAAAATTTAGCTATTTTGATGTTCCATAATAGTAATTCACTTGATGTATTGTAAAAATGTACCTCAAAAAACTGTTATTTAAAACGACAAATAGTCAAATTGGCCAATGAGTTTTGGTTGAATTTAGCTGTTTGTTTTGTATTTTTATAAGTGAAACCATCTTTTTTTGTTTTTCTTTTGCGAAAGTGATTAACTTGATTAAAACTACAAAATGGCCTACATTATTCAAAATCTGATTTGATTAATCTTCATTTTTCATGTTTTTGGAGGACAATACATCTTTAATGTTCAAATGTATGGAATAATAGATAGAAGTTAAAAATCGTTAATCCTATTAGGACTTTCCGAAAACATAAAAAAAAAATATACCAAGAAGTTTAAACTACTAATGAATGTTTTTTTCTGTGTTTTTTTTTCTATATTATTTTTTATGTCTCAATACAAGTCAGTTGTTAGTGTATTTTGTACTTTATTTTAATTGGATAAAATAGAATTAAATTTAAATTAAAATTTAATTTATACATAATTTGCTTTTGTTCTTACAGATTTAGTTTCAGATTTGGACTTCTCACGTCATAAGGTTCAACCTGCAAAAATCCTTACAGAGGAGTCCTCGTTGGATCTAAGTTCAAATGATGAAGAAACTCTGCCTTCTCCTACTATTACGGTTCACTATAAAATAAATCAGGTTGGTTTAAATTTCACTTCATTACATTAATAGTTGATTTGTTTTATTATTATTATTTATTATTATTCATTATGTGTAGAGCACCTTTTCAGAAGTTCAAAGAAAATTAACAGAAACAAAATACAAACAAAATAAATATTCTACTTAGGGAACAAATAAGTTTTGAGGTGTTTCTTAAAGCTCAGGTACAGGCATGAATTTTAGATATAATATCTGGTTAATTGTACATCAATCAAATATTTGTAACAGAAATCAAGACGAAAAAACATGAATTTCCCTTAATATGGTCAAATACAAAATTTGGCAATATTCTGCCATAAAAACCAGGAAGACCTTTTTTCAGTAGTTAGGTAGTTAACCTAATGTAATGACTCCCTAGAAGGTGAAAAAAGATGGTGGATATACGGTGGATAATTTTTGCTATAGCATGAAAATAAAATTCTGAAGTTAAAGTCAGGGGTTGCGGACACAAATGTGTTATGGCGCTCTGTTGCTGTCGCAACCCCTGGACCGCTTGTGTCGAATAAATAAATGAAATAAATGAAATGAAATAAAAATACCAGAAATGTAAAATTCAAGTTATATTACCTATATTTAGTCACCGTTAAGATTTCATAGCTTTTTAAAATGCCTCTCTATTTATAAAATTTGTGTACAAAAGAATAGAGATTTTACTGTGTAATTTGAACTATCCCCCCACTGATAAGAAAGTGCTTATTTTCAACAAGCTCGTGTAACACAAATAAAATCCCAAAAATTATGAAACATAGGGGAAACTATAGATCGATAATTATTGGAATGTATGATCAATAGAAATTTTTGGCCCGCACCTGGCCTTTAAAAAGATGAGAATTAGGAGCCTGTCAAATATCCAAAGAGATGCTGTTCCAAAGTTTCGGACCATGGACAGAAAACGCACTGTCGGCAAAAACCATTTTTGTGGCAGGTACAGAAAGGCGTAAATTGTCCATGGATGATCTAAGGCCAGAACGACGAGGCTCATGCAAATTAATAATATCGTGCATATATTTCGGGGCAACTTTATGAACACTGTTGTACACATGCAGTGCGATCTTAAATCAATTCTCTGCTGGATCAGTAGCCAATGTAGTTCACGTAGTAATGGAGAAGTTTTAGAGCGTCTATCGGAAAATCATTCGCGCAGCATGAAACATGATGAAATACATAAATGAAAAGAACTAGATATGCGTGTGTGTATGGGTGTGTCTAGGCTTACCTGGGTAAGTTGATTACCTGCCCACCCAAGTTAGCGATAATGTTTCCATGAAGCTAACTTGGGGGGTAACTTTAATATGTAACATACAACAACAAATGAGTATATATTATATTGAATATAATTATATTAAATCATGTAGAGTGTAAGTTCAATACAAAACTACCATTTTACTTTTACTTTTTTAAACATTTATTAATTCCAATACAGCGATAAATTGTGAACTTATAAATATTTTACCAAAGATATAACATGTTTGCACTGCATTGCATCTGTATCTGCATCTATACAAAAAGAAAATTCATTTTTGTCATGTGAAAATTAAAAAAAAGCACTCAAAACCATGAATAACATAACATAATGAAACAAAGAAATTGGTTTATCTGAAACCTTTGACCATAAAGTTGTTTTCTGGTTTTTTTAGGATCAAAATAAAGAAAGTGAAATCCTGTTTAATCATTACAATGTCATCAATAGAAAGACCTCAAATGATACAAAAAGAGGAATTCATAATGTTTACTGATAACAGTGAGAAGAAGGGTGTTTAGTGAAGCTGATGTGGCACAATCAGATGGTTCCAGAAACATCTAGAAGATCTCTACTAAAGTATAAAGAGGGTATTGACAGAGGCAGCCAATGATTGTCGAGGAACAACCAAAGTGTCTTCTGATAAACAACTTTAAGCAACAAAAAACCTCCTGAAGAAGTCATCCCCAAGAGTATCTAGAGTGTCTTCAGAAACATCCAGAGTGTCTTCAGAAACATCCAGAGTGTCTTCAGAAACATCCAGAGTGTCTTCAGAAACATCCAGAGTGTCTTCAGAAACATCCAGAGTGTCTTCAGAAACATCCAGAGTGTCTTCAGAAACATCCAGAGTGTCTTCAGAAACATCCAGAGTGTCTTCAGAAACATCCAGAGTGTCTTCAGAAACATCCAGAGTGTCTTTGAGAAACAAATGTGTGTCTTGAAACAACAAAGAACCTCCTGAAGCGGTAAAAGAATCCCCAGGAGCAACTATAGTGTCTTCTGAAACATCCAGAGTGTTTCATAAATATGAAGAGGTTCTTCAAAAGTAACCACAAGGTCTAATGACAAGCATCTTTAATGCACTAAGCATGTCAACTATTATTGAGTAAGGCAATTTAATTTATGAATCATTATGAGTACAGTGCTTGTTTGTTTAATATTTAATTCATGTTTTAAGATTGTAATGGTTGTATCTATTGATGTTTTTGTCTGTTTTTTTAAACTGGTCTGGTCTTGTGATAATCAAGAGGGTGATTAAATAAATTAAATAAATATATTTATGACTACAACTGTAAAGTAAGAGATAAAGATAATTTAGATAATTTTCCCCCTGAAAACATAAATAAAAACTTTTTGTTTTATTTTAATGTCACATAGTCACAAAACTTTGGATCGAGACAAACAAAATTACCTCAACAAATTGTAATTTAAAGAAAAAATGAGTCAAATTTTCTGGCAGACAATAGGTGTTTGATTAAATGCAACCTTTCATTTTGTCTTTTTATCAATGAAATTATTAAAACTTGATGTCCTATTCAAAATCTGATTTTATTGATCTTCATTTTTTATGTTTTTTTGGGGAACAATACATCTTTAACTAACTACTAATAGTATTTTGATATTTCTTAAAATTCACTTAAAATGTACATAAAACAGTATTTTAACTTATTGAATTCTATTTTTTAGCATGTATTTTATTGTTTTAGGTGAAGCGAGTCTAACATATTATATATATATAATTGTATGTATTTCTATTTAATTTTATGATGTTGATAATAAACAAACATATGTATCTATCTAAAGTCTTTTCTACGATAGCATTTTCTATTTTTAAACTTTACAAGTGATTCTTTACCGTATGTATACGGTATACCAACAGTGCATATTTTTCGAGCTTAACGCATGCGCGAAATAGGCTACCTTTGTCATCGTAGCGATAAAAAATTATCAAGGAGGAGAAGCAGTCTAAAATTCTAGAAGACGGAATTAATCGGCAGTTCGAATGATCCATCGCTTGTCATTGGTCAAATCAGTTGTTGCGCTTACATCCTTACGTCTCTATAGTAGGAACAAGTGTTTATTAAAGTACACATTAATCTATAGATTCCAATCCGGCTATTGTTTTGCCGATGCGAGTTATAATTGGTTTTGTAAGGTTATTTATAAACAAACAATCGAATTTGCGAGTTTAATATTTGATAAATATCGTGTTTATATTGTGTCAAAATATCGACATTTCTGTCAAAGGGTCATCGACTATCTTCTGGAGTTTCTTGACCAGTAGATGAAAGAAGATGGTTAATCTGCGCATGCGTATTATTCTTGTACTGGACTGTATTTGGCCGATGCAACGTTTGTCCTATTCCTTCGTTCTATTGAAATTGCACAAGTAAAACAAAATATGTACAGATAAATCCAACACCCTGCAATCAAAAGAATAAATAAAAATGACTTAAGCTCTGTCTACACTATCAAACTTTTTGTAATGTGCTCATGGACAGAATGATGTCATATCACTACCATGTTTGGGCAGATCACTACCACATTTTTGGCACATCACACTTTGTGTCGAATTGGTGAAGAGTGAAAATGTCTCTCTTCCCTGGTTGAACTAATTTGATAATGTAGAGCTTTACGTGTAGGTACGGTAGGACACGACAAAAAAGAATAAAAGAGTTTAACTCCAGATTACGGTATTGCATCCGCAACATCAACTTTACCGGTAAATACATTGTGATGGTTTATTATTTATGGTATGTTTTTAAAGATAATGATAAACATTCGTCACCAAACATAATCGTTGCTTACCGTTAAAAGTACATCTTTAGTTATAGTGACAAATCCAAATACTGAATACCCAATAGGAGGACCGTTCAAACGAGATAGAAACAGCATATGGGTCTGTAAAAACGAATCAAATTTAGAATATATTTATATAGAATATGTAATTAAATTAAATGTGTCCTGCAAAAATTATATTTACCGAAATCAAGTTGTCGTTACAAGTTTTCGATGCTAACGCAGAGAGCCGGTGTATTTTGTCACTGAAATCATGAATCTAAAAAATAAAATAAATATAGAATAATTAATAGTAAAACTTACAATTCGTTTTAAATCCAGTAAAGTCTGTTTTGAAGAAAATTAGCCGTTTCAACATTTTAAAAATATTCAATTAAAATTAAAATTTAATTCTTTCAAATCAAATATAATTCTAATTTAGTAGAAGCAATACATTAATCATTTGATTTCAAATCTAAAATGAAGTGAAAGTTAGATTTAAAGTTTAAAAAGAAAACGATGTTACCTCCGTGTTTAGTAGAGCAGCATGGATTGTAACCACTCCCATACAGATTGAGTTACTCATCAGCCAACTTAAATAAGTCATCTTGGTCCTAACACCTTCTGGTGAAAATAACGCTTGATACGCTAAAAATATGATGATTGGAATCTGAATTAAGCACATTACTAAAAGATAAACAGAAAAACAGGCATCGGCGTGGCTCACAGAATCACAAAGATGGTTGTGCTGTTTTCGTATCGACTCATATAATTGCTCGTCAATAACAACCTCACCGGATTGTTGTGCCGGACACTCCGTTTCTATCATTTTGGAAAATCTTTCCCCCAGTAACTTAAACTGTTTTTGCAGGTATCTCGAGATGAGACTGAAGAACACTGCGTAATGCAAGAATAAAAACACATGATGATTTATGATAATCACAAACAACGCCACACTAACTGAAGACGTCCATGGTGCAGATGCTATGTGGTATTCTGAAGTTTCAAATACATAAGCGTTGATATACTGGGTAGCCGTGCATATCGAAAAGTGAAATAAAGAAAACCCTAAAGCAAGATATACTTCACGTTTAATGTGTTCATTGCTAGGAACACAATTCAGTTTACGACTAGCGACACTGTTACAGTACTTCTGGTTATGTTCAAAAAACGATAGTAAGCCATGTTTCTTTCGAGAGCATCCAGCGTATGCCAGCACAATGCCTACCATACAGTAAAGGTTAAATGCACACATTATTATTTCAGAATACGTAAGTCCAGGATGCACATCATCTTTCCATAATTCAGGAACGAACCTTACAAAGTTAAAAATACTAATTAGTGAAATGATGATATGATAGAACTTGCCAAAAGTTGCTTCAAGTTTGCTTCTATCTTCAAACGGTGGTTCGTGATAAACACCGATAACTTTCAAAGGTAATATAAACCACTTCAACTTGGAGTATAATGGATGACTTAATCTGGTCGATTGAAAACCATTTTTGACGCTTAATTCCTCCGGTAACCTAGCTTCTGTGGAACAACCAAATTCCTCGTTAAAATGCATAATTACTACATAAAAGTAAGGACTTAAATAGGCTATTTCTTGACCAGTTTCTAATGAACCAGGTTGAAATACAGAGATGGCTGACTCAGCATTTGACTCTCAATTCTAACTATCCGTGGTTATAATATAAGTGACTATATAACGCGTTGTCATACGTCCAATCACATTTCAATCAGTTTTATGAATTCGATATCTTTCTCATTTCCTGCGCGATCGATAAAGTATTCGGTAAGTTACCTTAACAGTAATATTCAGAAGTACCCACCAAACAATAGATTGTTTATACAGTATTTCCGACGATGTGCATCAGGTAAATTCGCTGTTTAATCAATTTTAATTCGATGACAATCACAATTAACCTGGATATGAAAATTTACGATTCTTCTAATTAAATTGTAATCTGCCATGTTATTGTTGTCGGTTAAAACGAAATCAATCGATTGTACCCCAAAGCTTTAATTCAAATGTGAAAATTATCCCGAAAGAACGGAACAAAAGAAATCCTCGAATCATAAACATAGTATTTCATTCTTATTACGCTTATTTCACACTAATTTGATGCAATTAGTGACACAGGTAAACAGTAATGAAAGCAAATCGACCGACCAGAAATAATCGAAGGATGATCAAGCGAATATACTGATTTTAAAGCTATAAAAGTATCTCAAAAGATTTTTCCAGTCTCAAACTAGGAAATTCATTTGGTCGTGGGAACAAATATTCATAAAATACATTAAAAATGCATCAGAATTAAAGGAAGCACAACGATCATTATAAAAATCTAAAATATATTAAAATAGAATGAGTGGAATAGAGGCGTATAATTCGTAGACCACCAGTCTCTCGCACAAACCACCATCTTCTATTTTAATTCCTATCTCTCAGATATGAAAATTAAAGATACATTGTCCCCTTGAAAAAAAAAAACTGTTTGCGTACAGTTTTATTCGAAAAAAATGCTTGCTATCAAAGATATTATCTTGTTGAGCTATGTGTATCAATATATAGATAGTGTAGTCTATCTTTTTAACTAAAGCACAAGTGAAGTTCTTTAAAATTTTGCCACTCTTTGATTTACAAAACACAAGAAGTGCGCGGTAAACTCTTCCATTATGTTGTTTCACTGGGGAAGATTGTCAAGGTGTGTATTAGCACATGTTTCTTGCATTTTTTGCATTTAGTAACAATTAATAAATTAAAAGCAGTACTGGATTGTCAGAGACTCAGATTTTGTTTGGGGTTTGCTCTGTAGTAAAGGGTTTTGCTGGAAAAAGTGGGGTTAGTCCGAACAAAAAAAACCTTGCTACGTGCCTGAGTCTATTTGGTATGATCACTAAAAAATAACCAAGAAGACCTACACTAGAGCAGTTTGCTGGACAGTACACTTTATTGTCACGATAACTTTTAAAACTCATCATAGAAATAACCATGTTCAGAGCCATTATACAGAAGTTAAAGGCTTTGGTGACATGATGTCTAAAGCGCTGTCTACACTATCAAACTAGTTTGACAAAAATGTGTGATGTGGCAAAATATGCCCAAATATGGTAGTGATATGACATAATTGTGTCCATATGTCAGCACATCACATTTTTTTTTGTCACATAAAGTTTGATAGTGTAGACAGAGCTTCATACAACATGCCATCAACATTTGTTGCTATACAAATACGCCATGCGGGTGGCACACTTGTGTGCGCACGCGTATGTCAGGGTAACATATTTTACAAGGTACGTACGTACACACGGACGGTAGCTGCATGTTGACCTAAACAGAACAAGGTACTTGGATGAATTTTCAAGAGTGCACACGCTATCTACAAAGCTCAGTATGTTTCTGCTTATTTATTTAGATTATTATAGTTTTTCTTCTTATTCTTAACAATTAAATTAGGTATATTTAAATTGTAATTCGATATAATCAATTTAAAACGTATTAAAACCCCTGCTACTACTACAAAGTACAACAAACGTCGGTCCATTATTAGAAATACCTCTCTACGTCGATCTTCCCATTTTTGTTTTGTTTTCTGTTTGTATTTTTTTAGATTGTTAGAAATCGTTTTTCTACTTCAACCTCCAGAGGTAAGCAACGATTAAAATAAAATAATATTATTTATAGGGCATCTTATAGGTCCCAAGAAACAGGGGTCGTGCCAGTATATCTCGTAAACTAACCTAACCTAGGCCTAGGCCCTACTGAATTTACCATGTGCTTTTTGTTTTAGAAATGCCTGCGAAGGTCGTGGAAAAACCTCTTTAAGGCCTGTAAACCAAGAAGATGTTTTAAGAACAGTTAAAGCTATTATACATTTTTTTTCAGCAGAGAAAAAATAGTAAAAGTATGGTGAAGTATAATGAATATCCGATAACATCCCATTACCAAATACAATGAAGAAAATAAATATATTATTGGTTTATTTTTTCAGCCGGACAGCCATATCAGGATTCTTTAAAAAATATGTCCTATGCTGTTTTCATATTGTCAGCGATATAATAGGCCTAGGCCCTAGGCCTAATGTAAATACGGAAAAAGATGATAAAACTTCATTTCAAGCCTGGTTGAACGTTCCGCCTGCCTTGAGAATTGCAATTATTCAAATATTTATATGGAATTGCTATCAATCATGACACTACCTCAAATATCGGGCATCGGATACGACAACCAAGAATTGCCATTTGACAAGTGAATTTGCAAGATCTCCTTATTCTGGATGGATGCATCTCTTTGGACGCAGAAGGATGAGCCTGACTCAATGCTAGCTGCTCTTAACTGGATAAGAAAATGGTTCTTCCTGGACGTTATCAATGTACCGGCAATTGGATACACACCAGGCGACAAGGCCGATGTCTTCGGCAACATGCAACATAATAATAATAATATTAATAATAAATATTTATATAGCGCCTAATGGATCACTGACCCCTCTAGGTGCTTATTAGACCCTAACTAATGGTAATAAACTATCCGCCGCCGAACACCATTCCGGTATTTCTTAGTCGAGGTTTCGGGGAACATCACCCGGAACATGCGCCAGAGCTGTATAACAACACACCACCGACCTAAAATTGCCTCAGACATCTACAGTTTTGGTATCATAATTGAAGGAATTGCCGCCAACAAAACATTAATGCCGCTAATGGATATCAATGGACCCTGTCTTCATTCCAGACCAGCAAAAACCAGCGGTCGAAGACTCAATTGATCACATTGAATTCGAATTTCAAGAAGAACAAAAACTAATATTATACTTTCTCAAAAAGTATACTCTTTACAAATGATAATAATAATATGACGATGTACAATTTTTATATCATTCACAAAATAAATATTTTATCTGATAGTTTTATAAATTATTGTGAGTTACTTTTTTGGACGATCATTTAAGAATCATTAACCAATGAATAACATAGCTTATCAATATTCCACAATAATATTAAGATGGCAATTGTCTCTCTTAATTAAAAAATCCAAAGACATCATAACAATTGTTATCTTTGTATAATAAAAACAAAAATTATTGATGTTTTTTGTGCGTTATTTTTACAACTTATTACAATTTTTTTGTTTGCCAATGCGATTCCCATGTTTCTTTATCGTCATCGTCTTTCCCTACTAGTCGTGAGAGGCGCCCTATCTCGAGCGGTTCTTCGATTTTGTTTTAAAGCCAAGTGTGACATCTAGATCTTCACGACACGTACGTACGGAAAAACCAGTTCGGAACCAACCGATTGTTGTTGTAAACAACATCTTGCATCCTTCGTTTGTTTTTTGATACAATTTTACAATATATATTCAAAGGAAATAATGCCCCAGATGTGAGTTTCGTATAGTTTTTTTTTCTGCTAGTATGACTGTATGAAATGCAGTAGGCTAGGCTCTTTGATTCGGCTCTTTACTAGCTAGGCCCCAGACTCTAGCCATGCAGGGTAGGCCTAGGCTACCTAGCTAGGCCTATACTTTATAGAGAGTAGCCTGTTGGAAGGGTACTGGTTGGTAAAACTTCTAGGCTAGTACTAGTAGGGCATATCCTAGGCCTACACCCTGAGGTATGTTATATGTTAATATATTGTTGCTTATTTGAATGTATTATTATAGTTTATTACAGTATGTTTAGATTCAACCTGTTAGTGGCGGTTTTATCGCTTTTGGTTGTCAACTGAATTTAAAATAAAAATAAATAAATAAAAATGCTATATATGCTAGTTATGTTACTGTATGGTGAATTATGACAGGCACACCCTATAATATAGGCCGTGGCATGGCTGGTTTCAATTGAAAATGCACAAGAATTTTATAAAAAATGTATACCTTACGCAATTTCAAATTGCGCATAATAACATACAATGTTTAACTTTGAACTACTGCACTGTGTACTGTAATGATTGTCTTGTATTCGCTTCACTTCTAATCAATAATTATAGTTTATTTACAGAATAATCATTTTTTATATATAAAAAAATGAAGAGAAGATAACTTTTTAATGTGAAAATTACTCAATCATTTTTCCATGACCTCAATTTGTATCTTAACTTTTTGTAAATGTTTATTTTAAATATTCATTAAGCATGGGCAGGATGAAACTTTAGAAAAAGAAGTAGAATGATGTCAAAAAATGGTGGTGGGTTTGCAATGCCAGTCACTGAAATGAGCAATGATGTAACGGAGTGTATTGATGTTGCATCACCTCAAGGTATCTTAATCTTTTTTCTGAATATCCAATATTTTATATGTTTGTATTATTATGTATTTATGTTTTATTTAAGGCCCTGAGCAGTTCCTTCACTGGAACAAGATATACCATCATGGTATTAAAGTAAAGTAAATTACTCTATGTGATTTTGTGACTACTGTAGATAACTAACTGAAAAAGGAAATAAAGAAACATTTAATATTAATATTTAAATAAATAAAGCTAGTTTTTTTTTAGGAAGAAAATAAAAGAATGTTAAAACAGAATGTCTTCAAAAATGTTCTGACCATGGACTTTGGTCTTAATTTGGTATTAATTTATAGGTCCATGGTCTGACTATCCAAGAAAATAATCAAGCATATAGTTTTTATACCAAATTGTTATTATATTTCTTTATTTAGATATAGTAGAAATGTTAAGTATCTGCGACAATGAAATGTTAAATGGCTGGAAGGACTTTAAGGTAAAAATAAGACTTTTTAATTTTATACAAAAATGTTCTTTTCTGTTACTGGCCAAACAGCAACTAATAATAATAGGGTATGTCCAGATTCATGGAGTTATTCTTTCAAATCGCAAGCAAGCAAAGCATAACTCCGTAGTCTGAACAGGCCTTATTAAAAGGAGGTACTGTAAATCCCATTGAAAATATTAATTTTGGCCTACACAAAATAAGAAATGAAATATTTTGTAATTTTAGAGACCATCTTTAGTTGTTAAGATTGCAGTTTTTATCATTTCATGATCAAGTTTACCAAATATCTTTTTAACAATTATTAATAGAAAAAAACTTAATGAAATATTTATTTATTATTATTTATGTTATATTTATTTCAGAGTCTTGCTTCACCAGACCTACACGACAACATTTTAAAAGTATCTGATGCTGTTAGTGATGTTCTGAAGGTAATTGTGTAATTGTTATAGTAGAACTGCTCCTTTGAGACATCCCTATTCAAGTACAACACCTATTAATGTTTAACAAAAGATTTGTATCTAAGTTCTACATCTACAGTAACAGATCTATACAGATTACTTCTCTCAGCACATTTTTATGATAGCTACTATTACCATGCTTCTTTCAGAATATTAGTGGTCTTAGAATTGAATACACACGTTGCATTTGATTGGTTGATTTTGTATCACATGCCATGTACAGTATTATTTTGTTCCATTTCAACAAGTGAATTAATAACAATGCTCAGCTTTTTGTAAATATTTAGAGAATTTTGTTTTAAGCGTTAGGCTTGTTATAATAGCAATCAAAGAAAAGGTCATAGATCATTTGATCAGCGTTATATTCACATATAATTACTTTAATTTTACAGCATAAAAAGGGAACTGTTATACTGAGTGGTTGTGGAACATCTGGAAGAATTGCGTTTTTGTTGTCAGTGAGTAGACAGGATTTTTAAAACATTATTTTTCTCACTATTCAATAAACACAGTATTATCTTGGTTTAAATCTATATATTTAAACCATGGCATTAAATGATGACTTTTTATCTTTTTTCTACAGAGAAAATTTAATGAACTTTTGGGGGAACTTGGATTGGAACCATGTTTTGATTATCTGATAGCGGGAGGTGATAAAGCCTTGTTCACATCACAGGAAGCACCTGAAGATGATCCAGTATCGGGTAAAAAAGCACTACAAAAGGTGAGATTACTGTCAAATGTGTATGTGGTTCTTAACAGTTTTCTGTGTGGGACAAGCTTACCGTTGCCACTCGTCTGTGTAAATTGGCCGTAAAGAGTCATAGCATAAAAGAGTCATACTGTACAGTAACAACAACCCAATCTTTTAGAATAGAAAAGCCGATCTTTCAACTAATAAAATATTCTTCCATGTCTCAACAACTATTCTAACAAATAATGAATACAGGTGTTTATAGTTTTCTGTTTCTGTGTACACTGTCACGTTCTTTCTGTTTATTTAACAACAGGATGCAAGTGTACTCTAACTGTATATAATAACTCACTCAGTCAATATAAAATTTGTTTATGACTTTTGCAAATCTCCTTCCTGTTTCCACATTTTAAACAATGCGACACAATTTGCATAGTTACTTTTATTTGTGTTTATAAATTATTTTGAAAAATAACTCCAGGTTTCAAATTGTTATGCACGATAATCAACAAGAATCTTAAAGCCTTGTCTACACTATCACAAAAAAATGATGTGCCTATGTGCCCATATTATGGACATGATGATGTCGTATCACTACACTACCATATTTAAGCATATCACTACCATATTTGGGCACATCTAAAAATAAGCTGTTGTATAATTCAAACATTAAATAACAAGCAACGTACGTTAGATCCTTTTTTTCTATGTTATTATACCTCCATGCTCTAATAAATAAATAACCCCTCCACATGAGAGAATAAAGTGTGGCTTTTTAGTGAACTATTGCACTGTTGAGATGTGATGTCGGCTATTATACTATTTAAAGCCGATTTTCCACCTTTAAATCCCTCTCTGTGACGAATTCTATTTCCCTAGATATAGTTAGAATTATTTATACTTTTTGCGAAGCAAAAAATTGCGCAACCAATCAGAGCTCAGGAAATGAGCTATGATGCGTTCTTGAGCACCCTTGTGAATCTAAAAGCTCAGCAGACAAATGAGCATGAAAATTGCAGCTATTCGCTATTTGTAGGGGGAAACGGTATCATGATTTTTTCTCTTCAAACGTCACATGAGCAAATTCGCCTAGTGGAAAATCTGTTAAATAGGTCTACCTGATCATTTGATCTCAGTCGCCTCTGTGATTAAAATTTCAAAAAAACAAAATTGTGGTATTCGATTGGAATCGGTAACTTCAATGAAATATTGTATTCCTATGTAACAAAGTTGTTTGCTTTATATTTTATAGGCATTAGATGGTAAAGATTGTGCAATTTTAATAGGCATTACTTGCGGGTTATCGGTAAGTGATATATTCACATTTATTTTGTCCTTGTAAACAATTTATGTAGAAAATTATCTGTCTGAAATTAAAGATTTTAAACATAGACAATTTTTAACTAAATCAAATTCTTGATAATGAGGTTGTTGTTGTTGTTAAAGGGGTAGATGGTATGAGGTTTTAAGAGAAAACGTTTAAATTATGTCATAGGAATGAGATAGAAGATGAATATCAATTTCTGTTAATTTGTCCGTTCTATAATGAGTTACGTCAGGAGATATTACCAGTTACGTTTTATAATTTCCCCTCTGAAAATAAGTTCATTAATATTCAGAAAAATATGTCTACATTTTTTGTGCATTTAAAAAAAGAAATAATTCATTTTGCATATAATTTTTGTATTAAATATTCATGTACTTCGGGCCAATGGCCAATGTGCTGTGTAAATAAATTTTTTAGACCAGGAGTCTAGGGAAGAAAATGAAATATCAACAGCTTAATGCTGAAAGATTTAGTCACGTATCAATACTTACACTTTTACAGTATAATGTATTCACTGTACTGTAAAGTTTGTTTCTATTGTAAGAAGAATCATGAAATGACTTGTTTACACTTTTTATGTTTACATACCGGCAATATGTCTGAATATATGTCTGTTTTTATTGATACTTTCTCCTTTGTACTCTTGACTTTTGTTAATTTTCAGTTACAAAGTTCAATGTATTTTTAGATTGTATGTGAAATACCAATTGATTCTAGTCTGCGATAAACCATGTAATGTCCTTACAAAGTCCACTGCAACTAAACTACATGTATGAAAGTTTAATATGATTATACGGAAAGGATAGGTGTATACCCCAAGAAATGATGATCAATATTATGGTCATATTGTATGATTACCTACTCTGATGTAATTGTACTTTATGCCAAGTGCATTTGAGAATACTTATGAAATGTAATTGTACTTAAAAGTACCTAAAAGTACATTTGGGAATACTTATGAAATACTGTTCATGTGTGCTCGAACTTACAACCTCCAGATCACTAGCCTGGCATGCATACCTTTAGACCACCAAGCTTGTGCTAATGGCTAGTGTTAGATTCAAAACCAAGATAGCAACGACTATTGCTTGATGTTCATTCCTTTTGTTCATTTTGAAAATTGAAATATTTTGGAAATATGAAAGTATGATACATACTCTGAGCACCATCATGATAGAATTTAGGTGCTATAATAGTATGTGACTTGTACCACCAATATGATTGGTCAATACTTAATACCACTTTTGTAAGTTATCTGAAATGACACATTTTCCTATAATGGTATGTCCTGGTAGTGCATGGCTTGGAGTATAGTTTCATAGTTGATCAATTGGTGGTCAATTTGATTAGGTAGGAGGAAGTTATTAATTTTTGTCAAGTGTCTCTAATCAAAATGAGTTATCATGTAGATCCTGGTTATACAACATTGAAGGTTGAACTGTGGCTATTGCAAATATTTTTCAGTTTCAAATACCAGAAAGTTATTACTGTAAAGCCTTGTATATACTATCAAACTTTATGTGACAAAAAAATGTGATGTGCCTATATATGGACATGATGATGTCATATCACTACCATATTAAAGCATATCACTACCATATTTGGGCACATCTAAAAATAAGCTGTTGTATAATTCAAACATTAAATAACAAGCAAGGTACATTAGATCCTTTTATTCTATGTTATACCTCCATGCTCTAAAATAACCCTCCACACGAAGGAATACTACCAACAGCACTACCACTTTTTTTGTCAAACTAGTTTGATAGTGTAGACAGAGCTTAAAGATGTATTGTCCCCCAAAATCATGAAAAATAAATATTTTTAAAATCGGACTTTGAATAGGCCATTTTGCAGTTTTAATGAAGTTGTTCACTTCCATAAAAAAAAAAACGGGGGAAAAAAATTATTTCACCTATAAAAAGACAAAATAAACAGTTAAATTACTCAAAAACTCATTGTCTTCCAGACAATTTGACCATTTTTTGCTTTAAATTACATTTTTTCAGGTAAATAAATTTTTTTCAGACCCAATTTTTTGTGAGAGTGAATAACTATTATGTGACATTAAAATAACATATTCAACAAAAAAATTAAAAAAAATATTTTTTTAGGGGGACAATATATCTTTAACTCTCTTTTATTATTTTGATTACACAGGCTGCATTTATTGCTGGCCAGTTAGATTACTGCATGGAAAACCTTGATGTTTTGACGCCAGTACTGTTAGGCTTTAATCCAATTCTTAATTCAAAAGATGTGGAAATTGAAAATTGGGACAAGACATTTCTACAAGGTTTGATACATTTTTTAATATTCATCCAACTCTTTTGAAATCACTGGTCATACTCACCATTCACATTTAGGTAAATACCCTTCAAATGTAAACATTCCTATACTTAGGATGTATTGTTCCTTGAAACACAAAAAAATGAAGGTCAAAATATTCTAAATTTAAATTGGCCATATCAAAGTAATATTAAAGTTATTCACTTTAAGTCAAAAATTCGAGCCAAAAGCAACAAGTTTACGTAATTAACAGGTAAATTAGTTTGATTACATTTCATCTGGAAAATCGTCGCGAGCGAAAGTAAACAAAGATTTCAAACCATGAGTATGCATATGCTAATTAGGATTGTTTACAACTCGTCACGGTTGAGAAGGTATTTTCACACAGATCGTGAGGAAGTTTTATGATTATGCATACAGAGTAGCCAAACAAGCGCGCTTCATTATGGGATATGTTTTGATCGGAAACTTTGACTGGAAGTCAAAGTTATTTTTTTAACAAAAAAACGTCTGTATTTCAGTTAAATAATTTTTTTTTTCAACAAATTTTTGGTGATAGTTAATAACTATTAAGATACTTCAAAATGACCCACCTTTTTTCGAAATCTGTTATTTTTTATTTTTTTGGAATTAGTCAAAGGGACAATACATCTTTAAAATACTTGAAATACAGTACAAATACTGTACAGTAAAGAGTAAATAAGCTATGCTCGACACGATTATGAGATCATGTTCCGAAAATGAGCACTGTTTCTATAATTTGACAGTATGAATTATATATAATTTACACAGTGCTACGCAACACAATTCATTTACATATACACAATATTATTTTTAAAACTGTTGCGTATTGAAAGTTGGAATTTAGTCTGAGTAGTTAAGCCTCCACTGATTGTGAGGGCGTTTGTTGTATGAGAGAGTGTATCTGGTGGGTGAAAAGCTAAATCAAATAAACAAAACAAATCGATAAAGTAAAACAGCCATAAAATATAAAATATATATATAGACAATAAGAAACACAGGAAAATAGACAATGAAAGATATACCTTTTCAATTCAAGGTTTATTGTTTTTCAATTGGCATATTAAGCTTATCAATATAACAATCAATCCAAATATGGATTCATTCCTTTAGTCATATAATCAATAAACAGATTTTGTCTAAATTTAAACCAATAAATGAAATGTAATTTCCTTCCTTCTTCCCATATTTGATATGCAAATTTATTTTCAAAAGGAACTTTTCTCCAAAAATATAAGATCAGACATTGTTCCTCAATTGACTGATCATTTAAATAGATTACATTAATTATCGTTATCAAGTATTGTTATTACTTTTAATTATCTACTACTATGATTTTTTACTGTTAAGAAACATAATTAAATTATCAGTCAATTCAATCATAATTCAAAAAACGTTAATGTATAGTTATACTGTAAACACATTTAAAGAATATTTTCATTTAAAAGTCAACATTTATATTTGCATTGGTTATTTGATTATTTTTTTATTTGAAAACATCTTCTAATATACAGTATGAAATGTGTTTTTACAGTTGCAGAAAAACTTCAAAAGTTTGAGAAAAAAGGAAAAAGTTTTATCATCAATCCAATTTTAGGGGTTAGTATGATTGTTAAAAGTCAAAAGTTACAATGAACTGTCATTATTTCCTGCCAAATTAATATTATACAGGTATTGCCTGCTTAGAGGTAAAATATAAGATTTGACATTCCCCAGGGAATAATATTTTGTCCCGAGACGCTATATACCCAGGGAAACCCTGGTTCAGGAAAAAAAATGATTGGTAAGAAATTCTTGTAAAAACTCATCTGAACTTGCTAGAGAGAAGCCTACAGAACATCCAGATCAAAAGTCAATACTGGGACTATACCCAGGGATGCCTGTTTGTGAAATTAGATAAAAAGTAGGGGATGGGATTAGACTTGAATTGGGATTATACCTGAGGACTAATGCCCGAGGATTTATGGTATATAATATGTTTAAATGACAGTTTCACATTAATATCCCGGTTATTTTGATCAAATGCGTATTGAAATATACTCTCGCAATCAGCACAGTTGCTTTCACCTAATATGGCCTTTCATATTGGACAGATCACAGAACTCATAAATACTTTTTTTTCTTTTTTTAGCCAGAAGCCATTACAGGATCGTCCAGAATGAAAGGTGGTAGCGCCACCAAGTTCATTCTCGAATTAGTCTTTACCAAAGCCGTTCAGAACCTAGTAAGCACCCCGTCTTCTCGTCGTCAGCTAAACATTGCGTGTCTTCATGAGATGCAAACTACTATATCGAAAGCGACTTACGAAATCAAACGCAACATTGCTTCGTTAGTACAAATAGCAGGAAACAGGTAGAGCATAGTTTATTTTATGTATAAATAATTTACAATCAGACCTACTTTAGGTGCCATAAAGACTTACCACAGGTAATCATGATTTTCGCTTTAGTGTCTAAAAAGGACATTGTCCTACAGTATTGAAATTTAATACTGCAGTAATATCTGAAATAAATTATACATTATTATATAACACCTAAATAAATTCCTGTCATGATGACGATTGTAGGTCACATGGCGTGCAATAGTATGTACTGTTCAACGGATCAAAAAAATTGTCTATTTTTATTTATTGATGAATTTTAGGAACACAAGAATAAGTTTTATTATTAAAAATTAAAACAGTATTTTTAACAAAAGGAAAAGTTCTTTTATAACCATTGCATACACTGTGCTTTTTTAAAAATTTGTTTTCCTTTTTGGTGTCAGTCTGAATTCTGATGGCCATGTGTACTATATTGGTGCTGGTCTCTCAGGGATCCTAGGCCTAATTGATGCCTCTGAATGCCCTCCAACATATAGTTCTGGTAAGTCATTTGTCATCATTTGTAAACCTGAATTTGCTTTACAGTAGAAACCACTCCTTTTGGGACACCCCTACTCTTTTGTACCTCTGATAGGTTTGACATAACTTTACAATTTAAATATGGGAGAGAAAAGAGCATATAAACATAGACAAAATCTTTATCATCATTGATTATACCCAAGTAAGTGAGTGGCCTGGCAGGTAAGACAGAGGATAGTGTAATTACGTAGCCATAACATCGGCAAGGGTTCACGGCTCACTTGCTCCATGGTTCTGGTGGTACAGTAGAATAAGTCTTCTCGGATAAGGACTATAAACCGTATGTCCAGTGTACACATCTAGCTCATGTGCACTTTAAAGAACCTAGTAGGAGGGTGTACTAGTACATCACAGCCACTGATCATCTGGGAGACCAGTCTTTGACTGAAGAGGTTTGTACCAATGTTTGTTTATTGTTAGTGTTACATGTTTAAAGCACTTTTGCTTATTTTGTATCCCATTCCATTATCATATTATTTTTATTTTATTTGTATATGTTTTTATTTTGATTATGGAATAAAAATGTCAATGATTGATTGATTGAAATAAATAATAACAAACAAACCTCTCTAGATTGATATATCTACATTGACTTTCAGAATTTGATGACATTAGAGGATTTTTAGTGGATGGTTACAATTCATTCAAGAACAAAGAAGGAAACATGTCCAATAAGGTTAATTATTATTTATTTTTGATCAGGAAAAGTAGAAATTACAACAAGATGAAATTAATGTTAGAACTAATGTTTCAGTTTATTACTATGTTTTTTTATTCAAAGAAAACGCAACCAACTATTAACCATCTCATGTCTTGGAGTTGTAATTTGATGATTGGGTTGAAGCAGGGACAAAATTGTGTACATATAACATACTATAAAACATAAAAGCATATAAACGTTTATTACTATCAAGGTGCTATTTAACATATCTTACCAACATCACGTATAAAATTCTGTGGCTTTTGACCTGTGTCAACATGGTGCTGACAATAGTCGTTGTGAGGATTCGCACTTTGCATACCCTGAAATAAAATTGTTATGCTAAGGTCCTTGGTTCAAATCCTATCTAACTCACTGAAACAGTGATAGTGTACGTGTGAATATGTGTTATGATGAGCTTCTAAATGTTATTTCACATACTGTATTAAATTTCTAAGTCTGCCAACCAGTTTCAAATTATATTTATTGTTTGTATTATCAAGTAATTAATTTTTTTTTTTAAGGGAGAAGCATATTCAATAAGCTTAGATCATTTTATTCATAAAATTCAACCAAGTCTATCAACTAATGATACGGTTATTTTCATTTTACATTGTAAGTATACATTGTATTTATGTAAAACTCTGTCTACACTATCAAATTTTATGTGACAAAAAAATGTGATGTGCCCCTATATGGAAATGATGTCATATCACTACCATATTTGGGCATATCACTTCCATATTTGGGCATATCATTACCATATTTGGGCATATCACTACCATATTTGGGCATATCACTACCATATTTTGGCACATCACACTTTTTTTGTCAAATTAGTTTGATAGTGTGGACAGAACATAAAGCATTTTTGTTTGCATAAACAACTTGCAAACTGAATGTACATTTATAAAATTTTTAAATGTTTACATTCTTTTCCAGCCAAATATCTCAAAGAATTCCATAGAATTTATGAGCAATTGAAGGGTGTTTGTTCAGCATCTGCTATCTTAGTTGAAGGACCTTTTGAAGATACACAAAGTAAAGTAAGATACTTTAATTTTTAATTTGCATTAAATTGCATTTCTATAAATTTATTGTGGAATAATTAAAATAAAAATAAATAAAAAATATATTATTTATCGTAACCCACTCGGCTTTATTTACACATTTTCCCGGCATTAGTAGTGTTCAACCTTTTTGTTTGTTTGTTTTCACGATGTGCCACCATGCACCATACTGCACAATGTTTAAAGTTATTGCTTGCTTGATTATTATGAAAGATATTTTTTCGTTATATTATATTGAATATATGGGAAACAGGGACTGCTTTTTCGCCAGCTTTTTAGAACAAAAAGAGATTGATTGTCTCCTGTTGTTGTATTCCATCAATACAATCTTTGTTACCACTAATATAACTTGCTCTGTAACAGAAATATGTAACGCAGTTCTTTCCATGTGCATTGATTGTAAACGTACCATGGCACCAAATACTAAGCTTGTTTGACGGAGACAAGAACGAACAAAAAGAAGACAAAATACTAAATGCTGCCCTCTATGGTGGAGTTGAACTGGCTATTAAATTCATATTAAACGCTGTCAGTACTGGGGCTCATGTGCTCAAAGGAAAAGTATATAAGCACTATATGGTTGATATGAAACTCAAGTAAATACAAATGTTATCTTATTTTTATTACTCATGTCCTACTTTGGCTAATAGGGCATACTGTCAAACACTTACATCATTTTCATAATTAAACTGTAAATTTTGTATTCATAATCCGTATAATAATAATAATAATAATAATTACATAACAGATCTGAATTTCCTTTTCGATCGTATATATTTTCTAATATGATTTTTTCCACATTATAACCTGTTCCTTTATTAACATAAAGTATCTGTATATTATTGACACATGATTTAAAAATTGTTGCTAAAAATGATTATCTGATAATTGTTTTAACAGCAACAGTAAGCTTTTTAACAGAGGTATAAATATTGTACAAAGGCTTGGTGGTTGCAGTAAGAAAGTAGCCACTGATGCCATCCTGAAGTCCATCTATCAAACTGACCATCTGCCAGAGGGTATACATGAAGAAAAGATCTCACAACACATCCTGCAAGCCAATGGTGGTACTAAGGTATGATTTTAAGATAATGTTGACGATAATATTTAAGGATTTCTTTAAGTGAAAAGTTGGACAAAGACTTAAAAAAAACATAAATTGACACCCACTCAATTTCAATTTATGCTTGCCACCCCCTGCTATCTTCTTCCTCTGCCTTTCTATGATTTTTGCTACTGTGAATACATGGTTTTATTTCAGCTAGTACCACTAGCATTGGTTTTAGCGATCAAGAATTGCACTGTTCAAGAAGCGAAGACTGCCCTCAACTCATCAAAACAAATTCGTACAGCTATTAATCAAACTTATGCTGCTGATTGAGACAGAATTGAATGGAAGTAGCCACTTTATGTATTAAGCTCTGTCTACACTATCAAAAAAGTGTGATGTGCCCAAATATGGCAGTGATATGGCCAAATGTGGTAGTGATATGACATCATCATGTCCATATATGGGCACATCACATTTTTTTGTCACATAAAGTTTGATAGTGTAGACAGAGCTTTATTTCTTTATTACCAACAAAATAATACAGTACAGTATGATTATTACAAATAAGCATTGTTTAAAATTTACCTCAAAATAATTAATTATTGTTTAAATTACGTCCATAGTTTAACTATTTTTATAAATATGTATCTTATTTTATAATGAAATTTATAATGTTGAAAAATTACTATGAAATTTGATATGATTGTGTGTGTGCCAAGTTTCAGTGCTGTTAAACAATTATTAGAATTTTATAGTTTGATAATTTTAATGAATATATACAGAAACATAGATATTGCATGAATTATATATACAAAGAAAACAATGATAAATGTATACAAAGTAATTATGTCTAGTTTTAAAAATTAAATTATAATCAGGTTTATGAAATTATTGTAAAGTAGTTTGTAAGAAATAATGATAATGATAATACAGGTATTGTACACCAATATTCTCAGGTGCCTTTAATGAATGCATTAATTCAAAATATGTTAGCATGTAATTCATAAAGAATGATATATTGATTTCGATATTATAAAGTACCACCAATATTATATATATATATTTTAATGATCATTAATTTGACAATCACTAGTGCAATAAATGTGATGATTGTTTGATGAATGTTGTTGTCTATCATTAAATCATTTATTAATTCTTATATTCATTATTTTCTTTGATTTTTTTTTTCATTTATTCAATATTTTATGCATTTGTTCGTTGATTCAATCTTTTATTCGCTTTTTCGTTGGTCAATTAATTAAATCAATTATTTTCCTCATTTCAGTTCTCACTCACTCACACCGCCCCCCCCCCCCCCCCCCACTCACTCACACCGCCCGCCCACTCACTCACTTATTTACACACACTTCTCACAGCTGTCACATCGTGTCCCACGTATTCGTTTAAGGAAGGTATTTCGTGCTTGTATACACTCGTAATCGTTCGTACATCATCGGTACGAATCGGGATTGAAGGTACAATGGGACACAATTTGAAATCAGAGGATTAATAAAATTACATTCGAACCATGTGTATTCACCAATTTACACTCAAGTGTAAACGAATACAACCACTCACTGGGACTATTACTATCATGTTTTTGTCAGACACAACTAGACGTGACGAACAGTTTGTAAAAAGATAACATTTTTTATTTATTTTTTTTGTTAAATGATATTAATATATTCTTGAAACTCGAAAGATGTTTACGCATTTTGTTTTGAATTAATCGTCATCCGGGTCTTCGTCGTCACCACCCGCCGATCTGTGTAAATTAAAAAATGCCAGATTTTTATTTTGTGTACGATGGTTCGCGTTACTATAAAAATAATACTTTCATTTTCAATATTATTGGATTAATATAATAAATACTACTGTAATACTATTTGCTTTCTTTAATTGAATTACATACTTTTTGAGTTGCGAACGTTAATCGGAAGGTAGCCGTATACAAATCAAAAATTCAAATAAAACGTTAATTTTACCTTGATTTATATCGCATGCACCCAAGAGAGACTGTCCAACCAACTAGCATAGTGATGCATAGCATTAGGGAAACTACCAAGATATTGTCCAATCCAAGAACTTCGTTTTGTTGATTTAACCACGAATCTTAAAATAAAAATGTTGCATTTATGTTGAATGGTATGCAGTATATCATATCACGTGATAAATAAATTGTACAAAAGTTAAGGGGCCGTGTCAAGATTATATTACTCCGTGTATCGCAGTTAACACAATGTTTACCGCGGTTAACACAATGTTTACCGCGGTTAACGCAATGTTTACCGCGGTTAACGTACTAACTAACGGATGTTCGTTCATACATAATCTTGTGAATTTCAGTAAAAGTGGAAAATGCTTTTAAAGTACGAGTAGTGATTTAAGATGCAACTAGTGTCATTTATTACTGAAGCGAATCATACATTTTGACAAAGTTGAGATAATGAGAAATTTGATAAATCCCGATAAATGAAAATGGTGACAATGTTTGATCTTTATCGTATCAGATATATCGGCATGGCTGTGTTTGTCAATCTGTCACCTTTTCTAATGTTTTATTTTTGGCAAGCTGCTTTGTCAGCAGCACTGAAATAATTCTCAAAGTTGCTATAAATAGATAGTATTACCAGATTCACCCATCGCGTGTCCAGTTGATCCAAAATGAAGGTACACCGTGTTTGCGACCGCTTTCTCATCTTCACCGTGATTTATCTCGCAGTCGTATGCCCCTCTATCATCGTGTTGTAAGTCTAGAATCTCAACATTGTTATTATCGTCGATAGAAATTCTTTCAGTTTGGTTTAGTTTCCAGCCATCTTTCTTCCATTGGATCTTGGCATTTTTCTGGTACTTCAACACGGGTTCGGACTTGCACGCTAGGTTGACCGTGCGGCCTTGTTCAACCCACTCCTCGATTAAGAAGTCTAAAAATATTACAACGACATATATTTGTAATCGATTTGCGACTATGCATAAGCCAACCACAAGGTAAATTGCTGCAATGTCACTAAGCTTTAACATAGTTGATACTAATACAAAGATAATTAAATGAAATAAACAGAATGTTTCTGCTCTAATTTGCTGGATTGATAATGTGGGAAAGGAAATACAACAATAGCCCTAAAGCTCTGTCTACACTATCAAACTTAATGTGATGTGCCCATATAATAATGGACATGATGATGTCATATCACTACCATATTTAAGCATATCACTGCCATATTTAAGCATATCACTACCATATTTAAGCATATCACATTTTGTCAAACTAGTGTGATAGTGTAGACAGAGCTTAACCCTACTTCAATTGAGAACATCTGAATACATGTAAAACATTAGCACGAGTGTAGGCCTATACCTTATAACCTAGGCCTATTGACTAAGGAAAAGGATAGGTCTGAGCAAAGGATTGTTTACTAGGCTACCTATAGGCTATAAAAATATTACATCAGATTAGGCTTGATTACTATGCTTAGTTAGTAGGCCTACTATACCTGCTTACTTTTCTAGGTTAGCTTCTACACGTCACGCCTACAATTTTTAAAATCGAATTAAATATTGTACTTACTATTTGCCGTAACCTGTTCCGATACGAATATTATAAGACTAATTAGGCCTAAAAACTTTAAATGCATTTCATTAGTACAAACACAAATAAGGATATTATTTGCTTTCTAAAATATATACATATAAATTATATACAATCCTACATCCTGCTTCTTTTAACCATGTAGAGAGAGGAGTAGTATCACTTCTTAGGCGGTTGTTTGCGTTACCATAACGCTGTTATACGTCATTGTTGATTATAATTTACGCACGCACGCCCGCGTTACTGGGTTACACGTGCGTACATAATGATATGCACGCGTGCGCACAGCGTTTGCGATATAGAATGATAGATCGTGAAGTTATTCCTCGAAATGCGACTTTTGATGCGCGGTATAAATAGGAACTCCAATAATTGAAATTCTATGAAATTGTAACACATATACCGTGCTGATGATTTCTTCATGAGGATGAAAAAGAGTTTGATATGAAAATCAAAGTAGCATCTTTTATCTTGAGTGTCTTGCTGACTTTTGGACCTATTGTTCAGTGTAAACAACGTGAGTTATACTTATAGATTATAATTTCGTAGGGCTAGCTAGGCTACCCTAGGGCTAGGCCTACACAATTTACCCTTTTGATGCACTGCCGATTACTTAATATGTTCGTAAGTTTGAACCTAGGAGGCCCCAAGCATACGACTAAAAGGGGTAGTGTTGATACAAATTCCTATCGTAGATCCTTTCTTGTGCACGTGTGATTCGTATATTATTTGTGAATGCTAATTAACTTTTTAATTCCAGTTGGTAAGAGATACCCACCATGGGTGAAAGAACTTCGGAAAGATGCAATGCAGCAAATGAAAGAGTACATATATAACTTCATAGACAATGACATCGGTGATATTATCGACGATGTAAAGAGCGGAAAGGTACCACCAGAGGATATTCCTGGAAAGCTTAGTCAATATGGTATTTTCCTGGACGCACCGGGCGAAGAAATTGCGTCAACTATACGTGAAAAATTCACTGATAATTCAAATAATTTAGAAAAAAATGCTGAGCATAAAAGGATAAATGAGAATAATAAGGTTAAACAAGGTAGAAAAGATAAAAACGAACGTGTTCAAGAATTAGAAGAAATTGAGAATATAGTGAAAAAGATGGTGAGCAGTGGTGGTTCTCCTAATAAGGATGATTTATTGTCCGCAGTAAAAGAGGCAGCATATAAGGGAGATGTGGATGATCCAGAAAAACGTAAAGAAATGTTTGATGTTGTTTACAACTTGATGGATAATGTCAAAGAGAAACAAACTGATAAAGATGCCACCGGGCGCCTTGTTGACGACAACAACATGAAGAAAAAAGAAAAGCAAGCTTTTGTAAAGAACGGTGACCTCAGAGAAATGGAAAAGGTATCAAAGGATGGCACGAGTGCTCGTAATGGCATAAAGGATACTTCATATTATGACTCTAGAAACAGTGACAATGTCAGAAAGGAAGAGGCAGATAAGTTAGAAGAAGCAGTTAAAGATTCAGTGAAATCTGACGGTGGCAATAAAGAACATTTAAAGGAAAAAGAAGATAATCAAGATGTTTATGATAATGAACGGTTAGAAAAGAAAATAGATAAAGATTACCAGAAAGATAAAGATAATACTAGGAATCATTTGGAGAATGAAATCGATGATGATGAGGTAGACGAGTTAGAGAAGAGCGATTTAGATGAAGAACAGGAAGGTGAAGAACACCAAGGTGACAAGTTGGAAGAATTAGAGAAAAAAATGCATGATGAGCAACAGGAGGAGTATGAGCAGGAAGAAGATAATGGAGAAGAACATAGCGATAAGCAGGATAAAGAGTTTAAAGATGTAAACGAGAAGAATTTTGACAAGAAAGAAGATGAAGAGAACGAAGAACAAAGTAAAGAGCTGAAAGAGGATGAGGATGATCGTAAAGATAAATCGAAAGAAGGTGATACAAAAGAGAAGGAAATTAAACATGAGGAAAAGAGGAATGATAAAGACGAAAAGGAAAAAGAAAATGTAAAAGAAAAGAAGGAAAAGAAAAAGAAAGACAAAGAAAAGAAAAATAAAGAAGGAAAAAAGAAGAAAAAACGTAAGAAAAAAGAGAAACGAAAATCTTCTTCAGATGACAATAAAAAGGATGAAAAGATGAAAATTATCGATAAAATAAAGAAAGCTTTTCATCACAGACGCCAAAGAAGAAACATCGGGGACTCGTTTGATTGTGCCGGTGAAGAAGAGACAAGAAATCGCATTATTCCCGCCGTTACTTACCGTGGAGAAGATCTTCTTCTTCCGTGTGATCAGTGGTAAGAAGCATATTCAACGAATTTTAACTATTAAAAAGTGTTGTAAATTGTAGATTGTAGTATTTGTATTGAATAACAAAATAAAGTTACGCAGTTATCTACATCGTTTTGTTGGTTTTTATAACTTGTGATTATTTTGATTATCAATATCACCAAATGATGTTTGATTTTACACTCGAATACTTTTCTTGAATACCATTGTAATAAAACGTATTAGCATGAACATTTCAATAAAATGTATGCATTAATAAATGGTTTTAAAGAAGTCCAATAAAGAGATACTAGACATTCCAGTTCGGTGTAAATTCTAAAAAAGAAAAAAAAAATTACAATCCATCATGCCCGTATTAATGTTACTGTCTCAATTCTGACGATTCTCGCTGCGCTCTAGTAATACAAATCCAGTCATACTTCACTTTTTAATTATTCTTCCAATATTCTAAAGCTCTATCTACACTGTCGAACAGACAATCAGACAAAAAAATGCGATGTGCCCATATATGGACATGATGATTTCATATCACTACCGTATTTGGGCATATTAATACCATATTTAGGCACATCACACTTTTTTTGCCAAACTAGTTTGATAGTATAGACATAGCTTTATATGTCAAGCAGCTTTATCATTGGTTACATATGGTTTTTGAGTGGTACACAATTTGCATACACATCATAGAGGTGCATAGTGCATAGCACGCACATTCTTATATGCATTTTATTTATATTAAAGTATCACAGGACAGCAGAAAGCAGGAGTTAAATGGAAGAGAAAGATAAAGAAGAAAGTGAAGACTATTACATTTGACGACAATGAAGATGAAAGCAAAAACCGTTACATTTTAACACCGTACAATGAACTAATGATAAAACAAATTAGACTTTCAGAAAAAGGCGTATATTATTGCTGGACTAACAGGTAAACAAATAAATATCACCTTGAAATGTTACCCGATTCTCCACATACTACAATATTTGCCCACTATCATAGGAATATTTGGTAATACTGTCATCTCGTTTGTATCACATGCAGCGGTGCCTGTACCATGTAAGGTTAGTTTAAAGATTAGGTTATGGTATGTGACAGTAGGAGATACATGTGAAATATGTATTACCAATATTCTTATGATACTGGAGAAATCCAGATACACTACCGGGAACCGGGTACAAACATGTACTGTTGGTTGTTGTTGTTTATAATATATTAAGCTCTTTCCACACTATAAAACTAGTTTGAAAATGTGATGATGTGCCCAAATGTGGTAGTGATATGACGTCATCGTGTCCATATATGGGCACATCACATAAGTTTGATATCACCATGGCATCAACAAAATTTGCTCACAAATCCGTCACAGGAATAATACCAATCTCCTGTTCGGTTTCTTCTGTTTTTTTGTACGATGTGCTAAAAGTGCCGAGGTATTTACTCTGTAATTGGTTTCAGACACAAAGTTTTTACGTGGAGGGTAAAAACCCGTACCATTTTCATCACTCACGATAAAACTTCGTCTTTTCATCTTGCTGTTACTGACAGTATTTCTGTATTACTTTAAATATAGTTTTAAAAACAGCACGTACATTCTTAATGTAAAGAAGCCAGGAAAGCTTCACACTGTAGATTTAGATGCCAAAGAAAAGCCATATGCTGTCAAAATGCGTACAGATGACGAAGGTTTGAAAGAAGAGTACGTGTACACGATTTGGGGCGAGTGGAACCGATGTAGTGCGTGTAACGTTGCTGGTGAACGGAGACGTTTTGGTAAGAATAATGAAGACTCTGTTATTATAATAGAAATTAAACAGGATATATAGCGAGAAATATCATCTAACCTAATTTAATCTATGTTTACATAAAGCTCGGATCCGGTCCGGTGACAAAAATCTGAGCTGTTTTGTATGGAATCCATGTGAACGCGCTTCTATTATTTTTCATTTGCATTCTCCAGCGCCACCGGATCCGGGCAGTGGTGTATGAACGTAATTTTAAGTAGGGATGGTTTTTTTGAAAATGTATCTTTTTGGTATTAGGGTTCTGCTTTATAAAACTTAATCACGAAGAGTATTTTGGATCTGTGCCATGTGGTAGTGCAGAAGCCAAACGTTACGACAAAAAGAATGCCAAGCGTTTGGATGAAGTTCTTGTTGAAAGGTGTGACATCACCTGCAGCGATGGTTCGTTAGTTCTCTTCTTTCCATTTCAAAAACTAATAATAGGCCCTGAATGCATGAAATGATGTAATAAACCAATGTACTACACTGGTCGTATATCGGGCCTGACGAGAACGTTTCGAATTATATTAGTCAGACAAATGAGAAAACAATAATATGACCTATGACCTATGTTAAGTTTCTATTATTTGTTTAGGCGACTGTATTTTCTATTTCTATTTTAATTACTAATGATTATTTTTACATATTTCTTTTAGCTCAAAAGGCTTATGGTATTCTAGAGAAGATGAACCTTTTAAAGGAATTAAATCTAGGTAAGTATCTTACAATTAAAAGGAACTTCGGGTAAACGTTTTTGTTAAGGAACTGCAATGACCGTACACTTTGCTGAGGGCGAAATTATTGGTTTATGCGAAAGCGTTGGTTTATGCACATGCGTATTCATACTTCTGTCGATGCGGATGACAAAAATGAGCAACCAATCAGATCTTTGGAATATTCGATCCATACGAATGGATTCACCCAGTTGAACGAATTATATCAATACCTTTTTTAAAGGCCGGTTCCCCACTGAACATTTACACGCGAAGATTTATTTTATTAAAATTAATAGCAATTTATGTTAAATTCTTTAAGCTTAAACTAAATTGTGATTAAAGACTCTGAACATTCTTGATTATTAAACATGTTTTATTTCAAATTAAAACGAATAATCCAATACACTCCAAGGGCATAATGACATAGAACATGAACAATTATTTTTTTTTTATCAAGATAACAATTTTCAATTTAATTGCGATTTTTTAATTGTATCCTGTCAACCGGCGCCTTAACATAAATGTTAAAGAAATAAAATAAATATCGTGAGAACTCTCTTAAGAAAATTAATAGAAACAGGGTCATGAAGGCTCTTTTCTTGGAGACGAGAGATAGCCCGATCACATCTGCGACTTGTCGAAAATGCAAAGAAAAACTAATATTTAGGTCTAATCATGGACGAATAAGACAGTGTTCATGGTCTAATAATTTTATATTGTTTTACAGTAAAACAACGCCGGAAAGTTCATTCTGGTGACAATATAAGATTGAAATGTTTAGGGTAAGTTAAAATATATTAAGGTCTGTCTACACTATCAAACTTTATGTGACAAACATGTATGATGTACCCAAATATGATAGTAATATGACGTCATCATGTCTATATATGGGCACATCACATTTCACATAAAGTTTGATAATGTAGACACTAGCTTTATAGTCTGAATTTCTCGTTGCTCTCTCTCTGCCTATTTGATTATTTCCATTTTGTATATATTTATGCAGAACAATTTAGTAACGTTATGGCTACTGAAATGTGTGATAGTTGAATTAGTAGGCCAGTGTTAAATGGTTAAAATGGCACGTTATGACGGACTGTCTAGAGATCTTCACATGTTCAGTTGACACATCGTATTTATTAATAAATTGTCAATCACTAAACATGCTAGATGGTTATCCGTCTTACCGTGCCATACAAGTGAGAAATCATGATTTTGCATATGTTCATCTCATGCATTTTTCTTTTTACATAGAACATCGGTGGACGACCCTGTCGGATGGAGAAACGGTTCAACTGAGCTTAATCTTCAAGAAGTTCGTAAAGGCGTGGGCCATCTCAAAATAACAATGGCGCACGCGTTGATTATCATCAATATTAACAAAACGGACAGTGGCGAATATGATTGTCACGTTGGTGGCGAACTGAGAACCACATATGTATTGACAGGTATATAGTAGGCCTTACTAGGAAAAATACCTCTCCCCCTCTGCCACACTCACTACATGGTAGTTTTCAATAACAAAACACTTCTCACTCCATCAATCAATCAATTTCATCAGCATGTCTGCCAGTACAAATCGTTGCTGAATCATAACCCTCTTTCGCAATAAGTTATCTTTGTACGGTCCCTGTACAAAGAACTGTATAATAATAAAAATGGTAGATTTCGGCATTAACTTGGTATAATAGATTTACTATTGACGAAAGATTATACTATATATCTATATAATTGCTTTGTTTACACTTGTCCTTGTTTTTGTTTTATATTTTACAGTAACTGATCCACTGATAGATCGTAAAGGTAAGTTTATTTTTATAATTCGTGTGTGCCTTGGCATACCAAGCCTAATAAATATTGCATATCAAGCCTAATAAATATTGCATATCAAGATCTCGTCATAATCAACAATTGTTACAATTGTTGTCCTATTATCATCATCCTAATTAACATCATTATCATAGTCATTTTAAAACTATTCATACCATCGTTATTATTTTACGTATACGTATCATCAAATCAAATACGACCAGAGTGGCTCCTCCTAGGCACAAATCAATTAGCAGGTCCCAACAAAGCTCCATGCCAAATGTGGTGATTTTGGCCACCATGTAACAATTTCCAATTTCAGAATGTGTTGTTAAGCCACCTGACTACATGTCATTCTCAGCACCAATCTCTTCACTTCCCTTATCGTTGTTTAATTATGAACAATGTTTATTAAATTATTAATATATCACTGCTAATGTTTGTTGTCACATAGCCTAATAGTAACTATGACCGAAAGTGTATTTAAAAAAAAATATTTACCAGATAAAACCATAATTTATAGAACAAATAGTCTTGAAGTCAATGGTATTTTTCTAAAATTACATTTGGTTGTTTGGTGGGTCTTTTATAAGCAAAATAATGATAAAAATGTCGATTGGTTTGGCAAAAGTGAATAACCTTATTACAAGTAAAAAATGGTCTAATTTAAATTTTGATTTTTATATTTGAGGAAAAATTCATCTTTAATGTTTAGAAATCACTGTAACTTCATTAATTGTCATCAGTGTATCTGATTAATACTATTTATTGCACAGGTCTAACGGCATCTTTCTACTACATGTCAAGTTTGTTCGTGGTTTATTTTATAATCTTTGTTGCACTCATGGTAATGAAGCACCTTCATCGTCTCACAGTTCGAAAGTTAAAAGACGACAGTAAAAAGAGAAAAGAGAGAAAAAAGAAAGTAAGGTTGAAAAAGAAAGCCAAGTTGAAGTCCAAATCAACACCAGCTAAACCGAAGACTACCTTACCTAATGTATAATGAGTCTGACTTATTCTGAAGGAGGCCTGCCATGTAGCCTTAACTGGACGCTGACTTGGTCGCTTTGGACGGCTAACATTGTCGCCTCCATGCCTGACGATTATATAGTCATATTCAATCATCTATTGTATACCTAGATAGTTCTTGAAATCACAGTTTCAATGTATGAATGTATGCAAGAACGATAACATGAATACGTGACAAAAAATAACTAATACCCCTTTCACACCAACACTCCGGAGTTTTGCTTTTGGTGTGAAAGGGGTATTCATGGAGGTATTCTCATGCTCCAATATCTTCAGCATCTCCTCCGAAGGGTTAGAGAAATATATCAACTAGGCTACAATGAATCATTGATATTATGGTTAATCATGTTCAGTCACAAAAAAAGGTTCCAAAATAATTTTAATTTGAATGATGGCCAATTAAGTTGACCGGAAGTATGTGGGATGGTTTTCGTGTCGCACTGATCCTCTCGTGTCCTTACCGCACTGATCCTCTCGTGTCCAAACACATTGCGGATCATCCTGTACAGAGTAATGACGTATACACAGGTCAAATAGAATAACAACTAAATAAAATATATAATACAATAAATAATAATGAGATTGATGATTAGAAGTGTACACGATAGCCAGTAGAGTGTTGTCTAATGTTCTGTCTACACTATCAAACTTTATGTGATGTGCCCATATATGGACAGGATGACGTCATATCACTACCATATTAGGGCACGTCACGCCTTTTTGGTTAAAATAGTTGGATAGTGTAGACAGAGCTTTTAAAGACAAAAACTGCAGGACTGCTTGGTGTCAAGTGAACATACATGTACCTGTAATTATGATTGGATATAGAAACAGTAACCCATGTGTTGTAGTCAGCGGACGGACAAGACACCGCAGATGTTGTTTATTGACATATAATAGTACCACGAGAATCTGGGGGGGGGGGGGGGGGGGCAACTCAATAGGCAAATACGTGTTTGAGCTAGCCCTTAGTATTTCGTCAAATGTTTGCAACGCAAAGATTTTCTGATTACAATTATTTCCATAACAAATAAATGCCATTACGAAGCAAAATGTACAGAATTGTGTCTAGAAACATATTGTTTGTATCTAGGCCTAGGTTGATGTTTTATATCTTCTACGTGATCGGTGGGGTTTATTGACACGACTTGGACCGCGACCAGCTAATGGTCTGCGACACATTAATGTTATTAGAGGACATTGCAGTATTGGCGCTTATGTAAAACAGGTCAGGATGAATCATCTTCCCCTTGTATTGTTTTATAGACAAAATACTTTGTTATTAAGGTACTTGCTCTAATGATTCTATCCGAACAAATTAACGTATTAAAACATAATCAAATTATATCAGTGACGTATCCCTACACGGCCTCTCTTTAGTAAAAGAAAAATAAAGAATATCACAGTAATTCAAATACAATATTTATTTGTTTGTTATATACTTTATACGTTATATTTTTGCTTTTGCACCCATGCACAGAGTGGTATCAAAATTACCGTATAATACTACTGTATGATAAATGTGAATTAAACAAAAAATAATAAATTGAACTATTTTATTGTATGTATGAATTCGTTTCAGCAGATATATTCCTTGACCACATTTGCTTTAAAGATGTATTGTCCGCCAAAGACAGGAAAAATGAAGATTAATTAAATCAGACTTTGAATAGGACATTTTGTAGTTTTAACAAAGTTGATCACTTCCGTAGAAAAAAAAACCAAGAAAATAATGTTTTCAGTTATAAAGTGACAAAATAAACGGTTAAATTCAACCAATCCCATTGGCTTGCAGCCAATTTGGACTATTTTTGCTTTAAATTACAGTTTTTTTCAAGTAAATAATTTTCGGTTCAATTTTTTGTCAAAGTGAATAACTATTATGTGATATTAAAATGACATATTCAACAAAAAAAATATTTTTTTCAGAAGGACAATACATCTTAAGTACATAACAAAAAATAAACATAATAATTCAGTGTGTTTGTGTTTATGCACGCGCCTTTTGGTCACGTGCACTTTATGTCCTTTTGATTAAAAAAGATCTTTTAATTTAATGCTAAAGTGAATTTAAAGTAATAAATTATAGTTTATACACGTCAGCACAAGTACTTTCTTTTAACTAAGGATGTGGTATATAAATGTGGGTAGATGTCAGAGTAATAGAAGTGTTAGGATGAATGGTATATTGTTTCTACAGGGTAATTATTTGTGTTGTGTGTAAAGTTTGATTTAAAAATAAGATTATGTGCCTGGCTCATAATGTAAAGTGACGTCAAACACGTCGTTTCCGTTTGCGCACAGTCGCAGCCTTGGCAATAATCAGCAAGAAAAAAAATCACCCCAAAAATGATTTTTGTCAGATTACTGTATTGACCTTTAAGTCAATGCTAAATCTATAAACGTCAATTCCATAATTTCCTCGAAATTATTTAAATATTCATACGTCAATATTTCATAAATCTCTTATATATAAGTGAGATTTAATAGAGGAACATTTTGTAAACAACGCCAATATAAACTTCGTACTACTTTATCTTACCCAGAGTCTAAACATTTTGTTGAACGATAGTAGTTGAATCGAATATAGCATACTTAATACAAAGGCTGCCTTTGGAAGACTAATAATGAGAGCTTTGTTTTATATTATATTATTAGCGTTACCGCTCATTTTTGCTACTCCTACTAGAAATCGTAGAGATGACGATGATGATAGCGAAGAAGACAGTGCAATAAGAAGGGCTGGAGGTAAGACATAATTCTAATTGTATTATCAAATTAATAATTGTGTTAACTACTTCGTTGTTGTCTTACCGTACAACTGGAAAAATGTTGAACATTATTAAAATATTGTTAGCGGTATATGTTGTTAAGTTAACCAATTGTGATTTAAAAATCCATTGTTTATGGATCGTAATAATTAAATTAATAACAATAATTAATTATCATCAATGCTATAAACATATTTTGTTGTTATACCACTATTAAAAATCAGTCTTTTATACTTCTTAACATACTGTAGAATTACAATCATGGTCATCACCACTCACATCTATTCCATCAATATTCATTAGATGGTTATTAAAGTTGCTCCTATGAAATTCATATCTCATAACTAAAAATGAATTATTATCTTTATCATGAACCTAATTAGGGTCATAGTTGGAGGTCTCAAACTGACGCGAAAGGGATTAGTAAAACAATTTGATATTTAATAATAAATATAATTCTGTTTCCGTTTTATAAATAATAAATCATGATTCAACGCAATTGGTCAAATAACGATGTAAACAATAATACACCTGTTCATTATTTATTCCAAAAATTGAAACAAAACAACTGTGATTTTAGGTCAAATTCGCATCATTTAGGATAGAATTGTTGATGTTTTTCCGTTATGTTTTATCTTTGTATGAGACAAGCACTATTATTTCCACTTGTTTTGTGGACGAAATAAAGTTATCTTATCTTAATATATAGAATACTTCTCCATCTACAATGTATTTTTTGAGTTATGGAGCATATATTTGCTGTTTGTTAATTAGCAGATAAGATCACTTTCGATTAGCGTCGTTGTTTCTCTGGTTAAATACACCTAAAAGTACACATGCACAGGATTGGAACCCACCACTGTGTCGATCCTTAACCGACGTGACGCCCATAATAACCCCGTCCCCACGTCACGCACACGAACGGTGGATGTCTCTTACGTGAGAGGAATTAGGATGAGGAATTATGTCCTAATTTCTTTTTTTAATCGTAAAATCGAAAGCGTCCGACCATATAATGACTCAATTAAAGGATTAACGTTTTCACGCAAAAGTTTATAATGAAAGGTTGTATATTACAAAAACAAAAATACGAAGTTATTTGTGTATGGTTTCTTTTTAAGACAGCAATTTTTCGCCCTTAATATTTTATTTCAGGCGTGTAATTATAATAGTACATTTAAATCTTAATTGGATTTTAAAGTTTTTTTTTAAATTCACGCCTATACTTTGTAGAATAACCTAAGGCTAGAAACATTGTCTGCAATTGGTAAAATGCACAGTTTTTCCCGTATACACTAGTGTAATCTACGTGATATAAAAACTTTTCTTAAAATATGTATTTGTTTCTTTTACAGGTCAAAGGAATAATCCCTCATCTTATAGAAAAAGACAAAATTTGAATTCACCGGCTAGATATCGTGGCTCAAATGAGAGACAAACGAATCAAAAGTCTCAGAATTTTCAGCAACAACAAAAACAACGACGACGACAACAACAACAACAACAACAACAACAACGACAACAACAACAACAGGTGAATAGAGGAGGAGGGGACGACGACAGCAGTGAAGAAGAAATAGAGCAGTTTTCCAGTCAATTTAGCATGGGCGTGATTGTAACTAATGAAAGAATAATAAATGCTGCTGAGACAGTTCAGGGGAATAATGCTGATGTTGCAGCTGGTGGTGACAGTAGTGCAGAAGACACGCAGCAGACTGCAGCAAATGTAGGTGGTGCACAACCAGTTGTTGCTGCTGACGTTGCAGCTGGTGGTGACAGTAGTGCAGAAGACACGCAGCAGACTGCAGCAAATGTAGGTGGTGCACAACCAGTTGTTGCTGCTGACGTTGCAGCTGGTGGTGACAGTAGTGCAGAAGAAACGCAACAGACTGCAGCAAATGTAGGTGGTGCACAACCCGTTGTTGCTGCTGACGTTGCAGCTGGTGGTGACAGTAGTGCAGAAGACACGCAGCAGACTGCAGCAAATGTAGGTGGTGCACAACCAGTTGTTTCTGCTGATGTTGCAGCTGGTGGTGACAGTAGTGCAGAAGAAACGCAACAGACTGCGGCAAATGTAGATGGTGCACAACCAGTTGTTTCTGCTGATGTTGCAGCTGGTGGTGACAGTAGTGCAGAAGACACGCAGCAGACTGCAGCAAATGTAGGTGGTGCACAACCCGTTGTTGCTGCTGACGTTGCAGCTGGTGGTGACAGTAGTGCAGAAGAAACGCAGCAGACTGTGGCAAATGTAGGTGGTGCACAACCAGTTGTTGCTGCTGAGGTTGCAGCTGGTGGTGACAGTAGTGCAGAAGACACGCAGCAGACTGAAGCAAATGTAGGTGGTGCACAACCAGTTGTTGCTGCTGACGTTGCAGCTGGTGGTGACAGTAGTGCAGAAGACACGCAGCAGACTGCAACAAATGTAGGTGGTGCACAACCAGTTGTTTCTGCTGATGTTGCAGCTGGTGGTGACAGTAGTGCAGAAGACACGCAGCAGACTGTAGCAAATGTAGGTGGTGCACAACCAGTTGTTTCTGCTGATGTTGCAGCTGGTGGTGACAGTAGTGCAGAAGAAACGCAACAGACTGCAGCAAATGTAGGTGGTGCACAACCAGTTGTTGCTGCTGATGTTGCAGCTGGTGGTGACAGTAGTGCAGAAGACACGCAGCAGACTGCAGCAAATGTAGGTGGTGCACAACCAGTTGTTGCTGCTGACGTTGCAACTGGTGGTGACAGTAGTGCAGAAGACACGCAGCAGACTGCAGCAAATGTAGGTGGTGCACAACCAGTTGTTGCTGCTGATGTTGCAGCTGGTGGTGACAGTAGTGCAGAAGACACGCAGCAGACTGCAGCAAATGTAGGTGGTGCACAACCAGTTGTTGCTGCTGACGTAGCAGCTGGTGGTGACAGTAGTGCAGAAGACACGCAGCAGACTGCAGCAAATGTAGGTGGTGCACAACCAGTTGTTGAAGGTGATAATGCGGATTCTGGCGACAACAGTGAAGAACAAACAGATGTTGTAAATCCTACACCGTTAGCAGAAATTAAAACGAAAAGTCCAGCAATTGTTCTCGAACCAACAACACAAACGGTAGAAATAATCGCAAGTACACCTGAAATTAGATCTACGTTACCTGTAAAGACCACTCAAAATGAAGGACCAACCATAGTCGAAATAGGTACTGTATTAAATAAAACATTCTCTTCCTTTAAATTATAACTCCTTAATTTCATTCTGAATAATCATTTTGAAGATATTCGTGTATTTATATAAATATTTTTCCAAATTGTATAAGTGTCTTTTATTAGAGAGACTTTTATCAGAAGTTTTTTGTGATTTGGAAGATTCCCATGATTGTTATTCCAACATAAATCATTTTTAAATTACTATTGCGTACTTACACATATGTAATGTTTTCTTTGTTAAGCTGTGAATAGTAAGCCTTCTCGAAGTCCGCAAGGTGAGCCATATTACATTTTCTGTACTTAACTTTTAAAGAATGTTTTTAGAAAACAATAGTTATGACATTAGCCAAGTCATTAATAATTAATAATAATTAATCAGTTTATTACTGTCATCCAGCTTTGATGTACTATTTAACAATGCAAACACGTTTCTATGTCACAATGCCAACGTTTTTAATTACATATCAGAACAATTGAAAAATATTGAATTTTTATTTTGTTTTAGTGATGCAGCAAACCGTTACTACATGCGAATGTTATGGTAACATTGACCGACTAACACTGATTTGTGAATACTTTAGTAATGAAACTGAAGCAAATACGTATGTGTAACTTCTTTATTTAAACATGATATATAGGAAATAGTAATTACATGAACACAGTTTTAAACGCCGATGCAAATTAGGGATGATAAAAATCTTACATGTTGATTTTATCAGGTTTCCGGAATGCAAAACCTAAGTGACATTCACACCCACATATCATCTATAATTGAATTATATATGTTCAGTTCATTGGCTAATTGTATTGGTGTGAATCCGCTTTTTTTTATATTTATTATGGATCCTGCCAAAGAATCGAATTTAAACAAATTAATTGTTCTATTGCTAATATTTTAAATTGGGAATATTGTAATTAGGCCTAATTGTATTTCGTATTCATGGCATGATTTCATTGGATATTCATTTATTTGTTATACGGCTTAAGCTCTATCTACACTATTAAACGTTATGTGACAGAAATGTGATGTGCCCATATGGACATGATGATGTCATAGCACTACAATATTTCAACATATCACTACCATATTTGGGCACATCACAAACTAGTCTGATAGTGTAGACAGATCTTAAGGCCTGTTTTCAACTATGAGAATTTGTTCATATATATAGAAAGTTTATATCAGTTTATACGCATGCGTATTCATACTTTCATCCTCAACTTTTCTGCTCCGATGAATTTTAGTTGCTTGAGCCTTTCGTAACGCAAGTGATTTGACCAATCGCAAGCGACAGTTCAGGTGATCCGTTGCTTGCGATTGGTCAACTCATTTGCTTTACAATTACGTCCTTTGCGTTTTGTCCAAGTAGGAACCAAACTTTAACATGAACATGTTGTGCAGTAAATATTTAATTCTTATTTTAGTGTATTCAAAGCTGAGTCATCAAATCCTGATATTGCATTTTGTTGCGAAGAAGAATCATTTCCTGCAATTGCCCGCTTACGATGTCTTCAAGATAGAAACGATCCTATTCCAGGTAGGATTGGATTAACCTACAACTTGTAAACAACTGGAACGTGTGCAACTATGTTTTTACATGTTTTTACATGTTTTTTTGCACTCAATACAATAACATAAATGTCTTTCATTATTCATCGAAAGGGAAAAATACATATGCGTTTTTAAGTTTGTTTTGCTTTCAAAATCGATGGTTATTTTTCCTGGATTTTTGGTAGGAAATAGAGGATTATGGTTATGTTACCCATCGGATATTATTAAACTATAAATAATAATTTAAACAGAAGCTAACTGTCTTGCGGTAAGGCAACCTTTGGTAAAGTAATACAATGGATAAAACATATTTTCTCATGATATCCTGCATTATGAGAAGTAGGCTTATAACATCTGTATTGTTATGTTGGAATTTCCAGATGTTCATGATGGAACATAGTATGTTAATTGTTTTCGGGAAGTTCCTGGTTTCGTTATTTTACTGTTTCTTTTTTGTTTTGTGTGTGTAGGTCATTTATTTGACTGTCTTAACAGAAAATGAATTTAATTTTAACCTAAAACATGTATTATGTATTTACAGTTACTACTCCGTCTCTGGCTCCTGTAATTATTCAAAACGACACTCCGTTTACATGTACTTGTTCAGGACAGATTAAAGGCGGCATCGTGTAAGTTTCTAATGCATACATTGAAATGGTAAAACAATGAAGGCATATAAACAATCATACTATATTTTTTTGCTTTAATTTTAACGTTTGAAGATTTTATTTTCCATTCGAAAAAATATGCCCCGTATTAAAAATATGTAGACCTGTTTTTACTGTTAGGTGGTGATACAAATATCCGTACATAATATCTTTATACTGATGGTCACTGATGGCCAGTTGATTCACACACCACATGGCCCGTGCTCACTAAAACAAAATACGGTCAGTCGAAAATAACATCAACGCTTTGAAATTGTTACTTTGCGTGTGATTGACAATGCATTGGCTTTTCATTTCCTCAAATTTACCCCAATCATTGTGGCTAACTATACGGCCTTTTCTATCGATTTGCACCCAACCAAAAGAATGACTGGCTTAAATTTATCTTAATATTTCCAATGTCTGATGGCACGTACACTTTTGGAATATGCAATTCATCGGAATTTGTATAATAATTTATAGTGATGATAATTCATTAATTTCTCTTTATTTTGGACTTCATATCCATAGCATAAACATCCCACATAATACACAAAAGCTACTCAACAATCTCGACACCAAACAGTTTACATTTAGATAATTCCTTTTTCGAATCAGCTAATAATACAAACCAGCAATAATTTTTAATCTCAACAATCATATACTTTATTTAAGGTACAAATAATAATTGTGTCCATCTCTGATATAAAGCCAAAGAAAAATGTTGGGTTCACGTCCGGGATTTGACATTTTTTGAAATAGGGCTTTACAATTATTTTTTATAGATCCTTTAAATGCGATTTCACGTCTCTTGGAACAGATTCCACGTAAGTACAAATCGTAGGGTAAATTATGTCAGTTATTGAATATTTTATTAAGAAATTATAACTTTTTAATTTATTGTATTTATTTTACCCCTATAATGTGGTATTGTATTGTAAGCCAAATATCTCATTGTAATTTGTATATCTAAACATTATAGTCTAAGTGAACGCACCTTCATGTCAGAGTGTGCTGCTAGTTTTAATGTAATATTAACATTATAATATTAAAGAGTTAGCTTTTTGTTTAAAATACTGTAATGTTTTTTCCTCTTTTGGGGCGTAAACATCACTTTTATTCCACATTAAAATCATCATAGTCACGTCAGCACTATAACATCTTCCTATTATTTTCATTATTATCACATTTTTGTTATTTTCTAATGTAAATTACAATTTGATCAACTTCATCAGTGTTAGGCCTATACAATTTTAAATTTTGTAAATTCACTTTATATTCCATATGACCTCCTTTTTCATTAATTTAAAGAGGTAGGCCTGAAGGTTTAAAAAGAAAAACAAAAGTTAACACGACATCGTTAACCATTTTGTTTCGTTTCCAAGCACCGTTATAACATATATAATTTCCTTATGGTTATCATTATCATATATTTCATTTTAAACTATTTTACATAGAAATAACATTTTTTCTTTTTTGAGTTTTCATTTTTCTTTTTTCTTTACCGTAATGTATTTATTTAAAGGGAGTACTCGGTAACTTCTGAAAACACAGTCATCATTGACTGCTGTAACCCAAGCGAAGGAAAATACAACTATGCAGAAACATTGCAGTGCTTAAAGAATGAAGACCCACAAGCAGGTTTGTTGTTATTTAGGCTTAAGCTCTGTCTACACTAGTTTGACAAAAAAGTATGATGTGCCCAAATATGGAGTAATATGATATCATCATGTCCATATATGGGCACATCACATTTTGTTGTCACATACAGTTTGATAGTGTAGACAAAACATTAATCTGACATTTCAATCGCCAAGCCAAATCAAAGCAAAGTACGATGTCCATAGTGACCTACTAGGCCTACTTACCTCCCCCAGCCTCATACAGTAGCTATCCATTCGTAACACATGTGCAATCCATTTCCAATGCCATTTTCTGACTTTTTCGCCTATCATATTTCTTTAATATATCAATATAAAGTGGCTCAAAGACACTGATCGACCCGTGATATATTGTAAGCTCCCTGATTTCCTTTTGATTGTCATACGATGACGTTGGTAATGCGTACACTCTTTTAATTCTGTGTATAGGTGAAATACAAGAACTACCTACAAATTCACCGTATGCATGTGGTTGTTCCTACGACTACCGACAAGACCAAATGTAAGTTTTTAAATGACTTTTTAATACGTTTACAATATTTATTTTTCATCCTAAATCTGATACTTTATAGTCGTAAAGCAGTACTGGTAAAGGATAGAATGTTTAAAAAAATTATAGTATTAATACAGTTAGAATAGGAACATTAATAATAGTTTTATAGTTTTATATTATTATATTTATTTATATTTTGATTATTAAAACCTTGTTATTTACAGATTTTACAAGTGTAGTTTTAAAGGCGAATTCAAGCATGACGGGAAAGATCTTTTGTAAGTTTATTTATAAATGCAACTAAACATTAAATCTTTCTGTATTATGTTCTGAATCATAATTGGAAACATTTTTATTTCTTTTCTTTAGAGAATTCGATGTTACAACACGAGATTCAGGAGTGCAAGTTTGCTGTAGTCATGAGAAGAACTTCAAAGAATCCGTAGAATGCCTGAGAAAGGTGCAAAATGAGACAGGTAAAACATCGCTCATGTTTTAGTAATCAATGTTAGTAGGAATAAGTACCTAACCTCTTCGGGCCTCGTGGCCCATAAAGCTGCAGTGGCAATTTTCCAGTTGGTTCTATCAGTAGGAACAAGTATAAGTAGGCTAAATACAGTATTATGTTGTTTTTATGTCACAGACGAAATTTGTATGTCCAATATACCTATTTACTAACTTTGTTGCAGTCCCGGTTTTCTGTAATAATTTTGCTGTATTTGTTGTTTCAGATTATGAAGACTCCCTGGTTTCAACTGGCAATCGTGGTAAGTGACATCGTTAGTAATGGCAAAAGTTTCTTTGACAACGAATTGATCATTTACTATACACTATTAAATGATTCAAATGCACTGCAAGACTAAGCATTATATGAAAACATAAATAAGAATAATTATTATAATTGTATAATAAATATATACATCACCAACACATTATTCCATAGGTGATACTCCACAGTCTCCAAACAATTTTATCGATCAATACGTTTGTGACTGCACGCCAAAGCAGCTTCTTAATGGGTAAGAAACTCTTTCATCATTATTGGTACAGTTATTTTTAGTTTTAGTTCTACCCACAATTCTCGCAATAACAGTATAAAGCTATAAAAATTAAATAGTAGATAGTAATAGTAGATTTATTTAAATTCAGCATCAAGCCATTTGGTGAATACGCTTTCCAAAAATAGTACGCAATTATTGTCAACTTTAAGTGATCTAGATTTTCTTTTATTTCGGATCAATATTTCTGTAATATCAGGCAGTTCCAAACTATGATCTTTCATTATGTTGTACTGGGTTTTCCATTCAAGATGAAAACGTCTTATATTGTGTTTGAGAATAAAGAATAAATAGACCTATATAAACTATATATTCTTCCTATTTATTTCTAGGGAGACTTACTACGAATGTGTTTTTCAGAGTGATTTTGGAACGTCTAAATAGTAAGTTTGATTAACCTTGGGTACAACAACGGTGATAATGAGTCATACATCTGCTTTCAAAATAAGTTGCTATAATTCGTCAAATCATAATGATTTAATTCATAATATGTATTTAGATTAAGTCAAAACAAGAATTCCGGTTTAATTCTCGTTTAGGAATGAAAACAAAAACATCATGATATGTCGCATTTTGCCGAATTATCCGTCGCAATCAAAAGCAAGTAAAATGGAAACGTTAATGTTAGCACAAACGTATAACATGTCGTTGATACACTAATTAAACAATGTATTGACGAACACGTAATTATAATGGCATGTATTATATTTCACTTTATATTTATTATATTTCACTTTTAACCTTTTTTTTAGTAATTTTACCAAAACATCAGCATCGAGCGATATCTTGTTGTGTTGCAGCACTATAGATTATACGGAACAAGGGGTTAATAATCGAGTCAAATGCTTGGCGGAAAAGGAAGATTTTACTCCTTCAGGTATTAATTAATGGTATTTTGATTATTGCAACGAAATATATAACAATATTATAATTATTAACATTATTTCAAAAATCAACAGTAATATGATTGTTAAGGTTTTAAAACTATAGATAGGTATTTTGTTGATATTGTAAACGAAAGTACAGCAGAACATCTTCGGAACCCAACATTAAAGTGTCTCCTTCATAGATTCCTCGATTCCTCCACTGGATGGGGTTCATCTTTACTGTTTAACATTGTCCTCTCCTTTCACAGGAATGTTCCTTCTTAAAATTGGTGTCCCAAAGGATGGGTTATATTGTATATTATAATATACCAATGTAAACACAACAAATGTTATTATAAGTAATGATAGTCAGGTAACCACAGAAACCTAATGATCGATTTGCTTAACAACTTTAACCTTTCATAGGATCACCAAACACATTCGATATTGTCGATGTAGATCCGAATGAGATTTACACTGCTGGAACTGGTAGTAGTAGACCGAGTGGATCCAGTAATTCATCAGAAACTGGATCTATGTCAGAAACAGGAGGTGGATCTCCATCAGGAACAAGTGGCGTATCTGGATCAGGTAATTCATCTGGATCAGGTGCATCTGGAAGTGGTTCTTCATCTGGATCAGGTGCATCTGGAAGTGGTTCTTCATCTGGACCAGGAAGTAGAACATCAAGCTCGTCGTCAGGAACTTCTGGCAGTTCAATGATAACGGGAATGTCAGGGACGGGTGTAGTTACTGGAGGTATTTCGTCTGGAATTGTGTCTGCTTCAGGGAGTTCCACGGGATCAGGAGGAAATGCAGCAGGTGGTAGTGGAGTTTCAGGATCCAGTGGTGCATCAGGAACATTTGGTGTCGGTGGATCAGGAACTAACATAGTATCCGGGAATAGTGGATTTGAAAATGGATTTAGATGCCAATGTTCATACAATAATATGTAAGCTGTTCATATCATTTTTATCACGATTAGAAAAAAAAACATAATTATCAAATAATACAAAATCTTTAGATACGGTCAAAGTTAAAATTTACCTTCACCAGTGCAGAAACGGTTTAAAAACGTAATACATGCACAACATATAACAATTGTCTTTTATCTTTTAATTTTAGATACTACAAATGTGAATTAGAGGAGGAAGGAAGTGATCGGTATGTAAACTATTTAATTAGCTATTTTCTACTACTGCCTCCATATAAAACATCTAAAACATGAACATATTACCATTGCTTTTAATGAGATACTACTTCTAAAAAATTATGCCCAGTTAGTTGTCTCAAATTCATACTATAAGTAATCAATAACACTTCGTTTAGAATTATTTTCAGTTATTTAAATTTCCAATTTACAGATACTTTTCAAAAGAAACCTCTTCGCCAGGAATACAACAATGTTGTGGCCCACAATACATCTTATCAAGTTTACAGGACAAAATCAACTGTTTTTCATCATTTAAGAGTTGTACGTATAACTTAACGTTTTACTTTTCTATATAAAGAGTAGTATATCATTATAGTAGACTACATTTTTGACAACTTTTTATCTCGTCAGGGTCGGGTAGTGATACAGGGACTGATGGCACAAGAATCAGTTCAGGCAATACCACTGTCATTTCTACAAATGGAGGTAGGGGAGCAGGGAGTACTGGCCTAGGTACAGGTACGGGAAGTACTGGAAGTAGTTCAGGCACCACTGGTACTGGAATTTCTATTGGTGGAGGTAGAGGAGCAGGAAGTACTGGCCTAGGTACAGGCAGTAGTTCAGGCAGCACTGGCACTGGTATTTCTATTGGTGGAGGTAGAGGAGCAGGGAGTACTGGAAGTAGTTCAGGAGTTGCAACTGGTGGAGCAGGATTTATATTCAGAAATGGAACAGGCTTTAATTTTCTCGATACAAACAGTTCAGGAGGATCTTTTCAGTCCAGCCAATGTTCATGCAAAATTGGTTTAGTCGGCTCAAGCAGGTAATTGATTTTAGATTTACATTTGTTTTCAAAATGAAACAAGTTGAGAATTCTCGACGGTTCGTCTTCAGAAGTAATGATTAAATAATGTTAGTAAGTTTTACTATAACAGATTTAATATTATGTTTATCAGTGGTGTAACGTAGGGCGCATGGCCCCTGGTTTAGCACTCCTAGGTGTGCCCTAACGCTGGAGGAAGTCGCATTGGACTGCTAATTCTCTTGGCCCCTTAATCTCTGAGGCCACTGATCTTTATAGACGTTGCCAAGCACTAAACAATTGAAACAAACTATATTATTAAAAAATGGTTGTTAAATGATATTTAAAAAGTAAAGCATAAAGTTAAGTATAGAATTAATTGCAAGATATAATTTGGTAATAATATAATGTGTTGTCAACTGCGGATAATATAATCATATATTTATTATTTTACTTTCAGTGTCTTTTCTTGTTTATATTCCATTGGAACCGGAGAGGAAGAGACGTAAGCATCGTTTGTTAATATTAGGTTGTAAATAGTCATTTATGCAAAAACCAGGGCTTTCTTCTGTAAAACAATTCGCTATAACATTAATTCGTTAACAGCTTATCTTAGGTATATGCTAAGTGAAATCTGATATTGTTATGACAATTTTAAAAATCCAATGAATGAAAATTATTGTTTTAATATTTACCTGTTAATCAATTCATAAATCATAAAGTCCTAAAAATTGGAAAATCATTTCGTAAATTCTCGCTTTTTCAGCGAATTTCAAATGAAGTCAACGGACCAGCGTATCATTCAGTGCTGTACTCAAATCGGTGGTGACATGCTTTCCTGCTTTCAGAGTTACAATTCTACTAGCATTGAAGCCGGAGTATCAGGTACAGGTTTCTCTAGCCTTGGTGCTTCTGGTTCTAGCACTTCTGGTTCCCGGACCTTTAGTACAGGTAGTACTGGTATGAATGGTACTGGTATGACTGGTTCTCGGACCTTTAGTACAGGTAGTGCTGGTACTGGTATGACTGGTTTCGGAGTTTCGTCAAGTTCAACTGGAAATGGATTTAACTTTCTAGGAAATGGAAATTTCTCAGCTGAACATTTTGAAGGAAATGAATGTAGCTGTCGGAGCAGTCAAATCAACGGTCAAAAGTAAGATTTTAAAAGAAACATATACCTTCAATGCTTCAACCATGTCTTATACTGTATTGTACAACATTATATCGCAATTAGCATTAAGAAATAACATTAGATGTTTCACCAATTCCTATTAGCTATATATTTGATTGTTTATATCTTTCTTTCTCAGAATATACAAATGCAATATCACATTTACGGTAGATAACAAACCTACGTAAGTAATCATTATAAACATTCTATTTCACTATAAATTGTATTATAAACGATCACTAATCATTGCAATAAAATGTAACATCGTACGACGCTGCTTTTAGTGATTTAACTCACATGTGGTATATTTTACTTTAGAAAATTTGGAGCACAATCGTCTTCAAAAGAAATATTTGAATGCTGTTCTACATCGCTACCGATCGACTCGCGTGTGGATTGTCTTCTAGCGATAGAGAGCAACCTCGCCAATTCATCAGATGTTAATGGTATAGTACTATTTTCTACTAAAATAAAGCTTTCTTTGCATAGTTACACAGTGTATATAATTAGAAAGATATTTAAAGACACTTATACTTTACCAAAATTATATATATATAAATTTAAAAAAACCTAAGTGTTTTTTTATATTAAAATTGAGCTAACTCATGTAATGAACGTCCGTCGTTAGAAACAATACCTAATAAGTAATATCGATTTGGAAACGAATAAAAAAATGTCATTCATAACTAACTATATTGCGTTTAAATTGTGTAGGCAACGTGGATCGTGAGTCTGGGTATTTAAGCGATCGAGTTGGTTTAAGCAAGTCCGTCAAAAAACCAATCAAAAATTCAGATAGTACAACTCTTGTTCCATCGGCAAAAGCGATCCCGGTAAATATTAATATTTTCAATTTGTTTTTTATACGATAAAACAAAAATGTGTAATGCACAGAAATCATATACAATTATTATAATGATGTTTGTTATTTAGGAATGGCAAGAGCATTCGCCAGGTAGTAAAATCGACGAAATGTCATCAGAAATTGTGATTAAAGGTGGAATTTATACGGCGGAAGATTTTATGAAACATACAAACGATTCCACGCAACCTGAGGTAATTTTTATAAACAAAATCGATTACCTAACATATTCCAAGTGGCGTAATGCAGAGGCCTGAGGCCCCTGGTTTAGGAACTCTAAGTGGCCCTCCACGGCCTGTGATGTTTTTACCCTTTTTCGACATATTTTAATTCCTGTTTTTCTATGGGCACTGCAGCTCATGGGCCCCCATAAGCTCCGGGTCCCTTGGGTTTAGCCAGTGAGCGCTCATAGCCGTTACGCCACTACATATTCCATTATTTTGTTTCATTCGTGTTACTATTTCTAATCATAGTAAAAATGTAGGCCTTATGAAATAATACTATAATCGCAGCCAGAAAGATTATTGTTTTGGCCACAACGCAAGTAATAATATCGTCATCATCCTTTTGATTGTTGTTGGTATATGTCATTTTAGCTTTCAAGTACAGTCCAGTTGATGAAACAGACATGCGCAAGAATTGTTGACACAACTTATAATACAGATGGCAGTATATTACACACCGTAGATAGAGTAAGTGTAAATCATGTTCGAAAATATTTTCTAAAGCTCTTTCTACACTACCAAACTTTGTTTACTTCAAGGTTTACATTCTTAAGCTCTTTCTACACTATCAAACTAGTTTAGACAAAAAACCTTAGCTTTCTATTATGCAAAATGTACGATGATGATAGCTATTTCATTGCTTCACAATCGCTCTCATTCTTAAATCAATTTATAATGTGAGAGTAAAATGGTTTAATAACATATTTTCTTAAATTCAGGTATTGCAAGCGCCACAATTGGAAGTATACGATACTATCTCTCGCGATGACCGGTTTTCAACTTCAGTCAGCCTAATAAACAATTTTGATGACGTAAAAGAAATATTGAATCGTGACGATGTTACGTTTTTGGCGCCAACCAACGATGCCTTCGCGAAGTTTAAAAATGTAGAAGATATGACGAGAAATGAGCAAAGAAGAGTACTTCTCTACCATATTGTAAACAGTAAGTTAAATACAATTATTGCTATTCTTAAAAAAAAAAAATTGTTTAAAGCTTTGTCTACCCTATCAAAATAGTTTGACAAAAAGTGTGATGCTTCCAAATAGGGTAGTGATATGCTCAAATATGGTGATAGTGTCCATATATGGGCACATCACATCTTGTTGTCACATGAAGTTTGATAGTTTAGACAGATTTAAGTATTAAAATATGAATATTAATATCAAATTGTTTGTCATTTTTAGGGAGACAATGTTGCAACGAATTTGTTCCACCACTATTCCCAGGTAGAAGGATGACTGCGGTTGGTGAAACTGTCTTAGTTCAACGTGTACGTAGCGGTTACGGAGCCGTAAACCGATCAAGAATTACGGAATGTGATATTACAGCAACGAACGGTGTTATTCATATAATAAATGCAGTTCTTGAACCTTGAAATTAAATTGGGATATTTAAAATATGATGATTCATTCCGATTTATCCACAGAAAGCAATTTTTTTGACAATTTATTGATAAATAATTGGCATCAATGCTGATTCTTTATATATATATTCCTTTTCCTTCAATTTGCCGTTTAGAATTTCAACTCAGTTTTGTAAGTTGGACTGTATTGTCTTCTTTACACAGTAAATGTATAACAAACTCACAACTTTAAATATTAGGACTAAAATAAGTATACCATCATTGAACATTGGTGAACGACGAAAACAAAAACCATAACCAAAATAAAACGTTTAAATGATGCAGAAAATGACAAGATTATTAAAGAGAGATTAAAGAGACATTCTTTATTTATATACACTATTCATGTAATTGCATAGACTTGGCCCAAGTGTAGTTTTTTTATGTTAGTCCAACAGTAGACGTTTCGATTTTTGTCTGAAAACTACAGTATATTATATTATACGTACGAAACGCCATATGAGCCAAAATATTTATCTTTACTAATTACGGGCGAGAACCTAGGCCAGTAATTGCATAAAAAGAGAGAGTGAAAACACATTAAAATAATTGTTAATGTACAGAATGCTTGAACATATTATTAAATTGAATAGTTTTTAATATCATAGTTAGGCCCTAATCATATTTATGTTATGTGATATTGGAACTAAAAATAACTCAATGATAACAGTTATTTAGACTGATTCAATTTGATAGATAGACAATAGTATTGAAAAGAATAAACAATGCAACAACAATGGATTACATTGTTAAATTGTAATACGTGTTTATTGTTTTTAATGTGATTGTATGTATTCTCATCGTCAACAGTACTGTAAATCCCAAAAGTACCTTAAAGGGTCTTTCACACCTGTTCCGGCACGGTTCCGGTCCGGCGCCGGCAAATCCAATCGAACGTCAATGTTTCGTTTTTACGCGGCTACGCGCATATCGATTGGCGCATAGCCGCGTGGAGCGTCGTCAAAACGAAACATTGATGTTCGATTCGCCGGACCGGAACCGTGCCGGAACAGGTGTGAAAGGCCCTTTAATCAGTATATAGCAGGTAACGTAACTTAGGCCTACAGTAAAATTGTCGTGTCTTGAAATCTGCCATAATCCTGAGATTATCATCAACCACCGGATTTGTTCAGGGGTATTCGTTTGGCTTACTTTTATCTTATAATAAAGCATAACGATAATTCACTGTTTGTTTGTATACGCCTTTCCCACGATTTGGCAAACACATTCACAATTGTCATAAAACTACAAGGTTGGCGAACCACATTGTAGCAAACACAAACTAAATTATATCCAATAACGTCATGCGTATTTCTATGATAATTGTCCCTCTGCATATTTCATTAAATCATACCTTGGATTGTCAATGTTAATATTTCCTAGGCCTACTATGAGATCGATCTTTACCGAATTAGTTATGCGGATAGGTTTGATATCCGATTCGAATATAGGACACACACCTATGATTTGGGTTAAATCACATCACATGGCTACGATTTTAAACCATGTATTTTGGCTCAGGATTGAGGAACCTATTAGCAATATTATGGATGAATGGATAATACCAGCCGAAATTCCATAAAGTCGTTGATTCTATAGCATTCCTAACGCAGGCTGAAGGAAGTGGTTTTGCAACGTTGACAACTGTATACAAACGCTATACTTCAATGATAGTCCGAAAATCTACTTCATGTATTGTATCGAACACGTAGATCACAGAGATACAGACCGGACGACACCCAACTAACCCTTCAGTGGCTAAGCCTCATCATTTTTTCTCCGGAATTTACTTACTTAGGATTATGAATTTGCAGACAGTGTTTATTTTGGTCAGTTGTCTGTGGGCTATAGTAGGACCTGCTGTGAAGTTAGTTGTAGCAGGCGACCAGGAAATTGGATCAAGTAGTACGGAAACTGGGGTAAGTGTGTGAGCTAGCCTTAAATCGCACTCGGAACACTCTCGAATTTAATGTTAAGCTACACGCTAAGTTATGTTAATGTTTCAGTTAATGTAGGTCTATTCACAATTGAAAAGTACTAAAATAGATTTTCATTTATATCCTTAAATATACAAATAAACAAGGCCATATACATGGCTGCAGTGTTAGTGTTTACCGACCGACCAATCGACCAACCGACCGACATAGTGAGCTGTAGAGTCGCGTTTGCACGCGACTAAAAAGAGGAGAAAGGTATATAATATTGTAACGTGGTTTGTTCCGGGTTATGGGTAGTATTGAGTGGTGCCCGGAATATTGTGTTGTTTTTTTTGTGTGTTTATCATGATTTTCATTGCAATTTTGGTTTTTAATTGATTAACTTGATTCTTCTTGATGTTTCGCAAATTTCCCTTCAAGTTTTTCATGGATGCATGTTGTCAAATGCCACTTCACTGATATCATAGTGTTCTGTATCCAAATAAAAATAATTACATGCTATTATTCACAAACAATTTCCAACTAAGATGCCTTTATTTTTATTTATTTATTTTTTATTTACCTAATTATAAATACCTAGCTGCTAAGTAAGATTGAATGTTAATAATGATTTGAATAGAATTTAACTGCACTTGTCATATTGACGGAAATGACCAAATTAATGATAAAATCGTGTAATAATAGTTATTGACCTTGAGAATACCACCATGTCATATTTCCTTTCTATTTATCCGACCAAAAATAATCAAATTTGCTTATAAAAGATACCATTGTCACTAAATTGTATTGGAGTAAAATTGAATAACAACTCTATTAATCAACTTTCAACGAAAAGTATAAATAAATATAGAAATACAATGATACTTATAATGACAAAATAAAATAAATAAATGAAACTATAATCATTACAACCTGCTACTCCACTGGGAATTAAGAAACTCAATTTTAAATGCATTTTACCATGACCGGTGAAGGACAACCCCGTCTGATATTATCTTTAAAAAAATGGGGGAATTCCATTAAGTTGATTCAGCGAATTTTCTCATCAATAGTTTCGCAATACCAGTCGTAAAGCGCACAAGTGCTGAGCATAAGCTTAATATTAGGGCTTAATTCGAATTGGTTACGCCTACAGTGCAACACAACAAGTCAAATAATATTCACGACTCACTGCCCATATAACATTTTTCATAATCTAATCAATTAATCAATATAAGCAATAATATATGACGTCACAATAAATAAACCTAGTATAATAATATGGACGAACGAACACTGTGAAACAAATGATTGTTTTTTCTTTTTAATGCTACTCGAAATGTCACGCAATATGTCCTTTTTTGGATGAAGTCCAACAGATTCAACCAGCATCTGCCAATTCAGTTAGTCAACCCAAGATCTGTTTCTTTTCATCTGTAATATCATACGCTGGTGACAATCTATCAGTTTTATTTTCTTTCATATTCATTTTATTGTTCCTATTTGCTCGTTCCATTTCTGCTGACCTTATACAACTTTGCGAACCATGCGATGAGGGTAGAGTGTGAACTAGGACTGAACATGACAAGTAACGAGTTAACTTAATAGTGATAGAAATAGTGTATAAACTCTCTGATGCAATCAATTTATACAATAGCACAAATACGATAAAAATCAATAATTTACATAATAATATAGCACTTTTTTTTCAAGAAAATATTCTGGAGACAAAAGAATTTTAACCGTAGACAATCGAATAAACTGATATATGGATTACGGATTGATAGTGGTAGCAGTAGCAGTAGTTCAGAAGAAGTATTAAACGTTCAAAGAAATTTCATCAAAATCCGAAATCGGCCGGTAAACAGTATTTCAAGACACGGTAATCCAGAGAAGAGTGTTCACTCTCCCAAGGGAAAACGAACTCACATTAGGAAAACAACACAAAAACCGAATACGCTATATAGCTACGTTACAACTACAACGAATTCACTCTCTCCTGCTACAAACCATGCCGCCCGAAAAGGTACGATTTTCCATGTTAAGCTTTTATACACTAATTTTAGCAATAACATCTTCCTTTCTGTATTTTTTTTGCTTATAATTGGTCACCAACAATTGAAGCGCAATGTAATTTTGACTATAAGTCAAGGTTTTGCGTGGGATTTTTTATGTCATATCAAAATCACGCGTATGGCTGATGAGACTGGTAAATGTTTTTGATCAACGGACAAAACCGCAATATTTATTACAAAAATCATTCAGCATTATAATAACTTGAATACATTTTGTTTTCGCTCAAAACATTTGCTTGCCTCAATGAATAATACTGCATCTGTTTGTTCACATGAAGATATCGGTTCAACATCATGGCAAAAAGAAACAGTGGGCCACTCATTTCTTTTTCTACTTTTTAAAATTTTAACTTACAAACATACATTAATCATTAAACATGGATGCAGTAGACGTAGTATTATCAATACTAGGCTACTATGTTAATATAATATCATTATGTAAAGCTCTGTCTACACTATCAAACATTTATGTGACAAAACATGCTATATGCCCATATATGAACACGATGATGTCATTACTACCATATTTGGGCAAATCAAACTTTTTTGTCAACTAGTGTAGATAGAGCTTTATACATACTACGATAGAACATTGTATAGCCCTATGTAATTGCTTCGATCTATTATAGATATATTGTATAAGTCTAAATTCGTACTCCTCTCCATATGTTTTACTTTTAGATAACTTGTATGTAGATGTTTGCAACTCGAATCCTTGTAAAAATAATGGCATTTGTTTTAATTATGTGAGCCATTTCTTGTGTTTTTGTAAACCGCCATACATTGGAAAAACGTGCCATCGGATTGGTGAGTATCAGCGCTAATAATTATAAACTACGTGCACGATTGTGCCGTTTTAGCGGCACAAACGACGATGCAAACACTAAACAAACACCGTTATCTTTTATAGATTTTTGTGCATCTCGCCCTTGTAAACATGGTGGTATGTGCAGCCAGATAGGAAACAATTACTCATGTAAATGTCACAAACAATACACTGGAACTCACTGCGAACACAAAGGTATGTTTATACAAATATATGCTATAGATTACCGGCAAACATTGTTATCGTTTTAAAGTACTTTAGTGGTTGCTTAGTTTGTAAAATGTAACAGGAGTTAATAAATAAAAAAAAAACAAACAAAAATATACACAAATTATGGTTACTACAGAATCTTTTATTTGTTTGTAAACGCATGTTTGATTATAATTTAATTTATACAGATCCTTGTCTTCCGAACCTCTGTCAAAACGAGGCCATATGTTTATCTGAAAGTGGATCATTTCAATGTCAATGCCAAGAAGGATATCTTGGTGAATTCTGCGAAACAGCAAGTAATATTAAGTATTTGTATATCTTTCACTTTATCTTTGATATAACCTTCAAAAACACTATTATGATAGATACATGCGTCGATAGGCACGTTCTCACACATGGTATGCTAATTTATTTATTACTATGTTAATTAAGCATTATGTAATATATTTTAACATATTTTGTTTATAGACCCATGTTTGCCGAACCCGTGCAGTAACAATGGACATTGTCACATTAGTGGTCAGAGTTTCTCATGTGAATGTACTCTGCCGTATACGGGACAGTTATGTGAAGGTATTGTATATATTAATGTAATAATACGAAATATTATAATGTATCATGTAATCAGTAATGGTAAAACATTACATTAAATAAAATTAGTATGTTACAAAAACTGGTGGCTTTTTGAACAGGCATTTAGACAAACCAAATAGGCCCTGTATTATTATACTCCTTCGTAGACGAAGGAAACGTAATTTATGCAAAGATGAATCTGCGCCTGCGTATTAAGCCCAGCATACACAGTACACCGTTCAGTTTATACCGGACTGCATTTGTTCGATTTAATGTTCGTCTACGAAACGAAAGCTCACAACTACCCAGCGGAAATGACGTTCATTTTGTTATATTAACTTTTCGAAAATCATTTTCAGTATTATTTACATTACATTTTTTAGTAATCGCTGATTTTCAAATGTTTATGTTGCCGAATCAATGTCTTAGTGACCCATGTCAAAATAAAGGAGTTTGTACGGCTATAGAGGGCGATATACACTGCCACTGTTATCCGGAATACACAGGCATCTTCTGTGAACATCCAGTACGCTATCATATAGGCCTACTATATTTTTATGGATATTTCAATGTTTTTTGAGAGTTGTACTGAAGCGGTTACCAAGATAAGGCAAAATATAAAAAAATAAAATAAATTAAGTAGGCCTGCGTAGGCTAATAACACAGTTAAGATATTTATTCAGGTAACCTATTAAGGAAACTAACGTAGTCTACATTTCCACCTGATTCTACTGTATCCGCTAGATTTGTCCAGTATCATTGGAATATTTGGTAATAGAACATCACATTTGTTTCACCTTCTAGTACTGTATCGTAACCCTTAATCTAACCTTAGATACGGGAACCATTTCGATACAAATTTGTATCGATGAGGCAAATATTGTAGCATGTGGAGATGCATCACTGAGAATCGGGTACATTTCAGTAGCACATAAATATGGAGTTGTTTACCTGCATATAAACAGCTCAACATTTAATGTAGAATATGTTTTTTTATATGTATTTTTTTTATTTTACCAGCTGAATATCCAGCAAAGATTGGACCAAAGCTTACTGATCTGTTGTTTTGGAGCAAGATCGACGTCGCAAACATGATGAGCACTTCTACATTTTTTGCTCCAATAGATAGCGTTTTGTCGGTAAATAATGATATCAGACTGTACTCTATTTTGTTTTGATTCTATAATTTAGATGAATACAACTATTTAATAGCTGTCTTCTGTTATTTCTTTATTCGCTAGAATAAATGGTAAAATAACCTTACATAACCAATAATGTCCTATTGCTGTTTGTAATTGGGAATGGGGATCTTCTATGGAAAATTGTCAAGATTTTCCTCATTGAGCTGCTGGGCCTGTAGTAATCATAGTTATTTTTTGTGTAATATGTCACAATTACTTCTAAAAAAATATTTTTTTCTCAGGATATTCATACAGATTATTTATCAAATGAAGAAACTGACGAAAGCGATTTGTCTGAATTTATATTGCGACATACAGTGTCAGGAAATAGGTTTTTAAAAGAGGATATCGTTGACAAAGATGGAAGGATTATTCTGCCGCAAAACAATAAAGAAAAATCGCCCACTTCACCGCTACAAAAGGTATCATATTGATTGGCATTTATCCTTATTCTTGACTTTGACGATGGATATGTATATTTGTTTAATTTCTTTTTCCAGACAGTAATTTGAAATGTGTATTCGTTTTACAGGTAACACAACTTCAGTCACAACTTGACAAAGTGTGTGGACGAGTCATCGATTCGGATGAATACAGAGGTCAAAGTTCAATACTGATCATAGACAAGGTAAGAGAAAACATGAAAGACAACAGTGTAGGTACGGACTGCGCATGATCATGTAGAGATGATTGTGCTCAAGTGCGTCAAGTGTATCATGCTTGAGCACAGTATCACTAACTTCTAGTGGGAATAGAAACCACCTTAACTGGGTAAATAACTAAACTTGAATGGGCCCATATACTACCTTACCAATATTGTACCTTATTATAATATAACATTTATCATGATGTGTACATCAATGGAACATGCTGCGTGTCATCGCATCGTGTTAAGTGATCGCAGCATACTCGACCACGATTGAAATCTGATTCGAATTATAAACCCCTATGATGTCATTTTTATATAAATTAATATACAAGCACAAACATCTAAAATATATTTCTTTTATAGATACTCACAATTCCAACCAAAAATATAATGGAGGTCTTGTTGACTGATGCACGCTTCACTCGCTTTTTCGAGTACGCACAATACCTCACACGGATTATCCAAATATTAAGCAACGCCAATGAAGAATCGCCCGTGACATTACTAGTTCCAACTAATAGTGCCATTGACGCAATACCAGAGGAAGTTCGAGGAGACAGAAGACAAATCAGGTGGATTTTAATGTATCACATTATCTTAGGTAAGTGAGCTATTGATTTTGTAGCCAGGTGACATTAAACAACATTTTTTACAGCATTTTATTTTTGTAACTACATTCAGAGAGAGTGATGGTATAATGATAAGGATAATGATAAGGATATGGTTCGTTTGTTTGTGCCACTGTGCCATATTGATTGTTTCCTTGGGCAAGATGCTTTAATCTCATTACCTCGTCCTTTGGATGGGACGTAAAGTCCTGGTCCTATATAGTGTACGTTAAAGTTGGTACACTATTCGAAAAGAGTGGTGACCGTCTCCCGGTGTACTGGTCTGAGTAGGCGATGCACTCTGTAGCTGACTGTCGTGGGTCCGTTGAGGGCCTAATCTGAATTCATTAGCTTCCAGTTAAGCTTGAGGACGATATAATACATTAATTTGCTTTTATATTATTTAAACTTCGTAGAAATGTATTACCTTTAGTGGCATGAGAGTTCATAAATCTTTATTATGAGTTAGGCCCTAAATATTCTTGAATTGATTGACTCATTTAGGTCACGTCTGTTTCCCGCGTTCTCTGATAGAGGACCCAGATGAATACATTGAACTAGAGCTGTACACCGAAACTCAAGATGTAGTTTTATTACAATCAATAAATGGAAATAAGTTTGTAAATGACGTCACTGTTATTGAAAGTGACGTAGTTGCCCGTAATGGAGTCATTCACTACATAGATAACGTACTGGATTCATCTTATGTGAAATCCTGATTAAACACAATGTTAATGATGACATAACGACGTGAAGGTGAATATGTTGGTAACGTTGATGTTGAACAAAAATATCAAGGATAGAGAAGATGATGTATTTGAAGAAAGATTGATGACGGTTATGATACTGTTTCTGTTTTGGCGACTGCCGCCTGAAGACGAGAGATATGACATTTGACGACGACGACGAGTAAGCCGGAACAATATGTCGATAATTAGAATAATGATGAAGTTCATAAGATATACAGTATGATGATGTCGAACTGAAATGCAATTTGTATCACTGTTCATAAAGTTGCTGAGACCCGGGCATTTTTAAAATCTGTGGAAACACCACACCTATGACGTCATGCAACTCAGGCGGCGTTACTCATGACGAAGTCTTCTTGACGGTAGACAGAAATTTTGATACGCCAATAAAATAGGGATTTATCTCAAAATGAGTGGTTTTATTTAGTATCTATAAATCAAACAATCAATGATACATTACTGTATGCGCATAATTACACACAAATGAAACATGATCAAATAAAGTTTTGTTTTTATTTAATTCACAACACGACCAAACGTTTGATTGAAGCTTGGTTCCCACTAGGACGCAATGCGAGCAAGTTGACCAATTACATGCGCTAGTTCTAATGGTCCTTCGCGTCGTGATTGGTCCGAATCACTGCCGTAGGTCCTTGCGTTGCATCCTAGTGGGAACCAACCTTTAATAAGCACAATTACATTTTAATCGATATATTTAAAGCGAGTTGTTCTATAAAATAAAAATGACATTAGATAGTTTGAATCGTTACTGTCATAATGGCTGGGCTAATCATTACGTCATGGACAAATTATATTTGTGGAACCGCAATTTGATTATCATCTGTAATCATTTTCATAATATTACGTTACAAAATTGAATTTTAAACCATCGTAAAACACAACCTTAAAATGAATACAATCATGTTTATGATAATATTTCCCGGATAGTATCTGAAAATTCATAAATACATTACTTTCTGCTATTGCTATTTTTTTACTATTAATTAAAATATAATATAATTTATATTTAACTGTACAATTAATCGTAATTTAAAAATTAAGCTCTTTGGTTCACTGGAATATAAAATATTGATTTAAAATTAATCTATCTACTAAAAGTGTGTTAGCACAAATACCTACACGCAGTTCAAACATTTTTATGAATATGATACCAAAATGAAAACAATAGTGCGGTGTATCTAGAACGTAATTTACCGACTGCATGATAGGTAACGTGAGCTATTGATGCAGAAGTAAACACGGAACTTTGCCATATATCTTCCAACATAAAGGTGCATCTGTATTTTAAAAATCGTGCCACGTTGATTTTAAAACGTGATATTATGCATGCGATAATCTGTTTTGCAGGTTTTCATTACTATTTTGCATGAAATATACAGTCTCGAAATAGCATGTTAGACAAAGGTATTGGAAGAATCAAAATATCAATGTTGAACCCCGCTTTTTTTAGGACACCTATTGAGGGGACACTTTTCTGTGAAACGAATGAGGGTTATATATGTTTTAACATTACAGTCAATCTCTATTACGGAGACACCTCTATTGAGGGGAAACTTTTCTGTGAAACGAATGAGGGTTATATATGTTTTAACATTACAGCCAATCTCTATTACGGAGACACCTCTATTGAGGGGAAACTTTTCTGTGAAACGAATGAGGGTTATATATGTTTTAACATTACAGCCAATCTCTATTACGGGGACACCTCTATTAAGGGGACACTTTTCTGTGAAACGAATGAGGGTTATATATGTTTTAACATTACAGCCAATCTCTATTACGGAGACACCTCTATTAAGGGGAAACTTTTCTGTGAAACGAATGAGGGTTATATATGTTTTAACATTACAGCCAATCTCTATTAAGGGGACACCTCTATTAAGGGGAAACTTTTCTGTGAAACGAATGAGGGTTATATATGTTTTAACATTACAGCCAATCTCTATTACGGGGACACCTCTATTAAGGGGACACTTTTCTGTGAAACGAATGAGGGTTATATATGTTTTAACATTACAGCCAATCTCTATTAAGGGGACACCTCTATTAAGGGGAAACTTTTCTGTGAAACGAATGAGGGTTATATAATGTTTTAAAATTACAGCCAATCTCTATTCAGGAGACACCTCTATTAAGGGGAAACTTTTCTGTGAAACGAATGAGGGTTATATATGTTTTAACATTACAGCCAATCTCTATTCAGGAGACACCTCTATTAAGGGGAAACTTTTCTGTGAAACGAATGAGGGTTATATATGTTTTAACATTACAGCCAATCTCTATTACGGGGACACCTCTATTAAGGGGACACTTTTCTGTGAAACGAATGAGGGTTATATATGTTTTAACATTACAGCCAATCTCTATTACGGGGACACCTCTATTAAGGGGACACTTTTCTGTGAAACGAATGAGGGTTATATATGTTTTAACATTACAGCCAATCTCTATTACGGAGACACCTCTATTAAGGGGACACTTTTCTGTGAAACGAATGAGGGTTATATATGTTTTAACATTACAGCCAATCTCTATTACGGAGACACCTCTATTAAGGGGACACTTTTCTGTGAAACGAATGAGGGTTATATATGTTTTAACATTACAGCCAATCTCTATTACGGAGACACCTCTATTAAGGGGACACTTTTCTGTGAAACGAATGAGGGTTATATATGTTTTAACATTACAGCCAATCTCTATTACGGGGACACCTCTATTAAGGGGAAACTTTTCTGTGAAACGAATGAGGGTTATATATGTTTTAACATTACAGCCAATCTCTATTACGGGGACACCTCTATTAAGGGGACACTTTTCTGTGAAACGAATGAGGGTTATATATGTTTTAACATTACAGCCAATCTCTATTAAAGGGACACTTTGCCGGGTTCCGAAGACGTCCCCTCACTAGGATAATAAAGTATTGTTGGGAACAAAAAATACGATTAAATCAATTGAATAGAAGGAATGATTACGATGAAGCTAACAAACTAGAAGTGATACTTATAACATTGAGAAGTGATACCTATTAACATTCAGAAGTGATACTTATATCATTCAGAAGTGATACTTATAGCATTCAGAAGTGATACTTATAACATTCATGAATTGTCTTACACTTGTGCTTCGTACAAACATAACCTAATTCAGATAATGTACAAACACAAGTACACGGTATTAATCACTTTACAGATTTATGATACAGTTAAGATTGTTTCAAATTAGCACCTTATACGACTTATACCGTAAATCACACCTAAACTTCTATTTACTTGTTCTAAAAAGAGGCAATAAAAACAAAGCAAACATTGAACGTCGTTCAGGCTTAGTTATCTACCAAAGTTAGCAAAAATTAGTCCATTAGTCCAACATAGCACGAACGATCCCTTAGCAAGTTTAAAAATGTAGGTAAATAATTTCTTAAGCTCTGTCTACACTATCAAACTTGTTGTGATTGCCCATATATGGATACGATGATGTCATATCACTAGCTTATTTCGCCACATCGCACTTTTTGTTGTCAAACTAGTTTGATAAGTGTAGACATAGCTTTTGAAGGTCTGTTACAAGAAAGGCTGATATGTACCGGACGCGGCTGAACTGCAGCTATATAACCATTCACTTACGCGTTTATTCTTTGTTTTATATTCACCAGTTGGCGTGTATTTTGGTGGATCATCGAGCAAGATAACTTTAGGTTCGGATGGAATGTTCTCTTCCTGTGGTTCCAGTGGTACTGGCTCCGGTTCTGGTTCTAGTATTTCAATCGGAGTTGGTTCCACTGGTGGTGTAATAACCTCAGGGATTATCTGTTTCTTTTTACTTTTACCTTTCTTTCCCTTTGTGTTGCCCTTCTTCCTTTTTCCTTTTGGCGAAGGTGGCTTTGGTGAATCACTAGGAGACGAATTTGGAGACTTTTTACGCCCAGACGGTGACCCTCTTCCAGAACCAGGAAACGATTTAGTTTTTCCTCCAGTCGGCGAAGACTTTCTTGCCGGTGAACTTTTTCGAGATGATTTTTTTCTACCACCTATAATTTTGGTACTGGTGAGGTTTTCATTGAATGTCACAGTTTTTCCTGAAGAAGATGGTCTACTTGCAGCAGCGGCTGCTGCTTCGGCAGCTGCCTTTTCTTCGGCTTGTTTTTTCAATTCTGTCTCTTTGGCCGCTCTTTCGTCCTCTTCAGCTTTCAACTTTTCTGCAATTATCCTTAGTGCCTCTTCTCGAGCTTTTTGCTTTTCTTCGGGTGTCAATGGTGGTGGTGGGGCTGGTGGTGGTTTATCTACATATAGCTTCATCATAGTTCGATATTCGCTTTCTTTGTTTTTATCCGAGTACTTGTGTCTCAATGATAGTTCGTGGAGATTCCTCGTAGTTCCACTTCTAATCCTATGCACATGCGCACGTATGTTTCCTGTAGATGTTTCGATTGGTCCACGTGACTTAGCAACAGCTCTTGCATCCAGACTACCATTAACGAAATATGTATCAAACTTTTCATTATTTTGAACAATCGCAGATTTACATCTGGTTTCTTTAATATTAAGTGAAGTTCTCGGGTCAAAGCAGTTTGTTTTTATCGTCCAGAGAGATTGACTCAGTTCAAACGCTGGTTGAGAAGACCAATATGAAATACTACTTGATGGTCTAGTTTTAGCTAATGACTGATTCCGACTCTTTAGAAGAGCAGTGTCATCTGCACTATTATTTTTTTCGAATTCCTCTAGTGATTTTTCAAATAAACATTTACTAAGTTCTGTTTGAAACTGAGATTCCAAATCAATATTCTTCTTAAATCCAACGCTACTTGGAAATGTATTTGTTCTCGTGTGCTTACCGATACACATCTGATGTGTCCATGCTTCCTTAGGCGTTCTAAAATTGTTGTCTGAACTTGAAACTCTCGCTCTATTCGGTACTGATTTAGTAAACATAACAGGCCTGTGCCTTCGTTCAGCTAACTCCTCCTGATGAAGATTACTATTTCTGCTGCGTTTGTGATACATCTCCTTACCTTGAAGATGACAAGACAACATTTTGATAATAAAAAAGCTACCGCTATTGATAATTAAGCAACACTTTTAATAGTCCTTAATTCCTTCGCCAAGTTCAGACGTAAAACGTCTGCATCAACTTTCCGCCGAATGTGTAATGTCTGTATTGTCTGCGTATTACTATTATTTACACTGACGTCATAGTAACATGAAGTGAAAATGTTTTGTACAAACAAACCAGCGCATCATGTAATCTGCTGAAGTACAATGCCAATTTGAAAACTTCAGTGACAATCAACACGTTGTCCGGTAATACTTAGTAAGACAGAAATGTGTCAATATATTTATCAAAGTATTAGGTCAAATACACCATAAAGTAATCATCTTGTCGATAGCGAATAGATTACAAATGCCGGTATGCCAAAGCTAAAGCAGTTCGTAGACCAAAGAGTGATTGGTATAACTGTGGATAGAGAGAAGTCAAACATATTAATCAAAAGTTAATTGTTTGTATAAATATTTTCACATCGATACAAAAATATTTGGATAAAAACAATATACAAAGTATAAAAATCGATTTATTGATGTCATAATTACATTGCGTGTAACACGCGTGTGATGTTCGTATGCGATTATCCCCGCGTGAAACAATATTCGATTTTCACCTTATTGTTCATAATAAGGAATGCATCTTTTTTTGTTTATATTACAACAAAAATGTGATGCTTTATATTAATACGACGAATAAATTAAATAACAATACGCCATGATTTAGTGTAAAATGACGACTGTCAAGCAACGATTCTTCAAGAATTTACACAAAAGTGCAAACTAGTAATTTGATGTGTTTTTGTTCAATAAATACCATTGACTAATACGACGAATAAATTAAATAATAAAAGAAATAAGCCATGGTTTAGAATTATTGAAACAAATCGAACGACTTTCAGAAACCAATTCTTCAAGGATTGACACAAAATTGCCTACAGTATTTTATTTGTTTGGTTTGTTTGTACAAATGTGCGTCTTAGAGACTACGGCAGGTGATTCTTCAAAAGGGATTTCCAATATAAAATATTATTCAAGGAAAACACGCACATTATAATACCGATTTTGCTCAGAAATGAAGTAATGAATGCAGGTGTAAATATTAATAATATAATTCTAATATATTTTATTAAGCTAGTGTTCTGTATGCATGCGTTTTCAATTCAACACAATAATGTAAAAAACTAGGCCGATTAATACTGTTTAATGATGAAAGATATTCAATTTTTCTTGATTATCCATTTGTTGAGGATGTTTGTTTCCAGTCAATTATACAACAGTGGTTTGATTGTAGTTTTTAATCGAATAAAGTAAATTAAAGTAAATACAGTCACTGAATTTTACTGGGTGACATTAATTACACTATTGTCACGTTTTGGTGGTGTCATTTGAATTGTTTCACGCAATTAAAAAAACCTGAATTATTGAAACATTTCAATAATGTATCAGTGTTAATTCAAATACTAATGTATACATTATGCATTTAGCAAGGCATGTACTGTACGACCATGGGATTGAATCATTAACGGTAACGATTCACAATTAGTCTATTGACTTTTTAAAGACCCCCTCCCCCAGCTATTCATACACTTTTTTGTTCGAAGATACATGAAGATGTTTACATTCTATTCACTGGGGATAATCGAACGAGTCGGATTGACTGATCAATTTACTGTATAGGCCCAAGCAGAATTAGCTTGGTACTGCAGCATTTAAGGATCTTTACCATGTCCAATACGCTTAATCGTTTCGGTAACATGGTTTAATTATAAAAATTATAGTGCATTACATGTTAACATTAGGCCTACTTATATATTAATAATTAAATAAAACACATACCGTAGTGACCATGTTATTGTATATTGTAGGCATATATTAATCAAAATGACCGTCTCTATAACATACTACCAGCGTTGTACGTATATTACAATACCTGATCATCCTATTCTGGAGGATGTTATCTCCCTATGACTGTATAGGCCTAACTGACTACAGCAAATATTGGCATTAGGCCTATTATGATTATTTAGGGTAACGACAACAGGGCCACTACTACCTACAAGCACACGTGGTCATGGTAACGACCAAACAACTCACCTAAGCCGCCGGTAAAACTTGTGATATCGTAATAGAAGTTTTGGTATTATAGACAGCTTCAAAATAAGTCATATTTCTACTCCGACTCCGAGCATCAATTATTACGATACCGGCTGAATGCCAACTGAGCAGTTGTGTAGTTACCATCAAAACATAACAGTGCTTTTGTACAACATAAATCAATGGTACTTCACACGTAAAGTGTAAAACACAAGGTCCACCCCACAATCGTTTCCTTTTATATAGCGTATTCTTATGTAACCGACCAAGCAGAACCGGTGCTCAGTCAGGCAGAACTCGTTCACGGGGTTCATAAAGGCATGGGATTCATTGATCGTAGACAAGATAGAGCAAAACGAAACAAAATATTTGATGAAAACTGTGAGTTTATTTCTTTTACGTTATACCTATATTAGTGTTTGAGTGTTTTACTAAGGGTTTAATAATCACGGAGACATGCAAAGACCTTAAATAGACTAATAGATAGGCATACAGCACACATCGTTTCGATCATCCAAACGACTTACGTCATAATGTAAACAATGTGTAAACAGGTGTAGCCTACACTACCAGTGGAATGGTGGTGGTGTTGATTTTGATTTTAGTCAAGAAATTTGATTAAGTACATTGTCTGTATAATTTTTGTATAATGTTTTAATCGTTAACACGTTAACAGATATAGTTACATAAAACAACCTTTTGATGGTTACGTTACTTGATAGTGCATTAATTATACAATAAATTAAGAACAATTATAGTTGTTGATCCAAATTGCAGTTGTATTTCTTTCAGATTGTGATTTATATTGATTATTATTTTCCTAATTTACATATCATAACTGCGACTGGCGTTCAACACAGTTATTAAAAAAAATGCACCATTGATTTTTAAATATTTCAAATAAAGTCTGCATTTATGAGACAAACATATAAATCATCTATACATCTCTACCTTACCGAGCCATACTGCACATTCATAACAAACAATTAAGCTATCTTTATACTGTATCAACACGTAATTTATTTCAAGTAAATGTTCTTGAAACAGATATTTTCACTTTATGTTTTAACAGAGATCAAAAACAAAACCAAAACAAAACTTCAAACCGTGAACCCGGATGTTCAGTTTCATAATGTGTGCGTATTATGTCTTTCTCATTTGATAAACATTCAAATGCACATTTGATAAGGATCATTTGTGAATTTTCAGCCATAATTCATTTTACATATTGTAAATATATATTGTAAAAAATTAAATAAAGGATGTGTTTCTGCTGCTTCACTATTCCGGAATAATTCCTAATCCCCGTTTTTTAGCAGAAAAATAAAAAGTGGAATAATTGCGCTTACAAATTGCATCTCCGCAATAAAAGGTGAAAATAACGGAATTCAGGAATGTATGCTGTCATGTTTCTAGCAACAACATAAAATACCAGAGATATGCCCATATATGGACATAGTGATGTCATATCACTACCATGTTTGGGTATATCACTACCATATTTATCAACGCGAAAATGTACAGATGTTTCTAGCAACAACATAAAATATCAGAGATATGCCCATATATAGACATGGTGATGTCATATCACTACCATGTTTGGGTATATCACTACCATATTTATCAACGCGAAAATGTACAGACCACCTTCACAGATTCGAAAATTAAATCGAAAAACTATTACCTGTTAAAACCGTAATTTTAAGAAAAATATTCAGTTTAATTTGCCTTTTAATAAGCGAAATTTTGTTTAAAAAAATTGTATTCACGTGCGTATCTCGTGAAATATCAAATATAAATTTATATTTGTTGTCCAAATTCTACCCATACCTACACACACATACCACCAGACGAACACATAGTCACATTATGTTAAGCTTTCTATTGAGTATACATAATTATGATTTACTATAAATCAACAAGCAAAAAGTTTACAAAAATATATACTGTAGCGCTCGATTTAGACAACGATTAAGTAATTACTGCAAATACTATTGTTATGCACTTTTGATAAATTAAACGGCGTTACCTTACTTTGAAAATAGTTAGTAATTATATACAACGACGATACACAGTAGACTAAGACAATAACTTAACCAAAATGATTAACCAGGAGAGAAAAAGGAAATAGGTAGGCCATCCCTGTGTATAATAGTCACACTAGCATGAGTAACTCCATGCACTAAGTTAGCCCAGGGAAGAGTAGAATTTCACTCTTCCCTGGTTATCCCATTTAGTTGTTTCCTTTTTGTAGTTTTGCTGAGTGTCATAGGCGTACTATTGCAAACTACAAGGGCGATCTTCAGTCAAACAAATTCAAAATTAGCATTGTTGATATCATCTCCTAATGATAGAAGGTTTAAACATCAAACATACCCTCTTCTTTACTTCTCACGTAGTATCCCCAATAACCAATGTTAAATATCATGAAGGTTAGAGGAAAGGCAAATCGGCAGAACATATCGATCTTTTTACCAAAGAGATAACTATCCTCTTTCTTGTCGGTATGACAACAAGATCCAAGAATGGACACTTCGCCGTGTTGGTTTGCTTGTGTATCGAAAGGTGGTGAACCAGGAGGAGTCGGTGGATCGTGATAGTTTTTCCTTCGGTGGTCGTAGCGTTGACGTCCATCGTTTTCATTGTCATCAAATGTTTTATCGACTATTGTTAGTTTTATGCAACTTTCGATTTCGGCATTATCAGATATATCGTACTAAAATTGAAAACATATTTTTAAGAATGTAAATATAGGCATAACATTATTAACATATCATTCAGAAACGTCTAATATGATTGCTGTAAATGTAAAAGCGCCACCTATCGCTCAATGATTGCAACTTTTTATGTAGATCTATATGACAAGAAAATAATATATTGTACATTCTTTCAAACTCATCTTTAGAATTAAACATGCTAGGAAACCAAATTAGTAAACAATAATGACAAAATTGATTTTAAAAATAAACTATAAAGAATTGTGAATATCTTTAGATAATGAAATAGAATTTAATAGAAATGGCAGACTTAATTATATTGGGCATACTGTAGTTGTATGACTGAATTGTATAAATAGAGGTAGAATAGAGAACTTTTTAAGTGTATTACCACAAGAATTAACCCTTTTTGTGAAGGTGTAAAGGTTCTTTTAATTAAGCTCGATATTCTAGAGCCAGTCTAGTAATGTGGACATCGTAGGTTTTAGTTCCACCATAGTTTTTTCACAAGTATTCTCAAACGCACTAGGACGACTAGGAGGTACAATTGCTTCAAAATATCTACAAAATAATTTACCTTCGTTGGAGAGTTTGTCCATTGATTCTTCTTCTTTACTTTTGTCACAGAGAAATGATGTACAATAGCAAATTCTAGTAAGGCGCCAATGACAAATATTAAACAGACAGCAAACCAAACGTCAATAGCCTGAAGGTGAAACAGAAATGGCAAATGGATGTACTGTTTATTTGTCGATCAATACAATAGTCTGCAGCATATGTTATTGCTTTGTAACAAATCAACTTCTTAAACACAGACAAATATGTTTCAAATAATATTCTTTCAGTTTTTACACAAATATGATTTTATAACCATTAATGCTTTCCTACTATGAGAATATGAAAGTTATATAGAAATTATATCAGAAATAAATAATATTCAGCATATTTGGTAGTGAGCTGTAGCTTGGTGGTTAACGTGCTTTTCTTCCAATCCCAAAGTCCAGGGTTCAATCCTGACCTAGTGCCAGGGTTGTAACTCTCAACCCCACTCCCTAAGCCTCAAATGAGACTTAGATACATTTTTAAATAGTTTAGCGATACTGGAATTGGCGGTTACTCGCTGTTGGATGCGTATGGACAAAAATAAATCACTTGATACGATATACAAAATCAGTATTACTTTTATTAATTAATTATTGCAAACATCTGCTCCATACCAAGTATCCTATATATTTAAGCATAGTTTGTGAATTTTGTTTTTTCTATTTCTGTTTGTACGTTTGTTGATATGGATGAAATTTCCATAAATAAAAGAAATTGAATTGAATTAATTCAGCCACCTTTTCTGTTTCTTATGTATTATTTTGCAGTACTTACTTTAACGTATGATACATGCGGGAGGTCCTCTCGCACTCCATTGGTAGCCGTGATCATCGTAAGGACTGTTGTCACACCCAATGCAACACGTGCTGGTGAACTCTTGATCTCAATCCAGAATGACACCCATGACATAACAACAAGTAGAATGCTAGGGATATATGTCTGCAGTAAATAATACCCTATGTTCCTACTAAACAGATATTCAACTACGATACAGGAGTATGCACCTATAAACATAATGAGAACAACAATATTACTCATCAATGTAAATGTTTTTTAAGATAAAAGTCAAACAGGATAAAGGAAAGGTAAATTTCCAGTTTATGGACCAATAATAATCTTGAATTGCTTATAATTATTTCAACGAAAATCAAATCGAGCAGATTTTATTTCAGTTTAAAGAAATTGTATCCAGTATTAAAATGCTCCATTTAAAAAGAGTATTATATACTTATATCAATGTCGTCTTCTTTAAATCAAGACTAGTTAATGCACATTATTATTATAGTTAAATTAATAAATCGCAACAACCATCCGTCTCCTTTAAGAGTATAGTCTCCTTTAAGAGATTTAGATTAAATCTAGTCTACAATTAATTTTTGTATTTCCCCTTGAGTACAAATTCTCATTAAGTACCAATTGGCAAGTTGGTAACTAATTAGTCTAAATTAAATTCTGTATTAGATTAAACTGTTAATTATTTCAATCGAACTATTTAGTGTACACTAAGTTTAGAAACAATTACATTCTTAATTGATTAGGTAGTGTCTTTCTATAACATAGTTAGGTCATAATGATACGTGTACCATATCTTTGCTTCTAACCTCACCCGATTATCTGTACTGTATCTCGCATTTAAAGTAATACAGTGTAACGAATGTATCACATGTAGCACCAAGATTAAGGTTAGGTTAGGCTTATGGCATATCATACAGGCGTCATATATGATACAGTATGAATCAGTATCAAAGAATTTGCCTTGATACTGTAAGAAAGTAATGAGAATCGTCTACCCAACCCTTAAAACAACGTCACTGATTACCTGTCTTTAATACTTTATTACACGTTCCAATATGAATACCAGATATATCATACTGAGGTAACTTCATGTGATTGCCATGGAATTCAGCAGGTTCGTCGTCTACCCATCGATACTGTAGTTCATCTTCAGTGTATTTAACTAAAACAAATTGCGATATGTTCATATTAGAGACATGCCTACCATGGAGCAGTACATTTGCAAGAGTGTATGTTTTCTGTTTGTCTGTCGGTTCGTGTACAAAAATATCAAAATTATGTTGCCGAATCTTTATGAAAGTTTGCATTGAACAACCGTCAAAACAAACTTAGACCTATGGATATTTAGTTTATATTTATCCTTCAATCTCTACCAATGAACTGTAATGAGACCACTTTGGCTAAGGAATCATCACATAATATTTTTTCTAAGCTTTATAATTGCAAAACAGATCGTTTTGAACGGATACCTGTTTTTCTTGATATAGTACAGTGATATTTGCAGTTTGTGAACTTCTTCGTAGATGTAGAAGGTACATTACTTAAAAAGCACTTTATAGATGAATTCATTAATTTCCAATAACACTTATTGACTAAGTAAATATTAAGCAAAGGCTAAGTAAATATTGAATGTATAATTCTACTCAACAACATACATGACTCCATCTCCATTTCACACTTCTGCTGATCCAGCGGGAAATGATGGAAATCCATAGCACATGATAAAACAAGACTTAACCTGAAATATAATATGGAACTAACAATTACCAATATGTGTAGATAATGGGATAAAAGGCGCTTATAAAATGTAATATTAGACTTCAATATTAATATAATAATAACACATGTTATCTGTGCTATTTATTCTTTCGTTATAATGCAATATCAAGCCTTCATATTTTTATAATAGGTAGTTTCACCTGTTCACATGGTATTATAGTAAGTCGAGTATTTAATATTTAACATATATAGGCCTACAGTATATACATGCATTGAAAATGTAACTTCTAAAATTATAAATACGCCAGGATTTTTCAGCTTTACAACATAAGCATTTACTTATTTTCCATGTGTAGTGAAAAAAAAACATATGGAAATTACCGTAGTGTATGATGCATCATTATTTATCGTTATCATTTTTTAAATTGTGCAATACCTTGTGATGTACAGAACCTCTCCATTTTCACTAATATTCACAACTTTGTTTAAAAACGTGATGTCGTGGAATTTTGCTTCCTTGGCATTGGTAAAGATAATGTCAGGCAGCCATATATCATCAATAATATGGGAAGTAGGTGGCAGAATTATTCCTTCGTGACGAAGGCGCGTATCAACCCATCGTTGGCGCAAGTGAAGCGTCAATGAGTAATCCTATTGAATAACGAAATAGTAAAAGTTTGTCCTTTATGAAAAACACATTTATGGATTTCTATTAAGACGCTTATTAAATTTGTTTAATTAAATATAATAATAATAATAATAAACATTTTTAAAAACTACTCTACTCGAGCTTATAGTTTACATTTGGACGCAACGCAACTTAGTCGCAAGCGTACAGATCCACGCGTCGTGATGATTCAAACTAATTTTTGGTCAAAGTGGATAACTATTATGTTACATTAAAATAGCATATTCAACAACAAATTTGTTAAGAATTATTTTTTCAGGGGGACAATACATCTTTAAACATTTTAAATAAACACGTGTAGGCCTATTTCCGTTCAAATTTTAAAAAAAATCTGTTATTGTGCAAGTTAGTTTTAGTTTTTGTAACAATTTGAGGATTGTTGGTGTTATTCGGTTGCTTCATTATTCTTACCATATGTGATTCCCTAACACTATCAAAACTTGCTACGTAGATATCAACGCGAACGTCTGTTGGTCGGCCAGCTGGAATAACAAGAGTAGTAATACGTTTATTGAAAGTGAAATTTCTTTCAATGTTAATAGTGACTGACAAGTTGGTCCAGTCTTCCTAAAATACAGACAAACAAAATCTTAATTAATTAGAAGTCATTCGCGGTTAAACACTTCCTTGGTACTTGACATCATTTATTAATAAGGAAAAAATAAAGAGTTGATCATTATTGGTCATTGAACGATATAAGCCACGCCTTCAAACAAACTTCTACCAACAAGGAACGTGCACTGTGCATACTATATATATATACGTTTTGACATAAATACATTATATTACATTTTATTCCAGGTTATTCAAATGAGTTTCACAGATTAAAAATTAGGCATAGAATTTAGAATTACAATTATACTACTCGTAAATCAATTCAATTCCAATTTGGTGCATTATACGTAATTCCAGTTTGCTTGCTAAGTAAGATTTGATAAAATCCCCCGATAAACAACAACATTCATAAAATAACTCACTTCCAAAGTTTGGCCTAATTGATTTATCGTAACCGTTAGTCAAACGCCGAAACGTTTCTATCGTTTCGTTTTCTTGTTTGATATTGCGTTCCACTTCCACCGTTTCCACATCTTCTCCCGTTCCTCTTATTCGTCTGCATAACACACAACTGTAAAATGAACGAATTTCGCGTTACAAGCGTATAAAAAACGTTCTGAATGAACCTTAGTTGGCACATGCGCAAATTAACCGTACGAATTTCAGTTAATTATGGAATACTTATCGATATTAAAAATCAACTTATTAGAAAGAACAAGTAAAATGGCGAATGCTTAATATGAGCTAAATGCAAATAACGTAATAAGATATCGAGGTTAAGGTATTAAATAATAACATAATAAAGAAATAATTCAACAGTGACGTGTAGGCCTATACTCTATTGATTCAGTAAACAATATTAATATACGGAGGTCATAATACAGTGGCTATATAGACACAATAAATGAAGAACACGAAATAGTCTATTCATAGTTTAAATAATCGATTATCAATCCAAATTGAACTCTACGGCTATATGTATAGTGTCACAATTAATAACTGTTTACAAGCAATATTTCCCTCCTGTAAAAGCAATCGTGTGTTGATGGGTTTATTAAATTAAACTAATAATGTAATGCAAATTAAACAGCGATGGTCAAAAGATGATAACAGACATGATAGAATGTTGTTTATGAGTGTCATGTAGAAGGTGATAATGGTATACTTGATGATAGCATGTTGTTTATGAGTGTCCTGTAGAAGATGATAATGGTAGTTGATGATAGAATGTTGTTTCTGAGTATCTTGTAAAAGGTGATAATGGCAGTTGATGTTGTTTATGAATGTCCTGTAGAAGGTGATAATGGTAGTTGATGATAGAATGTTGTTTATGAATGTCCTGTAGAAGATGATAATGGTAGTTGATGATAGAATGTTGTTTATGAGTGTCCTGTAGAACGTGATGGTGGTAGTTGATGATAGCATGTTGTTTCTGAGTATCTTGTAAAAGGTGGTAGTTGATGATAGCATGTTGTTTCTGAGTGTCCTGTAGAAGGTGGTAGTTGATGATAGCATGTTGTTTATGAGTGTCCTGTAGAAGGTGATGATGGTAGTTAATGATAGAATGTTGTTTCTGAGTGTCCTGTAGAAGGTGATGATGGTAGTTAATGATAGAATGTTGTTTCTGAGTGTCCTGTAGAAGGTGATAATGGTAGTTGATGATAGCATGTTGTTTCTGAGTGTCCTGTAGAAGGTGATAATGGCAGTTGATGATAGCATGTTGTTTCTGAGTATCCTGTAGAAGGTGATAATGGTAGTTGATGATAGCATGTTGTTTCTGAGTGTCCTGTAGAAGGTGATAATGGTAGTTGATGATAGCATGTTGTTTCTGAGTATCCTGTAGAAGGTGATAATGGTAGTTGATGATAGCATGTTGTTTCTGAGTGTCCTATAGAAGGTGATAATGGTAGTTGATGATAGCATGTTGTTTCTGAGTGTCCTATAGAAGGTGATAATGGTAGTTGATGATAGCATGTTGTTTCTGAGTGTCCTGTAGAAGGTGATAATGGCAGTTGATGATAGAATGTTGTTTCTGAGTGTCCTGTAGAAGGTGATGATGGTAGTTAATGATAGAATGTTGTTTCTGAGTGTCCTGTAGAAGGTGATAATGGTAGTTGATGATAGCATGTTGTTTCTGAGTGTCCTGTAGAAGGTGATAATGGTAGTTGATGATAGCATGTTGTTTCTGAGTATCCTGTAGAAGGTGATAATGGTAGTTGATGATAGAATGTTGTTTCTGAGTGTCCTGTAGATGTTGATAATGGTACTTGATGATAGCATGTTGTTTATGAGTGTCCTGTAGAAGATGATAATGGCAGTTGATGATAGAATGTTGTTTATGAGTGTCATGTAGAAGGTGATAATGGTAGTTGATGATAGCATGTTGTTTCTGAGTGTCATGTAGAAGGTGATAATGGTAGTTGATGATAGCATGTTGTTTCTGAGTGTCCTGTAGAAGATGATAATGGTAGTTGATGATAGAATGTTGTTTCTGAGTGTCCTGTAGAAGATGATAATGGTAGTTAATGATAGCATGTTGTTTATGAGTGTCATGTAGAAGGTGATAATGGTAGTTGATGATAGCATGTTGTTTCTGAGTGTCATGTAGAAGGTGATAATGGTAGTTGATGATAGCATGTTGTTTCTGAGTGTCCTGTAGAAGGTGATAATGGTAGTTGATGATAGAATGTTGTTTCTGAGTGTCCTGTAGAAGATGATAATGGTAGTTGATGATAGCATGTTGTTTCTGAGTGTCCTGTAGAAGATGATAATGGTAGTTGATGATAGCATGTTGTTTATGAGTGTCCTGTAGAAGGTGATACTGGTAGTTGATGATAGAATGTTGTTTCTGAGTGTCATGTAGAAGGTGATAATGGTAGTTGATAATAGCATGTTGTTTCTGAATGTCCTGTAGAAGGTGATAATTGATGATGTTGATAGGTGATAGTTGATGATAGCATGTTGGTATTGTCTTAGTAAACATGATGTTGATGAAAATTTGTACAATGTTAGATATTAAATATTTGGAAGATGATGGTAATGATTATGAATGAAAATTATTATTATTACAAATATGTTTAATATATTATTAAAGTCTCATAACTGACACACTGAATATTATGAGTTCCATGGATTTCTCGTTATAAACTAAATTGCACTATAATATCTATAGCAGGTACGTACTGTATCATGCCTTTAAATTCTCTTTATATCATAGTATAACCAATTATGTCAATCGTATTATACTTCTCAAGTTCAAAAGATACGAAAATTGAATTATTTATTCATTGTTTGCCTTTGTCATGATAACGTTGCCAGCAAACTGCGGTCATCATGGATACCGTTATAATTATATTAACGCGTATTCATCTTAAGGTTATGTTCATCGAACGTTTGAATGCATTCTATTGTGTATCATTTGCATTGGTAGTAAACGGTATTGACTAATAATATAGTAAAATAGCTTTTGAGCTGGGGGCGTGTCAATAATTACGGCAACCGAATAATGCGACTAGAAGTACAGCAAAATATGTGCCTATCTTATAGTAATGTTATGCACCCGTTAATTTAGAGTAATGTGCTACTACCCAGTATCATGAAAGACAAAAAATAATTAATAGGCTTATGTTTTAAAGTGTTTTGGTGAGGGATAGAGCGCGAAAGGGTGGAAAGAACACGCCTACATGTTTCTATTTATATTAGGTCTACATTTACACTTTCCAAATGTTCCTGCTTTGTACAGAATGTAATCGACAGCGCAACAGGTGCTGGGACATAAATAGTGCTTTATTGATGGTTCATTGGGAAAATTATTAAAAGATGAATTCAATTCATGTGACGTCACGGATGCTTTCTTGACGCGGTGGTATTCGAGTGTAGGCCTGTAAATGTTAGGCCTATAGTTTAAAAAACATGTTTCGCATACTGTATTTATTAAACTGAACCCCTTAAACTGCTTTGAGCTTCAAATCTATTAAGAATAACTATAATCTTAAAGTAAAATATAATAACAATGACTTACCTAGGAACGAACACGAAGACAAAGAGGAACCCTTTTAGAGTCATGTTGTCTGCAACTCACGCAGATGATAAAATATCAACACAATACTGCGTATCTTCTATTACAAATTACTACACAAGAGAAAGAAAAACACTCTCGTTAATATATACCATATACGATCATCAATTTATAGCAAATAGCAATATCACTGAGGTAGTTTTCAAAATACTTGTATCCATCTCGTGAAATAGCTGGTAGCGGAATTGGTTGAGTAAGTGGATGTAATGAGGCGTGCCATAACCCAGTTTCTTTTCCATGTTTAATAGTTGAAAACAAAACGCGTCAATAATCAAGTAATGTGAAACGTATATTAATTGCTTTCGTGATGATATTAATACTCTGTTTGATATTATGGCGTGTCAACTGCAATGCGCAAATGGTAGCTGAACTCGTGTCAAGCGTACTGTGTGGCATAAACGAAACGCGTGCTTTACGTAAACGCAAGCGCGCAATTGAATCTACGCCGCAGATATTTTATTATAAAAAATAATTTCACCTTTTAAACTATACAATATGTAAAGTATTATGATGTAACTAAGAGCTCCTGGGCATAAGATTAAATGACATGGCTGCATTAGTATTATGTGTTATAGTTTGCTTAACTATAAATATCGTCATAGTGCTACAAACGCGATGCAATGTTTTATTATACATTCTCTAGCCATTACCGCTACCTACATATAGTGTTAAAAAACAATATAATAAATACCTGGCTGCAGTCGCGTGCTCAAGTTAGTGTTTTCCGATCAACCGACCGACCAACCGACATAGTGAGCTGTAAAGTCGCGTTGCACGCGACTAAAAATCTTAGCCAAAAGTACGGTATATGACCCTAATGAGTGGCCACAAATGGTTCTCGAATACATGCATCTTTGGCGTAAATAACTATAAAATATTTAAAATGCATACAGATACAATGAAATGTGTAGTCACATTTTCTTGCGCGATTTACTGAAAATTGTCATTGCGTAAATTATAATAATATTAGTCATCACTTTTTTATCAGTGGCACACACTGTCGTTAGTGGTGCAACTAAAATAAAACAATAAAATAATTGACCAAAATAATGAAAGGAAACAGTAACAAACTTAATTTATTTGAATGATATGCAGCATTTCTATCTTGGATAACAAGCTAGATACCGAATTAAATAGATTGAAAACATTTATTCAACTTTCTCTCTCTTGAAAATATAGAACCACCAAGCTATCGACCATTACCTAATACCGATGAAATTAAAATAATAATTATTTTTATTATATGCTGTTCATTGTTTTGTTGGTAAAATATAAATATTGTATAGTACATTGTGTAACTATTTGCAATTTAATAAATATTATTTCGATGTTATTAAAAATTTTATAATCTTAATTGACTATTTCAAAGAGTTTATAGCTCTTTTGCTATTTCTCTAGGCTTCAATTGTTGTATTTGTTGAAATAACGATCGTCGCTAAAATGAAAGTATTGATTGAAACCGAATGCCGTCTTTTGTTAACTGTACGTAAATCAGAATTGGTATGAAAACTGTGATATTATGACATTTCCACTCGAAATTGATGACCCGAAATTTTTAGAATATATTGAATTGAGCAGTGCATTATTTATCAAATTATTGTCATATTATGAATTATGAAACGTACGCGCGCGTCCTAGTCATCGAGAGACCTTCTGTAAACAGTTACTGTATTTTCTATATTTATGTAAAAGCATTGTATAATAATTATTACGGTTTGATCGCCAAGGAATCCTCGACACGAAGCAGCATAACCATAGCACCAAATAGCCGTTATTCATTACCGACAAATTATTATTTTTATATAGCTAAATAATTTCAATAATAAAACAAACATAACATGGAAACAGAATTTAACTTCGATATTGAAATGATTTATTTTATTTTGCCTAAAAACAATAAAAATAAAATACAGTATGGACAAGAAACAAAAAAAAACCAAAAAACTAAACACAGTTAGACAAAGACAGGATTCCTAAAAAGTGAACATAATCACTACCGGTATTATTGATTTGCAATAAAACATTTAGAATATACACATTTGTATAAACATTACACATTTGTTAAAATACAATGTTAGAACATATTATATTACACACAATAATAAAATTGGATTCCAATCATAAGAAAATATTTTATTCCTTTATTCATTCTTTTATTTATAATATTTCAGAAAAAGTTATTATTCTTATTCTTTCATTCTCAACTATAAATTTTCAAAAGAAAAAAGGAGTTGCAGAGACACATACGTGAACTGAATTATGTACAGTATCTGTGGAATAATTTGTTTATAGAATACTACAAAATAGATTAGATGTAGCCTATTCTAAGTTGGCAAAAAAAATCAACAAATTAGAACAATCTATCGAAAATTTAGCATGTGTATTTTTAGAATTAAGAATGATTTAAAAGAATAAATTATCAAATAATTTAAGAAGAAAAAGCTGAGTTATGACAGTTTTATGACAGGAATGTTAATAGTACGTAATGTTGTCTTAACCGCAACGTTTTGGTATTTGATAGGCCTAATTGTTCTAATAAATTAACTCATATTAACGTTCATTTGCATAGCTTAGCTCAAAATAATTTTTAATGTTTCATATGAACGTAAAAGAATGAGTAAGACTCGATAAAATAAAATGGAATCGATCATAATAATTTTAATAATAATATCTTGGATTTATATAGCGCCTAATGTTGTGAAACCTCTAAGCGCTGAACATTATTACCCCAGTCATTTTTTCCTGATCAAACACGTATGGAAACATACTCCCATAATGCAGCTAGTCATCAGCTCAAAGTTGTGTCTTGATCTAACCGGGTTCCCATTTATACACCTGGGTGGAGAGAGGCAAACGTATCGTAAAGTATCTTGCCTAAGGAATGCGGCGAGAGTTGGATTCGAACCTCGACCTCACGATCAGTAGTCGAACGTCCAAAACACTGCGCCACACGCCCTTAATTTTAACAATTAACAGACAAATTATTGAAATTAAAATCCGCCGAACTTGGGAAATTAAACAGATTAGCATAAATTTAATTTTCCCCATAAAAATATTTCCAGCCATTGAAGAATTTAGATTTGGAAATGTCTGCAACTAATTTTTCTGATTTTCCTAGAAATGTTATGACGTAGAAGTATACTTACATTTTAAGTTACCTTGCCAAAAAGTGGATGTTGTACTAACTATATACACACTTTCATCGTCCTCACTCGTTCAAACGCTTACCCGTATCACAACACAAAGTGTCTTGCTGTTGACGTGATATATCATTTTCCGTAGGAACTTCATTCGTAGGCTTGCCCCTCCCACTATCGAACCCTATACATGATGTTCACATTGGCTAAATTTCGTCAACTTTGTATCATTCTAACTGTGTACTAAGACCTACCAGGCTACGACTACTTCATTCAGTCGATACTTATGAGTATTATGTTGATAACTGTTAATTCGATTTAAATGACATTAATTCCAGGGAAGAAGCACTCTTCCCTGGTAATTCGTAGTTATGAAAACCTTCTGGAAAATGAAGGACTTTTTCATAGCTTCTCTTTTTTGCCTCAGGTTTAAATTATTTTCTATACTTAGTTTGTACATACATTTTGTTATATGTAATTCATTCTATACTCATTTTAGTTATATCTTATCTTGTAAAAAAAATTATAGTTTCAAAAGGACAATGTAGACTAATTTAGACTGTGGAGAAGGTAATCGAATATCTTTGAAAACTATGACAATTAAAGCCTGTTTCCCTGTCGATGTTATTCGACGCTATCGTTAACAATAATCGGCGATCTTCTACATAAACATTGAAATGTTAACGATTTACAGGAAAAGGTACTCGCTATCGTTATTATTTCAACTTGATCGTTTTCAAACAATCGTCGTTGAACTGTTAACGATCAACGACGATAGCGTCGAATAACGTCGACAGGAAAACAGGCTTTATGAATAAAAAAACAACAGGGCACAGGTGTTGATGTGGTTTTAAATACAGGAGGAAGATCTATCCAATCGTTGGATTAGTGACACAGCACAGACTTCTTGCACTCCTTGCACTTAGTATCAACTTGATCAAATAATTAGGTTGTTTGCTCTTCTGATAAATAGGTTTCTAGATCACTAATGCGTTTTAAAAAATGTTCACCAATAATTGAATATTTACCTTATTAATTGTGTTTTGGTAGATGTATTTAACCGATAAATCCCTTCTGGAATCTAATCAAAAGACATTTCTAGGCTCTATGTTGCTGATGCTGATGTATCGTATAAATCTCTTTAAAACATTCTTATTCAAGTAGTGTGGAATTATGTTAGTATAGTTGCGGGTCCGGCTAGATTCACATTATCAAAACGATTGCATAACTTGGATTTAACGCTCATTGTTTTAATTTCGGTCAACACTAAATTAAAATTAAATAATCAACCATTTGACCTTTTTAGTCGCGTGGACGCGACTCTATAGTTCACTATGTCGGTCTGTCGGTCTGTCGGTCTGTCTGTCTGTCGGTCCGGTATCACTATGCGTTTTAGCACGCGACTTATGGCTGTTGGCCTTGTTAATTACATAATCTATTTGCATTATTTGCCAACACTAATTATTTTGTCACTGGATAAAATACAGTTAGTTAGAATTCTTAGTTTGAAACCCATATTATTACACAGAGTTTAGTAGTCTATTGGCAAAACAAGACTGATTCAATAACTGACTGATTGATTGAATCAATAAACGAGAGATTGAATGACCGACTGTTTCAATGACTAATTGAATGACAGATTTATTCAATGATTGATTCAGCTGACTGATTCAATCACCGACTTATTCAATCACTGACTGATTCAATTGCTAACTGATTCAATCACTAACTGATTCAAACTGATTCAATCACTAACTGATTCAATCACTGACTGATTCAATCACTATCTGATTCAATCACTAACTGATTCAATCACTCCATGACTGACGAACTCAATGACTAACCGGCTCAATGAGTCAGTGACTGACTGACAATGAAACAACTGACTGATTTAACTGCCTAAAACATAAACGAATATTATATTTGTGAACTACCAATATTAAAGCTGTAAAGAAGAGCATACATCTAACAGTATCAATGTGTTTGCCAGGTTTAATTATGAAAACGGATCGATTTTTAAAGTTGTATTGCGTACATTGTCATCATTGTAATACATAACGTATTTGAAAATAATGCAATGTGCTATTCACTCGAATGTAATAGCCTTTTATGAAGTTCCACTTCTAATCAAAGCAACATTATATTTATAACAGCATACTTTAGGTATTCTATACTTAATACATCTTGAATCCACAGAATAAACGACAATAACAAATAATGGTCGTTACGCCAATTCCCTACAGATGGTTCTATACATTAATTTTCACTATTTTGTAAATGATAATGTAAACAATGTGTTTGAACTGTTGCAAACTATGTCATGCAGCACACATCAATATACCGTATTTATTCAAATAAACACCCCTTGGAAAAATTCCCTCATAGAACATCTTTTGAAATAGATGTCTCCTTTTCCCTTCCATTTCAATAAACGCCCGGAACGTTTATTTTTTCCCTAGAATAAACGCACCACCACATTTTTTTATAGCACAACTAGCAATCAAGGTTATTTCAAATAATAATTCGGATTTATTTGTATTTTGTAGTGTTATGTTTCAATCTTTACCTCAATCTTAGCCATTTTAACAAGCATTTTATTTATTATTAAGTAATCATTCTGAATCATTTATTTTAAAATATCGCAATGCTTTTAACAACACTTACCAGAGTTCTGACCGCAAGTAAACACGGTCCTAAATAATTAAACAGATTGTCTATTCCGTGAGATGGAAAGATATATTTGAGCATGCGCATAAATTTGACTGAAACCAAGGGAGTTCAGTAAGCTCTTACTATAATTTATTAATTAAAGTAATATTTATAATCCCGCGAAGGACAATACTTTCGTACATAAAATCTAATTGAAAGCATTACCCTGAAGAGTTTAACAACATCTTACATTATAAGTAAATATAATTTAACAAACTGCCGATTATAAAACTGCAACAGAACATTTTAAGTAAGGTTTACAAATCGAAAATTCCAAGATATTTGTACCAATTTTCTCTGTTATGGTATTCTATTTAAGTTTATATAGGCCATTCTATAGGGTTTCTTTGTTTTAAAGCTTAAAACACTGAGTGACAGAGTTGTTAAGATGTTTTTAAAGATGGTAAGCGATGGTAATGACCTCTAGTTGTGGGACAGTCGATGTCTTTACACACATGAACTAACAGACTTTGTACCCACCCGTCTAATATTGTTAATACGAATGTACAGTGTTTGGGAAGTTTAGAAGAGAGAAAGGGAGAGAGAGAGAGATGTAATAATTGTATTAGAAATTTGAAGTAATATTTACGAAAATAAAAAATAATAATTTGTTTGTTTGTTCAATACCAATATCTGTTGATAGGCACTCTATTTAGCATTTTCGATAGTTGTTTCTCCAGTGGTTTTTGTCAACACAGATTCCTCATTTGCGCCGGGTGTACCAGAGAAATATAAAGCGATTCTGAGGGGTCCCTCAACATAATTATTGTCAACAAAGGAATTCACAACACAATGGACTATACAATGAATTAAATATTGGGTTAAATACTACTATAAGGTTCATTGTATATTGTTTAATTAATGAAATCCGTAATATAGCAATTTCATTCTTTCGTTGATGCGCACTCAAGTGAAGCAAATTCAGTATCAGATTCATAAACGAGCTCTTGTATTATCACATGCTTTATAATAATAATGATAAACTTTTATAAAGCGCCATTTACTGATGTCTCACGGCGCTAAAAGACCAACAAGAATTATTGAAAAAGGTGAGATTTTAGAAGTGACTTGAATTGCTTAAGAGATTTATATTGACGGATATCGAGTGAGACCTGGTTCCAAACTAGTACTGCTTGTGCAAAAAAACCCCTGAGGTAAGATTTAAGGTGTGTTTTTGCAGTAGATAAAACAAGAGAGTCAATTTCAGAGCGAAGACCGTTTTTTATTTATTATAATGTTACAAAATCACTTGGTTATTCATACAGTAAGAATTTTAAACGAATATTACGAATGCATTATTAATTAAGCTGAATATTAATTAATCTGACATTTATTGTTTTTGTCTGTTACATCTATGTAACGGGATTTAATACCAATATTACAAACATATTGAACAATTTAATATAAATGAAATTGTTGTACTTACTGACAATTTGAAACCAACACTTTCTACATCGACAAGACGAGAGAACCAGAGATGCACATTGGTCAAAGTCACCGAAGTAACTACGAACGCCGCCGCTGTTTGCTGTCACGTCAGCGAACATTCTATGCCACTCAACGATAGTAATGAGGTCTGGTTTCAACAAGCATTGTGATCGATACAATCTAATGAAGACAGCTAGTGGAAGAGCCTTGTTTCTAACGAGTTTTAGTTCAACCAGTGTCACGCAAATATTCTAATAAAGACGTGGATTATTCATTCATGATTTGCTTCAATTAGAGAGGAATTAAGATGTTTTATTTCCAGTATTAAAATGCCATGGCCAGTTTACAAAATGCAGTTTAAAAATGTAAACAAATGATTGACTTAGTTTTAGAGGATAAATCTAATACGTTACTACTAGCTAGTATGGGAATTAAAAAGGACAAAATATTCAACAATTTGACTCGATATATGGTGAGTAAATACCGGCCTGCTTATTATGTATATTTATATATATAGGCCGATAACACTTACGTGTTTGATCTTGGGTGACGGTAGAAACACAAACACATTGAAAGATTACTATACGCAATTAAGTAAAATAATAATAATAATAATAACTATATGAAATTAAGTGATAATTAAAAAATATCAATAAGAAATAAGTAAATAAATAATAATAAATCAATTTAAATAAGAAATAAGTGAATGATAATAATAATATCTGTCTAAGGTTTACACTATATTGAGTTATTTTTGTGTAGGCCTATACTGCCTTATTTATTTATTTATTTAGTCATTGCTTTAATTTGTCAATATTTATTATTTTCCAAGGGTGCTTATTATCTGTGCTCTTAAAATATGCTACCTCCATGTACATGGTTGTAGTAGTATATGGAAATAAATTGAATTGAATTGACGAACTTGATCCTCTGACACAACACTACCTGCAGATATCGAAATATAAGCGCATTGCTAATTGGAAATATTCATAATTTTCGAAAAATTAACAAATTTCGACCGTTTTATTTTTTGACATAACAATTGTGCTATAGTAACCAGTTTTATCGAAAAATAAAAATGTCGAAAATTGGCCATTTAAAAAAATAATCCCTGTACTATAGTACAGGTCGAAAATTGGTCGATAAATTTCGACCTTTTTATTTTTTGACGTAAATGGTTACTATAGCATAATAAACATGCACAGAGTCGAATAATGGGTTCTGCGCATGTCAATTGTGCTATAGTAACCATTTATGTCAAAAGTGGTTACTATAGCACAATTATTATGTCAAAAAATAAAACGGTCGAAATTTGTTAATTTTCGAAAAATGGCCGATTTTCTACCTTTTTATTTTTTGACATAAATGGTTAAAATAGCATATTAAACATGCGCAGAGTCGAATAATGCGTTCTGGGCATGTCAATTGTGCTATAGTAACCAGTTTTATCGAAAAGTAAAAAGGTCGAAAATTGGCCATTTTTTGAAAAAATTCCCGTACTATAGTACAGGGAAATTTTCGAAAAATGGCCGATTTTCGACCCTTTTATTTTTCGACATAAATGGTTACTATAGCATACTAAACATGCGCAGAGTCGAATAATGAGTTCTGCGCATGTCAATTGTGCTATAGTAACCACTTTTGACATAAATGGTTATTATAGCATAATAAAAAATGCGCAGAGTCGAATAATGGGTTCTGCGCATGTCAATTGTGCTATAGTAACCAGTTTTATCGAAAAATAAAAAGGTCGAAAATTGGCCATTTTTTGAAAAAATTCCTGTACTATAGTACAGGGAAATTTTCGAAAAATGGCCGATTTTCGACCCTTTTATTTTTTGACATAAATGGTTACTATAGCATAATAAACATGCGCAGAGTCGAATAATGGGTTCTGCGCAAGTCAATTGTGCTATAGTAACCAGTTTTATCGAAAATTAAAAAGGTAGAAAATTGGCCATTTTTTGAAAAATCCCTGTACTATAGTACAGGAAAATTTTCGAAAAATGGCCGATTTTCTACCCTTTTATTTTTTGACATAAATGGTTACTATAGCATAATAAACATGCGCAGAGTCGAATAATGGGTTCTGCGCATGTCAATTGTGCTATAGTAACCACTTTTGACATAAATGGTTATTATAGCATAATAAAAAATGCGCAGAGTCGAATAATGGGTTCTGCGCATGTCAATTGTGCTATAGTAACCAGTTTTATCGAAAAATAAAAAGGTCGAAAATTGGCCATTTTTTGAAAAAATTCCTGTACTATAGTACAGGGAAATTTTCGAAAAATGGCCGATTTTCGACCCTTTTATTTTTTGACATAAATGGTTACTATAGCATAATAAACATGCGCAGAGTCGAATAATGAGTTCTGCGCAAGTCAATTGTGCTATAGTAACCAGTTTTATCGAAAATTAAAAAGGTAGAAAATTGGCCATTTTTTGAAAAAGCCCTGTACTATATTACAGGAAAATTTTCGAAAAATGGCCGATTTTCTACCCTTTTATTTTTTGACATAAATGGTTACTATAGCATAATAAACATGCACAGAGTCGAATAATGGGTTCTGCGCATGTCAATTGTGCTATAGTAACCACTTTTGACATAAATGGTTATTATAGCATAATAAAAAATGCGTAGAGTCGAATAATGGGTTCTGCGCATGTCAATTGTGCTATAGTAACCAGTTTTATCGAAAAATAAAAAGGTCGAAAATTGGCCATTTTTTGAAAAAATTCCTGTACTATAGTACAGGGAAATTTTCGAAAAATGGCCGATTTTCGACCCTTTTATTTTTTGACATAAATGGTTACTATAGCATAATAAACATGCGCAGAGTCGAATAATGGGTCCTGCGCAAGTCAATTGTGCTATAGTAACCAGTTTTATCGAAAATTAAAAAGGTAGAAAATTGGCCATTTTTTGTAAAATCCCTGTACTATAGTACAGGAAAATTTTCGAAAAATGGCCGATTTTCTACCCTTTTATTTTTTGACATAAATGGTTACTATAGCATAATAAACATGCACAGAGTCGAATAATGGGTTCTGCGCATGTCAATTGTGCTATAGTAACCACTTTTGACATAAATGGTTATTATAGCATAATAAAAAATGCGCAGAGTCGAATAATGGGTTCTGCGCATGTCAATTGTGCTATAGTAACCAGTTTTATCGAAAAATAAAAAGGTCGAAAATTGGCCATTTTTTGAAAAAATTCCTGTACTATAGTACAGGGAAATTTTCGAAAAATGGCCGATTTTCGACCCTTTTATTTTTTGACATAAATGGTTACTATAGCATAATAAACATGCGCAGAGTCGAATAATGGGTTCTGCGCAAGTCAATTGTGCTATAGTAACCAGTTTTATCGAAAATTAAAAAGGTAGAAAATTGGCCATTTTTTGTAAAATCCCTGTACTATAGTACAGGAAAATTTTCGAAAAATGGCCGATTTTCTACCCTTTTATTTTTTGACATAAATGGTTACTATAGCATAATAAACATGCGCAGAGTCGAATAATGGGTTCTGCGCATGTCAATTGTGCTATAGTAACCACTTTTGACATAAATGGTTATTATAGCATAATAAAAAATGCGCAGAGTCGAATAATGGGTTCTGCGCATGTCAATTGTGCTATAGTAACCAGTTTTATCGAAAAATAAAAAGGTCGAAAATTGGCCATTTTTTGAAAAAATTCCTGTACTATAGTACAGAGAAATTTTCGAAAAATGGCCGATTTTCGACCCTTTTATTTTTTGACATAAATGGTTACTATAGCATAATAAACATGCGCAGAGTCGAATAATGGGTTCTGCGCAAGTCAATTGTGCTATAGTAACCAGTTTTATCGAAAATTAAAAAGGTAGAAAATTGGCCATTTTTTGAAAAATCCCTGTACTATTAAGTACAGGAAAATTTTCGAAAAATGGCCGATTTTCTACCCTTTTATTTTTTGACATAAATGGTTACTATAGCATAATAAACATGCGCAGAGTCGAATAATGGGTTCTGCGCATGTCAATTGTGCTATAGTAACCACTTTTGACATAAATGGTTATTATAGCATAATAAAAAATGCGCAGAGTCGAATAATGGGTTCTGCGCATGTCAATTGTGCTATAGTAACCAGTTTTATCGAAAAATAAAAAGGTCGAAAATTGGCCATTTTTTGAAAAAATTCCTGTACTATACTGCCCCGTCATGAAAGAACGACTCAACTGCATAAACCAAAGTTTTGAGATAATCAACTAAACGTGTTATTGTTTTAGCCCTTCTTATGTGTAGATAATATTATTTTGATTTTCACACCTTTTAGTAGTACATAAAAGTACTCTTTATTGCGTAGAAAGGTTTATTAAATTTACTGACTCTAATTTTAGATATGTCAGTTTTACTGTTTTTTCATAACATTCTTGGTCAATCATACACAAGAAAATCACGAAAGACTGACTCAACTGCATTTGTCATGAAAGAATCAACTCAACTACAAAATGTATTTTCAAGAAAGTACTAATTTAACGTAAAAATATATAAAAAACATTTTATATTATTTAATAATTTGATAATAAGACTTTAGTTCATATAATACTTAGTTATATAGTGATTTTTTAAATGATTTATGTTCCTAGGCCAATTTTGTCTACATCATATAAGGCACCCAAACCCCATTGTCTGCCTGTACGTTTTTTGGCTTGGTATAAGCTAAGCCTAAGACTAATTGGGGTTTTTGCTTATAAAGAATGAATTTATATGTGATATTATTTCATTAGAGGAAAATGAAGAAGAATATATGTTATTCAAAATAATGACACCTTTTAAGGCATGATATTTAATTCATTCATTTTAAAAATTATTTTTGTCTGGACACTACCGTCGTTATATTGCTAGCAATCAAATTTCCCACTTTTCTGTATATATTTAGTGTGTACATATATTTGTATCTAAAAATAAGTTTAAAATATTGTTTTTCATGTTTCTTGTATTTTTAATTTTTAGTTTTAAGTAATAATTTAAGAGGGAGAATATTCAATAATAGCAATGGTGTTCACATACAATAGTCTCTCCATGGAATTTAATTAATTCTGAATATTCGAAAAATATAATTAATACTAATAATACTTAATAACTAAACAAGTTTAAGTAAGTATTGAATAAAATAAATATTGAAAATTATTAGTAGGGCAGTACCAAATTTGAGTCGTTCTTTCATGACAGGGCAGTATAGTACAGGGAAATTTTCGAAAAATGGCCGATTTTCGACCCTTTTATTTTTTGACATAAATGGTTACTATAGCATAATAAACATGCGCAGAGTCGAATAATGGGTTCTGCGCATGTCAATTGTGCTATAGTAACCAGTTTTATCGAATTTTAAAAGCTCGAAAATTGGCCATTTAAAAAAAAAATAGTACAGGGAAATTTTCGAAAAATGGCCGATTTTCGACCCTTTTATTTTTTGGCATAATAAACATGCGCAGAGACAAATAATGGGTTCTGCGCATGTCAATTGTGCTATAGTAACCACTTTTGACATAAATGGTTACTATAGCATAATAAACATGCGCAGAGTCGAATAATGGATTCTGCGCATGTCAATTGTGCTATAGTAACCAGTTTTATCGAAAAATTAGCTATTTTAAAAAATAGCTAATTTTCGACCTTTTTATTTTTTGACGTAAATGGTTACTATAGCATAATAAACATGCGCAGAGTCGAATAATGTGTTCTGCGCATGTCAATTGTGCTATAGTAACCAGTTTTATCGAAAAGTAAAAAGGTCGAAAATTGCCCATTTTTTGAAAAAATCCCTGTACATGGAAATTTTCGAAAAATGACCAAATTTCGACCTTTTTATTTTTTGACATAACTAGTTAATATTGCTCTATAAGATGATGACAGCACAATATATGCGCATATATGGCAATATTATCGCATAATTATTGAATTTTAAAAAGTGGATATTTTGGCCATTTTTCGAAAAAATCCCTGTACAGAAAAATTTTCATCATATAATCTGAAAGTAGAGGCCTGAAAGAATACTGAAACAAAAATACTGACAGAACATTAATTATATTTCAATAGTAAGACGGTTTATTACCGATATCTACAAAGTCTACAATAACTTTCATTAAATAAAATGTGATTTTTTTTATTTACAAATTTGTCCGTTGTTAACCATAAAGTGTAAGCTCCTAAAATCAATATAACTCATTTTGAAATATATCAGAACTGCATTGTAGCGGCTAGTCAGCTGTACTATGGTGTCAAATTTATTTACTAAATCATTCAAAAAAAGTTAATATTTATTTACAATACATACATACATCATCAAGACACTTATTTCTCATTTCTAAATAAAATAATATAATAATTTAGTAAGTATTTACATATGATTGATAGGAAATAAATTATGTAACCATATATTTTCATTATTAAAATACAGAATTATTATAAATTATGACTCTCTATTAATTTAAATGTACATAGCATAGGTAACCTACAGATGTAGATATGGTCAACATGGATTACTTTCACCAGAAGGAGATTGAGATTTGAAAAACCATTAATTTATTTCTCAAGCTGATTTGGAAGTGTGTATAAAAAAAATAACCATAAATTATAATTATAACAAATACATTTACAATTACAATGGAAATAATTCCCATAACATACAAAGACCCTGTTTGGATATATAGCTGCATTGACATAAAAATTGCATTGCATTTTGTGCTATTAATTAATTAATATTTTCATGTAATTATTTAATTAATTATTCACAATTATTTTCAATGGAAGATTTGTTGAATCAATAAAAAAATACAATTCTTACTTAAGTAGTTGCATTGTCTTTTTTTTTAAATTTTACAATCACTAAATAAATAAATTAATCCAGAAAGAAATCTGTCAGATATTTACAATATATTACAACAAAAACTGGAAGATACTGTTATATTAAGGCAGTTAACGCTTGTTTCTAAGCTAATCAGGTTTTAAATGTTGTTTTACTTGCAAAAATTGTTCGTTAAATATCATATTTGCTTATAAAATAAGACTGTAATACAGTACCAGCTTATTTTAAAATAGATTTAATTTAAAATCACTATTATCATTTACTGTTATATAAGTTTCAACATACACCGCAATATAACTTTATTAGTAACGTAAAAATTCATTGTGCGCATAAATTGGAATGCGCTTCCTTGATTCCTCAAGAGTTTTGTAGAATTCTACATACAGGCAATGACCTATAGTGCAATATACGTACATCATAGGTCGTAGGAAATCAGAATCAAGATAATGACTTGAGTATAACTCATACAATGTGTAAGTCCCAGATGGAATTACTTTTTTTAATTTATGGTATAACTTTTATGAATTTATTAATTTAACTATAATTAATTGTGACAAATAAAATATTGTTTTTATAATTTGAAATTGTTGCTACCCTATTTTAAATATCTTCTATATAAAATATGAACCTAGCTTAGCTTCACGGTTGATTAACAACCTCCTGTGTTACTAAAGCCGTGGAATCATCATTCTTTATAATAGCTTGATCAGTCCCATTAGAAAATGACACACCAGGAATCATCGGATCCCAGTGCATACTGCTGCGTCTTTTCATAATACTTCTCCGCTTTTTCGGACTTTCTTGTTTGGTGTAATCAAATGGTTTTCTGTATCTTTGATATCTTTTGAAGCACAATAGTACTACAGCAATGATGATGATAATGATAATGACACAGAATACGGCAGCCAAAATGATTGGCGTGGACGAGTGCTGATTATGTGATAACGAATCTGGACCTAATAAAAGTTTGAAAGTGAATGTTAAGTGTTTGGTAATATAACAAATATCATCTTCACGGTTTGAAAATTAATTTATGTTAAGTATATTACTAGGCAGTTTGAAATGTTTCAGTTGCCTATCAAATTCTATATTCTGCATAAATATAGACATATAGGCATAGAGAAATGCTAAACCTAAACCTGTTGATATCCTGGAGATTAAGTAATTAATTTGCATACAGTTAAGATGAGGAAATTTGTTAGTATGATAAATAGCAACCCCAAATGATATTCAAATCTGCTTGGTACTTGATATTACTAATGTGCTTTCTACAAATGACGACACACCAAACAATTGCCTAAGGCTCTGTCTACAATATCAAACTAGTTTGATTAAAAAAGTGTGCTGTGCCCAAATATGGTAGTGATATGATCATGTCCACATCACACTTTTTTCACATAAAGTTTGATAGTGTAGACAGAGCTTTACTCATAATTTAATCAATTCAAAATGTATGAAAATAAAAGTAAATAATTCTTACCTGTTATAGATATAAATGCATCAGCTGATGTACCTCCTTCCTCATTCTTTACATTGCAAGTAAACTTTCCTGAATCAGTAGGTTGAGAATTAGAAATAGTCAATACACCATTATTTACAATTACATGATCACTTCCTTTTAATATGTTATTATTCTTGTACCAGGAATATACAAGCTTTCCTGATCCTATAGCTTGGCACTTTAGGCTCACTGTAGCTCCACTTACGTACGATCCATTTGAAGGTGGATTTGTGATGACTGGTGGTCCTATGAAAATAAAAAAAAAGGGGTTGATTTTAATTAATGCTTAGAAGAATAATGTACATAGTACAGTACTGTTGGTATTTGTCGCAGCAAGACACAAGATCAAAGGACTGTTAGGAGTTCCTATCTTGGCAAAGTGTGCTCAGTGTCCTGTTGTTAGATTGCCTTGATTTATAGTAAGTTAAAAATGCTGGTACAGAATAAAATAGAGGTAGTTACCTTTGACTAACAGTTTTACAGAATATTCAATAACCTCAACAGGATTAACTGCAATACAGGTATAATAACCCATGTCGGTTCGTTGTACGTTTCTCACTATTAGAGTACCGTTCACGAGGACTTCTAATCTTGTATACTGTACATCTTGTCCATCTTTCTTCCAATAGATGGTAGGGCTAGGAGCACCAATTGCTGCACAATGCAGCATGACATCACTGGCAACATCAGCACTTGTGTCTTCTGGAGTAACAGTCATATTTGGTAATCCTGACAAAGAAAACAATAATTGTAAACAAATGTACTAATGAAACAGAATACTTTCAACATTTCTTTGATACCTCTTTCCCATCACCTCTAGTGTGTAAACTCTGAAGTTTTGCTAGGTGATGTGGAATAGGTATAATAGTCAAATAAGGTACAGTGTGACATGTATATCCAATACAGTGGATTTTTCATTTATTTATTCAAATTCAAAACAAAATAACATTAAAAAATAGTCTACAGGAATAAATTCAAGGTAGCACAAAAAAGTAACCAATGGTCAAACTTATTTCCATTGTCGCCCTTAATTAAATCCTATGTGGTAAAGTTGTAGTATCTTTAACATTCATGCTTAGTGAGTATTCTAAGTTTCCAAGTACTTACTTAGAACCGATAGTTCAGCACTAGCAACATCAATGCCTTTCTCATTCACTGCAATACATCTGTATGTCCCGGCATCTTCTTCTCGGATGTTGTTAATGAATAATGTACCATTCGAGTCAAAGTGTTGGTAGCGATCGCCAATAAGTGGCTTGCCATTATGTTGCCAGCTGAAGTTGGCCTCAGGTATTCCAGCGGCTAAGCAGCCTAGCATTGCTGTGTCTCCTATCAATGTCTGGGAATGTTTTACATCAATGATGCTAGGTTTCTCTGCAATAAAAAGAACACTGTAAATATATTGTTTGAAGGTTTGAAGGTATCAACACTGTTAATCATCATCATCATCTCATTCTTTGTCAGCCCACTTCAGGGTGAAGGTCTCCCCACGTTTCTCATCCAGAATATGCCTGGAAATCTCTCCATCTTGTTTTTTTTATCTTGCTTGGCCTCATGTGCCTGTTCTTGGAGACCATTCCATAATAGGATTTGGCCATATGTTGTTTATTCTGGCAAGAAATGGAGATATGCAGGACATCTTATCGAGAACGAACCGCTGCTAATAATACTTATTAATAAAGTACGATCTTTATATTAAATATTATATATAGTAGAAGTCAGTACCACAGCTGTCAGGGTGAGGTCTCAATTTCATTTACTCGAGTATCAAGAAATTACCTCCTCAAAATCATTTAGATGCAAATGCATGTACAAACTTTTTCCATTTATCACAGTATGATTGGTACTGTAAAATTATTTTGGCTGCCACTTTGATATAAAGAATGCTAGAAACCCGACTCAGGATTTGACTATCAAAATTAACCAATTAACTAACCTTTTACCATGAGGTAAGCGCTCGCACTAACTCTTCCAATTGTGTTTTCCAGTACACAAGTATAGTTGCCGGTATCCTGCCAATGCGTGCGACTGAAGTAAAGTGATCCCTGAGAACGTACTGCAATGCGACCTGAGCGAATATCAGCATCGTATAGTGCTTTGCCATTGTGCAGCCAGCTGGCAGTGGTAATAATGGGGGCTGGGTTACCGGATGACTTGCAGAGTAGTGTCACTCCAAAACCGTGTGATACATTCTTATCAGATGGCAGGGTTAAAAACTTAGGAAGACTGGTTCCAACAGCTATTGAAAAAAAATTGAATTATTGAAACTTTGTACATACTAATAATTTGTTTATGGGTAATCAAGACACAAACTAAACCACTTATTTGTAAAGTAGGTACAGTATAAAACTTTATTTATAATTACATCATTAAACATTCAATATTGACAAACTATTTATAATTAACCAGTGGTAGCTTAATTGGTTAAAATTAAATACTAAAAGTATATCTTCTTGAAGAATGACTTAACAAAAAGTTGGGCATGATTTCACAAAATTTCATTCTAGAATTTTCTAGGGAAGTAGGAGATTTCAACCTTCACTGAATATACAAGGTTAAACAATCAAATTGAGTACTCTATAATCTCACAAATCAAATTAATCTATATATCTATACAAATTACAACCACAAATGACGAGATGAAAATAGACAGGATTATACTTAAAATCATAGAGTTGAACATATTTAAAAGAAAGATTTGTTACCTATGCAATTAACACCATCACCAATGGTACCTTCTGGACAAGGGCCACAAACCGATGAACCCTGTGTTGTATTAACACACTCCACACCTTCAAAGCAACTTCCAAATCCACAGGTTCCAGTATTTGTCTTACGACAAATGTTCTGCTGAGGTTGAACGTATCTCGATCCATCACATGTTATTGCTGGACAAAATAAAATGAGTTTGTTAGAAAAATGGATGACAATCTCTTTTAGAAATTGTTAGAGCCTTACAGTCTAGTTTATTGTTTAACTGTAGTATGAAGTAATACTGTTATTTGTTTTATATGGCAATGCCCGACACATTTTCATTTCTTCTTTACTTTTTAACCACTAATATATTGGCTTTCTTATGGTTAACATCGGTGATTTTTTTCATTAATTAAATATTGCATTAAAATGTTTTCTGTTAAAGTTTATTTTTCTAACTTACCAACTAATTCATCTTTTAATCCACTGCATGTGCTAGCGTCTGTGTGTGGACAGTGAAGTACAGATTTCTCAAAGCCTTGGCATTGAACGTTGTCTATCCCTACAACTGTTTTCTGTGGTGGCATGTCAAACTGTGGTCTAGAATTGGCTGTCCGTCCAAAGCCTAGTTCTTGGCACACAACCTAACACATTTAATCAATATTAAAATATTCAATTCACTGTCCTTAAACAATACTTTCTGTTAAATCTTGAGCCTTAAGCTCTGTCTACACTACCAAACTTTATGTGACAACAAAATTTGCCCATATATGGACATGATGATGTCATATCACTACCATATTTGTGCACATTGATAGTGTAGACAGAGCTTTAGGTAGTAGTAAAATTTCAGGACCTTTAAATTTTTTATGTATTCAATATTAATATTAAAAAACTACTTTTTAAAGTGAATTACCTCAGAATTAATCGAACTCCATGAGTGTCGGCAGACTGTATACCAGACGTTGTTTTGCATTACTTCTAATCTTCCAGACAAGGCTGTAGCACCACCAATGAGTCGTACTTCAGATGGGATAATCTTATCTGGTAAAAATGACTCAAGGGTGTCGCCATTTGAACAAGATTCTACACACAAGGAACCTAGAAATACAACAAATAAATACTTAACAAATAGATGCATGTTTTCCATGAGCCTGGGGTTAGTTGACTTTAAAATATGAAGCATTTTTCATTCATGAAGCAGTATTTGATAACTAAAAAATTAAAGACCACAGAGGGATACTGTTAGAAAACTTGATTGCATCATTATTATTTACAAATACACAAATAAATTACCTTCTAAATTATAGCCAGGCTTGCATGACTTGCAGACAGCATTATGATCAGCATCAAAACAGGCAGTACAACGCTCATTACAAGGCTGGCAGAGTCTTTGGTTCGTGTCACCATAATAGCCTTCAGGGCAGGTATCTACACAAGAGTTTGACATAAGGTAGAATGGAGCGGCACAGCTTGTGCAAGTATCTGAAGTTCCCTGGCATGAATGACAAGATCCACTGCAGTGCTGACATACTCTGTTTGCATCAGGATAATATCTAAAATACAAGATAATGGAAATTACTACAATAGAACCTCCTATTGAAGGGACATTCTGAGGGAAAACTTTTCTGTAAAATGAATGAGGGGTAATATATATTTTACGACTATGTCCAAAACATATTGAGTGGGGGGGGGGGGGACACTCCTATTAAGAAGACAATTTGTTGGGTTCCAAAGGTAAAAGATAAAATGGACATTTTAAAGAGTACAAATCTTCTCTCTTTACAACAACAGCTTTCCCTTACCCATTTCCACAATCTGAAACACATTTTTGAGATGTATCAGGACCAGAACACTGCACACCAGCATCTTCCCCGTGTTCACAGTCATGCGCTCCGATACCGTCCATATGATTTTTACAAGACAAGACATCACGCTCTGAGCCTACACAGTTAACATCATCAAGAAGGATGGGTCCAACACCTGGTCCAAAGAAAGCAGCGCGGTAAGCTCCATTAGCACTGCCAAACGACAATTGACGACATACAACACTTGCATCTACCATATCCCATGAATCATCACAAATAGTGCCCCATACACCGTTATGACGCACCTCAACTCTTCCTTCAAGAGGAGTTGATCCGCCGACCAATCGTATGTTCTCGTTTCCGCGCTTGATGAAGCCTGACCCACAATTTGGAATACAGGTGTTTAGTTCGCTGAGATAAAATGATTGATTGCATTCTATACATTTGGATGCACTGTCAACACAGTCTTTGCATTCAGCACTGAAACAAAACCAAGAGTAGTACATGAAAAACAAATATGAATAAAATTCAGTTGTAGTTTTAAAACTTAATAATCATCAACATTAATATGGAGAGGGTATTAGCAGTTATCAGTCACTGCATTGCTAGTACTTCACATTTTTTTTCTAAACCTGGTTTGTACAGATGGGCCCAGCATACGATACTATAGCAAAATATACACAGACAAAAGTTAAATCCCAAGAAAATATTATTATGTAGCAGGGCATTTGAGGCTGTTGGCTAAGCTAGGTAGGCTTTATGCCTCATTTGGCCTAACCAATTCATTTCAAGCAATTGCTCTTTCAAGCTGGCTGTTATACTTATACTTAAAGTTATATTCATTTTCAACTCACCTGCAAGTTTTGCATGTAGCATCGGTGTCGCCATAGAAACCCTCAGGACAACGCACAACACACTCATATTCCCTAGTCATAAAAAGTCCTGCTTCACATTTTGTACAGCGGTCAGGATTTTGCTCACACTCGGCACATTTGTGTGAACATTTACCACACGTTTTGGTCGTTGAGTTAGAAAAGTAACCTTTTGAACAATCCACTTGACTTATACAGACTCGCGATGTATCAGGTCCTGAGCAACGCACACCTGAAAATAGGATATTGAATGTAGGATTAATAATACACTTTGTTTATACTCTGATTGGATATACAAAACGAATGGGGAACAGGGTGGTTCAAAGTTTTAACCCGCCATTTTTCTGAATTGCACTTTTCAAACTAGAGACTATATAGCAGCCCAAGTGATGGTAAAAAGTGCTCATGATAATTTTTCACTAGAAAAAATGTGTATACAATTTCTAGATATAAATGAACATGAGATATGTATCTATACATATACAATGCTCTGCAGCACATTACTGTACTAAATTAAACATGCAAAGTCAATAAGTAACATTCAGCAATATGATGTGTATATAAAGTTCAGTCTAAACTATCAAACTAGTTTGACAAACAGTGTGATGTGCCCAAATATGGTAGTCATCATGTCCATATATTTTGATAGTGTAGACAGAGCTTAAGTAGAAAGAAAAAATTATTTATTATGCAATACGTACCAGCATCTTCATGATGACGGCAATCTGAGGACATCCATCCAGCATGCTGACAATTGAATACTGTTGTCTCGTTTCCAATGCACTCGACTTCATCCATATGAATGCTGCCAAAACCCTGTCCATATCTGATGAAATATAAGTATTTTAACTAATTTCAAAAAAGGTATTAAAAAATGTTTAAACTACACTTTAAAACAAGCTTTAATGTTTTGTTTTTATTTCAATTCGAACCACTATAAATGTTAATGACTTGTATACTGTATGTACAACTCTATTTATTATAGTATAAATAGCTTTAATTTCTTTAACCATATAATAATAATGTTATTTCTATATATGTATAATTGTGCTTATGTAAGGTATATAGATGCTGGCAACCATTCAATTTTAGTACAACCAGTAAAAATATTTAATATTTAAAACAAACTAAATCTAGTTTATTACTGAAAAATACATACTAATACTTTTGAGTATAATGGTTAATATTAGGGCGAGAACAGGTCTCAGAATTTAGCAACAGCTAGGCTTGATACCTATAAGCCTGAATTCTCACCTTGCTTGTGGAAACACCTCAACGGCATGGCCTAGGCCTAATTCAGCACATATTACATCACCATCTTTCAAATCCCAATTATCGTCACAAACTGTTCCATATTCACCTTGATACAAAACCTCTACACGCCCTTCTGTGGGAGTTGGACCATTTACCAAACGTACCGTTTGTGATTGGATAAGACTGTATCCATCACAACTTTCTACACATTTATCCCCTATAATAAAACAAAAATTAAGTAATTGCAGATGTAACTAAAATGAAATTTCACTTATCTCTCTAGGAACACGTGGTTGTAAGACTTACTTTAAAATTTTAACCCACGCTAAATTATGACACGGTTCTATAGTTGTCCCATGACCTAGATTATCATAGGAGCGTAGAAGATGAGATACAGTAGCTAGTAGTACTCATCATGATACAACACGCAGGCATAAGCCATATCTCCCAGTGGTGCCTATCTTCTCTTCGGGCAATTATTGTTAAATTAAATAACAATAAAAAGCTTATACATTAAAGGTGAAAATAAGAGGTTTGATTGTATGAATTTACCTTGTAAATAGAGGGGCGCTACACAACTAGTACATGTCGCAGTGGTCTGGTGACATGTCGCACATGACGCATCACATTCCTTACAACTTCCATCGCTTGAATGAAATCCATGTCCACAATCACTTACGCAATCATTTTCTTTTAACTGGTATCCGGGCGCACATCGTGTGCACACGTAATTATCCGTCTCCCCCTTGCACTCATCGCAATAGTCATTACACTGTATGCATTCGCGTGTGGTTACATTACCATAGAAACCGGCAGGACACGAATCAATGCACGTTCTAACACCCGGACCTACGAACAAAAGGAAATTTAATTGAAGTTTATTATTCATATTATTCGATTTATCTGCATGCAAATCTGAAGTGGGACAATAGTGGAATTACCATCAGTTTAACTATAATTATGTGGTTTTTGTATCTAAGACTGTATAGCAACCATACCGCTACACATTTTACAAGTATTCTTGCAAACTAGAAGTGGCTACTTCATAAACCTCTAAATAGAATCAGCTTACACAATGAACACTTCTGTAGTGTCTTTTATTTTATTTTCCAGAAGTTTTTAGAATGACCTAATTAGGCAAAGGTATCACACATCATAACATTAGAACCTCTATTAAGGGGACACCTTTGGGATCCAACACATGTAGTGTCAATAGGGTGTCCTTTGAATAGGGGTTGGTCAAAATGTTAAAACATATATTTCCCCATGTTCATTTCATAGAAATGTGTCCACTTAGTAGGGTTGTCACCTGAATAGGAGTGTCCAAAAGAAGGGGGTACTGTACTGTATTTTAAGTTACAGAGAAACAATTGTTTGGTATGTATAACATAATATAAGTGTATTAAACTACTATTTATTATTACTATTAAAGTACTATGTATTAACACTATACAGTAAGATATAATATCATTAAATATTAATATTATATTTTAAAATATATTTTATATATCCTAAAAGAAACACCAAAAAAACTGTGATACTGTACTAGATAACTATTCAAACCACAATATTTGTACAGTGATATTTCTAATGACAACATTCCAACAATATAAAAGACTATCATATTTAAATACAACCCGCACAAATTATTATAAAAAGACTGGTTAAGTGAAGGTATTGTATTGAAACAACTCAACCTACTTAGACAACAATGAAGTGGCATTATGACGCAGTATATCTACGTACTCATATACACACTTTTAAGGATAATATCCACTCATGTATGGACAGTGCTTTCAAAGCTAGTTGTTCAAGTGGATGAATATATAGGTTGGATATAAGGATGATGCAACAACCATGTGCAATAATCAATCATAAACTTTATACTATTGCTATTTAAAATGTATTCTGACTGTAGGTATAATTGGATAAAGTCCAAAACAAATGATAATTATTGACATAATATACACATTTCAACTATTCCATGTAGTCAGCTGTATTGGAATGTATTGATTAATTTATGTACTTGTACAATCATTGATCAATATTGAATATTAATATCACAAATCGAGTGTAAATTAAAACGGTATCAGTTGAAATAATATTCACAAAATATAAATGTGATAATAATATTGTACGAGTAAGATAGTTAAATAGGAGAGTGTGTTAATATTCTACACCATTTGAATGAATTTTTTGATAATGTTTTTTTTTTAAATTTAATTTTTTAACAATTTATCATGTAGGCTTATGATGTACGACTACGGTTTCAGCCAGTGGCTGCTTGTGTCTTTGTTTTTTAATAAAGATATACCGAATATTAATTATCAAAAATATAAGTTTTCATTTCATTTCATTTATTTTTGTCTCCATAAAAATACAATATAAAAAAATGTGGACAAAGAACAAGAAAACATGACACAAAACCAGTTCAAAAAATTCAATTATACCTGAACATCTAATAGCTACATCTTTTCCATGGTTACAGTTGTTAAGGCCCCAATCCCGATGGAAGCATTCAGTCAAGCGTTGCTCAGTTCCAGATGGACAAATGACATCATCAAGCCATATGTTTCCTACGCCAGGTTGGATGTAGTGATCGGAAAGCGCAATAATCCCAACAGCACGTCCTGGAAAAGTCAATCAAAAGTACAATTTGAAAAAATGGACTTTGTTTGTAAACATAGTAGTACAGTATAAAAAATACTGTGAAGAAAACAAAATACACAAAATATAAAATAAACATATAAAGACTATTGTTAAAGATTTACTGTCCCCCAAAAACATGAAAAATAAAGATTAATAAAATCAGACTTTGAATAGGTTATTTTGTAGTTTTAACAAAGTTAATCACATTCGTAGAAAAAAAACCCAATTAATGTTTTCACTTAAAAATGAAAAAATAAATGGTTAAATTCAACCAAAAACCCATTGGCTGGCATCCAATTTGACTTATTTTTGCTTTAATATTACAATATTATTATATTATTTTTGGTCAAAGTGGATAATTATTATGCGACATTAAAATGGCATATTCAACAAAAATTTGTTTCAGAATTATTTTTACAGTTGGACAATACATCTTTAACATTTTTTCTTTTGTTTATTTATTTTTTAAATATTTATTGGTTTTTTTTAAAATTGTTTGGTTAATTTATTTTTGTTTGCTACATTTATTGTTTTTTCTTCAAATTTAATTTTCAGCAATATTATATACAGTACATATATATTTTACTAAAATGTTGTGGCTGTCTGGTATTAAGAATTACATATTAGTAGGTTCAACATCTGGTCAAGTACCAGGGAATTAAACAAGTCCCTTCAGCATTCTAGACTCACATAAAGTAGTAATGCATATTATTATGAAGGTGCCATTAAATATCAATAGAAAATGTTAGTAGACTACAACTAAAGTCAAAATATTCTTTACATAATTTTAAATGTATTCTTTCTCAACTTAATGGTATTTTGAACAAAATAATTTAAATAATAAAATGAGAATAAAATAAGGATGTTGTGGATTTTTTGTTTTCCACTCAAAATTACATATGAATTAAAGTCGTACTATATAGAAGTGTAAACAGACATGGTTGATAAAATGCAATCTAAGCATGACTTTTGAAACTGTGACTTTTTTGTAATTTGTTGTATATCTCAGTGACCGACTATGACAGCGATCGTTTTGGTGGGTTAATTATTATTTTGTATCTGTTTGTTGTCTATATATTTTTCAAGAACGCACCATGTATAAACATGTACCACCAGCCAGCTTCAATAAATATTACATCGAATATTACCCTACTCATATTTTTCTATACAAATGGGTTAACACCCCTCTGTTACTTGATATGCTTTGTAAACCTGGATTAAAACACACAAGTGAGGAAAGCTGCAAGGGCTCTTAACCTGATAGATCTTTACAAGCTAACCCTATATTAACCCCTTCTTTTAGATCCTGAAACGTGATAAACCTTCATTCATGCTATGTTGTTATAAGAGTGAATTTATAGGCTGTTCATTGATTAACTGTAATTCGTGAATTTGGTTGAGTGAACACAAATAACAACATAAGTCCGAAATTAGTCTGAACTTTCCTTGAACTGACTGGGTAAATGCAATCTGGCATAAACGATCATTTCATATGTAATTTAAGCAAAGGGGAAAAATATACTGGTATAAAAAAATTCATTATTTTATACTTTTTGTTTAGTTAGTATTTCACAAAAGAAATTAATTTCTTGCATCACTAAATATCAACCCTCCTTCATTTTTAAAAATAGTAACAGAATTGTTATCAATCACAAAATTGTATTTCTTATAATAAAATAATAATAAAATTAATCTTTTCCCTCTACATTCCTTCTACTCATTCTCTCAAAAGCTAATTTTACACATGACAAACTGTAAAGCATGAGACAGAAGGTTGTGTGGTGTTTATATAATGGGAGTATTTTTAAAATTCCCTTGCCGTGTTTTTGTTTTCATTATACAGTATCATTATGTTATCATTGTATTATTATTATTTATATGCTTTGATTGTTTATGTTTGCTTGAATATATTTTTAATTTTTAAAAGGTATAAAAATCAAAACCAAAACTTTGATGAGTTTACATAGTGGGTGTATCTGTAAAATTACTTACCATTTAGTTTTATATACACTATAAATGGGAGTATCGTTAAAATTCCCTTGCTGTGTTTTTGTTTTAATATTGTATTATTATTTATATGTTTGTTTGTTATGCTTGCTTGAATATATTTTTTTATTTTTAAAATGGTATAAAAATACTAAAAACTGGTTTATAAATATCAAAACCAAAAGTTTGAAAAATGAAGAGTACATAGTGGGATATCTGTAAAATTCCCTGTCTTCTTTGTTTTAAATATTGTATCTACTTTTGGTTTCAATTTATGTTATGCTTTAAAATGTTTAAATAGATTTTTTACTGAAATAAAAATACTAAAAAAAACAAAAGGTTGAAATGAAGTTTTTAAAAAACTCCCAAAAAACATTTATATAACGGATATTAGATCATTCATAAAAATATAGAAAAAAATATAAAAAGTAAATAAATATATATGTATAATATTCTAAATCCAAAGGCAAATTACTGAAAAAATGATAATGCTGTGGGTGAGTGTTGTATCCATTTAAGTGTAGAATTAAAACAAACATTTTAAATTATTATAACATTATATTTAATTGTTATAATAATAATAATTAATACTTCAGGTTACTAAAACTTAAACAATGTAAAAATGAGGGGAAAATCATTTAATATTTAAGTAATACCAACAGTAATAGACAGTTTGTGGTAAATATAAACTATATCTTTTTTATACTACAAACGGAAAACCATCTTGGTTTTATATTTAGCCTCAGAGGATGTGGTTTCCAAAACCAAATCCATAAATCTTTCCCAAAAGGATGAAGTACAAGCCTTAATAATTTCATTTCCTGAAGAAAAAGGGAGATTAAATCCGTGATAAATCCTTTGAAGAGGAAACAATACACGTTCTTTATTTACAGGCTAGGGGCATTATTAAAATCTTAATTGTTCTGCCATTTGAATTGCTAAATTCAATACACATTTATTTTCAGTTTATTGTTAAAACAAATTAGAAAAAATTACAAGCAATTAGTACTTTATGTAATATGAAACATTTTTTATAAGAATTATAGTTTTATAACAATTATAATTATTAGGCATTTTAATTGATATTGTGTACCACATTTCAAGCATCATCACTTTTGTTTTTTTTGGGTATATATAGATTAAGCAAATATAATGTCTCAACAATTTAAGTTTGATTGGTGGATATGCTTGCCTTCAATAACACGATTTCCTAATAACAAAAACTCAGTCTCAGTGAACAAAAACAGTTTGCATTGAAAAGAAAGTAATTCCTGAAAATCAAATGTTTGTGGTACACCTAGTATTTCCTAGAAATCAAGTAATGTGAAGTTGAGAATGTCTCAAGATGTTTTGGTTGTTGTACTACAACCATTACTGTACTCTATTAGACAGGTGGTACAAAACCAAAACGTTCCAGACATTCTCAACTCTACTATCATTACTTCTTCTTCTAAAGCTTTGTCTACACTATCAAACTGACAACAAAACATGATGTGCCCATATATGGACATGATGATGTCATATCACTACCATATTTAAGCATATCACTACCATATTTGGGCACATCACACTTTTTTGTCACACTAGTTTGATAGTGTAGACAGAGCTTAAGAATGCAATGGTGTACCGCAACAAACGTTACTGTCTATAGAATTATAGTTATTATACTCATGGTAAGATTTAAATGATCCACATAGTGTACACATACCTAGGCCAAGTTCATTACAGGCCACATTAGCAGTTGCCATCTCAAAGTAGTCACTGCAAACAGTACCCCACAGTCCATCATGTAGCACCTCTAGCCTTCCCTCTAACTGGTTCTTACCCCCGGCTAGACGGATCATGTTAGTACTTTGTATGTCAGTATCATTGACATTCATTGCATATTTATTGCTGTCGCATTGAGTCACGCATTGGCCATCTTGAAATACCTGAGAAAAATCATACATAATTAATATATACAGTAAAGTATATATAGAGTTATGGTTGTACTTTTGACCTGACGAGTGTGTTAGCCCTGCTAGTATACAGTACAAAACAAATTTGTAGTGAATAGGGTACAATGAAGTAACCAAGTTTTATTTTTATTTGTGATACATACAGTTTAGTTTATGTGTATGTATTCATTAATTTTCAAATTATGAATTCCTAGTGAAAAAAATTAATAATGTATTCATATAAAATTAACATTAATAATAAAAAATAATTAACACTCAAATTAGAAAATAAAAAATAAAAAAATGTCTTATATGGTCAATATGCTTGAGAGTTGAGTTCTTTTTGTTTTTAAGAATACAATCTAATTAGGATAAGAATTTGGAAGAAGAAAACTGTGATTCGAAAGAGTTTTTACTTTTGGTACTGTTTTGGGGATTTTCCTGTAGTACACAAACACTCTTAAGTATCACATGATGCACTATCACTTACATTTTAGAATTTATTAGAATACCAAAACCTAAACTCAGAAGCAGCCTGAACTATAAAGAACTTTTGCACATAAGTAGCCTCCAGGTTTAGTTCTTAATGAACTTTACAAGTAAATAATTATCTACCTTTGGTGGTTTACAATAGCTGCATTGTAAGTTATTCTCTGGGGTGAAATCACAAGTGAGACATTCTTCTGCGCAAAGGTCACACATGAAGCTTGCCTGATTCTCGTAAAGACTTGGGCCACACTCGGTCACGCAAGTGTCGTTTAAAAGGTACATATCTGGTCCGCAGCTAGACACACAAGAAGATCCCTAATATAAAAAAAAAAATGATATCATAATTGAATTTTATATATAAAGTATGCTATTTTAATGTCACATATAATTATCCACTTTGATCAAAAATTGGATCGAAAAAAATATATATTTATTTGAAAAAATTGCAATTTAATGCAAAAAATGGTCAAATTGGCTGCCAGCCAATGGGTTTTGGTTGAATTCAACAATTTATCTTGTCATTTTATGAGTAAAAAGATTTTTTTTCTACGGAAGTAATTAACTTGAATAAAACTACAAAATAAAGTCTTCATTTTTCATTTTTTTGGGGACCAATACGTGTTAATGATACTGTACAAAAAAATGATTTATTTATTAAGAGGTAGTTAATATGACAAATGATTGTACATACTACAAATGTTGAATTAATACGATTGATTGTTTTTTTGTTTTTTTTCCTTTTGTCTTATTACAGTCCATCAATAATCACAGTGGGTAAAATAGTCTTCAATGTAGTATTTTATTTCCATAGTAATGAGAATGACTACAAACTTATAACCAGTATTTTTCTGGCATTTATAATATGTGGGAATTTATATCTGTCTGTTACTAAAATCGCTTAAGCTTCCATATCAAGGCCAACCATGCTTTACTTGCATAAAACTGCTACGATACTCTCGCAAATATGAAAACGGTAAAGCTAACTTAAGCCGTGTTGGGAGGCCTATCTAAGGAAAGCGCAAATTCTATACATTTTTAATACTTTGTCTTTGTCAGGATATATTTAATGCATATTTATAGTCTTGTGTGTTGAAAAAGAAAACAGCTTTTAAAAATAATTTATCTCCTAAGTATCAACCAATCATCATAATCTGTAATATATTACCTTTACAGTCACATTATATTTGATATACTATCATCATTATGTTATGTAATAATAATATTAAATTGAAACTTAATAAAAACAATTTTTTTTGTTCTCATAAAGTTTCTTCCTAATTTATAAAAGATCAATCTTGATAGAGAGAATCAGTGATTGATTATACAGTACTAATACTAGCATACTTGTACGCAATGTGTATCAGAAACCTTGGTTGGTTAAGGTATAGTATGATAGTCTACATTGTCTGTGATGTGAGGAATGGCAACATAGTTTTTCATATGGTTTCAGATACAGTATTAGAACCATAATAAGCATTTAAATCTGTTACTACCTACTGTACAGTAACACACATTGTGCTTTAGGTAGTGCTCCCTTTCTGGGAGATCGAAAGAGTGATATCCGGTGTCTAGACATATAGTTTAAGTTAAAACTAATAAAAAATCATCATAACTTCATTATAAACATTAGTAAACAAGCATCTGGAATTCCAACTAATAGAAATAGATTTTGTTATGAAGTTACCACTCATATAACACTTTACAGTACTTTACAAGGATAAACCATTACCAGCTCTATTCTATTCAGTTTAGTAATTCAAGATAAGGCCTACTGTATATTAAATAATACATCTCATCTCTTATAAATGAAACGGAGATTGTATTGTGAGAAAATAGCTTAGTTAGTGTATGTTACATACTGCAGGCAATATTATACAAATACAGCTATGGTGGTGCAGCATGTTTAAAAGTTTTGACAAACCTATAGATATAATATTTATTAAATCAGATCTTTTATGGTCATTAAATTTGGGATTATTGTGTTGTAGAACCTTTTAAAAAAGGCAAATATGTAAGGAAAATTCCAAAAAAAAATTCAAACAATGATATTGTATATAAGGTAAACAATGATAAACCAGTCCTATATTTGTCAGTCTGGTTTAAATATCTCACACATTATTAATTACTATACAAATTTATCCACAAAAGCAAAGCTGTAAATCTTCGTGACTTTCAAAGCTTGAAGGACAAACGCATGGGCTGGTAATTATTGCATCATTCAGATATAACTCTGCCTACTACGATCGACCTAAACCGGCTGCTTACAAACAACATACACTATTAAACCACGCAATTCATTTTTATGAATGAAATTAAAACATAATAATTGTATCAATTGTTTACCAAAATGTTTGTAATATTTTTATTGCCATCTGTTACTACTGTCATTTTATTTGGAATGGCTGTTATTCAATGGAAATAGTGTTGTTTACAAACACAGTGACAAACACTGTGTTTTAATTTAGATGTCACTTCAAAAACGTTGTGTCAAACATTTTACTAATTTAGTCAACTTTACACTGGTGAAAAATGGGATGGCTTTAAAATGTTTGGGAATGCATAGGAACAAGTACTATATGAACACATTTAAGACAAACATTTCACTATTAGTCAACTTTCTAAAGACTGGTGAAAAATTGGATGGCTTTAATATGTTTGGGAATGCATAGGAACAAGTACTATAACACATTTAAGACAACTAGAAAAATCTAGGAGAGTTTCCAGTATTCAGAGGGGCTCAGTAATAAATTCAAGTGACGGTACCTTTAATACTTTGCCTTGCGGACATGATGTACAGTTATTACTAAGAGGTCCGTCCGCACAGCTTCCACATTGGGTCAGATCACATCTGTCACACATTCTAGTCTTTGTGTTGCCGAACATTCCAGGCCCACACTCTTTAACGCATGTGTCACCCTATTGAATGAAGAAAGTACAAGCATATGACAGCATATGATATTATTAGTTGAATTTATTGCGTCTTGCTTGTATAATACACTGATTCAATGGCAATTTAATGGCGATTTAAATATTCATAAACTCTGCAATATAACAGTTTCAATTTTCAACATAAATATCTCAATAAAAAAAAGCTATATTGTTAATGAACTGAGTTACTGTAATAGTACTATTCTACTATCTACAGTACATGCCCCCCAAAAAAACTATTTGTTGGCAGTTTGCCAGTGTATTTACTATCTATGTGTCTCGGTTTTACAACTAAACCACGAAATTCGCTGCCAAGGTCTACAGTATAGTAGATTAAGATAAATGAAAATAAGTTGGCTGACTTATACTTGACCGAAATATATACGAACTGTGATTCATAGAGTAAGTGATATGATTCAAGAAATAATTGTAGGCCTATATAAAATTGAGATTTCCTTTTTTTTAATATTGAGAAATATTTGAAGTATAGTTTAAATAAATTTAAAAGTATTCAAATGGTGAATTTGGTTTTAATTAAGGTGATTATGTTAACCAAAAACCCTTACTTAAAGCGTTGGGTCCCACTTGGGCACGACGCAGGTGATCTGACCAATAACGATGGATTATCAAAACTATTGCTTGTGCTTGGTCAACTCACTTGCGTTGTGCCTAAATCATTGCATTGTTTTTCTTCTCTCAATATAAAACTAACCTTTAAGAATGTTGACGGCTTGCATTCATCACATAGACTTGGTCCACGGGAGCAGTCTAAACAGTTAGAATCACATGCAGTACACAGGATTTCACCCTGAAGGTAGTAGCCTAGCCCGCAGTTTTTTAGACATTTCCCTGATGCACCTACAAAATGAATAACACATTTGTGTTACAGCACATTTTGCTTTTTGTCTTTATTATTGACTACAGTATGAATCAATAGGAATGAATCAAGGTATTCCTGATATTAAGATGAGGTGTAGTGCTTAATGTTCAAAGCTTTTAAGCGCATTACTTTACTACCCCAGTCATTGGATCAAACACGTATGGACAGCTCTTAATTATACAGCTATAGTAATCAGTGTAATTTGGTCCGACCCTACCAAGTACCCATTACAATGCAAAGAGAATTGGTCTTAAAGTCCCGATTCTGTGATAAAAAATTCTACACACAACACACTGCATCACACTACAAAATCTTTTTCCATGTGCATATCATTATTAGCATCATCTTCTACAGTAATAGTAGTTTTGATTTGCTTATAACCTAGCCTTCATACAATTTTACTATCACTGTCACTTAGTAAAATCAGAAGACAAGAGTGTAAATTCACTCTTCTTCATTTACTAGCAAATTGTTACAGATAATAGAAAATCAATCAATGAAATGATAAACTAAAACTGTATAACAAATTACATCAAAAAAGAAACATTAGTATACCATAGTGCATAACTATAATAAATAGTGAAGATTGATACAATATAACAATATTAATAATTATATTAATAAATACTATCATTGAAAATATAATATTCTATGAAATATAGTGCAATTTCTTGATGGGTGGTTAGCATTTCTCTGTTTAAAACATGTGAGAAATCGTGGGAAAGCTGTATTGAAATATATACGATCCCTAATTAGCAATGAGCTTCAATGAAATACAGGTAAATTGCAGTGCATAACAACTTGAGTTATGAATGAATGATAAGGCATCTTAAAGAGATATATTATATGAAGAGTTTCATGCAAGACAAATGGGGAAATGTTGAACATAAATATACAGAACATGAATGTCAATTAAGGTACTGTATTAACTGATTGTAATGATACTACACAGTATTTTACATACTTGAAACCCCCTTTATATTTTTAGCTTTGACTCGCATTCCTCATTCCTTCCACCAGCAATAGCCCTAGCCCATTCTTTTATCTTCCAAACATAATCAAATTCCAAGTGTAAAATATTTCTATTATATTATATATAAACACAACAGGCAAAGAACATTAAATCTAAACAGCTTGGTGATATACTAAAAATGTATTAATTAATTTTAAATGATAAGATGAGGAAATCTCAGAATATATTTATATATACTAAAATGAGTAAGCATAATTTTAAGTAGGGATAATATTGAGAGTCATCTGGGTGCAGGTACTGTACAAATGAACCCATTCTTCAACAGGATAGCAACTAAAACGTAGTACAGTGGTTGGCATAATCCTATCATTTGTGTTTTTATCTTTATCATCTTTAGGCTACACTATTTTACCACTGTGGTTAGCACTGTATACTTAAAATCTGATTCAAAAAGATTTACTTGCAGTATAAAAGCAATGAGCTAATTCTCTTGATGAAATGATTGTGCAAGTCATGCAAAAATATACTTTTGGTGGACATAGACGCGAGTACTTACCAATATTAGAAGGACGAGCCACCGTTCCCCATTTTGTAACTAATTCCAAATAAACATGCAGAGAGGGGTAGAGAATAAAGAGGGTTAGGAAGAAGAATATTGTGACTTGTGTGTGGAGATATAATAATTATCTTAAATCTATCAGTATCAAGATTAATTAAACCTTTGATCATAGGACTATGAAATATTTAATTTTCTAATTGATTTAAATTAATTCTTAATATTTTAATGTAACTTTTTTTGTAAAACTAGTTTGATAGTGTATACAAAGCTTTAGATGTATTGTTTCCCAATAATAGTTCATTTTACAGCTTTAATAAAGTTAATCACTTCCGTAGAAAAAAAAAATGTTTTCACTTATAAAAAGACAAAATAAACGGTTAAATTCAACCAAAAACCTGTTGACTTCCAGTCAATTATGTGACACTAAAATGCCATATTAAAAAAAAAATTTTTTTCAGGGGACGTATCTTAAAAGCAAATTGTTATCATGAACAAATTGAGTTGGAATATTGTGCCAGGTGCTATCTGTATTGAATGGTAAAAGGAAAGCCACAAATCCCACATAATGCAAACCACCTATGAGAAATATCAAACGTGTCTGTTTGAGAAAAAAGAAGATCATGTTGATACTCTATCTCATCACTATTATTGCTAAAACAGATAATCTAAAATGGTTTTTGGTCAAAACTAACTGTTTCTTTTGTCTTTTTATAAGTAAAATAATTATTTCTGTTGATTTTTTCCTACAGAAGTAAATAACTTTATTAAAACTGCAAAATAGCCTAAGTCTTGTATTAATTTTTATTTTTCAGGTTTTTTGGGGAAAATACATCTTTAATCAATTGGAGAATTTATGTTATGTTGATAAGTACATAAAATGAATATAAAAAAACTGTTAAACTTCAATTTAAAAACGTTCTAATATTAAAAATATCTATCTACTATTAAAAATATCTCACTAAGTTAAAAAATATATGTATTAAGTGTACACACTAATGTAATGAAATTCAATCCAGTCACTTTTATGAATGAAACTAATACTACTGTATTCAACGTGAAATAAATTGCTCAGTCATGTTATGATACTGAATGCATGGATTGTCAATAAATACGTGTAAACAAAACAATAATGGAATGTTCCACTGTATACTAAATGATAGGTATGCAGAATAACGCAGTTCAATTGTATTCTATAATCAGGGAAGAGTAAAATGACTTGTAATATTATTTTAATAATCAATTTTATACAGTATGCTTTTATATGCTATGTTTTATTGTTTTACTGGTTTAATATTTTATTGTTTGTATGTATATAATGGACCCCAATGGAAATAAGCTGGAATGATATTTACTGGCTTTTTGGGTTATCCATGGAAGACTACCGTATGTTTTAATTGTTCTTGCTTACCATTTGTAATGTATATTTGTGTACTTCCGAATAAATTCAAATCAAATCAAATCATTCTTCCCTTCTATAATGGTGGGAATTTTGTAGATAAGGAAATACAGTAATGCCTATTTTCATAAAAAATATGCATTATGTGTAGGCATCCTTTATAACTGTATTTACCTATTTATTGATTCAATTTTATTTAGAGTGGGTACCCTTCCAACTGAACCCACAGGTCAGCTGATATTTTGACAGGCAGACGAAATAATTATTTCTATTCTAAAACCATGAATGTATTATTGTACGCTGATGTAATCCAACTCCTTTTTAAATTTCCCCTTGACGGATTAAAATAAAGATAACATATTGGAAAGATATTGGAATAATAACATACAGATAGTGCAATTCATGTATAGTGGATTGTGTTTTAAATCAGAAACCAGAAAAAAAAACATATAAAACATTGAATGGGAAAAAATTGGTACATGGTTCGAGGGTTTACTATGAATTTACATTGGAAACACAAATGAAGAAAATAAGTGTGTACCATGAACATGTGACATATCACATCAACCCATGTGTATATAATAAATTAAATCATGGTATAATATTAATACAATATATTAATGAAAATAATTGTGTACCATGAACATGTCAAAATTAGGTGTCATGGTCCTGTGACATATCACATCAACCCATGTGTATAAAATAAATTAAAATCATGGTATATATATTAATATAATAAATATTAATATAATTAATATATTAATTGAAAATGAATTTAACAGTATTGTGAACTCACCAATTGACTTCGTACCAGAACATCGGACGCCTGCGTCTTCATGATGATTGCAGTTGTTGTCTGCCCAGTTATTCTGAACACAATTTATAATTTCAAGCTCATTTCCAACACAATTTACATCATCGAGATGGATTTTTCCTACAATATAAATAATAGTTTGTAATATAAATAATACTGTATAATAAACATAATATGCGTCTATGGTTTTAGAATAAGAGTTTGGAATAGTGAAAATGATCTTGTAATCGGTGTATGAACTATCTGTTACAATCTTCAACTACAATCTCTTCACTAAATAGGATAAAATCCTATTTTAGTGTGATTTTCTGTTTTGTATTGTTTGTTGTATATGGAATTTTTATTCTGAAATAAAGTGATCAATCAATATCAATATAAAATCAAGTGTATCACTTTATAACTGTTTGAAATGATATTCAAATCTAAAACATTACACTACCGAAGCTGATTTATTACTAAAATGTTTGTATTATCAATTTTTATGCCTAGTACGGAATATTCATTACCTCTTCCTGGTCCAAATCCAGGAGAACGAATAGCACCTAGGGCATGGCCATATCCCAATTGTTGACATACAACTTCCGCATCTGAAATGTCCCACATATCATCGCAGACTGTTCCCCATTCCCCATTAATAAAAACCTGCCATCAAGTAAAATAAATTATAGTTATAATAGTATGTAGAAATTAACAATGTTATTGCTATCTGTAGTGGATATGTCATGGTGAATAGGGTAATAGCTCTATATTTAACATGCAACCAAAAATGCGGACAATAAGTAGGTCATAGATCAGACTAGTATAGCTAGAGAGGCCTACTCAGACAGCGAGGAGAGTGGCTGGAACCCCTAGTTACTCTCTAGGCTAGGCCTAGTAGTAATAGGCTTAGTTTGGGCCTAGCCAACAAAACCTGTTCCTGACTGATGACAATCAAAAGTAACGGAAGTTAAGCAGTGAGCTACATAGTTTTCAACAACTAACTTATATTAGTGATTGCTTTATATTAGTTGAATTATGTCAAATAAATGTACCCTTTTGTAGGTCCCATCACACACACCACCACCGTCTTCTCCCACAAAAATGTAGGTCAAGACCAGTGTGATAACTAGGTCAATACCCACAATGCATCATTCAAAACAATAAAGTTCACACAAAGGTCAAACATTGTTTACTTTTTTTTTGTGACGAGCGTTTTCGTACCGTTTACATTTAATGTTTGATTTTTGTTAGTTACGGATAACGGAAACTGATCAACATACTTAATACTTCGTTAGGGTAATTAACAAAAAACTGTGGCCTACAATAAGCATCGTGATAGGTAAATGCGACCTATTCAAACACTATTTATAAAGAATTGCAATCAGGGAGGTATACCTCCCCAGTTTCGTAATTCATGTGTTTGTTATAGCCTTGTCTTACAAAAAGTAGTTGTTAATTCGCATATTGCTATTAACACCCTGTATACACTGGCCTAAAACAAACCTTTACCGTTATACCAACATTAGTTATAGATATAACCTAACATTTAAATGCTACCGTCAATGGCTTCACAAGACCTAACTATTAATAATTTATCATAATAATGTATCATTCATGTATGAATTTTAGATATAGGCCTACTTTTTGTTGAGAGAACGACAATGATTAATTTTGTGTATTGGTACGACCATAAACGACCTAATATCTCCACCGCCCACCTCCCCGACAAACTTTCACTCTCTTCTTCCCACACACTGACGCCGCTGCATGAATACTAATGTCTAATAGTATAATAAAAAATAATCATATGTATTAGCCTACCTCTACACGTCCTTCAAATGGTGTATTACCGTCCACGAGTCGAATTGGCATGTTCTTGGATAGGTATGGTGAGCAGACCTCAATACAAGTCTTTCTGTCGCTCAAAAACATTCCATCGTGACAACTCGTACACACATTACCATTGTTACCATTTTCACAATTTCGGCAATTACCGGAACATGGCTGGCACGTGCGGCTATTTATGTTACCATAGTAACCCGTAGGGCAGATCTCTACGCATTTGTCACCTTGAAGAAAGCTAGGATGCGAACAAGTTAAACAATGCGTCGCCTCTTTGTAACATGTTCGGCAATCTTCGGAACACAGTTGGCACGTGTTACTATTCGGTACACGATAATATCCATCTCCACATGATGACACACATAATCGGGAACGATCGGGACCCGAACATCGGACACCTATAACATTAACATGAATATACATAACGATCAGAATACAATGTTATGATTATACTTAAAACTACGATACGGTATTATAATAGTACATTATCGGTACATTTATTTTATTTTAAATATTGAATTTATTAATTTTACCTGCATCCTCATTGTGTCCACAGTTGTGAAGTTGCCATGACGATGCTGGTACGCAAAAGTCAAGTTTACTCTCATCACCATTGCAATTTACGTTATCAAGCATAATTGGAGTTCTAGACGACGCTTGGGCAAAGCCTACATTGGAAGCAGTCACGGCCTCAAGAGCTTCACCTAAAGTAAATTACGTCATTACGGTTACCATCAATATAACAAATGCGTAATGCATTCTGCAGAGATGATGTGATGATGATTACAATGATAATGATGTTGATTACGATGATGATGATGATGTTGAATCTCGCGTACGTAAGACAACTGATTGTTTGCCTCACGGAATGGAATCATAGGAATTACTTAGGCCTATTTGTTCAACAGTATATTAACTTCTTCGTGCTGAGGATCAATACGCTATTATAGTGTTAATTATTTAATAAAGACTTTATTTAATTAAGTAACCATGAATATTACCATACCTAGTTGTAACTCTCTGCACACGACACTAGCATCTGCTATACTCCATCCATCGTCGCAAACAGTACCCCATCGTCCATCATGATGGATTTCGACTCTTCCCTCAAATTTGTTCTTCCCCCCTACAAGTCGCACACTGCTTCGTGCCGGTCCCTTGGCTAACATCGGGAAGCATGTGTCTACACAACTGTAAACAAACAAAGAATATTGTATTAGGATAATAAAATGTTTAATTTAAAGATGTATTGTCCCCCAAAAACATGAGAAAGGAAGATTAAGTAAATTAGACTTTGAATAGGTTATTTTGTAGTTTAAAAAAAAACAAAAATAAAGTTTTCACTTATAAAGTGGATACAGCAATAACTATTATCTGACATTAAAATGGTATATTCAACAAAAAAAAATCAATAATTGTTTTTTTCAGGGGGACAATACATCTTTAAAGAAAAAGTTGATAAAGAAGTTTCTAATTATTTACATTTGTTGATATAAAGTTTGCGGTACACCACGTATATTAGTTCTGAAAAGAAATTCTCAATCCTGAGGACGATCAAAGCATATTGATCGAAACGTCGAGAAACTCAAAAGTTCTTTTCAGAACTAATATACGTGGTGTACCGCAAACTTTATATCAACATTTGATTTCGCCATGCAAACCTTCATACTTATTTTACATTTCCAATTCAACAGGAAATGAAAAGTTTTTAACCCCGTAAAAATATTATAATAGTGAGGCTTAAAGATGAATGAAATCAAACTTTGAATAGACCATTTTGTAGTTTTCATTTCCGCAGGAAAATAAACTAATTATTTCAATACATGGGCTTCGCTTCCAGCTTTTTCTAAATTAGGTCTACAGTTTTTCAGGTATTTTCTTTTTCGATTCAATTGAATAATGTGACATTCAATTTGGCATATTAAGTTAATTAAGTTAATTACATTTACAAAACTAACCCTTAATTTAAAAAAAACATTCGTAAAAAAGTTCTGTAAATAATGAAATAATATTTATCATCAAAATGCGAAGGTTTGTTTAGTTTGCTGATCAATCGAGCATACCATTGCATCAGCCTTCAAATAGTTTTTGTGAAAAGCTCATTCATATAGAAAGGGTGTATTTAACCACTAATGCCACGCATCCGCTATTCTTTATAATAGAACAACTTCAACAGAAAGGGAACTGTCCCACGGTTGTACCAGGGAAGAGTTAAATTCTATTCCCTGGTTGTACCATGGATGTATACACTCCTATGGTACTTTGTTTATTTTGAAAACAACCTCATTTCACGTAATGATCAATAATCCAACGAACCAAATGAAAACAAGAAAATCTATTTATATGTTGTAGTAATAGACTTGCCCCAAATCTGTATTTATCTTTTTTTATGTTATGTTATGTTTTATGTTAGACCACCATATTTTTGTTTGAAAATGTATTATACGTATGAAACGCCATATGTGCCAAAATAGTCGGTATAGAACCTAGACTAATTGTAATATAGATGGTAGTTCATCAATCCTCAATGTCACAACAGACAAATAAGACACAGATTAGAACCTTTTATATAATAGTTTACGGCTTTTGTGCGTACGTGCGTAACCACTAAACTTGTGGGCGTTTCCCTTATTTCATACACTGTGTCTCTTCGAGCGTTTTAAATAATAAAAATAAACTTTACTTACGTGTATCCATTTAAATATTTCGGTTCAATGCAACTTGTACATCTGGTGGGAGTTCCACTACAAGTTTTGCAAGGAGAGGTACACGGCAAGCAAGTTAAACTATTTGAATTTGGGAAAAACCCGGCGGGACACTTCTGAACGCATTCTTGTATGTAGAGGTACGTGGAATTTTGACATCCAGAACGGCTCACCGAACGCTTGCTTAACGAAAAACCTAAACATAAAATATGGAACATAAGATGTTAGAAATCTTACATAATCAAGTAGTTTTTATCAACACAATTTTAACACAAAAAGTGTAAAGCTAAAGTACCCAGCAAAAAATCGAAACGATAGTCCAGTGACTCGAACCAGTACTTATTCTGCTAAATATGCTGACCATAATTCACCACTAGACTATTTTTAAGTCTAACTCTATACGCACTCTTCTCTTATATATAATATTTTGTTCAGTGGCGACGTAATAACTTAATAATACAAATGCACAAACAATTTTACAAAGTTTAATAAATTTATTAGAATGAAATCAATACTTTCAAACCTAAGCCTATACATTTTTACGTAACTAATTTTATTTTATCTTTTTATTGTTTATATTACTTTATGTTTTAAGATAATATTTAAATTATTAATTTAGATTATAAACGGACCCCGGAAGAGGACTATCCTGGAAAATCTTGAAAATAATATATTGTTTACTAGTGAAATATCCAATAAACTACTGAGTAAAGCCGGACATATCCTGTATAAACATTATTAAACAAAAATTATTAAAAACAAATGATCAAAAATGTATTCGTATATTTTATAGCTGTTGTAAAAATTCAAAATGAATGCAAACATATATACTTATTATTTACTAATGTACTATTTTGATTGACTATTTATTCACGAGTTGGCCATATGTTAATATTCTGACGTCATCGAATCGATTTACGCAGACGAAATCATCGTAAGCCTAAACAGACCGTATGTTTGTATATCAAATCACAGTCACTTGATACGACCAAATGCAATGCAATATTGATTTGCGATTTCTAAAAAGGTCATATTTCGATTATTGAATAAAACGTGATTTAAAAATAAATCAGTCGCAATTCAAGAGTATATTGTCGGGTGACAGTGCACCCAACGTACCCTATTCCGAACTATTGAGTAGGCCTAGAAGATGTAGCTATAAATTAGTTGCAATATGTTTATTTTGTTGAAAATTTGTTCTCTTCAAAATAAGGTGACAATTATTAATTTTTTCTAATACGACAAATATTAACATTATATCTATTTCGTCAGGGTCCCTACCTAGGGTTACAGGTCCCAGGTTTTTAGTTGTTTTAATTAGTGTTCCATGACCTTCTCATCAAAATTAATGTCTCTCATTGTTGTGCTATGTCAACATAATGTCAATGATAATGGCGAAATGTCCCCAATAATGGGGATAGCTATGCAAACAAGTAACAAGTAAGTAATTAACTATTTTTATAATATATGTGCTAAAAAATCTTAATAATTAATAAAGTTACTGCCATATACTTTATTCTTTTATAATGCAAAATGAATATTATTATCATTACCCGACTAGACGGAATTGCTGCTTATAATCCCTAGATTATAACTGTTACTTTCTATCATTGTTATGATTAGATTTGTGTGTTTACTATTTTTGTTTTTACTATAATAAATTAGTTTTGTTTCCTTATACACTACAAAATGCCTTGCTTTCCCTTTTTACTATACTTGTAATGTATGTTTATTCTTACTGCGTAGGCGGCATGTTATTAGACGGCATGTGAACGAGATGAAAGCATGCTGTCTATTGATTGGTGGATTAACTCAGCCAATGAGAGAAGTGGCTGATGAAATAGTGTATGAGAAAAAAATAACAATAATAATAATACGGTAGTATAAGTATAAGAAAGCATGATAATAAGGGAATTAAAATCGGATAAGCCTTTCCTTTTCAAAACGCAATTCAAATTAAAATCACCGGGCGGTTTAGAATTAATGTTCTTTGCCTGATTTGTTTATATTATGTTTATATATATATTTTAATACAAAAGCCCAAAAGTTAATATAAATATTATTAATCCAAAGGCAAATTACAGAAAAAATGGCATTGCTGTGGGTATCAGTGGCTGGATCTCAATGGAGATACAAAATAAAATATGCAAAAATCTAAATCAAAACGATAAATAAAACAGCTAGAAAAATGTACAGAGCTTTCGGGCAACACTAGCCCTTAATCAGTGCGAGTGGGCATTAATAATATTATGCCTAAATGTCTAAATAATAATAACAAAAAGTTAATATTGGTCGTTAAAATAAAGTTAAAAATATGTACCTTTGGCGACTGAGCACACGAAAGCTAAAATCAGCAATATCGCCCACAAGGGCGTGGAACGAAACTTGATCATGATGATCAGATCTAAAAAGTAACGGATAGAATATTTATAATTAAAAATTACGTTGAAAATATATTTAAAATATAACACTTCTTTTGGGACACCCCCTATTCAGGTAAAATTACTAAAATAATGTACTTAATATTTAAAACTAATAATAATAATTGGCCTATTTTTCGCGCCATTTGTAGATATTTTCGCGCCATCATGCCCAAATCCATGTGCATGTTTAGTACAATGCTGTAATAATTCAATAAAATAATATTGTTCCCGATAATATTTATATAACTGTATCATTTCAATAATTTCAATAAATACAAAATTGTAATATTTCAATATGGACACTTACTTTGTAAAATGGCAGTGGATAACGAAAACAAAATCTCTCAAAACACCAGAGAAAACCAAATTTTTCCGATAACGATGAATCACAGAAAGGTTGAGTTACAGTCTCTTTTTTAAAACAATTACAGTATACGGAATATTAGAAATATATAATTATATAATATTCATCAGCGAACAGCAGCTCGATATACGCCTATGTTTACAAACACAACGACTTGTTATGATTTTGTTGTCCGGCTTGCGTAAATCGTAGTAAAAAATGCTTGTTCATTATATTCTATAGCCAATCAGATCAATGAGTCTGTATGACGTCACAGCCACAGCCGTTCATTCATTAAATTATTACGCTACCTCATTTAGTAAGAATAAACATTTTGTGTACGTCAAACTCAAATGACTGTGTTCATAAAATTATCTAATTAAAATAATCCGTGGAACATTGTAATACGATTAAATATTGATCATTCATTAATAATATTAAGAGATGAGAGGCCCGTGTCATCATCATAATCATCATGATGATTTTTAAATGTATTATGAACTGTATATTGATTTTAATTTTATGTAGTTAAGTTCTTCTGGGGTCCCAGACATTTCATGTTATGGTGACTCTGTTGCTTTTGGGGTCCCAGGACATGATGTCGAATAAATAAATGAAACGAAATGAAAAAAAAAAAATAGTATATCTATTACAGCAAAGAACTTTTATTGATTACCGATATTTGTTATATATTTTGAAACATCATGATCACACACCAACAGAGGATATTTTATATTTATGTTGATTATTATTATTATTATAATTTCATGGTGGACATAATAATCGTTCATGGCGAGTGTGTTTTCCCCAGAAAACATTTTAACTATTAGAGGCATAAACAACATTCCATAATCTTACTATTGGTAGTAGACATACTCTTATGTAATACAAAGTACAGTAGTGTCATAGATAGTCTTTTAACAGGAAAGAAACATATTTCTTCCCTGTTGAAGTAGACATGACAAACCGGAGATCTAAAATGTATTCCTGACTGCGTAAAGAACTCTAGAGGGCACCATTACAGGTCCTGTAAACATTACAATCAAGGTTTGTAATTTTTATGTACAAGTTTGTACAAAAAACTAACGACAAATGATGTATGCATGTTTAATTTAATACTGATCCAGAAGTGGTGAAGGTGGACCTACAAAAGTCGTACAGCAGTCTATCTGGTTATGCATAAGAAACATTTCTTGGGAAGCGTCATGACATTTTCATCACACAAAACAAATTGTTTTTTTAAACTGAACTAATTTTGTAGAGTTTATGTTTATTACATCCATCACTTAAATTTATATGGAATGTTCAAATCTTTAACAAACAGTTATCATTTCGAAATAACTCGAAGATTGTTTATAACTTGTTAAAAAAAATCTCAATGTATTAACCTGGTTTGCGTCAGGACCCGATTTGAATATGATCACTCAAGTGGCGGATCAGAATGCACGAGGAGTCCAGTTTAAAGCCTCTGATCACATTCAAAGAACCACCACCGGTGAATAATCAGAATGCACGAGGAGTCCAGTTTAAAGCCTCTGATCACATCCAAAGAACCACCACCGGTGAATAACTTAAAAATATCAGAAAGGAACTTTATTTCTCCCATTTTTCTATTTTAGATAGAAACTATCTATTTTATTGAACATATAAACATTACCTGTCAAACATCAACTTTAATTAAGTTGGTATACATTTGCCTAATTCCTCAACACAGTCCTTATTGGTAGATTTGAATATATTGCATTCACATATTGTATGGTTTCTGGATTTGATCCAGAAGTGGTGAAGGTGGACTTACAAAAGTCGTACAGCAGTCTATCTGGTTATGCATAAGAAACATTTCTTGGGAAGCGTCATGCCATTTTCATGTTGAAAAGTTTGCGTCGACATTGTACAGGTCTGTGTCTAAAGGATCTGAAAAAAATAATAATATAACACTGTGATACACACATTTCGTAACAGCAAAAATGGCACAACAAGATGAAAGACAGTGTGGAAAGGATAACTAGAAAGTAAATAATAAGCAATACTAGCCTAGTAGTGAATATGTATTTCCTTGATATTGGTAAAACTGGTTGGGGTACTGGTATAGAATATAAGCACGTCCCTTTCATATCTTCAAATACACTTCTGTACCGTACGCCTAATATTTCGGTTGCATTGTAAGAACATTGTTTTTCTTCGAGTCCATAGAAATACATACAATAAATTGATGGCTTACCATTTGTTGTAAATCGTAACTAGAAGAAAAACGTGGAAAGAAGAACCAAAATAACATCTTTTTGATTGTAAAAGAATATAGTACTGTGATGGCGCTAGTTACACTCCGTTATGCTCGAGCAATTAATGGAATGACGTAATGCATAAACGGGAATAAATAGTGAGTAGATTTGTACTCAGGTACACTGCGAATTCGGGAGTCCGGTATAATACAGCTCAGAAGAACATCGAACTCAAATGTTATTAAACAAAAATCAAAATTCAATTCACCAATCAAGGAAGAGAAAATGAAGTCTGCCCAGAACACACTGTATTACTGGCTCTACATCTCACATCAACTTCGTGTTGACCAATCATCATCCAGTATACTGAACATTAATTAATTCCATTGCAAACACTAGCTTCATTGTTTTATAATCGGTATTCTTCCCTAGACCAATGTATAGGAGGCCTATTATAATAGATTACGTACAGTGACGTAACGCAGAGGCCGGATGCCCTGGTTTATGAACCGTAAGAGGCCTCATGCGTTTTTAGCCCTCTTCGACATATTTTAATGTCTGTTTTTCCTCTGGGCATTGCTCAGCCAGTGAGAGCTCATAGCCGTTACGCCACTGATTACGTATCAATCATGGGTATTGATCAGTCAATATTGATCTTTCTGTTTGGTGTATTGTTATAGTTGGAATACTGTTCCCAAATGTTGTACTTTCACCCTGAGCAGGTTACCCGATTACAGTGTTTGTAGATCATTTTGTAGTTTTATAGCCATGCAACTATATAAGGGTGCAGTCATTATATGTGGCCTCATATATATCATCACAATATTTCCTACAGGTACGTGGTAGTAGTAATTAAATAAAACAAAAACATGTAGCTTTCCTAGGCATTAGAGAATATAAATCGATGTAGTTATTGTATTTAAACCAACCCATTCTCGTCGGTAGCGATAGTCACTGACATTAAACAGTGTGATCGTGTCTACTGAGGGCAACAAGATCAACCATAGCACATGCAACACCAACATATACGATACCCATTGCCCATATTTGTGACTTGGAAGCATAATAGGCATTTTTATACACTATAGTTATTTAGTAGTAAATTTCGAATAACGGAATGAACATTTTAGGACACCCGAATGTGGACCTAATCAACATTTTCATTTCATTTATTATTTACCCATAAAAATAAATTATAAACATTGTAACATACAAATAATAATAATTATATCAATGGAAGGACTAATCAAGTTCAGCCCCTAAACATTGAAATATAACTAGTTAGGCCTATATAAATAAATTTGAGTCTGCTGGTTGGCTAATATTGTATTGAACTTTAATTGATATACACGACGAGGATGAGGTTTCCTTATGGTTCTTTGGTTTAAACTACATTAATAATAATAATTTATTTGGAAGCTACACTTTTGAAACAATGGCATACTTCTTAAATGAAGGTGCGTCCAGAGTAAGTAAAATAAAAGTTACAGAAAAGAAAATGATTTAACAATAGGCCTATTTACAATGAAACTAAATTATGTACAAAATATTTATTTAAAAAAAATATATTTAACATTTATATTATAAAATTTTGTTTCAACAGTATCAGGTGAACTTTGTGAACAATATTACGATATCGATGGTAACTATAGACCAGTTTTGAACTGTACTAGTCATCTTGAAGGTCCATACTGTTGCGGTACACAATACAACAGAACGTGTTGTTCACATCCAAAAAATTCTATTTACTGGCCTAACAATAAACTCCACAGTATTGGCCAGTCGTTTAATATCAGGTACTTTATTTATATCATTAACTAACAGTGAACATTGATCCTTATTAAAAGTAATTGTTGATGGTAAGGATTTTTCAAATGCTCAATGGCTGTTATCAGTTGATTATAGCAATTAAGATATCATATAGTATACAAGTAATGAATTATATGGAATAGATGGTGAGAATATTTTTATGAGTTCAAATATTTAATAAATGGAACATTCTTTCTATTCAACGAATGGAACATTTTTCTATTCAACGAATGGAACATTCTTTCTATTCAATGAATGGAACATTCTTTTTATTCAACGAATGGAAAATTCTTTCTATTCAACGTTTAGAACATTCTTTCTATTCAACGAATGAAACATTCTTTATATTTAACGAATGGAACATTCTTTCTATTCAACGAATGGAACATTCTTTCTATTCAACGAATGGAACATTCTTTCTATTCAACGAATGGAACATTCTTTCTATTCAACGAATACAAAACATTCATTATTTGTTTTTATAACACACCTACAGTGATGTGATGTCTGAGTTGGGCTAGGCCTAACCTAGACTCTACACAGACGATAGCGATACGAAAGGTTGCGAGAGAAATTGATCTAATTCTGTTTTTCCAACGATTTCACTTCTTGTATTCTTTTGTAACGGAATCGTAATATTGAATTGTTTTTTATTTCAGCGCTGCGACTGTATTCTTTATTACGTTCTTTTGCCTGGTTTTAATATTTACCATGTCTATCACATGCTGTTGCTTTCGGTGTTGCCAAGACGATCTGCCACGATATAGTATACATGCCGATGATATAGATACTGGTAAGTTTACTTTTATTTGCTAATTATACCGACTGCATAATAATATTCTTCATTAACAATTCAAATTGGTTAATAAACGGTAATAGACAAAGTTATTTCTTGTAACTAAAGCTCTGTTTACACTATCAAACTTTATGTGACAACAAAACTGTGATGTGCCCATATATGGACATGATAATGTCATATCACTACCATATTTAAGCATATCACTACCATATTTGGGCACATCACACTTTTTTTGTCAAACTAGTTTTGAAAAGTGTAGACAGAGCTTAATGCGTGGAGCCTACTGTAACTTGTCATAGTAAAGAGTTCAATTGCTGGTCGTCAGAAAAGAAAACTGAATGCGTTTACAGACTTGCACAACGTCTCCATTTTATGTTTAGTGTTAGTAGTCGGTGTTTGATGTTTGTAAAGTCTATGAATCGTTTTGACACACATTAAAATATGTTTATTATCAATAATTGTTCAAGTTATGAAATATTATTCAATAAAACAAACATTAAGTCGAATCGTCGTCTGGAACATTATAGACTAATGTGTTGGGCAATACAAATATGTTCCATGCCACCGATTAAATCAACGCACAGTCGTTTATTTATTGACAGAAAAACAATAAGTTATCATAACATAAGTGGTAAGAGAATTATACCTTACATTGAATGCAAGTCAACATGCAATTGCAATTTCGTTTGATGGCGTCGTCGTAACTATGTATCTAAATATATACCGTATTTATTCCTTCGCGTTGTCGCCAAATTTGATAAAAATATACAACGAAAATATAACCTGACATTTAAATTAATTCTGTTTACAAAAAGTTTCGACATATCTCTTTTTACTTGTATGAATGCTAAAGGGTGATTTGCAATCTCTCGTGTAACTCAATTACCACGACATTTTGACATTCTTTGAAGTGTCCAAATTGAAATGTTGAAAACATCATATCGGCAGTGTTACCCGTTAGAATTGTATATTTTACGAAAGTATCTATAAACTAATACGGAAAAACTATACATAATTATGGTAACAGGTACTTTTTTCTTTAATTTATTATGTAAGCAACGTCTTTACCGGTACCGCATAAAGTAGGGATGCCCTGCAATCTGGGCCTAGCCAGTTTTAGTGACATTTATCACGGTTCGTCATTTCCATATTAAATTGTATGCTGCCCTCTAAACAGTGTTGTAATGATTCTAAACGCAAAGATTTCAGGAAAGAGTCATTTAAAAATGTATTTAGCACTTGTTTTATATTGACCCTTGGAATACATTTACCTTTAAGATAGGCCTAATGGGTTAATGAAACATCAATGAGATACAAAATATAACTTCTGAAGTTCAACAGTATGTAGGTTTACATCTAAAGGCCTCCTCAGACAGCGTCGTACGACGAGGCCCGACGAGTCGTCTCGTTGGTAGAAAATTAAACATGTTTAAAGTTCTCCCGACGACCTAACAACTACGCCCGACGCTATCTCTCGGGATTCAACTCAGATAGCACCGACGATGCTGTCTGAGTTAGCCTTACTAATGAAACTAGGGGTTATAGGTGGCACTTGCCTAATTTCCATTCATTTTCCTATTTCAGATTCAGATGATGAAAATCTAGCCAGTGGAGGTCTTGATTGGGATGACTCAGCACATAACTCTTTAAAATCATTTGTCGATGATGAAAACGATACCAAAAATGAGAAAAACCAAGAAAACATTGATAGCAACGAAGATGATGAACATGCTACTGAACACGACCCGCTAAATAGACAAACTCAACGACAAGATGACTTAAGATCAAGTGAAACTAACAAATCTGAAGGGACCTGTTGATCATCAAAGACTTACGGCAAAAACGCAATTGGCATGGATTTAATTATTATTATTAGAAACGTACATACATGGAACAAACATGGAAACTTGTAATGCCTACAATGTTTCTTTCATATTTTGAGGCGTCGTTCTTCTAATTTTAGAAGAGTTTTAGAAACGACAAACAGAGGATTTAAATTGAAATGAAACTAACGAATCTGAATGAACCTGTTGAATCATCAAACTACAAAGAATACGCATTTGACATAAGTTAAAATTGTAATGATATTAATTATAATCATACATAATTGACACAACAATTTGACACCTGATATATGTATAATCTTCATATAGCCTAGGCCTATTGGCGTCGTTGGCAGAGTATAGAGAGATATGGGACAGCCTAAATGCTCATAAGAATTGTATCTCCGATGTGTCGTCCTGACCTTAGGCTGATGTTAAAAAATAATCAGAAATCATGGAAGTGCCAGGTTCAAGAATATCACTTAAAAGCTGAGGGAAAAAACAAGCAGAAAGACACATATTTATAATATCTTGCCATTGTTATAGAATTACTTTGGTTTTTGGTTACAGCATAATGTTTTCTACTCTTTCGCGTCCAACCCTTTACAATTCAATGTTGTTAGGTAGTGATATAGATTGATTAACTGTTAAATTAATACTAAATACTTTACAGAAGAGGTAGTCAAGCAAAATATCATGCTAACTATTTTATCTTAATCTTAGCTTTGAAGTTTCATGAGGGAAATGGTGAACAGACGTCTACCTTCGAACTGGGTATAAAAATAAACCGTTTGGGGCGCTAATTACTGTGCTTGTTAATTTCTAACGCGAGAAGTGTTTTCAATATTTCAAAATATACTAAACTTACTTTATGGCACTAGCGTTTATGAGTAATAAAGAAAACAACGGAGAATCTGTGTAGGATTTAGGCCCACTCTGTGTAGTAACCGTATACCATAGGGTATATGCTCTGCAATCTGGGCCTAGCCAGTTTTAGTGACATCACGGTTCGTTATTTCCCTATTGAACAATATGCTGCCCTCTAAAAAACTGTTGTAATAATTCTAAACGCCAAGATTTCAGAATAAATTCAAGGACACAATAAGAGTCATTAAAAAAATGTATTTAGCACTTATTTTATATTGACCTTTGGAATGTATTTACCTTTAGGATAATGGGTTAATGAAACATCAAAAGGATACGAAATACAACTTGTGAAGTTCAACAGTAAGTAGGTTACATCTAATAAAACTACGGTTACTGGTGACACTGGCCTAATTTCCATTCATTTTCCTTATAGTCAATAATCCTTAGGTACTTTCTATAAATGTATGTAAATATTTTAACTTAATAACCTCCTGTCGTGTATAAAATGTTCTTTGCTTTACATTATTTAAACAAAGTGTAAATAAGTTTTACGGGGAAACGATCAAGATTAGAGCTTTAGTAAACTCTGTCATATCTCTGTGTCACAAATAAAGCACTATTATCCACTTCCTTAGAATATATGGCGTCACAAATTTATACAATTGTCAATGTTTGTGAATAATCAGTTCATTATTAATTACTTTATGCGCGTGTTGTATTTGTTCAATCGACGGCCTTCCTTCATGCTTTTCAGAAGTGATGACGTAATAACAACTTATCGTGTGCTAATATGAATTTTGTGAAAATCAGAGTTTCGACACAGAACCGTCATACGTATTTTAATTAATAATTTGCTTTAGACAAAATATAATTAATAGTTCAAGATTGCTATATAGGTGCAACGAGTGAAACGTTCAAATATGTTTGAAACGAGTTTAATTGCGTCATTTAAAAGATAAATGTTCCTGTCTTACATAAAACGCTTCCAGTTTTATAATCAATCAAGTGATGACGCCTTTAACACTAAGATTAGAAGTCAGCGGGACTAAGCTATTATGACATAGAAAACGGCAGAAAGATGTAAGCCCTGAGCTGAATAGCAGAAACAGGATAGCGTTGACCCTATAAACCTCACGTCTGCAGTAATACATGTAGTCATATATTACACTTCAGCTAAGTACTATGATGTTTAACAAAACAAATGTGTCTTATTAGTGCGGTACTTAGGCCTATTATATCGTTTCTTCATTAACTATCAATTAATTTCCTTATCGAAGACTTGATTTAGGCCTAAATGGTTATTAGCAGTAGACCGTATTGCATTGTTATATGACCTGAGCGTTTGGGTAGGGAATTGTGTCACTTTCAGTAAATTGTCAGTTCTTTGGTACGTTTTTAAAATATTATTATGTATTTTGATGTGCTGAAAATGTTCATTCACAACTGGGCAGCACTGGGTTGAAGTAAAGCCAAGAGTATTGGGTTAGACCCAGCATCAATGTATTTTCACAACATTTGCATAATAATAACTTTAAAATTCTTAAGCAACATACTAGGACTATGCACAGAAAAAAGTTTTTCTCATATTTCATTGTCGAAAAATGGAACAATTTACTGCCCGTTGCAGTAAATTCTAAGTCAATTAATGAGTTTAAAACACAACTAGAAAAAGACTAAAAGAGAGCCCAACAAACAATAAGAAGAATTGATGGTCCCAAAAGCGAAAGCTTAAGAAGACTCTAACAACAAATGAACAAATTAAATGAGTGAATAGTTCCTAACAGTTGCAATGTAACACTTATTGGAAGCAAACACTATACTGAATGGTAACAAATTTCTTCAACAAAATTATTAAACCAAAATGTTTTTACAATATTGTAAAGTACGAAGAACATATGACATACAACTGTGCTAACACATTTAGTAAAACTGTGAAGTTGGTTTATATGAACAAAACGACAAAACATCTGCAGGTGTAAAGTTGTTAAGAAACATTTCAACAGTCAATACTCTAATTAGATACTATTATTCAGTAACGTTATAAGTGTACTCAATTATCACCGGAGCAAATATCAATCAATTGACAGATTAGCCTACTAGTTGAGAATTTATCTTGAGATGAATGGTATAGTTGCCAAACCTGAGATTGAAAGAGGAAAAGAAAGACAACAAAACATACCCGTCAACACACTGAATATGGTTATTAGCTAGTGAGATTAGGCAACATTTACTTTTACAAAATATAATCAAATTCTTTAAATACATTTCTATTTAGTAACTAAAAATAAGCACAATGTAGGAACATAAATAAAAACGCCTGAAATGTGACTTGTTAGTCTACTGGACTGAATTGGGCACATGTGTGGACGACACATAACAACTTTCTTCTCTGGTAGGCCTAAGGGTCTCTTCGTGTCGTACAGCTGTAACCAACCGGCGCTCACGACACAGGGCCGAGATGAACCACACCGGGATAACTTCCTATCTCTTCCGAAAGATGCACTCTTTTCTAAATGTAAATATTTAAATGGAGAATAACTTGCGACTTCACTTGCAGCCTACTGGGCTGAATTGCGCCAGGTGTGGACGACACATACAACAACTTTCTACTCCCTAAGGGTCACTTCGTGTCGAGTGATGGCACTAAACAATGTGTACACTGAGCTGAGCCTCCATTCTAAGTCCTAGAAGACTTAATCGAGGAGAGCATTGAACCCTTGCCGATTGCGACGCCCCTGTCTCACCTATAATTTCTCCCCAAGCAAAGCAATCAGCTTTTGATACCAGATTCAGTAGCTGGAAATTGACTTTCCTTTGGAATTACATAATGTCAGTGTTTTTAACTCCTGGCATCAAAACAAATTGCTAAAACAAAAGTTTGACTCTGTGATAAAAAAAGAATTTATTGTAAGGATGATACCGACAATAAGCTAACATCTGAACTTTAATATGCTGGGCCACTTTCCCAACCCGTTTCTTTTCTGTTGATGTGTTACCATAATACATATTTGGTTTTTTTTACTGACAAGATTGATAAATATTATGTATGTGATGTATGCATCAGATCAAGGCAATCTAGTAACAGTACACTGAGCTCGCCCTGCCAAGATAAGAACTCGTAACAGTCCTTTGATCTTGTCTCTGGCTGCGACAAATACCAAATACTGTACTATGTGAAACTGATCGTGTCGCAGCCATAGACAAACCATTCGATCTCCGGAGCTCAGAATCCTGATTTCTTTGATCAAAACAAGTAGTTAAATTGAATTTCAAATTAAACCGTTTTACCTTAATGTTGAATTAATGTACACATATGTAATCAGTGCAAAACACCTTGTATAACAACGTTTGATCAAATATACAAATAATTCATAAATAATTAAGATGAATAATATAATTGAAGTTTAATCTGTCGACAACGTTTGCAGGTGTTATGGTATTTGTAAACTTTCAAAATCAATATATACAATGAAATTATGTAGGTGATAAGTCACGCAGCATATATAATAATATAAATAACTATTGTATAATGATGTGTTACCTTATTATCTAGCTACATTCCATAATACTTTATTATGAATAAACCGCCGTTAGATATTTGATGGTGTTCATTGTGTACAAATAAAATACGCGATAAAAATGTATTGCTTGTTCTACAGTAGTAAACAGGTTTCGATTGCCGCTATAAATAACAAAATGTTGTTTTCACAAAATACTATGAAAAGTGCCACCAACGAGCATAAATGAAATGATACACGACATTACATTCATCACCGAAAATGATGGTCAATACTCAGTGACATGTGAGTGTCATAGTTTCACATTGATTTAGGCCCTGTGTAAAACCTGGACTGAGGGTCGAAAGAAAACGTCAAACTCAATGTCATTTTGTTGGTGTGAATGAGCGTATGCATGACAGTTTTACGCTGCAACTCCTGACCTTTATTCTCTCTGCACTAGGAAAGTGTGAATAGGTATATTAAGAATGATCAAACATTAATTACGATTGTGACATTTCTCTATTTTTTATAAAATACTTATGGTCGATAAGTAGTCGAAACTATTATACTTTAGAGAGCAGATCAAGGTCGTAAGTGTCTAGTAGAAGATGATTCTATATTCCAATATGCACTATACTTAGTGTCATAATTTCCACTAAACTATAAGTACTGATTATGGCAAAACCTATATATCCGAGGTCACATCTCCTTACTAAATTGAAAGTGCTGTTAATTAGTATGTGACTATTGGCATTAACGCAGTGAAATCTTTATAAAATAATTTAAATAATAAGAGATCTGAATGAAAAGAAGAACAAACAAGTCACTTTCCCCTGCTACCCAATATATCCTAATATGAGCGTTTGTTATGATACACTGCGTTCGTAGATTTGATGTACATTATCTTCTTTGTCTTTCGTAGGAATCTTTTCGGGATTTTATAAACATTAAAATTTTCTATACATGTTGTACATATACCCATAACACTTACGAATACGAGGTTTACAATGTAGGACGATCACAAAGTTAACTAGAGATATTATGTTCAGACAGAACATGAATCCAGTCAGAGGAATTGTGTGACCTTTAACCCTAATTGTAAACAATTAATTAATTTTATTATTGACCAAGTTTGATTGGGATTAGCCTAATCGTTAAAATATTTTATCTAAATGATCAACATAACAAACATGTATTATTATGGACCAACTTCAGATGTTGGAATGTAACTTAACAACATAGTTTAAGATCTAATTTATACATTACCTCAAATAAAGGATAATCATAATTATACTATAATTCTTAAATAAAATTTGTAACAGTTATCCAATATAAGATTGTTTTTTGGAAAGTAGCATCACTTATTCGACACAAAATATAAAAATACACGAGGTTGAATTCACATGCACAACTTCAAGTAGAAGCAAAGTCAATTACACAATGTTCATAACCAAGACGAACATAAAACATGACATTTGATTTTGCCTAATGTTAATGTTAAGTTACACTATAAAAATGTAACACACACCTGCGTGTATCCTTGCCATTTGATTGGCTAATTTCGTAACACGTTGTATTGCACATTCAAGGTTGTTGTAAACATTTTGTGCAACGCGAGCCTGGTGACTATTAAAAATGCATTGTCCCCCGAAAACATGAAAAAGGAAGATTAATAAAATCAGACTTTGAATAGGCCATTTTGTAGTTTTAACTTTTGAGTAGGCCTAGGTATATTGTAAACAAAAACAAATAATGAATTTATTCCTGGAATTTATTGAATATTTTCATTTTTTAATTCATAAAAATATCATTCTACTCATAAACATTCGTTATTCATAATATAGATAGGCCTAAACCAAAAGTAAGTATTATTACAGTAGATGAGATAGACGCCAGTTTCTTTGAAATATCGATTTTAACTGAGAACATTTTTGTGGATGGTGGCCAAATCCATTGATTGTTCTTTTCCCCCGAAAATAGCTTTAATGCGACTCAAGAAATAATGAAATACAAATTTGGATTTTGAAAAATGCTGAGATTAAAGTAAAGGCGAACATCCTCTCATGGTTAGCCTACTTTAGCCGACTAGGTCGCGGTTGAATTATCTTTTATGGGTGTTAATGTATACGATGTTGTTTCCCCCACCCCACCACGAAAATGCATCGAATAAATAGCTTTAATGTGACTCATGAAATAATGAAATACAAATTTGAAATTTTAAAATGCTGAGATTAAAGTAAAGGCGAACATCCTCTCACGGTTAGCCTACTTTAGCCGACTAGATCGCGTTTGAATATTCTTTTATGGGCGCTAAATGTATACGATGTCGTAGATTTGTGTGTTTAAAAAGGAGGCCACGTATTACTACGTGTTTTTAAAATGCATAAACTGCATAAAAACTAAATATTAAGAATATATACAGTATAGCCTCCATTTGAGCCATCAAGTTACGACATACGTGTCGTGGAAATAGCTACCGAGCGCAACACAAACTGTTTCTTCGTTAAAAACAATTATGAACAAAGTTGTATGATGTTTACATTGCAGAAATATATCAAATCGATAATTAAATAAGGCAAACAAAGTGTTATCTTTAGTGTTATATTTAATAAGATTTAACCAGGTATTAAAGTCACTTTCCCATCGAAGAGAATCGATTATTGCATGTACCCATTTTAGTTAAAAAAAGAGTGCTAACGGTACAACCCTAAATTTGACTACAAGTAAAGCTCTGTCTACACTCTCAAATTAGTTTGACAAACAAAGTGTGATGTGCCCAAATATGGTAGTGATATGCTTAAATATGGTAGTGATATGACATCATGTCCATATATGGGCACATCACATTTTTTAAAGTGTGATATAGTGTAAACAGATCTTAAGAAATACAGGAATGACATGTATGGCTTGTGTATAATAAACAACAGCAAATGTCACTTACAGTCGACAAAATGATACCAGTTCGTTAAAACTAATTAGTACATTAATTAATGGCAAATAAATGTCACACATCATTACAATTTTCAATGTGATATATCATTTTGTGTTTAGTGGGAGGTGCTAGAGCGTTCGTGGTGATGACGTTACACTACTGCAGTGAGTGATTGAGGTCGCATTTCCACTGATGAACCGATATAAGACTTTTTACCACTCAGTGCCATAGTATTGTCGTGATCGAATTCAACCAATGTTGTTGCATACAAAACAAGACGAGGGACTAGTATAGCAGCTATATTCTATAAACAGCTAGAATGATTTAATTTATAAGGAATGCCTACAAGCTAAAATCTGTATTAAACATTGGGTAGCGTCTATGTGTCTGAAACGTAATATAATTATCATCCAAATTATATTATTATAACAATGCACGTGGTAAGTGTAGGGAATTGAATGCTTCGGAAGAGACGGAATCGCCTGCAATTTTACACGTCAATTGTCAGTATATACGCGCAGATAATTTAGCTGTGAAAATGTTTAACAACACAGAATACGAGGACAATCAGACCACGATGGCTTCACCACCACATACAAAGTATCATCAACCATCTCGTATGATCGCCGAAGGGGTGATTTTTCTTCTGGCGTTCACAGGCAATACCGCTCTTTTAGCCTGGATGATTGTGAACATTAAAAAGCGAATTCGCTTTCATAGTTATATTATATCGTTAGCAGTTGCTGATCTTTCTGTAGCGTTGTTTGCCGTACTTGGCGAGTTGATCCGAGAGACGCAGGACCGGCGTTGGTCAGCGTCTGACGGAGCTTGTCGTGTTTTTATGCTCGTTCAGGTCATAACATTAATGGCTTCTAATTATATGATTGCTGCAATAGCAATCGATCGCCATCATTCCCTATTCAGTCCACTAAAAAAACCACTTGACTCAGCTAAATTGATTTGTATTGCGTGGACATTAGCCTGCATATTTGCAACACCTCAACTTTTTGTTTTTGAAAAACGTGAGCACAACGGAGAGCCAATGTGTCTTACAAGATTTGACAATCAAAACGATTCAGAAAAAACTATATATATAGTTTACGCATCTGTGTTTGCCTTTTTCATTCCGTTCTTTTTTATAACATTTGCATATGTGCGCATTGTGGCCAAGTTATGGAATACACGCCATAGTTCATTACCCGATTCGCAGTACAAGAAGAAAACGCGCGTTCGTACGTTAAAAATGACGTGCGCAATTATTATGGTTTTCATTCTATGTGGGTTTCCATATTTCGCTACCGAACTTTACGTGGCCGTAAACCCTCCACAACCACTAGACTCATCTGGGGAAACTCCATGGCAACTCAAAATCTACAGTGTATTTTCTATTTTGGCTGTTAGCAACAGTGCAGTTAACCCGTACATATTTTTTCTATTTTACGCATTTCGCCAAGCGCGTCAGAATTGTGTGAGTGCATTGGCGTCATCCAGAACTCGTGTGCGCAGTTACAGAGCCGCATCGCAGACAGACAACACTAAACGAACAGTAGTAGAACTTGAGGAAACGAACCGTGTTGTGGGACACTACTGTGAACGTCTCGAAGAAGACACTGGAAGCAAAGTCTAAGTGAAGAACGCACGATAGTTTCAATCAAGGTTAGCAATTTAATCAAAACTGTTATAAAACACCTCTATTAATTAGTATCTAGCAAAATGGAATATATGTAACCCAAGGATGTCAGTAGTGAGTTCTTGAATTGATTAAGACAACTGATCCTATCTTAAGCCAGCCTTACATTATGATATTAATATATGTATGGATCGGTTCATTCCTAATCCATATACTCTATTTCAAGGCGTTTAATGTGTGCCATTGTTCTAAATAACACAATAACATTGCCTCATACATAACGCATGATGACGTATCATTAAAATTAATGCTGATTAGCCTAAAAGTATATTCGCGTATTTTAGCTGCTATGGTATGAAACAATGCCGTTTAAATAGTTCACACAACGCTCTAGTACATTCGTGTTCAAATGTTCAAATGTGAGTTCATAAATCCTTGATATAACTAAACTACCTAAGTGTTATACATTACCACCCGAGTACATTCTTTAATATATAATGTTTGCTATTGTTAAATATTGTAAATTTAATTAGGAAAATGTTGTATGCTCTGTCAAACCATGGAAGAAGGTTGTCTTCCCTTCATTGGTCATAATATATATTATATAAATACAACTGTGCTTCAACGAGGTCTATTAAAACTATATAAAAAAACAATATTGATTTGATAGCTTTATCACAATGAGTTTGATTTATAGTTGGTTTACTTACACAGTGTCTTAAAATAAAGTACAATGTTGATAGTCTCGTTAAACAAACAAAGATTTGTAATGTTCAGCGTAATTTACCACAAGTTGTCATAAAACTAAAGAAACCATTAATTTGACTGATCATATCCTTCTAAAGTAACAACACAGGTTCATTCATTTCGATAAAAATACGTTTTCAATACAAATACAATTTTAATGCGTTTTTAAAAGTAGGTCTATAATTCCCTCATCCATTTATTGATAAACTATCGGTTTGGCTATTATAATTATGTGACTATCGGCACATTTTTTTATTATTTCATTTCATTTTTTTCGAAATTTATATCTTCAAGGATAAATACACGCACAATGCAAAGCTCTATTTATTTTCATTTTTCTCCTTAAAGTAACTGCTAGCTCTCATTATTTTAGATATTATTTTAAATGTGTTTTAAATTCGTCAGTTGTGGACGAATGTGTTACTGAATTTATCAATGAATTTCAGATGATTGCTTTTGAAAATAATGTGCTTTGTGAATGGTTATCGGTAATAGGCCTAAATATACGAAATTGAGAATGTAGTATTATTATACATTTTTAATATTTGGAGTGTCATTTTCGACATTCGCAGTTTAATAATTTCTACTACTATGCATGTTCTAATTGTAAATATGTTGAATTAATGTTCTTGTAAGAGTCCTTACACTCCTAAATTAGATACAATCATTATGCATCACTCCGAGTCAATTCTGCTGACGGAGGTGAACACAAGACAACAAACAAAAAGAAAAATATCTTTAATACAATACATTCAAATTAACTTTCAATAAATCAGCACATTGAAGATTTAACCCCACCAAAACTCATTAATATTTTTGTATATAGTTTAATATAGTTTAAACTTAAAAGTTTTTTAATAATAGGAATATTATGATTTTACGGATTTCATGCTAAGTTTCGTTTGCCGCGTACACTAACATATGTGATTCATACATCTTGTTTTAAACGTGCTCTTAAAACAAATCTTTTTAATTTAGAGTTTGATTAAAATATTTGATTGATTTTATAATTGTATGAAATTTTTAACATACATACATACATATTTTTAATTACTATAATATCATAATTGTATATCATATCATAATATTAATTGTCGTGGACCTTTATGGTATTTTAATTTGCTTTTTAAAATTGTTTTAATTTTTATATTGGTGCTATACGTATATCCTGCGCCTATGAGCAATCATTGATTGGATATGTGGCGCATTATTATTATACTACGAACAATAACGATCGACGATAAAAGTGATTTTCCTTTAGACAACAACAGAACAACAGAACTAGGAACTATTTTCGATAAAAATAATATTTTTTTAAGTTCAATCAGTATTGAAAAGCGTACAGATTGATATTGTTTTGTTTATATATTTAGGCAAATTGCCAAGGATAACCATAATCGAATTCATTCACTATCCTTCTTAAAGTTGGCAATCCTGCTCACAAGAAAAACATATACACAATACATTAATTAACAAAGTCTTATTACAGTCTTTGGGAGTGGAGAAAAAAAAATCCTGACATCCTGACAAGACAGGACTTGAACCCAGGACCCAAGCATCATAACCACCAAGCCAATTTTACAGATAGGATAAAAACACTTTTCAAATTTCTTTTGTTTTGTTTTCTGTTTAACATTTGCCGTCGATCGTTATCGTCCGTAGTACAAACAGTTATAAATCTATTTTTGACCAATAACCAAATATTTATATTTTTATTCTATTATTTATTATGTTTTGATCGAGTTGTCAGAATCATTTCTCATTGAAAATACGCGGATTAGGTTTGCTTAAAGTAGCGCAAAGAAGCAAGATACGTTATCATTGCCTGGGCCATTTTTGGAAAATAGTTAATAGATTCTTGACATAAACTGACACAGTAATCTATGGTCATCACTATTATTATTTCTCCTACAACGTCAATATAATCCTCACGATTACCATAGTAATTCAACATCATTAATGTCTCCTCATGATAATGAGCTTCAAAATCAACACCATCTCGTCTTTCATATTCATCATTGTCGTTACGTCATCACTGTCGTCATTATCTATTTCATGAGCGTATTATTAACTATTGTTATTTGGACATTGTATTTAATTTCCAGCGTTACATAGAACCCAGATGTATCAGTACCCTCTCCTTGACAAACTGTAATAAGACTACCCTCTATTTCCCCTTATAAAACATCATGAATCCACCCTTGTTACATATTCGTCACCTTCCCTTCCACTCCCTCCCCCACTCCCGAGTCACCCAACACATCATTATTACGATCGACTTATAAATAATATGCTAAAGTAAGTAAGAAATTGCCTGTACTTATAATAATGTAATAAATTAAATTAAAATGTTATAGAATAAAATACGAATTAACACTCCTACCGTAGGTTGATAACACTTGGAGTGACATGGTTCTGAAACTATAAATTAATATCAAATACAAGATTTTAAATCTTTCGGGACTTTTAACAGTATTAGTTTTACAAAGGAGGAAAAATGAAACACAAGTAGCGAATGGAAAATTTCAATTACTAACGTTTCTATGGAAACTGGTCATAACTTAGACGCAGGATTAACCTAAAAGTGTTGTTTTACATGTTGTCCGCTAAGCACAAATAAAATGCTCTGCGCTATTAGCAATGCATTGTAACATTTGAATCGTATATTCCGCTCCTAACAATGTTAAGTTAGTATAAGCCTATTCACCGTTAATATTTAGTACTGGTTAACCACAATAAAAAAGAATAGTACATGATTCACAAGTCGTGAATTTCCGGTCAATTATATTTAAAATATTTCCAGACAATAAAACATATTTAAAACAACAATTTAAACATCAGTATTAATCTACGGTATCATGTCTTGCGACAATAAACAGCCTGTAGTTTCATTACTGCTGTCGAAAATCTTCGTCACACATGGATTATAATAATTTATGTAGGTGTTAAGAATGGCCCAGTTGTTGGTAGTAGACGCGATACTGTAGGTCATTTAATTGTCGCTAGACAGGATACCGTACGATAATCGGCAGATAGAATCTTAGTGGTAATGTTTCACTAACTGCTATGAATATAAATTGACATTAATATAACGTAACGTTAATTGAATATACGATGCTGTTCAGATACGTGTTTCTAAACTCTTCTCTCACTGCTGTTTAATTAGGTAGGGAGCGTAATGACAACATGCGCTTATATAGGCCACGGGCATTCTGTTTATTGGGGGAAATAATTGTGTAGTCGTTGAGATGAGATGATATTTAACTTCTTAATTGATTGTTATCCATGAAAAGGAAAACTAATTTGAGATAATTCGATCTAATTCGATAGAGACAACTCATGTAATCTCTGTAAATTGAAAACTTTAAAATGTTATGAATTGCAGTATGTTCCCCAGAGAATTCAACCAGCGCCATTATAATACGAAAACATTTGCATTCAACATGATAGACACATTAAGAACGATTTAAAAAATAAACCAACGGACTTCGTAATGAAAAAGTCACTGAATAAGATAGGTCATCTCTTATTACCTTACCTCTCTTAGTGTCCAATTAAATCAAATACACTATAATATAATAACAATTAAACTGTCTTTTTAGCTAGTTCAAACGTTCAGTAGTTTTTTTATGGTCTCAGAATTCCAAAATTCCAACGTCTTAACAAAGAGAGTTATAACTGTACTTTCTTACAATGTTCGTATGGTTAATTAATGTTATCGAGCTGTTTATATAAAAAAAACACTTATGTTTAACCGAGGAAGCATGCATCATCCACTGACAAATGTTCATCTGTATTTCTAGATCCAAAGTCATGTGGCAAGATATTTTAAACAAGTAACCAGGATAAAACTAATATACAATATTACACTTTTGATTACAGATGTTTAACACAAATATTACTTCTTTTCAAGCACATATGCCTAATATTATACAATGGCAATAATAGCATTAGCTACCAATAATTGAAATATTGAGCAATCAAAATGTCTCCGTTCTTGAAAGATGGATGAGAATCAAAATGGCATATATAATACCAGATACAGAAAAAAAGCACAGTAGAAAATCACCAGATAGAAAAAGTGGACAGCTAGAAATATCTTTGACAAAAAATGCAGGACAACACGAAGGAAGAAATACTTCAAGAAATACAGGATCAAAGGAGGATAGAGGTGTTTTAGAATGCAAAAAGAAATACCAATGTCACTTTGAAAAAATGTCAAGCAGTGCATAATAACAATCAGGATATGGAGCAGAGTTAAGATCAACAACCAAAGAGATGGACAAAACTCAGAGAGCTATGGAAAGAAAGAAAAATGCTTAATTTATCACCAAATACGAAAAACGATCAAAGATATGAAATGAAGCCTAAGGCAGGACGATTAACAATACTCAAGACAATAGACGGACCTAGAGGCTTATAGAATGGCAACGAATGGCAACCAATACAATGGTAAAAGAAAGAAAGACAAAAGTAAAGGTTGAGAGATGAAATCACCAGATACACTAACACAGCAGCTTGGACGAGATGCCATAGGACAGAAGAAGATGGAAATTGCGTGAGGAGGGTTTCACCCATCAATGTATGATGGTTTAAACACGTTTGAACCAGCATCGGGGAGAGGGTTTAGCGTTATAAGGGTTCGGTGTTTAATCCAGTATCAAAATGACCAGAACCATTTTTACTTAGCTGAAGTTTCACTTCACTTTATTCCAAATCATAATAATTTTACTTAACAATTTTAAATCAAATGCTAATAATATGAAAAGGAATAGGGCAACCACGAACAAGCAAAGCTTTACAACTGTGGCGCCCTTTAAAAATAAAAACAAATTATTTTAATAGTATGCATGAAAATCTCGTGATAACAATTTATTATAGTACTGCAATATAATAAATACTAAACTATACTAATTAATAAATAATAATAAAAAAATAGTATTATATAGTTTTACTCGGAAAGGTTTATGAGGTGAGAAGAATTGTTGAAACTCTGTTCTGTTTAGGTCTAAATGAACCAGTTGAATGACGTAGTCGGTTGATAACTCTAAAGTACTACACCGAAGCAATGAGGTTATATTTCTGTACACTCTAATTGGCCTAATGAATTTCAATTTATTTAAAGGATTCAATTTGTGTACAAATCGACTTAAAGTTCAATTATTATAAATGATGGCTTTTAGAAACCTTCTTGAATGTATGACGTCATGAAAAATATACATCACTCATATAAGATCTTATTTCCTATTTAGTGGAAAATATATCCAGTTTAAAATGATATTTTGCTATTAGTATTACGATTTCTCGTAAATTCCATAATAGCAATAATAAATCATATTTACGCTTAATGCAATAAGTTATTGATGTTGCTAATTTATATTTCTACAACTCATATAGTATTACTGTATATCACTGTATTTAAGTACTAAACGGTACTACTACTGTTTTACTACTAATCTAGTGTATAGCCTACTGGTGCTTCACCCTTGGTTAATATTTGCTATAAGTAGCAGTCTAACTATGTCACTACATTTCTGATGTTGCTGGTGGAAAATCTCCGCTGCTACCATTTCTGGAGATCACCGTAGTATACTTTTTGCGAAGAAACTTGATTTCTTTTATACATTCTGGCATTCCTCAAGAATCAAAATCTCATGTTAATAGTCAGATTTCTAAATACAGTGTAGCATAGGACATTCTCTAACCCATGAAAATGATAATACAGCAGTGACGAACATGTGACGCTGTAAATCTAAACGGCCCAGGTAATTGTCTTCATGGACCGATTATCGCTAACTTTGGTGTGGGTAGATCATCTTAGGCGGGTAAAAAACTAAAGCCTAACGTGCGTTATGACACTGAACAATAAAGAGCAGAGTGAGCCTACTTAAATCAGTGATCTACTGTGACATTAGGCTATAGTTTTACAAACTGCTAATCCAGTTACCAATGCTAATTAGTCTACCTTACATTCGCCGACTCTTAAAACTACAACATACTAACATTAGCCTACTGCTATAACTTGTATGTTTTCCTTTCATAATTAGCAAAGACGAATGTAGGACTAACATCACTTGATTCAATGTACAATAACTATTGTTCTAAGAAACAAACATGCTCTGCTATAGCTAGTTTCAATCCCTCCCACTGTGTGAACTTGCCATTGTTTCTGGCTTTCACACCAGCCCCACCCTTTCCCACTTATATTTCAAGTTTTCCTGGACTCTCTGCATTCTCACTCCTGAGGAGGATCAAAGCATATTGATCGAAACGTTGACAAACTCAACAGTTCTTTTCAGAACTAATATACGTGGTGTACCGCAAACTTTATATCAACATACAATAACGTAGTTATATACAGGTATAATGTACCCGAATGCCATTTTTTCTTCATGTTTTGATATAATTATAATGCGGAATACAGTAACTGAACCCCATGCTGACGTTTGCTTTACTAGGTTGACTTTCATTCATTCTAGATTTGATTTTAATGTAGGTTAAGATTACACGAATGAATTCTATATTCATGTAATATAATTTTTTTACGCAATTCTTTCTTGTTATATAATATTTTGTGCACTACATTATTGCACAATCAAACACGCAGATAATGATGTTATACTATTTTCATCGAACTATCTAACGTGATCAATTACAACTTGAAATCTTCATTCAACGTCAATTAGCAAGTGTTACAGCAAAGCGTCCTCCATCCGAGTCCTAAACTCTAAGCATCCACATTAATATCAGACAGTTACTTTGGAAGTTTGGATGTCAGTTCACGGAGCAACGGTAAGTAACATTGTATGCCTAGTTTGATTCATATTTAGCTGTGTAGGCTTAATCATAGAAACTTATTGCCGTAGTAAACTTCACCTACGACGACAATTAATGCATGCAAATCTTAGACATCGGTGGGACTTTATTCTGGTTCACCAACCAGCGATGGTTTAGTTAGATATGGGTAAGTTTTGGCGGTGTGTGCCTTTTTAGCCCCACGTCTACAACGAATCCAATCGGTGTTAAAATGTGTTGATTTCAGAAATGACAACTTCGGTTGGCAAACTATTCCAATATCTAATCACTCGTTGTGAAAAAGTGCATCTCCACACAGTTCAGTCCTTTGTTTGTTTGTTTGAATTTTACAAGTAAAGTTCATCATGATCCATCTGCACCTACAGTGAACACTGGATACCAATACCACATCTGCAATGTATTTACACACAGGTATGCATTACGTAACTTTCTAAATAATCAAACAAAACGAAGGGCTAAACTAGCGCCATCACACTGATAAACAATTAGGCTTCAAATGTAAAAAACATAACGGTTTCGGTTGCATAAATCAATACGGTAACATGTTAATTACATACTACGTTCACACCGGAAAGAAATCGTGAAAATCGATAAATGAAAGAATAGAGCAGCTCACATCCGTCCTGATTCCGTTCATCACGTGATCAGCAACGTTTTATAACTTACCCAGTCTGGATTTTTCCGACCACCGGACCGAATTTATTTAATGTGAACGTATAGCTTAATCTGCTAAATGTCATGATTTGAATATTACGTCTTTATTTTATTTATTGATCATAAAGCCGAAACGTGTCTTTAAGCTCTCTTCATTATAATTTTGAAAACAACACTAATCGATATCGTGTTATAAAGCCAAAGATTGAGAAATGAAAGAAAGTTGATCCGATCCTATAGCGTCTATGTGTTTAAATTACATTCTCAATCCATAATGACTGCAATCAGGATTAAAGACGAAGAAATAATTACGCAAAAATTACACCTCAATATCATATAGGCTTAAGAAAACTTATTTATTTTTCTTTATATATTATTTTAGACGTATTTTAATTTATCATGCAAACGTCTTATCCTCCTTAATTTATTTACAGCATTTATTGATGATCTTTAAAAAAGGTTTATGAGGCACTTCTTAGTAATTGCCAACTGTAATCGAGTTAATACAACACGTTCATTTCAATAATCTACCCAAAAAAATGTCGTCCTAGTGGGTAGCGAATGCCTTAAGTCACGGTACATCAAATATCGCGTGGTCTTATGATAATAAATATGATATAGCACAATTATTAATACATGATTGTAGTAATGAATATGACACAAAGGTTATAATTATTCATCAAATATGATATTTATTTCATTATAATGATGCCGGTAACAATTAGGCCTACTAAGATGTCGCCGACTACTGCAATAGACAGTAATGTTCATTCATTCATTCATTTATTTATACAAAGCAAATTTCAAAATATGTTGACAAAATATGAATCAAGTTAATATAAATGCATTGTATCTGGAGAAAACACAAATAAGCTCAAAGAGCTTTACGACAGGTTCCACCAAGAAAAAAGTTGTATAAAAAAAATATGTAGGCCTAATAAGTTTAAGAGATAAGAGAAGTTTTTTTTTAATTCATTGACAAATACATTTAGAGTCACACAAGTAATGAAGTGAAAATTGCATTACTTCTCTTAGATTATTCCTACACAAGTTATAGAAAAACATTATATTTATACGTATATACATTATGTATACAAATTAAGAAATTGATATTACACTATTTCTAATAATCTTTTTTTGAAAACACTATACATTAAATTAAATCATAATTATTTCGTCCCTCGCGAGCAAAAAAAAAGGGTAAGAAAGATGCTTATAATTCTATAACATAATGATGAAATAGTATGTTAAAAGCTTTCCGAAAAAATGTGAAACTATGGTGGAGATATTAAGAAGAGAAACTATCATCATGTAACCAAAATTTCATTTATGTTGCCATATTTATATTAAAATTACAATAAATAGGATAATAAAATTAATTAAAAAAGATTATACTTCAAAGGCAGAGTGAAATTTCACTCTTACCTGAGATTAATCAAAACACTGCGTTTATTCGGAAAACATGATTTACAACTTATGATTGTGAGCCTCAGTATTCCATGGATGGTCTCTATCACTAAAACACCACCATTTAAACAACATGAACTAGTTCACGAAATAATGTAATAGGGCTATTCGTGGCTCGAATCCAACTCTCGGCGCATTGCTTGTATCCCTAGGCAAGACAATTACATTTCACCCAGGTGTAGGTCCGGCAAGATCAAGACACAACTTTGCGCTGATTACTATACTGTATTATTATGGGAGTATGTTTTAATACGTGGGTAATAATGTGCAGCGCATTGGGAGCTTGCTTATATGCGCTATATTTAAGAATGAACTATTATTATTATTCAGTCCGATTATTTTATCTATTTCAATTCAGCGATATATAATGTGTTTGACATTTGGAGAATCGGCTAATTATTCAGTAAGAAAGTTTGTGGTTAACAAATGTTGATTATGTTCGAGAAGGTTAGGTCTGTATTGGTGATTAAACGTTGAGTATGGCAGAGAGAATAATATCATGTAGCAGGAATCGCATAAATAAATATAAATTATATATGTATTATTCAATGTCTTTGACCATATCATAAAAAAATACATCTGACATTTTTACTATGATTTACGTGGAATCAAATAAAGTGTAATAACAATCTTTGAAGGAAATCTGTCAACGGACGTAAACTTGGCCTTGAAACCAAACACCATAACGCAATATATTTTATAAAGAAACGTATTATTAGTATACAATAAAACATTGAGTAAAGCTATGGACCAGAAAGATATTCAACACATTTCTGTACAGACAAAAATAACTCAACTCAACTCAATGTACCTACATTAGGAAATAAAAAAGCTTATTAGAAAAGGAAAGTCTTCAACCAGATTTAAAATTTGAAAATTGGTATTAGTTCCACAACGTTGGAACCTCCAGAGCAAAGATCTCTGATCAGGTAGACGACATTGACCGCCAGATAAGGAAGTCTAGCAGGCCGGTAAATCTGCACAATCTCAGATAATAATATGCGAGGATAATTGGTATTGCAAGCATTGCAATTAACATTGAAATTATCACACTGAATGTATATTTTTGTTAAAATTTTGAATAAAGTTCATAAAAAGCTAATAAGAAATAGTTGTCCAATTTCCGAATTTACAATAATGTATAACTAATTTTACAACGTTTGATATAAATTGAATTCTTAAATTCACGTAGTCATCTGAAAATAGAATTATAGGCAAAACAATTTCGTTGGAAGTGGAAATTGTCCTATTTATTTAGGAAAAAACATTGATTGTTGCTTGTCTGTTTGCTCGTTCGATGTAAGTATTTGGCTGCAGAGAATGGTAATTTCAAGTTTAACAGTTGCAATTGTAAACGTCAGCGTAATTCATTGTGGCATGTTCTTTCTGACATTCTAACATTTCAGATAATGTTCTGTCATTTCCACAGAACATTATGCTATTAAATGGCCATGAGTAGCGGATGGACGAAAACAGTACGAACGTGAAAAATCGAAAGATCATATCAATTTCCGATGGAAATCTAACATGACATTATAAACAAGACAATCGTACCTAAACATGCAAACATATTTTTAAAGCTTTGTCTACACTATGAAACTTTATATGACAAAAAAGTAATATGCCCATATATGGACATGATGATGTCATATCACTACCATATTTAGGCAAATCAAATAACTTTTTTTGTCAAACTAGTTTGATAATGTAGACAGAGCTTTTGAATTTTGAATCGGAATCGGAAATGCATACCAGAAAGCAGGTTACACACGAATGCTATCACAGGTGGCAAATCTTATTCCGCAGCAAATGATACGGCACTTATCCAAACGAATGACGAAAATAGATGACCGATGCAATATCGTAAACAAGTAGACATTTTAATGATTCCAAAACTATTTTTTTTCTCTCCAGTTTTCGATGATCCGATATGATTAGAGTTGTGATTGGTAGAGCGTATCGATTGAAGGACTTTTATGCACCGTTACCATTAACGACTAGCCATCCATTCCTTTTTTGATTCATGTCACATCTTTCTTTCATCATTAGCGTGGTCATTATAAATATCACCGGAGCTTGGTGGGTAAAAACATGGTTTCTATAGTGATCGATAATACACTATATCGCTGTTCAGCTTTGTCGGTTTGTCTGCGACGGATTATCGTGCATTCACGTATGTAACACTTCCTTACAATTCGGAATCCAGAGTTCAAATCCAGGGTCTGGAATAATGATACAGTACTAATGTCGTCAACTTAGCTTCATACGAGATGTGGTTGCCAGTGGGATTGGTGTATTTTTCAACACAAAATTGTCTTTTAAATCATTCGGACAATGTAATTGCGTTTGTATAAGACAATAAGACATATATTGAAGAATTTCACAATACCGAACAACTGATCTATTAAAATAGATCATTGAATATGATCATATAATATTTTACTAAAAACTTTGAAGAATTGTTCAACGGACTACTTGTTTAAAGAGGATCATTTAATACCGATAATAAAACAATGGACGAAGTATATTACAACTACCTAACCTATATGATACATGTTACTATATTTTCCAATATTGACTGATATTATTTATAATTCCAGAAATTACATATTACACACAAAAATAACATCGGATAAGATACACTCTGTACTACAGTATAAGCAATCAATCAATTGTTCCCCAAGACAATATAAAGATAGGATATTTTTTATCATAATCCCGTGACACCAATTGCGTCACCTCAAAGTTGATACCACCGCCCTACATCCTCTGTATCTCACCCTTAATCTTTATGTAAATCATCATCATATATTTATGATATATATTATCATTGATAACATGGATGTATAATATCAGATCTTGGATTTACTCGAGAACACGACTCAGCATCATTAGATATAGAGACAGATCTGCGAGAATGTTAAAGTGTTGCTCCAATCGTCTCGTCCTTTGCTTGATACAAGAACACAGTAAGTTGCATAATTCATTTGAAGTTCTATAATAGTACCTTGTAGTATTGTAAAGATCACGAAGAAGTTAAGATTGATAGATATTGTGTGGTACATACATCTCTCTTACAAAATATCCGTTACTTATTTTCTATAATTATCAGCAACAATCAGATCAGCGGTATAATCGAAAACGAATGCTCATTTTCAAGTCAATGCTTTTTCATTGTGAACGTAATCGTGTTATCTATTCTTAGCTCAAAACTCAATCTTGAACAACCTTCATAGGCGTAAGCTCTTGATAAATCTACAGCGAAATAGATTACAACAGATACGACGGTTTTAGCTTCTGATAACGAAGATGATTGGTAAATTAATGCAAGGAGTAACCAATAGACCTGGCTTCATCGGCGCCGTTATCAGATTAATCGTCCATAGAATAATACAAAAAACGTCCAATCCATCGTTAACGGCCTAAGACTACTGACGCGCTCGTATTTTATATATCTCGAATATTACTTTCAAATAAATCTTCATTCAAATCTAGCACAATATATAGAATTGTATGATTCTAAACTTTTATGGAAATGGTCAATTCTCTTCGGGGAAAATGAACTAGCCAACAAATGTATTCGATTCTTGCGCGTTTTTACGTTAGACATGGGAATAATTTAAGAAAGCATTACTTTTCCTACAGGTATTTTCAAATTCAGAGTTAGTATAGGCCTAACTGTATGTTAATTTACATTAAAACTCACTACCCAAGTAATAATATTATTTGAATGACACGAAACGGGCAATTTGTTGTAAACATTTGACAACAAACTTGTCCAACTGTATGAAAGTTTTCTTCGAATATCCCGAGTGTGGATTATTTTCTGTTCGAAAGTTTCTCCATCGGATGCAACCGATTGTATTGTAACCTTTGACCTTAACCCATTTCAACGTTGAAGCTTTCTAATAGAAACGGCTTTCCAGCCAGTTCTTATAATTCCATCATGATTTAATCTAGTTTAAGATGTAAAATGTAAAATGACGTTAATACCTGATTCTCGGCATGGCTTAAGCATACATAGTCGCATCACTATGTTTTCATTTAACATGCAAACCATGGTTATGTTTTTTTTTATAGTTTCGTGGAATTTAAAGATGATGATACATGATATTCAACCTCTCGTATACTCCTATTTAGTAGTGATTGAGGATGGAAACAGACAGAAGAGTGACATTTAGTATCATTTTGGACTAGTATTAAAATTCTGATTCCATATTTCATGTTTTTTTTTCCAAAGCTTAAAATATTGATAATAAATCGCATTGTAAAACACAGATTAAAAATAATTCACTGTGAAACTTTGATTTATTATTATATTGTAATGTTATATTATAATTGTCTGTCAATAGAACATCGTATTTTTCAAATTCAAATGTTTTTATAGTTTATAGCATAATTATAAACAAACTTAGTATAACGTAAACAGTGAAAAAAATTAATTACTTGCTCATAAAAAGCAATATGTAGGCCACAATTAGGAAAAAGAACAATATACTGTATACAGCCAAATAACGAATTGCGTTATTGAATTACAATTGCAACTATTGGTAGACTTTAAAATACTTTAATTAAAACGAATCCTTCTTTTTATCGTTAAGTTAATAAAAAAACATTTTTATTGTTTGTTTCTCTCTTCATTAAACGTAATGACATTGCTTTATATCTGCACTGTGTTACATTGAGCAATAGCGTTATTATACAGTACCTATCATTAGTTAATCGACTTAAAGAATATTCCATGCATAACAATATTGATAAAATACAATACGAAAATGAATTCTTTGGGAATAATCTGAGCAGAGCGAAATATCTTAATAATATTCACGTATGAAAGATAAGACAGGCATTCCAAATGAAATAATATTGTATCAACAACTGCAGCTTGCGAAGCAATGTCACTGCCAGGAAAACACTTTCTTGAGTATACTCGACAGATGTGTGGTTATTTAGACATTAACCTACAACTTCAAGATCAAGTATCAAGTAAGTATAAGTATCAAATACTGTTGATTCAATTAATTCGGAAAATAGATTCCTTGATTGAGATAATTTCTATATGATAATACCAGAAGGTTATGATGTAGGTGTACACGAACAAATTAATACAAACGCGGTCAGCATTTATTTTATTTCACATATATAGTTGTTATTGTGTGTAGTGTGTGTGTGTGGCTAATTACCTGGTAAAATTGTTTTATATCGGTAAATTTGTCACTCAATGTGGCCCAAGCCTAAGGTGTTTTCATACGAAGCAGGTGTAAAGCAGCGTACGTACGTTCTTTGCTTTATTTCAAATCTAAACTGATCTATGTTTAACGTCGTCCACACAGTCATTAATCATAGTTTTTAACCGTAGGCTTCGTGTACTCTCATATTTGATCAGATTTCTTTGCGTTTAACTTTTTTGAAAATAATGCATTGCTTAAATAACATTAAAGCAGCGTTTCATACCTTTAAAGTATAGCATTACAAGGTGTTTATATTTTGCGGTGCGTTTCTTTGATATCCCACTACTGTGCACACTTAAAAACTTAATATTATTTATATTTGGATATTATATTATCATGGTATGAGAGATAAGAGTAGTTTATGATATAAAACTGCCTTTGAGGGAATCTGTAACTATTTTCTTTTTTTCCATTTTCGTAGGCAAATTTGAACTTTTCATGCAGGAATTGGTATTCAGTTTGGATTGAAAATAGAGCTACCATTATGTGAACCACATAACTGCTTTTTCTTCACATCAATTTTTATATTCATCTGGTAAAATATAAGAGTTAATTATCTTTTATAGAAAACATATTCATTGTAAGACATTGACACATGAAGTTTCTCCAGTACTATCTCATATAGTTTTTTTATTCATACACTATGCATTGTTATTATTTGGAAATTATTACTAGAATGCAGCTTTTTAAGATGTCGGTAACAGGACACATGAGACTGTCGGAGCAATGTCAATCTCAGAACTCAAAGATCTACTAAAATTTTACTATGAAACTGTGATGTTAGAGATGATTCACAATAGAACAAACGTTAAAACAAGCTAGTTAAGACTGTGTATTAGCACATCAAAAGACAAAATCAAGACACTTTATATTGTATTTTTAAATCAAAAAATCCCCTAAAATGTTAACTAATGAAGGATGTTGTCATGCCTGGATCATACGGCAACTGATTTCTGATGGCTTTTTGGAAAACAAGCTGATATATCAACAATTAAAAAAACAACAGCCTACAGTTCTAAAATAACTTTCTCTAAAGACCAAAAGCAAATATGGAAGCTGGGTCCGATTCTAAATCTCTGGGTGACGGGCTATAATATAGGATACTACATGGGAGCTGGACTTACTCTATCTTTCTAATGGTAACTGGCTAGTTCGACACGACTTTCCGTTAGAATGAACTGCAGACTAGTTCAATGGCAGTTAATGACATTTTTACATTACAAGCTGCATTTTTCCCCAGGTACCATATTACTACATTTCTGATCTATTTGCTTTTATGTATAAATGTAACTGAAGTAATCGTAAATCATAGAAGCATTCACTGGTTTTATTGCTAAGTTTTCGATAGCATAGAAGTAAACCAAACGTTATTGAAATTATCTTTATTCTACTACTCTTACCAAAACAGTAGTGAATGTGAAATAGGACTTTTAGGAGAATTGTCTTAACTTCAGTTGTGATCATGAATAAATATCATATATTAATCGTGTTTTAAGATGCATGGGAAAAAACTCTGCTGTAAGTATAGTATAACTTCAGTCTATAGGGGGTGGGCTACATCCGGTTTTCGTTTTTACTGGTCGGTAGAGGGCAGACTATATTCCTATTCAATTTTCCGATGGTTGGTACTACCACTAGCGACAGTTAGTTTACAGTGGAGCGGCGGGTATGCTTCGCTTCGCCTGCACTATATATTGGGTTGAACATTCACAAAAGATAGGCCCGACAATATCGCGTCGGAAAAAATCGGATGCACCTGGCGTACAACGCTCCTCTTGGTCTTAAGTGGTTCGGTGTTATGCGCGTTCTTCTCGGCGAATTGAAAGTGGCAGCCGCATCATCATGTTTCATAAATAGCAAATATTGACTAATTACTAACACCTGTTCTTTATACATCAATGAACTTTATAACATTATCGTATTATCATAATTAGGAACATGTAGTCCTACTAATAGAGAACATAGATTCAATACAGTGAATCATACGAATCAATGAATTATCTATAAGACGTAAGCTGCTGCTACAACAGGCATTATTGTGACTGAGTAACGGTTCAAATCCACCTAAGTCCGTCTAACTTACAGCAGATTTACGAACACTCGTGACATAAACACGTCATAAATACGAGGTCAAGTAATGTAAGAAAAAAAACCAGTTACGTATGTTTTATACTTGAGAAGTAGGCATTATTATGTGTCATGATGAAATCGCATACAGTGATTCTGAAAAATGTTACTATTACAAATGTATTAACCTTAGCATTGTTCTAAAATCTGTTCTAAAAACTCACCCAGGTGTTTCTGGAAATGTCATTACATTAACTGATATTAAAGTTGCATAGATAAATGACCATTTCTATTGTCATAATAATTGTTGAAAAGAAACATGTTTAAATTCGGAATCAGTACCACCAATGTTTTTAAATTGTCTGTAACAAATTTAATTTAACAATAAGTTAGTCTTGACATCATTCTATAGTTATTTTAAAATAAACTTCACTCTCGGCTCGCTAACACTATTTTGCCAAAATACACATAGGCTTAATTGACAAACATCAATGGCTAAATAACACATTTTATCTGAAAGCAAACTGTCCCTTCTTAAAAGTGTAATGCAAACTACGCTAACGATATTTATTACAATTGTAAATTTAAAAAAAGCAAACTAATGTAGTATTGGAATTCAGGACATAAGACACGAGATCATGAATACTAGTTTTACTTCGTTACTACAATAAAAGCACAAGATGTTTTTTTTTTTGAATGAATCTAATTCTTTATACACTTTAAATATGTGTTGATGAAGAAGTTGAAGCCGTGCTTTCATTTCCATACTTGGTCTTATTTATTTCACATAAATTTCAGCTTTTATAAATTGACCATTATTCTTAAGCATTCTTTCAATAAAAATACATAAATAACACATAAACAATACACTGTTCTACTATCCAAAGCTGCCTAACCACAAGACAAAAAGAGAAATTGATTACGGTACTTCTTGCCTGGAACCATTTGAGTTAAAATATGGCATAAAGGAATAATGTCATAAGTTAATGTTAATGTTATTTCAACATTTCCAAATAAACATGAATAAGTCATAAATGAATTAATAAAACCCAATTATCTTTAATTAGGCCTACTAGCCTATAAGTACGGAGGTGTGCATACATAAATGATTTCAACAATACAATCTCATCTCTTAGTAAAAATAGGCTACCTCACAAATGTTATCGTTCGTGGCCGCATTTCACTAACAACTGATGTATTTCACTTAAGTCAATCAATACGTATCTCCCCTAATGTGAATTAACTTAGGAGATTTTGTGTGTGTGTTTAAATTTCCTAAATTGTGAATGTGAATACAGTCATAGTTCCCTAAATATACTAAACAATGCTTTATTACAAGCAGATATAAAACATGGCCGCAGCCGCCGTCGCCAACACCAGTCATTATCGTCATCAACGTCATCGTCATAATCATCATTGTTATTATTGTATCTTAGTTGTAAACTCTTTATTTATTTATTCACTAGGCCTATATACATTCACTTCACTATTAAACATTCACAATACATAAAATATAAATAAATAGGCTTAATAGTTTATCATCCTGACGACCCACCGCCTATCTGTGTACAACATGTACAATACAGATTACATAATTTATATTCTCAGACCAACAAACGCGATCGCCACGACCAAAATATCCAACTGCTAATGATTTACACGTATGGTGATTGTTTAAATTTAAATGTATTTACGATTGAATGACTTAGACTTCCATTTGACGCTGTTTTGCTGTAACGCTATACATAGTGTTTTCTGCTAAATGATTTGTGATGTAATTCCTAAGGATGAGATTATTGTAAATTTACGTATTCTAACCGTTTTCAATTTAACTGAACGTAATTTATTTTACTGACATTTTAAAAGAATCACCTTTGAGGTCGTGTAATAAGAATCAATTGGAGAAAAAAGATATCGAACTACAGTAATATTCATGTTTAGGCCTATTAACTAAATGCAAGTTCAGTTTAATTACAAAGACGAGATGAGCTTAGAGACAGATACTATTTGTTTGTTTGTATCACGTGTAATTGCAGAATGTATCCGATGAGTATAGTATCATAGCGACAATAAACATCACGAAGATCGCGTTTTTTTTTATAAACGTTACCGCCCCCCCCCCCCCCCCCCCCGCCTTCCTAACAGTACAGTAGCCTCTTCTTCGGTTTGAACCCTCAATGTGGTCCTTTGATATTTGTTTTTTAGAGGGCTAGATTTAGTTAGTTATTCATTTCAATAATATCTTTTTGATATAATTATAGCTTTGCTTGTACATAAATGGAACAATGTTAAATGCTGACAAATATGGTTGGCTAATCAATATTACTGCCCAGAAAAAAAGTAACAGCAATCCTTAGAGCAACATAGAAAAGGAAATAACACGTCAAACACCGAATCTATCTGTCTGTACAGCCAGCATGTTGATCCTTACTTTCGGGTATTATATATAACATTGTGTCAAGCTACAAGCCATTATAGCGGGCGTTGAAGGCAATATAAATACACTGAAAAGCCAATGTAAGCCAAAATTCGTGTTTATCATTTTAGGAACGAAGATAATTAAGTCTCTAAGAGTTATGGGCTAAATCATAACGTATGACCGCTAACGACATGCTGCAGGTATATTCACTAAATTGTCGCAGTTTGATTATTAACTTTTTTCAATAAATTGATTAAATAATGTATACCGTACTCAATTATTATAACATGTACTAAGAAGCACCTTCTGATATTCATACATGACACAATTTCATTAATATTTTACCATGTAGATAATTTAGATATGTTGATTGAAAAACAACAAGGGTATTATTAGTAGGACTACCGTATATTTTTTTTAAATAAAAACAAACGTCATTAATAATGCTTTTTTATTTATCTATCGCCTTTCAAAATTGACAGTTCGTCTCAAGAGCCTTCAGAGAAAATTACAAAATAATAACGGTCACAAAATACGCCAATAAAGATGTCAACAAGTAAAACAGACATCTACTACATGATTAATTATTTTAAATTTGCATTATTCTTAAACTGGTTAAAAACACAGAAGTATTCTTCGTTCTAATGCTATGTTGCGTTAGTCAAGACAGAGCTTCACATGGTAAATTGTCTGTGGGATTCAAAGTAGTATTTGGACAAATCACTGCCATATTTGGACATATCACTGCCATATTTGGACATATCACTACCATATTTGGGCACATCACATTATTATAACTAGTTTGTGTAGACAGCGTTTTACTCTGGTTTGCTATATATTGATTTCTAATAGTATTTTGTTTAAGTTTTCAGATTTTACATACAAAATAGATCACATAGTTAACTTATCATCAATTTAAAACAGTAGCTGGTTCATAAGTAAGCCTACTGTATCTACAATATTATCTACAAGTAACAGGGCATATTCCGTGATATGCCTACATGTAACTTCTGTATCCTAGTCACAATTCCATATAGGAAACTGTACTCAAAATAAAACATTAATACTGGACACTACATGATTTGAAACTATTACGGTACATTATTAGAATACTAAGCCATGCATTGTATCTAGCACTTAAAGCATATTCAAATGCTGTTAAATACATGTAATCTACAGAAGTAGCCTTTAAAAAGTATAGAAAATTCATGACGTCATGTAGTGATGACGCATTAAATGATGACTTGAAAGAAGTCAAGAATTAATAGAATATTATGTACTTTATTTCAATCTTGCAGTATTCATGTAAAATTCCACAAACCATTAACGTAATGGTATATTGCCGCATTGTAGACCTGCATCTCTTTTAATATGAAATTCCAGATTTAAACAAAACTACAGTTATATAATAGAAAAAGTAGATTTAATTTCTTCTTGACTAACTTCAACAAATAACTCACAATATCATCATCATCAACGTTTTTAAAAGGTTATGTTCTGACGTGGACGGCTGAAAGGATATCAATGTATTGCATGATAGCAGAGCATCAATTATTGTATCAATCTTAACAGTCTTAAGTCAAAATGACATGAAATAAGACAGGGGAATGGATCATCGTAGACAAATACCCAAAACATCAACGATTTGTATCTATAAAGTTCAATGAAATCATGAAATTCATTTTGTATTTGAAGATAAATTACGGAGAATACTTAACGATAATTGCCGATAACTGCCGTTGACCTCCAGTTAACAGTCATAAGGAATCAAATAAATTCAGAGATAAATCTTTTATTTAACAAAAACCGTAATTTCCTATGAATAGTCTATTTATTCCTGATTATATGTTATTATTACCATAAAACTATATTAGTGTTATGATAATACTAACATATTCAACCAAAATCGCACATCTATTTCTGTTAGAATATTAATTTCAGATAATTCGATTTATTCACTTCATATTCATGTTTTTTTCATAATTCGAAAACTATTCTAGAAGAATTTATCGACATTGAATGATATTGTAATTGTTTTAATGACATAGGAAATTATACATCAAAAAATTAAAACAAATAACATCGATAACAGCGGCTCGCCCTTGAATCAAAGGAAATTAAGACGTTTGAAAAATGATGAAATGATATTGTTCAGAAAATTACTATTTTCAAAAAATAGTAACAGCTGTGGTATCATAATATTTACAACGAGCCTTCGTTTCAGGGCGTCGAAATCAATCCGGAAACGAAATTCTTTTCTAAAATGGTGAATCAAAGACCGTTTAAAAACGTTGAAACGAATTAATTAAAAAACGAGAAAAATTCCAACTTGGTCTGATTAAAATGATCGGCTTCTATTCTTACTAAAACGTACAGTGGAAGAAATGTTACAGACTTAAATAAGTAAAAACGTTTACAGTTTTGATCCAATTTCATCATAATGTTCACCTATATTTACTTAACCGATTCTTTTTATTGATCCATAATAAATCATCGATTCTTTTCGGACATTTAAAAAAAAAATATATATACTTTCTAGTGTTTTTACAGCAGCCAATTTCTTACAAAAACACTATAACATGATGGCGTTACACCTGCATAAAAATAAGATCAGCTCGAGCAATGATTTACTGGTTAAAAGAGTGTGTGTCAACTCGTATTCATCTAAGCAGCAATTAAAATCAAAGAAGAACATTGAATTATTATAGTTGGAATAAGCTCTAAGAGAAAATTTATGCAAGAGTTTCACAGGACACTAGATTAATGGGATAAACTAATCTGAACGATAAATAAAAACACACACAATGCTGTTGACAATGATCTGCGGCTCTTTGCTTGCAGTCTGTATAGGCATGTGGTAAAATAATATAACACAAATATTTATTAACTTATTATAACACGCCTGGAGTGTATCCTTGCCATTTAATTGGTTAATATTGTATCACGTGCCGAGTTCTACTTAACCGAAAATGATATGTAATGGTGATATTTAATGGCACTATTGCACGTTCAGCTTGTAAACATTTTTGTACCACGTGAGGCCGCGTGCGGAAATCATGTTTTGTGCGCCGTTTATAGTCGGAACGCTGCCTTTTTAATGACCTAGCCTCTTGCTTAGCATGACATTGATTCAATACGAAAACAGCGAATTAATTAAATTTTAAGTTTTAGAACAGACACTTTCTTGAACTCAAACATTCGCTTTTGTATATTATAGCATTAATAAATACTAGTTGTATCTACTACCATCAAACTACCGTGTAAGATATTTGAAACTGTAGAAATGTATTAGTTCAAAAGATTTACGTTTTGAGCTAATTTATGACGTCATTGCATAGTAATTAGTATTTATACCGAGAACTGTAAAACTTTTGTTTCACATTATTCTGATATTATTAATCCATTCCTTTGCACACTTTAAAGCGATTACGTCATAATAAATGTAAATCACTAGCGGTTACCCTGAAGGGTTTTCCTAGGGTACGATTCTGAGCTTGTAATTGTGATCACGTGTCACTAACATAAAACGTTTCATAAATCAAAATATATTAGAATTAGATGAAATACAAAGTCACAAAGAGCCTGGGATTTTGATTTATAGTCAATATTTAAGCTTTCTGTTGAGATTATGCTTATTGATATACTGTACTCAAATAAGATATTGACACAGCGTATAAATCCAACACCACTAGCGTTCATGTTATAGAGAATCGAGGTATATCATTTATATTACTGTATTCATCAGTAAACTTTTAAAAAGATGATATTATTGATAAAAAAAATGAATAATAGACATTGTAAAAAAGTTAAATGGTCAATCATATATCATTATTTTATGGGTCCTACATTGACTTTATCAAAAAGAATACATTTATCATCAAGTATATCCTTGCTATTGAATTGGTTGATTTCATATCACGTGGCGTTGGTTATTTCGTTAAATTCAATAGTAAATTCTATTGATTCTATTCAATGGCCAGCTCATTTTGAAATGTTGTGCCATGCGATAAGCCAATAAATAATACCGAGTACTCCGTATATAACATATAAAGCTCTGTTTACACTATCAAACTTGTTTGACAAAAAAAAGTTTGATTTGCCCAAATATTGTAATGATATGCCCAAATATGGTAGTGATATGACATCATCGTGTCCATATATGTGGGCACATCACATTTTTTGTCACATAAAGTTTGAGCTTTAGTGCCGATTTACAATACAATCCACGAGAACCCACACGAGACTAAAACAATGTTCCAAAATATAATACATTCACTTTAAAAATACATATGTAAAATGACAACGCAATATACAGTATGTACAACGGATGTTCAGCCCTCTTTTTTATCATAACTAAATGTTTCCCTACGGCCAAGTTAGAGTGGGGTAATATTCAATGTAACAATAAACGAAACATACAATACGTTTTAACAAATGTCTTGTTGAACGACGTTTATATTACAGCCGATTATAAGCACGTTTTCTAGTATATTACTATGTAAAGCCTACAGTAAAGTTCTCCGTACAGCACCCAATGTCGATTTCATTTTGATTAAAGTAGACATAATAGTACAAGAATTGACTGACAAGACATTTCTGAACCGATGCATTCCTAATACATGGTTCCATTACTGACTTAGCAATATTAAACGCCTTGAGGTTTTAGTTATAAATACGTAATAAAGTATAATACATTAGATTGTGGTGTCAATTATTAAGACATAAAAATTGTTTTCTATTAATTACTGTAATGTACGTCAAAAGCTGCAATATCATTTTTAATAAGTTACTTTATAAATTGAATGTTTTTTTTCATCATTTAATCATCTGAATACAAAGTGGAGTTGGGTGTATTCTGATTCTTTCAGATTGGAAAGGTATATTAATAACCTTTATTATATATATTCTTGCATATGTATTTTTCTTTATATGGATATTATTTAGACATTTGCATTGTTTTAGATTGTTTATAACATTTTTTCCTTCTTTTTAATTGTGAGTCTCAAGTTTTAACTTTTTGTATTGTAACATTGTTATGTAATCATGTATTGTATGTTGATTTTGACCGAATAAATGAATGGATGAATTATATGTGAAATAAAAAAAAAAGAATTTTATTCAACCTAAAGCCGCCGTACACAATAATACAATACAAAACAAGTTTTGAACTTGGAATACCACCTTTCTTCTTTAGCCTACTCTCACTCCATGTGCATGGCAGGCCCTATCGACAAAGTCTTATCCATTGTATAGTACTGTATGTTTTTGACTATTGTTATTTTTGTTGCAATTTGAACCTTGGAAGGCAAATTTCATTTACTTTGTATTTGACAATAAATTTTAACTTGAACTTGAAAGTTGTAGGCCTACATACGTAAGCTTTGTTTTCACTAGGACGCAACGCAAGTGAATTTTACCAATCATGATAATACAATGGATCATCATTCATCGCGCCGTGATTGGTCAAATTAAGCTTGGTTCCCACTAGAACGTAACGCAAGGACGTAAACGCAACGCAAGCGTTTTAACCAATGACAAGCGAAGTTATAGACAGTTAGCAATCACAAGCGAGTAAGACATCGCTTGTGATTGGTCAATTCACTTGCGTTGCGTTACGTCCTTGTGTGTGGGAACCACGCTTTACTTGCGTTGCACTTACGTCCTTGCGTTGCGCCCCCTATTGTGAGAACCAATCCTTCCTAACATTTCTTGGATACACTTTTTGTACCGTAATTTGTTTCTGGATCTGGATCATTATACTCCAATAAAGCAGGAAAACTGCATTACACTATACGACCTTCAGTTGTTGATATTACTGGGTTGTTTCCTATACTTCCGATGTTCTTATTTTGTTAATGATGTTTTTCCAATTTTCAACAACAACATGTTATCTTCGCAAAACCCCGTAGCCACAAAGCATAATTTTACTAAAGGACTGTATGTTACAAAATACTATTATATTATGTTTTGCTTGTAAATGTGTAGGCCTAATGCATTTGGAAAATACTATTATTATTCCAATAAATATTTTTAGCAAACCTGTTTGTATTGAATTTTTTTACATTTTTAAATGTAAAAAAATTTAAAAAAAATGACATGACAGGTTTTGCTTACGTTTTCTACGAATTCACAAACATAGGCCTATTTGGTACAATAAATCGAATCCAGAAAAAAAAGGAGATACGAGGTTTTGTGGAAGAATAGTGACTTTATGTTATTTTAAACATTTGAAAATTATAAGTTAATATATTCTAAGTAGTGTTTTTTAGCAGTATAAATAAAGCAAATACAATTACTTGAATCCTATTTACTATAAACACTAGGATGTGTATACGCCATTAACTTCAGGTACAAAGTAACCCTAAAATAGTTTCTTATCATACTTGAGCAACATATGACGCTATAGGCTCATATTTAAGTGGGCAAAATGGAGCAAAACATATGTCTTATGTCATCAAAGACAAAACAGCTGTTTATTATGATAAAAAATAGTACAATATTCTATTTTAGAATTGCATTTCCTTCGACGATAATTATATACGATTGTTTTAAAACAGGCACAGTAATCCTATTACTGAATAATTATTTAAAGTGTTCGTTTTTCGTGGTTGAAAACCTAATTTCAAAAGAAATTAAGAAGAAATAAGTCTCAATTCCAAGAGAATATTCTTCGGGTGTTATGCATAACTAATATTATCTTCTTTAAGGGATAGCTAGATAATATTACCGTACTAAAGAAAACAAGTTAGAAATTTCGCCCACCTTATGAAACGAAACCTAACCTACCAAATATTATGGCAGTAACATGAAGAAGAATAACTAGGTGCTGCATTCTCAACTCATAGTATCAGATTCAGATTCAGATTCGATTTATTAAGTCAGTTGGACCAGGAGGAAAGAACAGTTGATTCCCGTATGGTATCCGTTGGCAATAATCATTAGCAGATGGCAACAGGCACAACCATACATGACCTTACTTCCAATATTAACACACATCTAATAATCTATACAGTAGCTCATACGGCATGAAGGTAACTAGCAGAAGACACGATACTGTATAGGTTGTTCTTAGGAATGATACCGTATGCGCATCGGGTGGAATGGAGAACTAGAAATCATTCAGCAGATGGTGCTCATATTACTCCATTTTCTACTAACCATAAACTATGTTGAAGACAATCTGCTTTGATCATTTTCCAAATACAAAGATGTATTGCTATCACTTGGACAAACTGATTGGTCAAAAGTTAAGCATACTTACTAAATGAACCAGCTGAATGGTAACATGAATATAGCTTTAACTGGAGGCGCTGTTTGATGTTAGGTATGATGAAGTAAACTAACAAAGTAAACTAGGAATCCGGCTTGTTTTTTCTCTTGTCTTCCTCTCCTTCTTTAACCATTTTGTGGTTGTCATTCTATGAGTCTCTTTGTCCATCTATTGTCTTTTTGCTAAGCGTCTTGCTCTTCTTGATTTTTTCTATAATATTCTTGACGTGTGTTTTGTCTTTTGTCTGACTTTTGTCACGAAATGATAAATTAAGTATTCATCTTTTCAAAGCTTTCTGAGTTATTTTTGTTCCATTTTTCTTGGATGTTGATGATGACTGTTGAACTTTGTGCCTTGGTAGTTAATCTTAATTTGCATTATAAAATATTCTCTCTAGATCCTGATAAGAATTTCTAACTCCTCTGTGTTGTCCTGCCCAATATATTTCTTGCTGTCAGATTGTTTAATCTGGTTAATTTCTACTGTGATTCCTTTTCTGTTGGTCGTGAAGTTTGTCTTCCCTGTGCATTTGTTGACCAACCTATTTACTTTCACTATTTATCTTTCTAGCTGATCTTTCATAATTTGTTTTTCAATAAGTTGGTGCTTAAAAACCTCATTACCGATTGCTCTCTTTGGTCCAAGGTTTTCTTTAACATGTTATAGATTGTTACTGTGGTGGAATATCTTATGTGTGCGAGAGGAAAATTGTATCGGCCAGTATTTTTTAATATAGCCTTCTTTTCTAGAATAACTTTTGCCTCTTTTTATCTGATGGCTGGTACTTTCTTGTACTATCTGGTTGAATAACTTTGTTAGCTGCTTAATGGTCTCTCTCTTCGGTTCGTAATATTACTTCATTGTCACCTCTTCTGCTAAGACAATTTCATTTGTTATATTTTACCTCTTCATTTCCTGGGTTCTGTTGGTAAAATCTGATCAGATTCCTAGCATTAAAAGGCCTATAGTTACAGTTTTATATTTATTTTATTTTCACAAAATAATAAACTACGAAATTGAAATGACAATACATGTGTTGTATTGGCAGTGTGTAATTACAGTTATTTCCATTAATATGGTAGTGTGGTATATGAACTAGTATATTTGATGAGATTTAATGATATGCTATTACTTTTTACTTTGCATGACTTAGTCAAATTAACGTCCCATAAAAGTCACTCGAACGCACGAGTTCGCCATTTATTGACCAGGCATACTTTGCCGTACCAACGATTAACAACACTCGTCATCGCTTCCCATGACGAGTAGTTTTATACACGAATGTTCATAATGTGGCGAGTGCTTAAAACGTGATCACATGGTTTGTTCGTGAACCAGTTTCTATATCATCTTTATCACACTAGCCTCCATCATTAAAAATACGAATCTGTCAGTTTTCTTCAGGCTCATTTTTTTAGTCTTAGTTTGTCTTGCTATTTCTTCATAACTGTATTTGTTTGTATCTCAGATTGAGTATGAACTGATAAAAACTGATAAACAAACAATTTTGTATGCACTGCCCGTATATTGCTACGTTCAATGTTTGTCACATCGCCTATCTGATAAACAAGGCCATACACATGGCTGCAGTCGCGTGCTCAAATTTGAGTTAGTGTTTACCGACCGACCGACCGACATAGTGAGCTGTAGAGTCGAAATCATGATTATAGCCATTCAGTCAAAAAGCTGGCTTATCGTACGAGAATTCTGTGATTATACAATCTGTTCTATCTATTGTGAAAACGGGTTGTATTGCTCATTAACGTAAGGGATTTGACCAATCACAAGCGATGGATTATTCGAACTGTCGCTTGTCATTGGTCAACTCGCTACCTTGCGTTACGTTCTAGTGGGAACCAAGCTTTATGTGTTGTTTTCTGTATAATCAATATTGCTGTTATTATATCTCTTGCGGCTTATGGGATGAATTCATTAGTATTCACTGTTTCAATACAGTAAAGTTTATCTACTAAAATCTGAAATTATTGAACCAATGAACATAAGAGTGCACAACGTATTATTGTTTGAGTTTAATTTTCAACGAAACGAATCTTAAAATCAGGGTTTAGAATAAGAAATATGTATTTTCATTTAATATCTGGGGTTCAATTAATGGCGATTATGGGCTCAAGTTAAAGACGAATTCGTGATTAAGTCCGCAATTTCTGATCCTAGAAGTTATACAATATAAAAGGAGATCAGAATACAAGGTCATTAGAAAATATGCAATCAATACTTTGATTTAAAAGTCTTTTTAGTTTATTGGTTGCTTGGAAACTAATCTGCGCAACAAATGTCCTATACTAAATGGCGTGATAAATCGGCCAAGTGTTTATACTGTTACGTAGGCCTACGCTATACAGTATAACATAATGTTTATACTGTATGCCTACGCTATACAGTATAACATATACTGTAGTAATATAAATGTGTTGGCTATGATTATTGTTCAAACCGTAACCCTCAAGTTGCTAATTAGTTGACTGGTTGTAGCTTAATGTATAATTATTATTTGCCATTGAAAATCATTTTAGTGTTATGCAATTTTATATGCTGTAATGTTATCCATTCTTTTTCAGTTCCTTTTTTCTAGTATGTGTGTCTTTTAAAGTTTAATAACAAGGCCATATATGGCTGCAGTCGCGTGCTCAAGTTAGTGTTTACCGACCGACCGACCGACCAATCGACCGATCGACATAGTGAGCTGTAAAAAATAAATAAATAAATAAGTTGTTGATAAAACAGGTTTAAGTTTTTTGTTTGTTTATCAGCTTATTTCGTCTCCTGGTTTTTGTTTGGTTAAAACATACATCCGGGTTATTGATCAAACAATGGTCCGTTCGAATGTGTGATGAAAGTTTGATGTAAATGTCAAGTTATTTAGGTTGTTGTGATACATCAATTATTTAATATTTCTTGTGGGAAGTTGGTTGTAAATAGCTGTAATTTGCTCACTTGAGAGATACCACTTACTTAGAATAATTACAACACTGTTACACTATTTTACATTAAGGATGTTTGTCATTGAAGCAGATAGCCTTTACCGATGCTAAAAGATATTTTTACAGGTGTTTTTTTATTTACGGGTCTTAGGGGTAGATTAAGTACAGGAGTATTGACACGGGATTACCATACTGAATGTAGAATTGAAACCAAAATGAACAATCTTTCTTTTACGTAATCTAGATTTCAACTTTCTTTACCGTCAGATGCTCGTTTGTATACCTATGTGGATTAACACATGTATATACCGTAGGCTATTAACACTGATTTTTGCAATCCTTAGCGTCTAGACTATGGAATCAGTCATATTACACTAATGATTAACGGTGAACCGTAATTACATATCATTTTAGATTACCGCAAAATATGGCAATTAAAATTGTAATGGGATTGGCATAACGTTTTACCTATAAATATAGAATTAGAGGCACCGTCAATTTAATATCGTAAACATGTTATTCGATAATGTGCAGGGTTAACATAAGTCATAACCAGGCTCGCAAAACAGGCTTGTATTTCAGCACATCTGTATTTCAATTGCGAGAAATATCAAACAAAATGAACATGGGTTTATGTTTAGTGGTAGGCCTAGTCCTATCGGCGTTGTGGCAGCTCCAGCAGAGTGTACGGTACCACGAGCATATAGTGTACTGTACCACAGGAAGAGTGTATCACAGGAAGAGAGTAGGGCCTTACCACAAGAAGAGTGTATAGTAGGCCTACCACGAGAAGAGTGTATGATACCACGAGAAGAGTGTATAGTAGGCCTACCACGAGAAGAGTGTACCACAAGAAGAGTGTACCATGAAGAAGAGTGTACCATGAAGAAGAGTGTACCATGAAGAAGATTGTACCTGAAGAAGAGTGTACCACAAGAAGAGTGTACCTGAAGAAGAGTGTACCACAAGAAGAGTGTACCATGAAGAAGAGTGTACCTGAAGAAGAGTGTACCTGAAGAAGAGTGTACCAAAAGAAGAGTGTACCATGAAGAAGAGTGTACCTGAAGAAGAGTGTACCACAAGAAGAGTGTACCTGAAGAAGAGTGTATCTGAAGAAGAGTGTACCACAAGAAGAGTGTACCATGAAGAAGAGTGTACCTGAAGAAGAGTGTACCACAAGAAGAGTGTACCTGAAGAAGAGTGTACCACAAGAAGAGTGTACCATGAAGAAGAGTATACCTGAAGAAGAGTGTACCAAAAGAAAACTGTACCACAAGAAGAGAGTACCAATTTTTTTTGTAAAGAAAACAGATTATAGTGTCATGTTACTGTATCTCATGGAAGTAGCATTTATGATGTATACTAAAAATATATTCGTTTCTATTTATAGATTGCACTACTGTAAACATATAAGCAGTTCAACGCGATTCCGGATGAAAATACAGCTCCGAGTGTTGTGAAGAGTTTTCAAGAGTCTCTATGATAGTCAAGTGGTTTAAGATAAGGACAGTACCGTAACTCGGCTGGTGACCTTTGCAAATCTTATATAACTGTTTATTTTCTAAAAATAATAGGAAATAAAAAAAGTATTTGTTGATAATTTCTGTGTCTTTTATACGTATTTTTAGAGGCAAATACAAGAATCAAAAGTGAATTTTTTTGATGGAAATGCATTGAAAGACGGAAAAGTGATGTTTATTTTCTGTCGCTCAAAGGAATGACTAACCTCTTCAAGGGATATTTAAATGAAGTAAAGAAAAATGAGAAACGGCATCAAACAGAGATCACACACATGATTACCAAAGCAACACCGTCGGGAAAGCATGTATTGGGGAGTTGCTGTTTTTTTGGCAATCCAACGGATCTTTGTGTTTAATAATGTCACCGTATTAGGCCTACACACTACCAAAGCAACATGCTACTTGATTTGAAAGCACTGGCGAGTCGTGCGAAGCTTTAATGTTTTGGTGTTAAAACATTTAAACGCCGATTGCGAACACAATCAAACAATAGCGGATATAAATCATTGAATATACAAACTCACCAACAAGTTATCATATCTAATTGTGTGGTTTATTACAGACATTTCTAAGATTCGATATTATCTTTAATTGACCCATGTCTGATATTGTTATAGTTAACAAGATCATGCCAGAATTATCTAAATTAATGGATGTTAAAGTTGGTTCTGTCGATACTTCAACACTATTTCCTATGCATTATTATTCCACCTACACGTACGTTATTTGATTGATTTCACTTCAAGTCAGAGTTTACATCAGAAGTAATTGTATACGTGTTGGGTTTATATAAGTATGATTACTGTACTAGTTAATGAATTCTGCCTGAAGTACCTAATAATGATTCCTTATATTGTGACCTATATATATACATTATATAGTATGTCGTTTCAGATTCTGTCTCCTTGCCTTGTTCTCGATCATCTGGTTTCTTCAACGTATCATTTTCATCTTTGATTTGCAAAGGGAAGAATGGCATAATACTTTACATTACAAGACTTTGAAAGTTGAGGCTTGCTGGAACTAAAGGACACTTTACACAATGCAAAAATGTGCTGAATATTGGCATTATAGGCCTACTACTCTACTCCCAATTTGGTCTAATCTAATCTAAATCACCAAATCCCTTTTTCTGAATCGGTCATGGAATTGTAAACAGAGGTCTACTATAATAATAAAATGAAAAACCGAGGAGACAAAATATCACCCAAAATCTTCAAAGAAGATTTATAGAAAAAAATAAATATACAAACTTTTCAGATTATTGTCGTTCTGCATTTCAGTGTCGTAATTCTGTCACTAGGCCTACATTTGGGAATTGTTTTTTGCTTTGTAATAGAAAGATCAGAATGTACACGGGAAAAACACATTGAGCTGTCTTCATTTAAAAAATAAAAGGCCATTGCTCCATTTATCTAGTAATCAACTTCATCTGATATGGGAGAAGTGTTAGGAATTGTCTATTGATAGGTTGAAGCCATAACTCTAAGATCGTGTTTATCACAAGAAGATTCACAAGTTTGGTGCTTAAAGCACGTTCGTTGTGCCTAAAACGTCACACTTTTGCACCTTCTATGTAATTACAGAGTTTCATGCGTATTTTTATTATGTCCGGATATTAGAAGAAGATATCATTGTATAGAACTTGGCATATCTAGCAGGCTTCTTTCTACTAATTGGTCATGTCCACGGCGTTATCCTTAAGCGTTCAGATTTATCGATGTAATTCCTCACCGTAAGCGTTAAATGAAAGTCACCAATAACATTACTTTTGCTGCGTTGTGAGTGCAGTTAGAAATAATTTACTGAAAACTGATGTGTTAGCTTTAATACCTATAGTTATTTAAAGGTCAATGGCCGATCAGCATGTTAACAATTTCCCGAAACCAACCGTTAGTTGCTCTGAACATGCCACATTTATACAATATATTACAATATTTATAGGCTGTGTGTCACAAGTTTAGTATGCCATCGGATTTACTAAAGCTTTTCCTACTATTTAGCTTAAAATAATACAGTCGTTTAAAATATTGAGAAGCGAGTCTGTATTTTATAATCGATAATTGTTAGCTGTTCCTTCGCACAAAAATACAGCATTTTATTCGATTGGAAAACAGACTACAGTACCTACTTGTTTAATCTCCGAAACTGTTTCTTCAATGAGTTCGATTGAAACGTAGTTCAAATCTTTGGAGACCAATAAATATATATTCAATTAAACAAAATCAGATTCGTATAGGCAACATTGATAGATAATATATTGCAATAAAATATAACATCGGAACTAATGCCATGACGCGGTTATTGAAAGTAATTCTCCATTACCGGTTATATAATGTATTAAGGGTATATGATTTAATTTACTGAAAGCTTCAATGCTGACGAATGTCTAGGGTTTATGGTGAGGTAGAAAGCAAGGTCTCCTAATACAGTTATTCTATTAAACGCACGTACGCAATTTAGAATATGCCTTTAGAATACTACCTTTATGTATCTTACATTCGGTGTACCCATAGTTTGATACAATTTAATCTGGCCTAGGAAAATGATGCCGACGAAAGATTGTGGTAACCATTCGTCATGATGGAATGTTGTGTACAAATATTCTATAAAAATGTAACTTTTATCATAACAGTAAAATGTTGAGTACAAAGGCCCGGTTCCCTCCACTGAATACAAATTGTTGAATTTTATTCAGGGGTTTTGAAACTTAAAAATGCTCGAATGTTGCCTTTGCGTGTTTTGTCTACCTTGATATGTATTTAGTACTCTAGGAAAAATTTTGAAAACCTGACATTGGGGGTTAGAATTCTATATCATTATTTGCTAATGAGCGTTCAGTACCAACAATGAAAGGCACATTCCATCAACCATTTCAAAAGGGGCAATTTGGAAAATCTGACTTTGAGGGTTACAATGTTATTGCTCATGGGCGTACAGTACCAACAATGAATGGCACATTTCATCATTTCAAAATGTATATATTGGAAACCTTGAAGTCGTGGATTAAGAAGGAGATGCAGTAGATGCATATTTCAGTATTCAGTATTTTACACCTAACTGTTGGTTTACATTAACATACAATATATAAATAATAAACATAATAATAAATAAATAAATACAATTCATAAAATAGTATATTTATTTAGGCAACTAATTGTATACATTTGACTGGCCTTTTCACGTGTTCATGACAGGACTAGGTATGGTGTGTTAGTATGGCTACTGGTCAGTTTTCTTCAACTAAATTATTTGAAACGATCAATAATGGTATAACTACGACACAATGTAAGTTAAATCTTGTGTTTTTCATCACGAACCGCATCTGCTTTCACACTTTCTGATTGATCTAGCTATTTATGTCTTAAAGTAACGAAGACAAATTGCTAATGGTATTTAACATTTCGGGGTTCACTTCAAAATAGGTTTTTAATTTGACAGATTGGCATAAAAGTGTATGTATAGTTGTACGCGTGTGAACATTAAACGGCCAGGCTTAAGTATTTTTCATTAAAAGTTGTTTGTCAGAAAAGCTTTCGTCGGATCGTCTGCTCTCAATCGTGCAGAACTCGCGCTTCTGTGAATAAAAGATATCCGAGTTATCCAATGTTCAAGATATATAAATACATTGGTTTACAATTGTCTCATACCAATATATATTCCATTTCAAGAGAAATAATTTGAAAAATCTGACGTTGCACTAATTCTCGTCTCTCTATTGTATCTAGATTTCATTGCATTAGAAATAATTCGGAATCATTTATTATTGTTTCACATGTATCACCTAGTATCATAGACCATAACACTTAACCTTACACGATACAAGCACCACATGTGATGGCAAATGAGATTTTACTAAATACTCCTATGACACTGGGGAAATATTATAGTATGTGGAAACACAGCACTAAGAATCGGATGGACAATTTCTATTCATAGCATGTATCTTAGTTGATATTCTATCAACAAATGTTAAGCTCTGTCTACACTACTGTGACAAAGACAATGTGATATGCCCATTATTGACACGATGATGTCATATCATTACCATATTTGGGCACATCATACTTTTTTTTGGTCAAACTAGTTTGATAGAATAGCCAGAGCTTTAGTTGATGTGCAGCATTTTTACAAAGAACATTTTAGACAACCGGACATAATAACATAATCAAATAATCAATCAATGTGTGGACAACCTATTACATACGCGTGGTGATGCATAATGTTGTCGTGTTTTATTACAATTTCACAGGCCGTTTAAATTAATTAAAAGTAAAATCAATTTATTTGTGTATGATCACGGAGATAACAAATTTAACTAGACATGAAACTCGTCACTTTGACGAGTTAGTTATCCGCACCACGACAAACGCCACGTGCACGTCATACGTTGGAATATTGCACACAGATAAAGATTATGGCATTATGACAAGAACTGAAGAATATGACATGCTGTTAGTGCTGAATTTTGTGTCATATAGTATATACATGCAAACAGTATAAGCTGTATACATATTACATACAGTGTAGAATAGGTGAAATTACGGGACCCGCCATTTATTCCAATTTTTAACATGGCGACGGTATCAAAATGAAACACTTAGATAGCAATTTCAGAAGGAAATTATCTCAGGAACAACATATTAACGTGTAGAAGAAATTTGAATACGTAAAATATAGATGCGCACCCTTTTAAATGTGATGAACTATTACGCAAAATATGAAAATACGACTTTTTTTATTCAACTGGCCATATGATGACGTCACAACATCCGATTGGCAAAATGTTTACATGAATTCGTATCTACAATCCAATAGCTTCCAGAAAACGTTTTAATCGTGATTATCACATTTTATTCTTACGAGCTATTACAGATTAAAATTTACTGTAAAGATGAAATTAATGACCCACGTAATTAAAATTTTTAGGCATGATGACGTCATAAAAATTAAAATATTTTTATCTCATGCTAAAGAAAGTTGATTGACCTACACAATATATAAATGTAGGAGAAAAAGGAATACAGATAAGCGCGATGCGCTCCATTGAATGTGATGAGCAATAACGAAAGAGACAAAAATCCTATATTTTACATTCGTGTGGCCATACGATGACGTCACAATGTTTTTTTAGCCTTATTGATGCATGATCCGATATCTACAACTCATCAACTTCTAGATTTTGTAATAAAAATAAACGGTTAACGGTTTACTTTAGAAACTATGACTGTTTAAAAAAAGACATAATTTTGACGATTTTTTAAGCTTTTTCATAAAAAACGCGCACGAATTGTCTAATTCAACGTGTTCGTATGGCGTTATTTAAACTGGAAAAGGTCTAAATTGTTTTCAAAATCACTGGGAAAGGCTTGAAAAATATAATTCAAGAGAAAAAAATATGTTTTTAACGCTATGTGCGCACCGCGCGCATAAAAAATTGCGCGCCCGTGGGAATTTTTGACATGCTCAAAATGACAAGAAACGCGTAAAAAGTTGATTAGAAATTAATTTTGCGCATTTTGAAATTTTAAATGCGCGTGCGCGCGTAACTTCTTGTCAAACATGCCATTTTTAATCCGTAGAAAGTTTGCCCCTGATATGACTTAAATTTTGTCAAAGTGTCAATACTAAATGACTTTTGGTTTTTAATCTATGATCAATCATTGAAATTCATAAAATTGCGCATAAGTCACGTTGCGCAACTATGACGTCATTCAAAAATAGGAGGTGCACAACTTCACGTAAATGCCCATATGTTGTCAAAGTTATGAAATGTTATGTTTACACATTTTAGAGGAACACGACTCACAAAAAGGAAGGAAGGAAAGAAGAATAATACAGAAAACTAGATTTGAACTCGTCACTTTGACGAGTTCGGGTTATCCGCGCAAACGCAACATGCACATACTTAACTATATGAACCTCGAAAATTATTATGCCATCCTATGACATGAAATAAATATGTTTACAGTGCTGAATTGTACCTATTATGTAGCATACAGCATATTACAGTATTTACAGAATAAACTGTATATGTTATATACAGTGTAGCATAGACGAAATTACGAGACCCATCTTTTAAATCCAATTATTAACACGATGAAGTCATCAAATTGACATTTAAAGATAACAATTTTAGAAGATAATTATCTAAATAATTACATTAATACAAATTTGATGAATTTTGGCCACGTAAAAGTGAGATGCGCTCTCGTTTAAACGCAATGAACTTTTAAGAAAGAGATGGAAATACGGCTTTTTTTATTCAACTGGCCATATGATGACGTCACAACATCTGATTGGCAAAATGTTCACATGAATTTGTATCTACAATCCAATAGCTTCCAGAAAACGTTTTATTCATGATTATCACTTTTTATTCTGACGAGCTATATAACAGATTGAAATTTACTGTAAAGATGAAATAAGGTGACCCACGTTATTTACATTTTTAGACACGATGACGTCATAAAAATTAAAATATTTTTAACTCATGGGAAAGATAGTTGATTGACCTAGACAGTATTAAAATATCTGAGGAAATGGAATACGTGTAAGCGAGATGCGCTCTATTTAATGTGATGAGCAAAAACGAAAGAGACAAAAATCCTATATTTTACATTCGTGTGGCCATACGATGACGTCATAACATCTGAGAGGTAAATATTCTGCATACATTCATATCTACAATTTATCTTCTTACATAATAAGTTAAAAAAATTGGGGGTCACCATTGATTCTGAGGAGCAATAATAGATTCAAAATAGGCATAATTTTGACAATATTTTGTAACTTTTTCAACTAAAACGCGCGCAAATGGTATAAATCAACATGTTCGTATGACGTCATTTTAATTTGAAATTATGTCAATATTTTTTTTAATCACTAGGAAAGGCTGTAAAATCATAATTCAAGAGAAAAACACATGATTTTCATGCTCCGTGCGTACCTTACGCGTAAAATTTTTCGCGCGCGTGGGAATTTTTGACATGCTTAAAATGTCATGATCAGCGCAGAAAGTCGATTAGAAATTATTTTTTCGCATTTTGAAACTTTAAATGCGCGTGCGCGCGTAACTTCTTGTAAAACATGCCATTTTTAATCCATAGAAAGTTTGCCCTTGATATGACTTAAATTTTCACCAAGTGTCAATACAAAATGACTTTTATTTTTTATCCTATGATCAATCATTGAAATTCATAAAATCGCGCGTAAGTCACTTTGCGCAACTCTGACGTCATTCAAAATATGGAGGTGCACAACTTCAGGTAAATGTCCATATAATGACAAAGTTATACAAAGTTATGTTCACAAGCAATAGGGGATATGCGACGCACAAAAATCCGGGAAAGAAAGAAGAATAACAAAGAAGAAGATGAAAAAAAAGATATTTACAATCACATGGGTTATCCGCAACTAAGTTGCGGATAACCAAAAAATATTGATCTCATACAATTACAAGGAGTTATCCGCTTGGTATACCAAGCGGATAACTAATAAAACATGGCCATATACATGGCTGCAATCGCGTGCTCAAATTTGAGTTAATAGGGAGGTTTCGCAACCTTACGAATACGATAACGAAAACGGATACGTCATACATTTGTGAAACTTTTGAGCTGATCCCCATTTCATATTCGTAAAGCGTATTCGTGTTGACGAATATCACCAGTCATATTCGTAACTACAAAACGAGTATAGTTTTTGATCTATTTGCACATTTTGCATTTGAATCAGGAACGATTCATGATTATAATATAATTATAGATTTATTGAAAGTAATTTACTAAAGTAATTTACTAAAATGCTAGGTCAATTTTGATAAATAGCAGTTTTTAAAGTCCTCACTCGCTTTGATGTTACGCTAGGCCTAGGCAGCCAAGCACCAAGCAACACGTACCCGCGCTTCACTCAAATTTACCGCAGTCATATTTTAGACGGCGCTCTCAATATTTCGTTGCCATGCGAAACAGATTTTTACTGGCTTACGAAAACGAATACGTGTGCGTGACGTATCTGTTTTCGTTATCGTATTCGTAAGATTGCGAAACCTCTCTATTGTTTATACAATTTACACTGCAGACCAGGGTAAGATTTCACGTTAAATAGCATGCGTGCATTTAGTTTCTATAAGCTACGGTATCTGATGTTATTAATCTGAATGTCAAAAAATGTTTTAATAAAAAGCAAATTGCATTAGCAATGTTGTTTTTTAATAGTTTATTCAAGCCCACCATTACGCCGACGCTACAATTTAAGATATATTCAAATCTATATTAAATCCTTTTAAGTTCATACGCACATAATTAATAGCCACTAGTAATAATTCATCATGTTCACTTTAATGTAATCAAGAAGTACAGACGAACTACAATACATGGCTTTTTGATTATTTAAAATTAAATACAACACACAACACAGAACGAGAGCGAACTCATTGTTCCAAAATACCGTATGATTGTACTGATTATTTTGGCCACAAAAGGAGAAACACCAGATGTATGTCAAGACGCATCCAACAACACCAGATGCAGAACGAGATCAACCCCATTCGTTCTAGAATAGAGGCACCTATGTGTTGAGCAAGAAAGAAGGAACTCCTCGGTAGAATGTCAACACACATCCAACAACACCAGATGCAGAAAGAGATCAAACCCACCCGTTCTATTGTATAGAGGCACATATGTGTTGAGAAAGAAAGAAGAAACTCCTCGCTAGAATGTCAAGACGCATCCAGCAACACCAGATGCAGAACGAGATCAAGCCCATCCGTTCTAGTGAGGCACATATGCGTTGAGCAAGAAAGAAGACCAGATTGTCGAGACGCATCCAGCAACACCAGGTGCAGAAAGAAATCAAACCCATCCGTTCTAGTATAGAGGCACATATGTGTTGAGCAAGAAAGAAGAAGCTCCTCGCCAGAATGTCAAGACACAGAACAACCCAACCCAAAACGAGGTCATAGCATGCGAGTTTCCAATTAGAGATCCTACTAACTATTACACACCATTGTTATCCGATGTTTTTGTTTACTGACATTTTTCATAATAAATTTATATATAGATACTTAATAGCCTTCTTTTCACACTGTTTTCAATTGTATAACTTAATCGTTGTTTTGTACGTACATTTTTAAGTCGTCAACGTTTTCATAATTACGTATGTGTGTGACAAATGAGGTGTAAGGTACACGACTCAAACTTAAAAGATGATCAATGTGATTATACATCTTCAACTCACATGTTTTTCTAATGACAAATAAGCTTTGATTTAACCTTGATGTATTTGTTATCTTTATGAGTTAAATTCAAATGCTGATGTTTAGCAAAAAATAAGTAGAAAAATACGTACCGACAGTTAATAATGAAAACAGAAACTAATAATAGATAATACGTACAACAGAAAAATAATCAATACTACATCGTAGACACTTACTAACTCGTCATGGACAGTTAAAGTCACATAAAGTTCACTTATGTCCAACTAGTGTATATTATGTCAATAAAGGCAATATAACCATAGGCATAATACCGAATACTAAAATGTCAACAAACAACCCTGTGATGGTGACACTCACATTGATGAACATGTTGTAAAATTCAGCGTAAAGTAATGGTTGGTATTGTCTACAATGCTAACATAAAGAATTGCACGCCATAAGACTCAAGTTCACTCAAGAATTTCAGTGGCTTAAAAGTGAATGTTGCTAAGAAAACATTTTTGTAGGCCTAGGCCTAGTTTAAACTGTAGGCCTACATGTGAGCTTGAAAACGTTACAAACACTTACAAAAGTTCAATATTGTGGCAAAGTACAGCAACCGGCAATTACCGGAAAGCATGACGAATGTAAGCATACAAAGCGAGATGAATACTGAAATATACGATCGTAATGGCGTAACTGGGCAGGTATATTCCCAACTGTTGTTATACCAACTTATCATCACAAAATTAATGAATGCATTAACTATGGTTTAATGAGACCGAAGTTACAGGCGAAGATGGAAATAAATGTAGGCGTTATTCATGATATTTTATAAACTGTTAAAAGACCACGGCATGTTTGCTACGGGACACACAATCATATTAAATTGGTTATTGATTTCCTCATACACTAATAAAACATGCAATTAATTGTGATCCATAGAAAGTGCACTAACACTGTGGATAATTGTCGTTCTCAACAGATTTTAATAAATAATGATGCATCATTATACAGTACGATGTAAACTTTCGTCATCATAGTCCATCTTCATTTATCATCATCATCATCATCATCATCATCATCATCATCATCGTGGTGCCGTTCTTGTGCCGTTGACGACCATGTTGCTCCATTTGTTTTTTGTGTTGTGTAATATTTCTATACTTGATTATTGTCCATTAAAATTCTCTTTTTGTATTTTTGCTTTGGACGTCCTCTCTGCTTTTCCCAATTTCAATCATTTTTCCTGTTAAAACACAGCTCTTCTAATAATTGCTCTCTTCTCATTACAAGGCCGAGGAATCTAAGTTGTCTCCGCTGTACGCTGTTGTTTGTTTAATTTTCTTTTTTCTTTTGTTATACGGTTTGAAATTATGGATCTTGTTCCTTGCGCTAATATTATGTTCGTGTAATGGGAGTTCCCGCATTGCCAATGGACAAAAAACCCAGCCTATTGTATATCAAAATGATATCAACAGTAACATACGAAAATACTATTGAAACGTTTATAATTGTTTATATTCATTTATATAATTTTATTGTTATATATCATTATAAAACAAGATTCATAAACAATACATTTATCACTACGAACATGTCAGAACTGCATAACGAATATAATTTCAAAGATGTCATGATAGATAAAAAAAAAAGTTACGAATTATAATAGCTGTGCCACACTGTCAATCATACCTTAACTCCGATAGGCGCCTCGTCTCGTTTCTAATAGCAATATAAAGCCCGTATAAAATTAATAAACTACAGCGATTTAATTTAAAATCATATTTTGAACAATAAAGAGACTGTCATCAATAACATTAGACACGTGTTGTAGAATAATGAAAAAATTTATTGCGTTTATATGTACTGAATTGAATATAAATTTGTCCAAAATGTAGTATACAAATAGTTTTGCTACAGGTAATTCTGTTTTATAGTGTATAGTATAGACACAGTGACGACGACAAGGGTTATGTAACCCAGAATCAAATCAATGAAGCCTTCCAAGTCTACAATGCATATTGCTATCCTCTCATTTCGATGGTTTCTGAAATGTATCGTGGTTATCCGTTGAGAGACGTGGCATATTGGGTGTTGTATATAGACACACACATGCGCTCATTTTCTCGTCTTCGGATGGGATGTAAAGCCGTTGGTCCCGTATAAAGAACTTCATACACTATATTAAGATTAAGGGATCATCATCCGGCGTGCTGAACTGGGTATGCGCAGAGGGTTTTTAGTTAGGCTTGAGGACGATTAGAATTGCATTTGCATTTACGTTGTGGTCTTCATTTCTGAATAATTATTACGATCAATGCGTCTCATGGGCGTTAAATAGCGGTGCCGATACCCGAAAGCGGCCTTTTGGGGCTTTCCTTGCATCATAGGATCGTAACACTAGTATCATGTTCTGTGAAGTTGCGCAATTCCTTGAATACATTATTTACTTATTAATACCATCCTCCTCATTATTCATCCTCTTTTCACAAAAGTGATCTTAAATCGAACCACAGTATAAGGCGATGCCATGTTAACTTTTTGTTTGCAATAAATGACTACAAAGAAAGAACATTGGATACAGTACTTTAACATTTACTTTATATGACTAATTCAAACGGGAACGGTATAAAGAAAATGATGATCATGAAATTAGGAGATTTAAAAACGAGAAGGAAAAGGGAAAGAAGGGAATAACATAATACACTAATGGCTGAAAGACAACATGAAAGAGTCTTAAAACGAACATTAAACTTAATAGATTGATGAATAACTTGTATGTAATCGAATTAGTAGTTTCAGTGTTTTAAAGGATTACAATAACGAAGAAATGATAATATAATGAAATAGACAACTAATAGTTAATTGAAAATTAATGATAGACCTAATGGTAACTCAATTCATTGCGTTATTGATCGCTTTCTAAGTTGAGATCGATGGAGCATATATTAATATAATCACGATCTAATAGAATCAGTGCAATTATATTATCATATTATATTATATTAGTGATAATAATGTCAAGCAATTGGATGACACGAAGGTCATTGGCATTTCTGACACACGGACACACTGCATTTTGACAATACAATTAGTCTACTCTATCCGTTCATTCCATCAAAAATCATATATCAAAAATAGAAAACAGTGGAAATCCAAAGGATTACGAGATAATAAAAAAAACGTCGAATATCATCATGCTACACAACAGTATAGAAAACGGACAAAAAGTGACAATTTTCGCCATTATCGAGTATAGAGGTAGACGTTGTATGCCCTTGATATTGTCAGTGCATGTGGAGGCTGATGGAAGCATGCAAACAAATGAATTGAAACCAACGAAACCGAAAATTGGATATGGTCCATGTACTATGTACTACCGTGTGTGTAGAAACTGGGAAATTAACAAGGGCTTTAAATGGAAAACACAAATCAAATGCTCCGGTAAAATATATTAAGAAATCAATTACATTTACCATAATTAACAATAACCATTTTATTAAAGCTCTTCCAATCATACGCCCAAATCAAGGTACGATCACATTCTAACATCATTTAATTCAATGTAAATTGGAATTCTAAATAAGACGGAAGAAATCGTGCATAAAAATGCCGATTTGATTTAATACAATATGAAGGATATGGTTTTTGAAATTAAGCGTGTAATTTTTGTTTCGTGGCAAAAATACAATTCAGATGGTTTGTTGTATTCCGTTATTTCTTCGTTTATAATTAATTAATTAAAAATAAAAATACATCAATTACGTAACATGGGAAGCATCCAGAGTGATACAGAACAAAAAGACAAAGACAAAACCAAATCGTAACCTTAAATTTATTTTTTGAGTGTCATATCCAAGAACAAACAAATCTGTTGATGTTTTGTAAAGCTAGATATCTAACACATTAAGGAAACTCGCTTAGACCTAACTACATAATTGTGAATTATATTATGTCATGGAAATATATGGTCCATGATAATATTGCGGTTTTATAGATTGATATAAGAAAGCCACATGCCATGGTGAGGGCCTAAGGCAACGGTTATCAACAGTTTTCTAGTGTGGGCCTTATTGACATTTAAATTATCTTGCGGGGCATGTATGTAGGGTAAAAAACTCGACTCATGAACATTAACCACTTTTTAACCATACTTTTATTATTTTATTTCTAGCAATGTAATAATGAGGAATATAAGAATAATAAAATACACTCGGCCGGATCTTGGCCCAGGGGGTCGACTGTTGAAAACCGAGGGCCTAGGGTAATGTCTCCCTACTACCAAGTTGTGTCAGGCGATTTACATTCCAGGACTCGATGAAATCATCTTTCAATATAATATGTGTTTTCATGTGTGTGAACAGCTGAAATGTACTGACCTTTTCATTTATTAATCTAATTATGTTCAAATTTAGATCAACATCCAAACTAAGATAAATACAAAATTATCGATATCAAAAAACAATAACAAAATAGATTCTAATTTAGATCCAAATCTGTCATGAGAAGAAACTAATGATTAACACTAATTGTATCTAAATTTAATGCACGTGGTGTATCCACGATTCCACAAAGATAGACACATTTCAATAATATAAGTGATTGTGGGGGTTGTGGACTAACTTGTTTTACAATTTTGATATACAATATTTCTAAGCTATATTAACAGCATTTTTGTGATCGTATTTAAATCAACATCGTTATGATCAGTCTATCTCTCTCTCGACAAAAATTAATAACGTTTGGCATTATCGATTATTGTGCAATACCCATTGGATTAATATTAGCATACGGCCTATTTATATTACATAATTAGTGTCCGCAATATGATTCCAATGTGTTTATTAAGTAGTCGCGTACTACAGAACTTTCAACAAGCAAATAATAGACGCTACGATTGTAATTATTTTTGCCTGATTGTTTATGACTGATGCATTTGTTTGATCACTACCCCAAGGGTCATCCATTGCATACTCGTATCTTCCACAGTAACCTGGTGCAATGGGTTCAGCGTTGATACCTCGTCTGTGAAAGAAAACGGCAATGTTGCTTATTGATACCCACTCATTAAACGTAATAAGCTTGGGTACTTAGATTGTTAAAAAAATGAATCCTGCTACTCTGGGGTAAAATAAGGCAGCTATTAATAGACATATTACGAAGTTTATCTACCTAATGGTAAATGTTAAGAAAAGCCTTTAGGGGACATTATCAAAAGGTGCAAAGGATAGAAAATCTACTAAAGATTGACAAGAAAAGCATGAAATCTAGCATTACAGTACTTCGAAGTTCGTAGAGTTTGGGGACTAAATCTCGAAATTAGAAACTAAATTTTCTCTTTAAACATGTAATTTACATGCATAATATAACATTATCAACTCCCCTTCATTGTAGTAATGATTGATTGATACTTTTGCAATAATTAGCTCGAGGCGTTATGTGATTAATGAGAAGTATTTACATAAAAACTTAATTAAAAATGTAATTACTTATTTGTGTGTCTTTTGCAAAGACAAAGTAAGTTTTGTTAATTAGCCTATACATACGTAAGTAAATTTATACGCGGTCTTAATGTTGATAATGCAAGAGAGTAAAGCCGATTTTCCACTAGGCGAATTTGTCAGCTTACACGCATGCGTATTCTTGTTTCCATCTTATAAATCCCTCTCTACGTACGCATGCACGATTCGCGCGAACAAATTCGCCTAGTGGAAAATCGGCTTAAGTGCGTTACATAAGTATTCTAGAGGGCGTTGTTGAACATTGAAATGGTTATTGTTGACTATTGCTGAAAACAATTATTATTTAAATAAAGAGAAAGAAAAACACAACTGCATGGTACGAACATTATTATAACCCGTTCCGTCTATACACATTATTGCGAAATAGGTGTTTTATTGAATTCAAACAATTTACGCGACTTTTTTTTCATCGAAGATTCATCGTCCGAAACAACGTACAGACAAAGATTACTAAAAATAGATTCTTGTTGGTGTGATATTGTTATTAATAATAACATAAATTAAGAAATATTGCATAAGGTACTAACCTAACCATACGGCATCGTTGTTGGTCAAGTCGAACATTTGCCATGTCTATATCCCTTACATCTTTGGCACTCCATAGTCGTTCCGCAACTGCAGCTGCCCTGGGCCTAAAAATTAGATTATGATGGTCCGAATAGCTCAAATTAATATATTATAATATCCATGTATTTACGTCTATTTATGCAAGAATATAGCTCCAAATGTTGTTCTACATTCAATACGGTATTTACGTCATGGGTAACTCCACTACTACTTCGTTGTTTTAGAGTTCAAAGCAGTGTTTATGTAAATTGGATCACAATATAGTCACGCGAACATTTCAAGTTAGTTCCAATGTGTTATGATTGAACACACATACCAAACGATCATTGTTCTAGTGTGTGTTCATTTGTATGCAAATTTATATTTAAATGATACCTTTCAGAATGGCACGATTAAAACAAAACAACTATATTTGTTAACTTAATAATAACCGATGTTTAGTAATGTGTTGGCTGTTTAGAGTGAAAGCTATAGACAGTTGGATATTTATGGATACCAATGTTTATTATCACAAAAAAGGTTTAAATAGGCCTATGCCGTATTAAACTTGTAGAGCTACGTTCGGAAATCTTGCTTTGGCTGAACATTAAGCCCTGTCTACACTATCAAACTTTATGTGACAAAAAAGGTGATGTGCCTATATATGGACATGATGATGTCACATGACTACCATATTTGGGTTTATCACTACCATATTTGGGCACATCACACTTTTTTGTCAAACTAGTTAGACAGAGCTTTAGACAATGTATTTACAACGTCGCGTCGTGAAATTAAAAAGATTATAATAGCATGTGTTTCTTGTCAATGGTATTAGTGATGCATTTGTTGTCTATATAGTTTGCTGCTTGTATATTTTGTTTAGTTGTTTTCATTTTTAGTTAGTGTCATCATTAAAATGAATACGTACCATATTCTTGCAATGATGTTGCCACCATCAACATACTCCGCCCACATACATGCCTCTCCACCAATCAAAAGTTTTTTTTGTTCTTCAGTTCCTACGATTTATTTAAACATTTTCCTCGTTATCATAATTATAATATTAGTATATTATATTTATCAAATGTAAGATACTGTATGTATATTTTACAATTTTAAGGTATTCGAACAATTATAAGGAAGATACATGAACATATTATTCGTTACAGGGTGTAGAAGGAGATTAGTTCTCACTTTCTTTGATGTTCTATCTTTTTTTTCATTGTTTAGAAGGTTGGGGACGCTTATGGAGGTTTGTTGCTGACTGAACCCATTGACCGCTTGTGTCAAATAAATAAATAAATAAAAAATTAATGAAAATTAGCTCTAGATAAAGAAATATACGTTTCTAGATACAGAATTTCGCAGTGTATATACAGTGTGTTCAGATAGTCAGCGCATTGTTTGAAACTGTAAAATAGACACGTGTAAGAGAGCGTTCCATCCCACCCCATGTCGATATACGCACCTTGGAAATCCTCAGGCTCGGTTTCATAAAACTTCTTCCAGTCAGGTCCATAACTGATGTAGTTAAGATACCATGGTGCAGACAGTATTGTTTTCAGACCAAGCTTAGTTACCTTTTCTAGGCCTTCTCTATAAGGTGGTAGAATTGGATCAAGAGATGGGTCTTTCCAAACTTGTACGATTGTGTCAGGGTTTACCTAAATACAGATAGGCCTATATCATATTATCATCTTTTCTTAAATAAATATATACATTAATTCATGTTCTGTTATTCGTTTTTAAAGAATGTGTTATGTTTGGCTGTAATGTAAATGCGGGAACAGAGACTGGGCTGAATTGTGTGGACGACACATACCACAGTTTTCTTCTCCCCAAAGGGTATGTCGAGTGCTGCCACCAAACGCCGCGCCCATACTTCTGTCCAAAACGATAGAATGGACAATATAATGGACGATAGAATGGACCAGAACACCGGGGATAACCCCATACTCTTTCGAAATATGTAGTACTGGGGTTATTAAAGTGAAAAGAGTAACATTTCAATGGTAATTATGGATATAACTAAGTGGATATTATCAATTTTCTGTATACACGATGAAATAAGGCCTTCCACGCCACCCCGACCCATCCAACTTATATTTTGCGCATGGTATATAGTATAATAGTAATGATTAAAACGAAGCGTACGTTGACCTCTTAACTCAACAAGTTAATATATAAATTACATGTCTTTTCTATATCTAAAATTAATGTTCTTAATAAATCTCTATGTCGTAAAAAACAAACCTTACCCCTAGTGATATAATAGATTTATTGTTCTCGATTTAACTTGAATTACGAATGATGATATCTTCGACACATACAATGCAATTAATGTGCAGGGAAAGTTATAGCATCGGTTTAAGACATAAGAAGATAGATTTAGTTGATCTTAAAATCAGCTATCTGTAACATTGTAAGAACGTACATATGACGCAAATACAGGTGTCATGTATTGATTTGGTGTTACATTCTAATCCATGTTTTCAAAGTACCATTTTCAGAAATGTTAAGACATTTTAAAATAATAAGTTAGGCGCAATGTCAAGGTCGGTAAGAGTGCAATGTTGATGCGTCGTCGCGGCTTAAGAACACCATCCCGATTGCCGTTGGTGACTAGATTACTTTCCGCAATTCGGATCGGTTCGGTAGCTCGGTAGTTCGGAAGCTCGGTAAAATAACTTGTAATAATATTATAAAGATAATTGGGCTAACATACTTTCATTCGCTAAGGATTATTATTGCAAATTGTTAAATGTCAACAGTGCCCAGATTTTTAGAAGGTTGGACGTTTTTTCCGTACAGAAGTTCTAATGGCTTTTCGGATACACTGTGTCGAATGTTATATCGATCTCTACACCTCCTCTTTCAATTTTGTGACAGGGGGAAAGGGGGAGGGGGCGAGGATTCTTGAACGGCAGTTGCAAAGAAATTGGTCTAAAAAACACATTCTTCAGACAAATTGTCCGTTCTATGGATAAAAGGGAATTAAACGGCGCTGGTTTCGGGTGTGGGGTTTAGGAGGAGATAGAGGAACACATTTTGGCTTAGTGCTATATTACAGAAGAAGAAGATGCCATGTTGGAACAAATCTGAGCTAGAGGATTAGGTTCATGTCTGGAAACCCGAACTCGACCGAGGAAACCCGAACTCGACCGAGGAAACCCGAACTCGACCGAGGAAACCCGAACTCGACCGAGGAAACCCGAACTCGACCGAGTAAACGAGATGTAGAAAATACAATCTACAAATTCTGTTGAATATAAAAGGGCATATCACACAGTAGACTTGCTCTAAGTATCTCGTCTTTTTTATGCTGTAGTATCTTATACAAGAAACCTCCCGCTAGCTCAAGACGTATGACACGCCATATGTGCCTAATTGTTTTTACAATTTTACCAACATTTTGCCGAATCGCTGTCTAGAACTTTATGGACTAATTCAAAACAGATAACAAATTGGGTCTGGCATGATGAATGAAATACGTGTAAAATAGCCACACACTGTCGATAACAAAAATACGTATAGATATCATGATGATACTTACAGTGACGTTGTTGTCAATGGGATCTTGCCATATAATATATTTAGCCTTTAAATCAGTGATGATTTGAAACAGTTGTGTTTGATAAAATTCCTCGAGTGTACTGTAGTCTCCATCCCAACCTCTATCCGTCATCCATTCTTGTATTTCCGGATTACTTGCCCTGTGTAGTAAAACGTGTATTCATTGTTATTCTATACTGAAGAATCGTGGTAACCTCCGTTTGTATAGTATAGTTTTATTTGTAATTATTGAATGGTGTATATTATGCATTTTGTCAATAAACAGATGACAACATTTCTTTACCAACAATCATACGTCACTTCATCTGCTCCAAGATGAACAAACTCATCTTGGAAAACATCAATAACTTCTCGAAATAGATTTTCCACGAATCGATACGACTCATTCTTTATAGGATTGATTGTTCCCAGACGACCAAATGGTTGTCCATTTTCATAGCACATTGTTATGATCTCAGGATGAGACCGCCCCCAAGATTCCATGTGACCGGGTGTATCGAATTCAGGAATAACACGGATTCCCCTCAGTCTTGCATACAAAATCACACGGCTGACGTCATCGGGTTTGTACACCTTCAGTTCTGGGTGATACGCCCCCTATAAAACGAAAGCAAACACATTTTACTGGGAGGAATCGGTGGAAGGTTTAAATTCAGAGCAACTTTTATTGATAAGCTACGGTTATGAAGATATGTTCCAAGTTATGTTAATAATGCCACATTACCCAACATTCCCAAACAAACATGTAAATAGCAATACTAATCGATAACAACAACCCGATTATACAATTACGTCATTGATACCATTTCAAACTATAATCGCTCTTTCATACACTGAGGCACTAACGAGGCGAGGAGTCAACGTCTTTGTGTTAGCATCAGTGAAAATCTATTTAAAAACTACATTTCTAACACAATATTTTTTCTACCTTATCGTGCAATTATCACTACACTAAAGTTAGTCGAGGCCTAGATGTTTCCTCCTATTCAACACTAACCTCCTAAAATGAACCGGCACTTCTATTCAACGGCTAATATTGGACATCCATCATGATACAATCAAACTGACTGTAAAAATCAGATCACCTAGGCCTAGTTTTAGTCTCATGAGATCTATCATTAGTATATTATCTTCAAAGTTTTAATGCGAATCAAATGGTGCGTGTCCTTTGGGACACCGATGGCAATAATAAAGTAATTTGATTTTTTTCATTTTTTTAATAAATTGATCTGGTTTTATACTAGTTTCGAGTAATACTTAATTTATTATAAGCTATAACATCAACTGTATACTGAGCTGGTCAATTGTTTTTCCTCGATTCATGTAAGTAGGCCTACTGTAATGAATTATAAAAACCGTCTAGTTCATTAAGTATAGACTGTGCGCTTACGAAACGTTGTGTGTTAACGTGTTTATTAATTTTAATCCACTTATGAGTTTTTCCTAGAATAGACACATAAAGGTCTCAGACAGAGATTAAAGCTATCAGACGTGGTTCACAATACTGACTTTACAACTCGGCTTTTTTTATCTTACTTTTTCGCTAAGTTCAGGATAGGTCTTGCTTACAAAGGCAAAGGCTTGGTGATCAACAAGATGCCAGTGAAATACGTTGAATTTATTGTACGCCATAGCATCCTGAAAGAGTATTGACTTTTGTATATATTTGATTTAAAAAACAATTTCGGTTAGTTATGTGAAACACGATGCAATACAATATTATCGTGTATTTACGGCTGCTTTTTTTAGAATTGATATATGATTATACGGTTGTGAAGTTAATGATAATGACGCCGTTAATGATGATGATTATGATAAAAAGGATAAATGCATCTATTGATAGAAAGATGGTGATAATCTTCATCGTCTAAGATTCACAAAAACATTATTTACGGAACTAGAATGCCTACAAGAAGGCCTACTTTTAAAGTAGTGTATGTATGTGACAGTGGCTGTAGTACACCTGGGTAACCCCTTACTCGTCTCGAAAGTTACCATTGTGATGATATAATCTCCATGATTTAGATGATGATCATGACGTCAATGTCAAACGTCAAATGACAAATCTTTATTAAGAGACACCTAAGATCGTTGCTATACATAATATCATCATGCATCAACGGTTTCTGTAGCTGCTTGTGAGAATGTGAAGCAAAAATCATATGCATTTCCGCGGCAGAACAACGTATCTTGTAGATACGTTGTTTTTCCTTGGAAAATACCACAATTATTTGTTTTTTTTGCTTAAAGATACGTGGTACTATCTCTAAAAATAATGATCTCTGAAACCTGAAATTTATTTATTTGTAATAATTCCCCAAATGTAAAAATCTCAAAATTGACAAAAATGCGTGGTTTTGCCTTGGAACGGCCGTACTGTAGGCCTAATAATAAATCACGATAATAGTATAGTGGTGGTGGATGATTTGATGGATGCAATTACTTTGATAAAGGAAATGTCTTTCAGTAACAGCGACTGATGGTCAATGCAGAAACTAACAGTAGAATCTAGATAGATACTTACCAAATGCTTTAGAATGATTGGAATTGGAATAAAATGACGAGATGTATCAAGAAGGAATCCTCTATGCTTGTACCTCGGAAAGTCAGTTATTGTTGTTACATTAATCATATACTATAATTAAAAACAAAAGTAGGATTGTTATTATTTGTAGCAAATCAAGTGATTCATTTTAGTTAGGATCAAATACAAAACATAGGCCCCTATTTAATACAAATAAAAATAAACAATGTTTCTGTCTGGTGGATTTTAGAAGAGTGCTGCGATCATTACGTGTGCTACTCTCCTTTTGGTGCAGAATAATGATAAACATTAAAGTTTCACAACAAATGACATTAAATAGGTAAGGCAGGGAAAGTCTTAGAAAAACCAGACACTTTTGTGCGTGTTTATCCTTTTCAAAACTCACCTCTCCCTCGTCATTGTATTGATAAATAAGCTGACTAAATGTTTCTAATCCTAAACAAAAAATTAGAAAAGGAAAGACAATTGTATTAAAAAGTTGAGAGAGAATGGAGAGAGAGGGAGGGGAGAGAGGGAGGGGTAGCGAATGAGGGGGATAGAGAGAACATTTATATATGGCTAAAGCACTGGGAAATGGAGCAGTACAAGATATTATTGGAGTATAAATTACTCTCAACTAGATGGTCATCTAGGTCGTGCCCACAGATGGTTCTCGAATACATAGTGATTTCAGCGGTAAAAAACTGGCGACTTCAAATGTACATGCAGGACAATAATACATGTCGTTTACAGGAACGAATAAATAGACGCGGTGATTTATGTACTCAACTAAAATTAGCACCCTGGGAATTACTTCCGAAAGAGGAACTTGTCACAAAATAAGACCAATTGTTTTGTAACAAACTGAATTTTTATTTTGTATGTAACATTAGGGTTGATGGATGGGGAAGAGGATGGGTGCAAAGACGAACAATTTTTAAATGTATTTTTTATCCATTTAGTAACAAAATATTAATTGTTTTCATGTTTTACAAATAATATTCACTAAACACAGTAAAACATTGCAATTTAATACTTTGTTGAAACTGTCACCGTCATAGTCGATTGAAATAGTACAGTACATGTAACGATACATCACTAATACGACGTTTATATTTTTTTGTAATTACATTATTAATAATTACAAACGTTCAGAAGGAACTGTCAGTAATAAAGTAAAGACCTCTATTCGTGGTAAATCGTAAATTCGCTTTAATTGTCAATAGATAATTATCTAACTCAACTTAATTAGTAGGCCTAATGGTTTTCAATTGTTTCTTAGAGCCAATCCATACTTAAGTTGGTTCCTAACCACCAAAGTTGTTCTGCGTTTAGGGCATGTGATCCTTCGTACTGTAAGCCTGTCCTCTACTGGCTTTACAACGCTACTCATGCCAGTGAGGGGAGGGTGGTGGTGTGGATGGTGGTTTAACTGCAATAATAAAGTTAATTGTACCTAGACGACGACTGGAAAGGCTAGCTCATTATCCTTTAAAAAATACCTATATCCAACCTCTGCAGCACAGATTGGAAAAAAATGGATCGAATTTCTGTTATGACTGTACTTGTCTTTACGACGCCTGAGGGAATAGGAACTTGTGGAACAGAGATTGGAATGTTCCAATGATCGCAAATCAATACATTTGTATAAACGTATATTAACTCTATTAAAATAGTATTTTTCAAAGAAAATCGGCCTGTCTTCAACATTATGATACTGTGCTCGAGCTGTTCAACCGGTTTTCAGCCATTAAAAACAATTATCGTAGGAGGAGATAGGAAAATGCGATGCATCCTCGTATTATTGTGTGCAGGTATTTTTCAAGAGGACATCCATTAGACAGTGTATACCACGATCGGAAAACACCCCTATTTGGGGCAAATCGTTGAACCTAAATTCGTTTTAATTGTCAATAACTAATTATCTAACTCAATTTAATTAGTAAACAGGGTTACATCTGGTGGCTAAAATCAGTACCGAGATTCTAGCCAACTTTATATACCATCGAGTAAACATTCTAGAAATAACGCGCGATTTACCGATTTTTGCCCTTACGTAAATTTATATATAGATAACCATTCTGAGATGGCGCTATAATAGTTGGCGACTTAGATCCACTTGTATATTTACATTACTGTATGCGTATTTTCCTTCCAAACATAATTATCGTACCTTCGTATACCACAGGCGAATTTTCTTTCAAACATACCTTGCTGAGTTTGAGAACGATTTTCACAGACCTTTACTCATAGCCATTCTAGAGATGGCGCTATGATGGTTATCGACAGTATAGATCAATATATTGGAAATAAGTTGATATAATCTTACCTCTAAGAAGGCCCCATACTTGAGCAGCCTTAATTTTGCTATCCCCGTCTGTTTTTATTTCAATCATATCTATAATACAAAGTAAATTTGTTTAAAATGTAAATATATAAATCGTAATGGGTAGTTGTCTTTATTGATTGCAAAATGAAACTTTGAATGATACTTACAGGATTCATCAGAATCTAAGGTGGGGTATTCCTCGCATCCTAAATCACCCTCTAATTCAAGAGACACGGTATTTAGCAACACATCAGGTGGTTCATCTGCACTTTCTGTCTGGTCAAATATTACTTGTTTATAGCGTTTTACCGCCATATCGACCACTTCACATTGCCCAATCGACGATGTATCAAACTGGAAACGACTTTCCCGGATAGCTAGAACTTCACCAAGGGAGTCTACTTCTTGAGGCTGAGGCCATGGCGATCCCGGGGCTGCTTCTGTGTATTTTAACGGTAGCTCAGGGATTATGTAGTAAACTTTTGAAGCATCAATAACCACAATACAACATATCAATATTCCATACAGACAAAACATTGTGTTTTTAAATCTCAGAGTAGGCCTACGTTCCAATCGTTTGTGCCTAATTAGTTATAGACATTGAACTCTTGAGCGTAAACAAATAGCTAGGCTACGCCACCTGGTAGTGCACATCTAAATATGGCATATTATGATGTATCGTATCACGAGAATTAAACGTAATTAAACTGACCTGGATGCATACAAAGAATGGGATATTTGTTACATGTAAACACTTTACACTTCAACAATGCTTGTAATTAAACATCGAACATGGTTTTACGGTCGGTTGGTCGGTCGGTAAACACTAACTCAAATTTGAGCACGCGACTGCAGCCATGTATGGCCTTGTTTAGTTTAACCAATATATCACACAAAATATTAAAATGTATGCATTTTTATTTGTCTCAAAATAGAAAAACACCAAGGTAATGTAAATAAATACTGTTTCAGCTATCATTTTCTGTAAAAATTTAAAAAAATATAATTTTTCAGCCTTGTTTTTGGCTGTCTCTACAAATCTACACATGCGACTTATGTCTGATTAGGCTTGCATGTGCCACAATTCGGAAATGCGTAATTTGTAAATAATAATATATTGATCGGCTTCTCAAAAATATGATTGTCCGGAATAATACAATACATTCAAGAATTATTTTGACATTGAGAGGAATGATTTTATAAGGATAGGCTTAGGCCTAGTGCTTGCAATTACAGTCATAAAATCGATACAGAATTTAAAATGATTTTACAGTTTGCTTTTGAACACCTCTGCCTTTCTTCACACCTTTCACTAAATTTAACATATTTAACAATAAAATGAATGAGTCATTAGTAATGATATGTCTGTACAATAATATAACATATATAACATTTTATTTTCTCAGCTATGATAGGCCTTTTCCCAGTAACAGGTATCCTCTCTCACCATTTTTTGTCTTTTATGAGCTCGTCCCACTTTTATTTCATTTTGCTGTACAAATTATTGAAATATATATAAGTTATATAAAGTATAATCACCCTTTGATATTAATTAATTAGTTATATTGATTAAACAATTATCATAACGAGTAATTTTTTACATACTCGTTCCTTGAATTAATGTAAAATCAATTAGTAATCAATCATTCACGATTGGTAATTTAAAACGTTTTAAACAGCATAGGACTTTAAATAATTTATTAGGCCTACACTAAGTGTAGTCTAGTCAGAAACGCGAGGGAAATTGATCATGATGGACTCCAATTTTGTGCACGATAAAGGGTATAGCGAAGCTGTTAAACGACAATGGGCCGATTTACGATATTTTTATAACGCAAAGAATAGTGGCAATGATGTTCTTCCGTACGACAATGAAGAAGACGAAGAAACGTTTGTTAGTTTGGTAAAACAGCGAATGGAGACAACTACTGCGCATGGCATTCCACAGATCACTGGCGCCAAAACGAAGCGGAGAAAGGTGTCTTGGATTTTGCTGGTTCTTTTCGCCCTTGGAATGTTCCTATATCAAACTCAAGAACTAATGGTCCAATACTTCAAATATGACTTTGATACGAATATTGAAATAAAGTACAGTCGGAAGTTAGAATTTCCTGCAGTAACAATTTGCAACATAAACCCAATCAAGTATGATCGATTGCAAGAGTCAGATGCCACTGATCTGAGGGAAGGTTTTGATCGAACGTATGTACCTCCAAATAGAACAGAGGAAGATGGACCTGCAGAAGGACCTGCAGATGGACCTGAAGAAAGAAGGAAGCGTGACAACGGTGAACAAGCACCGCCGGTAATGATTGTCCTTGTCCTTATGAAATACACCATTAGGCCATGCTAGGTCTATCTTATTATAAGTCAAATAACTATATTTTATATTAGAATATTACTAATATAACTAATAGGCCTTCCAACACTGCCTAATTTGCTTATATTTCAACACATTCAACAGTAATTAATTCGTCAATTAAAGAGCATTTAAAATATAATCCGTGCTTATAAATTGAGTCTCATTTGAGGCTTAAGGAGTAGAGTAGAAATAGTCATGAGTTACAAGCCTGAAACTAGGTAAGGATTGAACCCTGACACTAGGTCAGGATTGAACCATGACACTAGGTCAGGATTGAACCATGACACTGGTCAGGATTGAACCCGGGATCTTGGGATTGGAAAGTAAGCATTTTAACCACCAAGGTACTCCAACTATCTTTATTAAACCATTATATAGCTAATCCCAAAACATGTTTTAAAATATTAGGTAATTTAAAAATGTACCTAACATTGAACACTATAGTACATGTATGCTTCCCCCTGACTCCAGATAATCGTATCTATAAAACCATGTTTTCTATTTGTATAGCCTGAACAAAAGGTATGGAACAATTGGGATACACTATTAAAAAACGAAACCAGTTTTTACTCCCTGCCAACGACAGTTGCCACCGAGCAGGAAAATCTTGTACGGATAATGTCAAACTTGACGACTCAACAACGGCAATACTTAGGTCACCAACTCAACGACCTCCTTGTTAACTGCTCTTGGATTGGCTACCCATGCTCACCACAGTAGGTTCTTTTTCAGATATAACCAGTAATGTATTAATATTGATATGTCATAAGCATCCACTAGTTATGCGTGGTTCCCACTAGAACGCAACGCTGTATTGCGTAATCACAAGTGGGAACCGACGACGCAATAGTGCTGCAAACTTTGCAGGTTTGATTTCACGCAGGCGGGGGCAAACACAATTATTAGAAGGGCATTTTCTTACGTTGCGTAGATTGCGTTACGTTGCGTCGCTAGTGTGAACCAAGCTTTACTATTATCGAATAGAGTGTGCTTGCTTCAATATACACAATTAGCATTCCCGCAATCATCAACATCATTACTATCATCATCATCGCCATCTTAGTCTTCATCATACATTGTCAGCATAAAAATCGTTTGCTAATATATGTTCTTTTTTCTCTATATTTTTATGTAGAAACTTCAGCAGGTTCTTGAATCCAATATACGGAAATTGTTACACGTTGAATCCACTCAACACATCATTCGCTGGGGGAGAGTACAAATCTTCGTCATTTCCCGGGCCTTCTTACGGTAAGTTTTGTCAGTTACTGACAAACAGTAGTGGTGACACGGTTATACAATTAAATGGTCAAAGTTACATAAGCTATACTCAATATGCCAGTGGTGAGAACTTTTGAGTTGGGAAATTATTTCTGACTTTTGTTGAATTGGAGTCAAAACGCGAAAAGAAATTGTTGTCGGGAGAACCACAGTTTTGTCAGGAAACTTTTATTTTTTTATTTCATGTTTTACTACACTAAACTTCTCACAAGCTTAGATTTTAATTTTTATAGCGAAAAAATAGCAAGATGAAACAGTAAAATAAAATTTATTGCTGTTGTTCTTTTTGCAGGTCTAACAATGACACTTTTCATCGAACTGGCACAGTATCTACCGCAGATTTCTAGTAGTGGATTACGACTCCACATTCATTCACAAAATACGATGCCATTTCCTGAGGATGAGGGTTTATACATTCCGCCTGGCTACCGGACATCTGTTTCTATCAGAAAGGTAAATAACTATAAAGGGAAAGATTATCTTAGCCCAATTTGTTACTTTTACCCATACAATGTAACTTGGGTACATCACTGAAGCAAAATGAAAAAAAAAAATGAAATTTAGACATAGTAGGTCTGCTACAGTAATATAATATAGTCTCATATTTTCTATACAAATGTGCGAATTACCTATAATGCAATTAGGCATATATTATGATTTTAAAAACTAAAGGCATTGGAATATTATCGGAATGACTGAAGACTATCTGTTCTCTGCCTACGGTAAGTTACTGTTTGACAGATAGTGAGATGCTTAAACTTTGAGAACATACATGTAGCAATGCAATAGCAACCTATTCTTGAAATCTCGGTCAATAAACACAACAAAATGAGAATGAGAGATAAAATAAGTGTAAGTAATTATAAAACATATCCTTTACTGTAGATGACTACAAGTCGCATTGGCCGCCCATACAACACATGCGTAAAGGATTCAGACGAAAGCTATCACAATATATATCATGATTTGTACGGAATGTCATATTCAGTTCAGGTAAAAACAATTAGATAAAATGTTTGACAACTCTTCAATCATGCTGAATTGTAGAATACATACGATGACGATGACAATATCAATCACTTATAGTAAACGGTGATGATAGCGAATATGATATCAATTAGTTCCGGTAAACGGTGATAATGAGGATGCCGATAATGATATCAATCAGTTCTGGTAAACGATGACGATGACGATGCCGATACTGATGTCAATCAGCTTCGGTAAACGATGACGATGCCGATACTGATATTAATCAGTTCCGGTAAACGATGCCGATACTGATATCAATCAGTTCCGGTAAACGATGGCGATGCCGATACTGATATCAATCAGCTTCGGTAAAGGTGACGATGTAGATAATAATATCAGTCAGCTCTTAGTAAACTGTGACAAAGATGATTTATTATAGCGGATTAATATTTTGCCAATTATTAGGCATGCACAAAAAGTTGTTACCAACAACGAGTGGTAGAGCAATGTGGATGTTATGATTCAAATTACCCGTTTAAAGGCGGTACACAACCTTGTAGATATTCAGATGTCGAACAAAGTAAGTACAGTGTAATAACGACAACATCGTATTCTTATATATAATGTTAATAAATATAAGGTACTGTAGTGTAGCTGTATATTACGAGTTCATATTACTAAGCTGAAACTAGGTTCATCATCAGCCGTTATCAGTCCACTGCTGGACGAAAGCCTCAGCATGTTTCTGCCATATAGTGAACGATCTCTAGCTGCTCCCTGCCACTGCACTGTACCCCAATACTTGTCTGTTTCATCTCGTCATCTCGCTCTTTGTCTTTCCCTATTTCTGCTCCCGTTCATGGGTCTCTATGAGGTCATTAGCGAAGTCCGTCTCTATTCTCCTACTGATAATATCAGTCAATCAAATTAAGTAAGTGGAAGTGGGCTGGACATATTATGTCCAGCCCACTTCCACTTACTTAATTTGATAGTTCTCATAATGTCTTGGACTTGTGTTTGTTTTCTCACCCATTCATTTGTTTTTCTGAGCATATTTCTTTCATGTTGTGCTGTGCTGCTGCTAATTTCTTTTCCATTTTATTTGACAGTGCCCTAGGAACATTTTACCTAACCAGGGGTGACCTAACAAACTAGTACCACCATTTGCATTACACCATGATTGTTTTACATTGTGTTTTCTTTAAACAGAACAGTGTATGTCGAAAGTAAATGATGACTACAAAAACAATGTATTTAAATGTGACTGTCCTCAGCCATGCAAGTAAGATGACTGACTTTAAATTTAAATATAATCAGTGCATGTATTGAATATAACGTATCAGTTAATGTAGGCATGTTATATATTGATGATAAATTTCAATATACACATTTTTGAAAATACCAAATGACCATAATCCACACATTATGTAGTCTTAAAGTAAAAATGAAAAACAATAATAAATGTTTATCAATATAAATATAATATGATACAATATCGATATAACTTAATGTAAAACTTATTTATTTTATCTTATTTTTTTTATATTAATACGCAGTGATGACAAATTTAAAACAACCCAATCGTTTACATACTGGCCGACTCCGGAGTATAAGGTACCGTATTCATTGCTAACAATACATGACATTGTCCCTATTTTAATAGAGAATGAGTGGTACAGGTAGCATAAAATAATATATTCCAACCTTAACGGAATTGTAGGGGTTGTATAATCATACTGAAGGATATCAGTTCGCGGGAGGAAAGTCGAGTGAACGCTCGCCGAATAATGATATGTCAAAATCATCACAAGTCTACTTGTACTTCTAGACGCCCATAATAATACATTTAGTTTGCAAACGTTCTTCCTTATTCACTAAATGTCACGTCAGCTTCGGCACTACTACCGAACAGTGTACGTTTATATAACAACTTAATTTTAGTTGGTTCAAATGTGCCCTTTCCTTGTACATCAAAGGCCTTTAAGTTTTCGTTAATCTCATGTCATGGATGGTTTTAATAAGTACAATGTGTTTTACAGGTAGATTTCATGGAACTCTTATCTGAAGCATCCCCTGCCCTAAATGATTTAGTTAGGATGGAAGACATCGACGGTACAAGTTTAAGGTAGGCGCAGCAAAACATTGTATCCCATTGTTAAAATTGCTAATAAAATAATCTGCATGTATAAAATTACGCGCATTTGAGTGGCCATGTGCATATGGTGCAATGGTACATTACACTAGATATAAGCCTACATGACACATGTACTATGTTATTTTATGAAACTTAAAAGACAACTTGACCGAGGACCATATTTTAACAACGTATTAGGGATGTACATATGATTTCAGAATCATCGCGAGATTAAGGATATTGCCGCACGCGCTCGCCGTAAATCGCAAAATTTACATTATGAGTTTTTTGGCTAAGTCTGGCAAATCGCGAAAATTTCTAGTAAACACACTTTGTAAATAAATCGTAAAAAATATAAATTTTGATTTATTGTTTCTTTTGCTTATAATGATTCATTAAGTAGATTTTGCGATGCACCTGTGACGTCAAAGTAATTTACGGCGACGGCTGTACGGCGAGCGCGTGCGGCAAAATCCTAAATATCGCGATTGTTGTGAAATCATAATGTATGTCTAATAAATGGTCCTTTGTCAAGTTGTCCTTTAATTTCTATTAATAACATTGTGATTATAATAAAAGATTCAATTTCTTAAACAAAATGTTGTTTATAATTTAGAGAAAATCTACTTCTTCTTGACATATATTTCGGAGATTTGAACTATGATGCGATGGAACAATCTCCGCTTTATTCGGTAAGTTAAGCCATGTATCACCGTTGTTACGGTATTATTCTTGAAAGCATTCGTACAAAGTAGAAACATTATTAACGTTATACGAATGACTATATTAATTGCGATATATTGAAAGTTGATTTACTAGTCTGCTACGAATGTATTTGTGTTAATTGTGTAAACATTAAAATAATCATTAACTAAATCATATTAAACATCATTGAAAATAGCACATACATACCACATTCCTTAGTTCGTTTTCCTTCTCATTCTTTTGTATTTTAAGCTAACCGATATAATTGTAATTCTCTCTAGAAGTCAGACCTAGCCGGTGGACTTGGTGGCACAGTTGGGCTGTGGATAGGTGTCTCTGTCCTCACTGTTTTTGAAGCGATAGAATTCCTTTACGATGCAGTATGTCTTTTGTTAAAGAAAGCAGGGAAAAAACAAGCTAAATCAAACGAAAGTAATATAATAGCGATGAGTGAAGTTAAACCAACAATGCATGCGATAGATCGCAAGTTTGGTTTGATTGGAGACAGACATATTGTACCAACATCTAGGCCTGAAACACTTTCCAACAAAGAGTTTCTTTTCTCTGTTCCGACTTGACAAAACTTATTATTATTAATATAACAAAATACAATTGTATATATAAAAAAGTGCTTCTTTTTAGTTTATCATTTATTAAGATTCTTTATATTAGCAATGTATATTTAAAAAAACATGAATTGAAAAGGAAGTTAGTGCATTTGATTATTTCACATCATATTGTATGTTAAAAAAATATTCATTGTCATTCTGTATATTATTATCACATGTACATACAGCATCCACAGTTGTGCGTGTACTTGGTGTGAATATAAAAATTAATTACGGCGAATTAAATGATGCTAGTGATACTAAAGATGTATTTATATATTTATGATCATACAACATTGAATTTCTACGTAAAACCAACCGCTAAGTTCTACAATCCTGGCACCGTCTGGATTTAAATTAAAAGCTATTTGTCAAGGTTTATCGTTCGTGTAGCGTTTTATATTCGTTCTTGTATAAATATTCGCAAAATGTCCATCATTTGCTATAGACACAGCAAATATTTAATTTAATGAATAATCAATAACGATACATTTGGAAATTAATTGGACTTTTTTAATAACACACCGGTGTGCTTTGATCTCTGCCGCGCGTGCGCACAAACGAGTGTTTTTCTTCCACCCATAATTTAAATTGATGTCTCAGTTCCACCGTACCAAGTTTAAAACACATAGGTAGACACTCGGACATTCCGCACAATTACTGGACAACACCACCCTCCCGCCGGAATGGGATAATTATCCAGTAGGTACTGTTCAAACAGTGGTTTCGTCGGATGAAGGATGTAGGCCTAGGCCTAAATCCAGGGTGTTACAGTATTGTCCCGGATACGACTTACATGTATATACGTGTTTTTGTAAACTTTATCGCTATGTAAATATTACTGTTATTCCTTGTTCATATTTGAATATGCTGAAGTATCTGATATTATGAGTGACCTTTAGTCTTAGAATTGTATCATTACTTCTTAATAACACTAACCTTTCGCTAGTTTAAACTTAAACTGGTTTAAATATGCGTTCTAACAGGAACAGCCTAATTATTGCATGTTGCGCTACAGCTTTGATAGTGTTCACTGTGGTCTTCTTTCCAACATACTTTGCCAGAGATTGCAACAATCCAGAAACGACAGAACCATCGCCGCAACAACCCGCATCAGAAAGAATATCCTGTGTTGTTTCAGGCGAATTAAACGAAGACAGTTGCTCAAGCCGTGGTTGTATCTGGGACATTGACAATGACGATGACGATATACCTAAGTGTTTCTACCCAGAGGAATATGAAACGTACAGGCTGGCGAGTCGTCAGCCGGAAACGTGGGGACATCGTATTATATTAGAACGAAACACCAATTTGAAATCCTTAACAGATTCCCCGATTGATGAGGTAGTAATGGATATTGAACTTCAAACAGAGAATCGACTTCGTATAAAGGTAAATTACAAGATCTATGTTTTAATTATTCATATAATAAATTATAATTGTTACATTAAAACATGTAGCCAGTATTTGTATAGTAACATGGCTGACAGTATTGCATAATAAATCATGTAGTGGAAAGACAACGTTTGACAAAATACGAATGTCATGATGACGACGACGACGACGATGATGATAATGATGATGATATAATTAGAAGAAATATTTTGATGTTGATTACATGTCTGTGTTCTATTGAAAGTTTTACGATCAAGGAAAGGAAAGATTTGAAGTTCCATTAGAAATGCCAGCAAGACCTGATAAAGCCCCAGACTCAACAGATTACGAAGTCAAGATTACAGAAAAACCATTTAATGTTCAAGTAATTCGAAGCTCTTCAAAAGAGATTGTGTAAGTTTCATATTTTCAATAAAAGTAGAGGAAGCGGCATAGGTTTTTTGAAGAATTAATATTGGTACTTAAGGTCACAGGTCAACTTAATATTATGCTGGTACTGCACTTAGTCTACTGAAGATTAGTTGTTATAGGCCTAGGCTAGCAACCTATACATGGACCAATCTGTGAAAATTGCAGTTACATCCATCTGATAGGCCTACAAATAGACTGTTGGAAAGATTCATTTCAATATTTTTTAGTAAAGAAATTAAGTTATTCGACTCATTGTATATTATCTGTAAAAGGGAGTTTGAAAAGGGAATGGTTGAATACACATCCATAAAAAAGAAAAAGAATAAACATCCATTTTTATCATTGTGATGTGAAAGTCAAATTCAAAGGGCAATAATTTTCATTAGCATTACTATTAATAACATGACTAAACTGATTTAATCCTTTGTTAAAGATGGGATCTGTCAATAGGGCCAATACAATTTGAAGATCAGTTTTTGCAGTTATCAACACGCCTGCCATCCAAACGAGTGTTTGGGTTTGGCGAGAATGAGCAGCCATCTTTTAAGCATGATTTCAACTGGAAGTCTTGGGGCTTCTTTTCGAGAGATCAACCGCCATCTGTAAGTCATTACCAATATTACCAGTAAGAATAACGTACTATTATTAATTAAATCACCAATGGGGAGAATAAGTTGGAATATTAAAAACGTTGTTTGACACACGCAACAGTAAGTTGGTGTTATCGTAAAACAATGTTATGTTGTTGGATTCGGCCAATAACCTATGTGTAAAAAATAAATATTCTATGCAATGTTACTAGAAAGGAAAGGGCGGGTTTTTTTTTAAAGAGGGGGAGCCTCTTTTTACGAATTAATGTTTATTAATAATAATAATAATAGCTTATTGCATGGCTATTTAAAGAGTTTATATATTAATTAATTAGTTTCAACAATATTTAACGAAAGTGGTGCATTCAGCCGAAGCTCATCATGCATAGAATGTTGATTAAAATATATAATAATGAGTATCAAATATCTGGTTTTATTTAGAACAATGGTAACATGTACGGAGTACATCCATTTTACATGTGTCTTGAGACTGATAATATGAACGCACATGGAGTTCTTCTACTTAACAGCAATGCTATGGGTACGACTTATAATTTATATTATTGGTATAATAATATTATACTATAATTAATGTCATGCCATCAATCATAAAACAAATTTCTTCCACTTGAATTATGGAAATGTATATTTAAATCAGTCTTATTGGCATCGTTATTTGATTTTATTGTCAACAATATCATAGCTTTAAATATCAGTTTTACTTTTCCACAGACGTACTGCTACAACCGGCTCCTGCACTAACATATCACACGATCGGAGGCGTCCTTGATTTTTACTTCTTTTTTGGATCATCACCTGAAGCTGTTGTGCAAGAGTATACTTCGGTAAGTTTTCTAAATAATTCTTAACAACAAGAAGCCCGGTATGTCTTATATTCTGTTTAGTTTCAGTTTTATTTAACACAACATATTATATAATATACATTTGTATAAATATTAAATAATAATACATTTGATTGTGTGTGGAGATTTCAATAAGCCATAATAACTTTAAGTCTGAACCTCCAGATAAAACAAACAATAAATATGATGATGGCTAAGATAAACAAGAGAAAAACAAAACTTAATAATGCACTTTACATACGTTAAATTTAGCAGAGAATACAGTAGGAATTAAACATTTATTTGGTAAATGTTAGCTTGCCTAACTGTTTAGAAAATCTGAAAAGGTTGACAATTAAAGTTGTTTAATTTAATAATATACTTGTGTTTGATCAACAAGAAGTTGCACTAAAATATGTTTCTTGTTTCCATTCTGATAGGCAATTGGGAGATCGTACTTGCCACCGTACTGGGCTCTCGGTTTCCAACTTAGTCGTTATGACTATGGAACGATTGAACAAGTCAAAACCGTTATTGATGGTATGAGAGAGTATAATATACCACATGTAAGTACTTCTTTAAAATCACCATCAATTCGGATTGCTGTAAGACTGCTCAATAATAAGTAACCTGAACTGGATAAAGCAACCATTTTTTAGAATTCCTGGTAAAAACTGGAAATGTAAACAACCGAGTACATATCATATAATTCCTAGTGTACAAGTGTAGAGATGGCATCTGATATCTTGAGTTTATATTATTGATATCTCTCATCTTCTAAAGCACGTTTTGTGGCATCTTTTAGAAAAAACTGAGGACACTTCTTAGGGTATATAGTGTCAAGCTATCAAACATCAAGTATACAATTGTATAATATGCTTTTTAAAATGTTTTTTACCATATTTAATGAGGGTGATCCATCCATCAATTGCTGATCATTAGGAACCCTCAGAGGTTCACAAGACAAACATATACACAAGATGCTCTACATAAACAAAGTATTATTACAAGTCTTTGAGAGTGGAGTTGTAAATGTGTCCTTAGCAAAATCCTGACATGTGACAGGACTTGAACCCAGGATCCTTGGAGTGGTAGCCAAGCATCATAACCACCAAGCCACAACTCCATTCCTGAGTTGTGGTATCAAATATTGAGATTTTTAGTTGGATCTTTCTATTCTGTTATTCCAATCACATGTGCTTTTATAAAGCCTACGAGATTAAAATTGTAGTATTGTCTTCATAGGACATACAGTATGCCGACATTGATTACATGGAAAGACAGCTTGACTTTACAGTATCTGCAACTCGCTATGCAGGATTTAAAGAATACGTCGACCAAGTAAAACTTGAAGGAACTCGATACATCACAATTCTTGTAAGAAATATTTTATAACGATTCTATTTGCAGGTACTATTGAGTTTGTGAAAAAGATAATCTAGACTGTTTATAATAATGTGGGATTTGGTAGAATTGAAATAATCCAATAACCAATATTATTGTATTCTCAAGGATATAAAAGCAACTTTTCTAAGCTTTCTATTATTTGTTTAATTCCGGCAAACTTAAAACAACACATACTTTGAGTATGACAGGGAGTGGAAATGAGGTCGGGGGGCCACTTTCACCATAAGGCGTGCCACACCATATCAAAGCATACTAACATTAAAACAATATAAGTTAGGCTCTTACAACTGGTTATCTATCCACACATGTATCTCTTAGTAAATCTATCTCATTCTGGCTATGATTGTTACTAATTATTGCACAACAATATAATATTACGACTAATTGTACAACTCAGGATCCAGCAATTAGCGCCAATGAAAGCGTCGGTACATATCCACCTTATGAAGAAGGCGTTGCAATGGACGTATTTATAAAAGATGAACAAGGGGAAATTGCATATGGAAAGGTAAGCTGATTGCACCAGGTATCATGTATATTTACTATAATGCCATGGAAAAATAACAGAAATTCTTGTGATTAGGTGATTTACTGCTCTTGGTTTGTGATTCTATAATGCGTATAATTTCATCACACATTCAAGATAAGCTTATTTAACAATTTCAACAACTGAATTGCTAATTAAATATTTATTCTCTGATTAGATCTAATTCACTACTACAACTCAATGCTTAAACCTAAGCAACTATCAATAAAGAAAACTAGTTTGTCACACGTCCTCATAACTTTTGCAAAATAAGTTTCTGCAGTTTGCCGAATTGGCAAACTGGTCTACACCAAACTCGTTTACTAGTTTTAAAGTATATATAGTCTAAGTAGTTTCAAACTGTTTTATGTTATTAACATTACTCCTGAATCAGACCTCATTGTAAATTCAACAATTTGTATCTTGATAATTGTTTCAAGAGGTACCCACTTTTGTGTTGGGCCATGTTTTCCTCTAACTGGGCTATTTGCCAAAGTTTAAATAAATAAATGGTAAATATATTGTTGCCTTTCTTTTTCCTATTTTGTTCATTTAATCAAAGGTAAAATATAAAAAAGACAGAATTAATGAGAAAGATAAGAGTGACAATGTACCATCCATTCCGTTTGATTTAGCTTAAGATAATTATTATTGGTTTTATTACAGGTATGGCCTGATTACCCAAACATTACTGTTGATGAATCAAAAGACTGGGACTATCAAACAGAGGTACTGCAATTTTAAATATGTAAAACAAGCTTATTTAATATCACTTATATAATAAATTGTGTCATGCACCTTATACTATGTTTTTATACAATTATTCAAATATAATCTCTTGTTTTTTTTGGTGCAGAATTATAGATCCTACGCAGCTTTCCCGGATTTTCTTAATCCAAAAACAAAAACATGGTGGAAGAAACAGATAAAAGATTTGTATGACAACAAATTCAAATTCGATGGACTTTGGATCGTGAGTTGCAATTGAATAATTAATTCGAAAATGGCATTTGCTCGCCATTGTATAAGAAACCAACAGTTATACTCAACATTATCATTGAAAGGAAAACGAATTACCACTTTGGTTAACTATGTCAAATAAAAAAGAAAACATTATATAGAAATTATCATTAGAAAAAAAACGATATTGGCATTTGGTTAACCAAGACAATAAAAAAAGAGCATTAAATTTACATTATCATTGTAAAAAAAAATTAATTGGCACTTTGGCTAACAATGACAATAAAATAAATAAAACATCAAACCGACTTTACCATTGAAAAAAAAAACTAAATTGGCGTTTTGGCTAACCAAGACAAATCATCAAATAGACATTATCTTTGAAAAAAGTTATATTGGCTAACAATACAATATAAAACATTAATCAACATTATCATTGGAAAGTATTTGTACAATACAATACAAATTTGTTAGGTAAAGTTTAATATTATGCCTGAATTAGCAATGCGTATTAACTTTATATTACAGGACATGAATGAACCTGCTAGTTTTGTTGAAGGGTCTGTTAATGGGTGTTCGCAAAACGAGTGGGAATTGCCACCTTACAAGCCAGGTAAAACTAAATTAGGCGAAATATATCAGGAAACTTCGCGATGACCTACGACCTACGCATGTCATGCATCTCCTAGACTTACATCCAGACATCGGTGTCCTGGAGGTCTCCCTTCTACTTCTACTGTAATTAAGTATGTACATATTAAGGAACAAAGTTATAAGAACTTCTCCAAAGTTCACACATGACGTAACTAGTTACTAGATCGTCGCAAATCGAATGATCCCTAATATAAACTCGAGGAAACATAAAACTGTCGGTTTACTAATAATTTGTATCATATTTTACAGCTATTTATGGACCACGACTAGCAGACAAAACCCTGTGTATGAGTTTTCAACAACACAAGACGGAGACGGAAATGACGTCTCACTATAACATGCATAGTTTATACGGATGGTCACAGACTCCTGTGACACTTGAGTATGTCATTTTTGTCAAATTAATCGTTTGTGTGAATTGGAGGTAGAATCGTTACGTTGGCAGTCAAAATTCACCTTTATTCTATTAACTAAACGTAAGGGATGGTTTTGGAATTAATGATGAGAAGTCATTCCTATATCAAGTTTTAACACTGCTAATATCCGATTTATTTCCATGGTTTCACACGTCACGGCACATTTTCAAATTGTAACTTTGATTTAGATAAAGAATGGTATGACAAAATATATAGATGCTTACAAAGTATTGTGAGTAAATTAATAATACTTTACTTTAAGTTCAGACTACATAAGCCTACCCAACGTGTACCTGCTAGATTCTAGGCTGCATACACTTAGCCTAAAGTAATGTAATTGTAGGCCTACTTAATAGGGCAGGTGGACTGGGAGATCGTGTAGGTCCACCCTCACCACCGTCTTACTGTTATTGCTGATATTACAGTAGGCTATACATTTCTTCTGTCTTTGCATTTAAGCCTTTGTACTTCTATTTCTCTCGTGCTATAATGTGATGGCATACTCGTACTTTACATGATAGATAGCGTTTGGCCATATTAACCTAGGCCTGAAGTCATCGTGATGAACAAACCTCGATCGGTCATGTGTTTCTGTGCACCACGGGGCATGCTCAGATTCAAGTTGAGATTTTAAAGTACTACAAAATGTCTAAAAGTTCGCTTTCACACACATTACTCATCATTACACATCATTTTGAAAAGTTTGGTGCATATACTATTATATATATATATATAATAAAAGGTTCATAAACATTGTTTTCATTACTAGAGCTGTTCAAGAGGCAACGGGAAAGAGAAGTTTCGTAGTAACTAGATCAACTTACGTTGGATCTGGAAAATACAGCGGGCATTGGTTGGGAGATAACACAAGTATCTGGCCTCATCTACACAAATCAATTATTGGTAAATTATATGAAAATCTTGTATTGTGTTTAATATCAATTACATTTATTTAGTTATTTTAAACTATTAATATAATAATATTAAGTGCACCAAAGGATAAATGATACATGATGATCAATCCATTCTATTATTTTGTAATAAGTTTTATTTTATAATAATGTTCATATTATCTGATTTCTTTACAGGTATGCTAGACTTCAGTCTGTTTGGTGTCTCTTATGTAAGCTATTATTTTACTTGTTATATACAGTACATTGAATCTGTATTGACTGCAGTGTGGCAAGGAAAATCATTTTAATTGTTTAAATGTTTGGTCGGATTTCAGACCGGTGCGGATATCTGTGGATTTTTTGAAGACACTACTGAAGAGCTATGTGCAAGATGGATGCAATTGGGAGCGTTTTATCCATATTCTAGGAATCACAACGGAAAGGGATGGGCGGTAAGGAATGATATAATATACCAGACAATGTAGTCTAAACCATGTGCTTGTGGAAACGTAATCTTTCTGCCCTGTTCTATTTACAATTGCAAATCTCATAAGGACCACTTTAAAAACATAAGCAATGCTAACAAAAACCATGCGTATCTATCTCAACGTGTCAACAACAAAGCTAAACCGAACACATATAATGTGTGTACATAATAATGTAAATATAATTTACACACGCGCGTAAACGCATTGTAGATAACTAAATAAACATTAATGTGCTTGGAAGTATTTACCATTGCATTGTAGCATTCTGTTACATAATTTTACAGAGACAGGATCCACCGTTCTTTGGGGCTGAATTCGCAAAGAACTCTCGAGACATACTACACGTACGATACGAGTTACTGCCATTCCTATACACCCTTCATTATGAGTCAAACACAAAAGGAAGCACAGTTATACGGCCACTGTTACATGAGTAAGTATGTACTAACATGGAGGTATCTTCGTAAACAGTTACAATCATAATGCTGTTAGTGTTAGAGAATTGATCACCTCGCTCTTTCTCACTCACCTCACACGGATATTACAACAATACTTATTATGCATTTGCTTCAAAATACCGGCAATGAGTCGGTGATCATTACCTACTGGTTCATCTTCAGAATGGAACTTTCTTGGGACAATAGGTTGTCCATTTTAAATATTATTCGTAGGTATCAATTAACTGACAAATGACTTCAATCATCTTTAGAAAGTTTCTTATAATTTTGCTGAAGTTTAAATTCGAATTAGCCAGGTAATGAATTTCTAAACACGAAAGGAAAGTTAAACAAGAAATATTTCTTACAAAAAACGCTGCTCGCTTATTGAAAAATATTTTTTATTTCAAATTTGTTTTTGAATGTGTCATTTTATTGTCACATAATAGTTATTTTACCTGAAAAAATGTAATTTAAAGCAACGAATACTTAAATTGTCTGTCAGACAATGATTTTTGGGTTATAATTAAATTTCTTTTCTCTTTTTATACGTGAATAAATATTATTTTTTGTTACAGAAGTGACATAACTTTGATATGAAACACAGACTCAATTTCTGTCACTTTTATTTTATTGCTAAGGTCAAGTCTGGGGGTCACTTCATCACCCTAGATACTATTACAAACACAAACTTTAATGGACTGTTTTGATAATAATTCAATGATTATCTGACATTTTTTGGGTTCAGCAGCTGGAATCTATAAATTATAGTGGAGTTTACATTTTCGCAAAACTGTCGGCCTTAGATACTATAACTGCTGCTTGCTTTACCTTCTGATTGAGTAGTCCTAATGCGACGTAGTGGGCTAGAGCAGCAGCATGAAAAGGATTTACAATCTTTAATAATTTATTTTTGATTTCTAAGATTCACCAGTGACGTATTGACCCACACAATTGATCGTCAATTCTTATGGGGACCATCACTTCTCATCTCACCTGTGTTAGACCAAGTAAGACACAATTTAAGCACTTGTATTGTTCACTAATAAATTAAACCAACCTAAATGCTGATGGATTCTTTCGGTATTCTAGCTTAATTAAAATCGGTGGTACGCATATAAATATCATTAAATCGACGTTAGTAGCCTATAGTTATGTTGGAATTATAACAACGAATGTAGGCCTATGTATTGATTATCTTTATGATTGTCTTTTATGTAGGGTGACGTAACTGTAAGAGCCTACTTTCCAGAGGCATCAACCTGGTATGATTTCTTTACAGTAAGTTATATGCCTCATATTGTTTTCTAACTGCAATTTGATTCAGTTAGACTATTTGTCAGAATTCTTAAGTTATAATTTTACATTTCATTAAAGGTGTCACTTCTGCGTTGTTGTAATGTGTTTACAAAAGAACGTAACATGTGGAAGTAATTCCGTGTGTGTGTTATCTTAAAATTGATTGTATTTTATAAACAAATAAAACGCTTTTGAAAACGAAATCGAAATCGTGAAGGAACTATGTTTGTAATATTTCATATTTGTTTATGATGTCATTCGTTCACCCAATACAAGCGTAAGAAAAATGGTTAAAAAAAACATTTTCAAAGTTTTGTCCTTACTAAAATTATAATACGATTATGGTGTTTGTTTCTAGGGAAAGCGGCTGGAGTCTGGAGGATATCAGGTTTTAGATGCACCCATTGAAGTCATAAACCTGCATGTCCGCGGTGGTTATATCCTACCAACACAAATGCCTGATAACTCAACAATGTTTAGGTAACAGTAACTTGATAAAATGTATCTTAAGATTCTCTTTGGGGATAGTAGAATTTGAAATAAGGGCAATTGTAATCAAAATGCAAGTGTTTTGAATGTAGGAATAGTGAATATGTTAGCTGACTTAGGCCGTTTTTTCAGCAGCCAAAAATGAACCGATAATTAACCGATAAACTGCCTGTGGAAACGGGGTTTAACCGATTCCATTCGACAAAAATGAACCGATAATTATCTCATTCAAATCGGATAATTATCGGATAAATGCGATCATGTTTAACCTTTGACCTGAAGGACAAATTGTTGCGTTGTGATTGGGCACCTGGTTGTTTGGTATTGACTGATTATGCGCACTTTGTCTTTTAATTAATTACCTGATTGGTTAAAAGATTAACCGGTTATTTTGTTTGGGCTGCGGAAACACGGCCTTAATTAATGGTATTCTTTTTACGTTTATGTAGTCGTTTGAATCCGTGTGGTGTGATTGTAGCATTTGATTCTGATGGAAATGCTAAGGGAAACCTATTCTGGGATGATGGGGATTCTAAGGGTAGGCTATTTACTTTATTTGGTATACTTATGCACGATATGAATGTAACGCGTTCCTACGCTTTCCTGGGTACAAGAACGTTTACCTTAAAGTGTCCAATAACGAATTATGGTCCAATACGACTATGGAAAAACGTTTCTTTGATATTTCATTAAAGCTTGTAAAAGAGAAGCATGTAGCACAAGTCTGGTTTAAGCAGATGTGCTGTGGGGGATCAGACTCTTACTATAATGTTCTAATATTATTCTTAAATGACTTTGATAAATAATATACAAGAAATAATAATAAATATTGATTCTTTTCCATTTAGACACAGTAGAAAACGGCGCTTATTACCTTGCAACGTACGCTGCAAGTAATACTGAGGTATAATTGATTTTATATAATTGAAATCCAATCATCATACCCATGATATGAAAATGGTAAATATAGATTAAGCTTAGGCCTATATGATTTTGTAAGCTACTTGCTTAAACAAATAAGTTTGTTTGATTGTACTCTAGATGTCGTTAACCTCAACCATTGATAGAAACGAAGGCGGTTCAGTAGACACTCTGCTACTCGACAATGTAAAGATATGGGGAATATCATCTGTTAGTGCTATTACATTGGATGGTACAACGGTACCAACTTCAAAATATACCTATGATAGCTCTGCCAATGTAAGTATCATCGAATGATTGTAATTATGTAATTGTTTGGGTGGGGTTGGGTGCAGAGATATGATAATAACATCTTGGAAATGGTGAACGGTGTTTAAGATTAGTATGTTGACGTCATGTCGCTCGGTAGGGCTTACAAGTACTTCCAAACCAATACAATATGTTCATTTTAAATTTGTAGTTTATTATTGTATGATTTACTTTCTTCTGTTTTCTTTTTAGACACTTGTCATCACCGAGTTAGGGCACGATATGACGAAGCCTCTCAACTTAAAGTGGACAAACTAACGAATACAACCCATTTTATAATGTTTGAATTGTAGGCATAGAGTTAGGTCTAGGGGAATCCATAGTAGTTGAATGGAGCATGCATGTATCATAAAGGCCCCTAATTATGTATGTATGATTATGAAAATAGATACAAATAAAGTAAATACAGTATGCTTACTATAACACACTAATGATTTCGTAACTTTTAATATTATCAAGCATAACATTATCATTAAAAAGAAATAGAGGATCTACAGCTAGGGTATTAGTGATTCTCAAATCTACTAGACAATAAAAATTATATTTCGGCAGCTTTATAAAATGGTTATTGGTTTTTTATTTTCATTTCATAAAACCAGGGAGGTTTGTGAACTCATCAATGACAAACTATAATACCTAATTTGGTAATTCCGAACGTTTCTGGTCTTTCTTCACTTTAAACACTGTTGCTAAGCACAGAATGGCTGCCATAATGAACATTACAATGGAAACAATGCTGCTTGGTGTTACCAACTTTGCATTTGATTTCGTTGTATTGTCTGTCAAAAAATAAGTGTACGGTTCTGAAGAGAACGTGTTTTCTGATGGTTTACGTAAGAGAAGTTATGATATGTTACATTTTGAACAATAATAATGATAAAAATTGGGGGCACAATTATGCTTTGACTGATATAATGCACTCCACTGAATAAAACAAAATAAATGAATATAAAATCCAGTTTCAAAGAGACCGAATGGTACTCTCCTTCTTGTAACAAGTACGAATTAAATTTTTTGTATATTCCGGCACCACGTGTTGGCCTGTTTAAAGTTTTTTAAACTTCTAAAATCATATTGTTTTTTTAAAAAATATTTTTACTTGGACTTTTTTCGCTGTCCTTGCTTGCTTGTTTTACTTATTCAGTTTTTCTTTCCCAATAATATTTAAAAATGGAAACAACTCGGTACCTCGTGATTTGTAAAATACCCTTCAAACATCTTCACGCAGTTTTCTTTAGATAGTTTTAGCAAATTCAATGTATTTTTAATGGTAAACATAAACAATATCAAAAAAGTGTTTTAAAAGGGAAAAAAACAATATTTAAATGTACCTGTAGAAGAGACAAGTTGTACCGTTCGAGCAACAGAACGTTTGATGATCTTGTCGCCCTCTGTTGACCGTCGCTTCCTAGCAGGTGCTTCTCCGCAAGATGTCGGGCATCTGCTAATACCATCGCGTTCATCACACAAAACTAAGTCGCACTCAAGAACAATCTGAAGCATATGAATTAATGAATCCAATATATTTAATGTTCAATGTTACCTTTAACAATTTTTTATATGAAAATTTGATTGTAATTACAATACGCCGAACCATTGTAATTTTATATACCGAAATAAAAAACGTACATTTTATAATGCACTTATTATGAAGTAACTTACAAAGTGACTTGACGAACTGATTTATTTCAAAACTGAACTTATTTTTATACTAATGCAAATTGACTTAGCTCTACTTGCAAGGTGACTTACTAGATCAACTGATTTGCTTCGAAACTGAACTTACTAGTATACTAACTTGTAAACTAAACTTATGAAAGTTACTTTACAAAATAAGCTTGTTTAGAAAGTAACGTCCTTGTAAACTAACTTACTTAAACAATTAAATTTGTAACGTGGAGACCTATCAAGACGAACAAAGGTACGCTAAGATCAACCAAGTATGCAATGGAACAGAGAATACTTGGCATAAAAACAATGGACAAAGATAACTTGTAAAGTAATAAGAACCATAAATCCGTTGCAAGCAATTGCTAAAGAGTGGTGAGCAAGCCAGGTTACAAGACTCCACGATATAGATCCAGCAGGACTACCGTTTGGAAACCAAGGATAGGGAAAACCCAACAGAGAGAAGTAAATAAGAGGCTTTGGAGGAGGAATATGTCCTGCATTAGACTTCTAAAGACCAAAGAAGAACTAAGTTATTCACAAATAAACTTACTTATAAATGATCTTACTTATAAACTAAAAGTATAACCCAAACTTACTTACTTTAGAACCACTATTAAGAAACATGAATGCCTCGATTCCATAGAGTCGCTGATGTGCTGTAGTAGATTGGAATTCTTGCATCGTCGAGTCCCTCATACAGCTGTAAAATTAGATTAGTCACACATGTAAATATGTATGCAAATTAGTGATTATCATAATTGAATAAAACCAGACGATTGCTGCCTCTGCGGCATTCGGTACAATATAAGCCAGCGTGTGCGTTGTTTTTAATTATCGGGCATTTCATGAATCTATTACATTGGCGACGAGGATGGGAAGAATGGAAGAAATTAGATCGGATATAAATAATTATACAATCCGCTCCGGTTCATCCAATTCCAGAAGTTATAGGCAGTGGTTCCATTGATGTTCCGGTACTTAGATAATCAAATAGAATTCGAAAACCAAATATCAAACCAAATTCTGTGTATCATAAATAATTGAAAATAAATAGCAACACATTGGCTGTACCGACTCAAAATGATTGTATTATTATTTTGTGATTGTATGCTTATTTTGTGTTATTGATGTATTGTAAGAGTATTGTAAATGTGGTATTTAAATGTAATGAAATCATCAGACTAATTATTGTATGAAAAAGTGAATGTATTTTAAAAATAAAGACTTGATGTCATTAAAATATATTAATTTATAACAAAGAAGATGATGTCAGCCTCGCAATAAGTAGATAAGATATTATTATTAAGTTAATCTGTTACTTAGAATTGTAGACTGTAGAATTGTTGTATTATTCAGTAACCTACCCATGTTGTATTACGTAGTACTCGTCGTTAGAGGAATCAGTTGGAAGGGCTTTGCAATTGTCTGTGTATAAAACCACGTCTTCATCAGAAATATCTACACTCAAAGCAAAGTACATCATGTCACCAATTCGAGCTATAACAGGCTCTTGCTTCTCAGAGTCAAAGGTTTCGTCCTATAAATATATTTTAAACAGCGAAAAGTTTTATCAAAGAAAGTGTACATTCCATAGGTTTTGCATTTCAATTATTTTAGTAACTTAAGATGTAACTTCTAATTGAAAGGGATTGGCATTAACAAAATCTCCACTGCGAAGTAGTTTGATTTTCATGGTTACTGTACAGCTGACATAGTTTTTAAACATTATGTCCATAACAGTTTAGTTTACGATGACAACAATATTTTTCCTTATACGATTATAACCAATACAAAAAAAAAATAAAGACACGGAAGGATCTAAGGAAATGAAGGTATGATTCTTTAACTTCGTTATCTCAAACCCGACTCAACAACAAACTATTCAATATTGAGAAGTATTATGTAGGCCTAAATTTGTATTCAAATAATTGGTTACTTAAGGAAAATTGATTGCAGTAAGTAACATTTAAAAAAATGTCATTAAACATTTGAAATAAACACTATAACAAAAAATCCTCCTTAAAAAAATCACCCTTTTCAATAATATACTTTATTATATTGCATTAAAGATTCAAAATATTAATATTGAAAATTGATTAGTAGTTTTAATAAAGTTCTCCGTAGAGAAAAAAATGGCGAAATAATTATTAAAAATGTAAATACTTATATTTTTTTCGACCAAAATTTTGGTCAAAGTGGATAATAATCATAATGTGACTTTATAATGATATATTCAACAAACACATTGCAAACAAATATTTGTTTTCGTCATAATAACCGTTTTAGTGGTTTTACCTCATAAAAGTTCATGTGGAAATTGAAGTCTCCTTTACCATTGGCTCCAAAAGAAATTCTATCGAATACTGGCAAAAACTCATTACTAATGCTTGACTTTTTGCTAAAGCTACAAGTCACCGGTATAGAAACGTCTTTCTTTCTGATAATATCGTCAGTTCCCGTATTAGAGCTTCCGATTAGGTTTGTATAAACAATCGCATCATCTTTTTCCTGTTTAATTTTTTAGAAAGCAAACATTGGGGAAAATATACAAATTGAAGTGTTACTCTTTTTTCCCAGATGTGACGTACGGAACTAGGAAGGAAGAAGGTTCTTAAACGTCATATAACTTTTGATAGAAAGTCACATCGTTTCTTCAAAAGTTAAATGGTACTATTAATCATTAAGCTTGGTTCCCACTAGAAAGACGCAACGTAAGGTCATAGCCGCAACGTAAGAGCAGAGACGAAACGCAAGCGAATAGACCAAAGAAAAGCGACAGTTGGAATAATCCATCGCTTACGATTGGTCAAATCACTTACCGTTGCGCTCACTTCTTTGCGTTACGTCCTAGAGAGAAGCAATCTTTAAAGCAAGCACTTAAGCGCAACACAGGAAAGTTGACCATAACAATTAAGCTGTGAATTATTCAGACTATCATTAAGCGTGGTTCCCACTAGCGACGCAACGCAAGGACGTAACGCAACGCAAGTGAATTGACCAATCACAAGCGATGGCTTATTCGCTTTTGATTGCTAACTGTCTATAACTTCGCTTGTCATTGGTTAAAACGCTTGCGTTGCGTTTACGTCCTTGCGTTACGTTCTAGTGGGAACCAAGCTTTAGTAACTTGCTTGCGTTGCGCATTGTGTTTCGTCCTAGTGTTATAAACTGAGCTTTAAAGAAAAATATAACAAGTTTAGATCATAATACTACCTGAGATATCGTTCCGCATGTTGTAGGTGTAAACGTAAATGTGACGTAATTGTCGTTGTACGATCCTTTACAACTCGGGTCATAGAGCTGTAAACCAGTTACATCAGCATTCCCAAAATTATCCTTTGGTATTTGGACAGTAATTTGATCTTCTGTACAAGTAACTATAATATTTAAATGAATAATTTGGAAATTAAACCCATAATTGTAGTCATATATTAAAATCTTCTTTATAATTAAATTCAGTGCGAATGGGATTTTGAACTTGGTTCAACTTCGGCATACACTTACCGTCTATTTCATGATTTGGTGAGTTGGTCTGAACAGGATCTGGAATGAGCGTTACGTCATCAGTTTCCGAGTCTGTTACAAATAATAAACAAAACATTTTTTCAACTATGACCAATGAACTGAAATGACTGCCAAATCCATTACTCAGCCAATTTAAGTAAGTAAATTGCACAGTATAGTAAAATTGAACATCAATAATACTACTACAAGGATGTGGTTATGAATGTAGTTAGATTTCAGAGAAATAACAAATTAAAATACATTCTAGCAGATTTTCGGGGTGATAATTAAAATGTAGATTCGTAACCAATGGAGGAATTACTTGATCAAAGTTTCAACCACGTGGGAGGGAGAGATTCAGGCAGGTTGCTTTATAATTTGTTTTTGACAAATTGTCGAAATATGTGCGAGGTTGAGGAAACCAACTGGACCTTTTGAGTAGGCTACTTAAAAATAGACTGTTAGCTACAAACTTTGACCTAGGTCAACTCAATGAATGTGAGTTTAGATACTAGAAAACTTCATTGCTGCTTCAACAATTCGATGCGGGCACATGAGCCTGACAGTTCTACGGATACTGTGATGCATATCAATAACAAAACAATGTATAACTAATCTGTTATAAATTTCTACAGCAAAATAAATTTACCCCCAGTGCTTCCCAATTCTTCAGTTATCACTTCAACGATTTCTTCAAACACTATAAAACAAATTTTACATTATATGACCGAACTATGACCAACTGAAATGACCGCCAAACCCATTACTCAGCCAATTTAAGTTAGTAATTTGCACAGTATAGTAAAATTGAACATCACTTATACTACAAGGATGTGGTTATGAATGTAGTTAGATTTCAGAGAAATAACAAATTAAAATACATTCTAGCAGATTTTCGGGGTGATAATTAAAATGTAGATTCGTAACCAATGGGGGAATTACTTGATCAAAGTTCCAACCACGTGGGAGGGGGACGGAGAGATTCAGGCAGGTTGCTTTATAATTTGTTTTTTACAAATTGTCGAAATATGTGCGAGGTTGAGGAAACCAACTGGACCTTTTGAGTAGGCTACTTAAAAACTGTTAGCTACAAACTTTGACCTAGGTCTACTCGATGAATGTGAGTTTAGATACTAGAAAACTTCATTGCTGCTTCAACAATTCGATGCGGGCACATGGGCCTGATAGTTCTACGGATACTGTGATGCATATCAATAACATAACAATGTATAACTAATCTGTTATAAATTTCTACAGCAAAATAAATTTACCACCAGTGCTTCCCAATTCTTCAGTTATCACTTCGACGATTTCTTCAAACTCTGTCACAAATTGTGTGGCTGGCTTGACAGTGTGTTGTACATCGTGATCTGGGAAAATTAAACTCACAAGAATTGTAATGCCATTATTATATTACCTTTTGAAACAGTACTTATTGACTTTGAATTAAATTTAATGATATTTTGGTACCGCAATATCACACGCCAGATACCCATCGTCTTATATATGATCGTGATATCACAATATTACGAGGCTCGAATTTGTGGTAAAGACTAGGTCTTTAACAAATATTTAAAAGACGGTAATTAATAGCTTTGAATTGAATTTAATGATATCTTGGTACCGCAATATCACACACGCCAGGTAACCATCATAATTATCATCATAATAAAACATAGAAAAATAAAGTACAAACCTATTTGTTCAGTAGTCGGTTGTTCTGTATTTAGGTAGATCGTTTCCTCTATTGATGTAGTGGCAACAGGCTCGAGCTTATAATCTGTGGTAAAGACTACGTCTTTCGTCGTAGGCATCGAAGTTGTAACATCTGATTAATTAAAACCAATTTATTTGCGCTTGTAATTGTCACTGTTAGCATCACTGTTATAGTTTTTACTATTATTCATTCATTTATTCATCTTTTTTATTTTGGAAAACTATAATTCCATACTTTTTTCTATAGCAAATAATAAACTTATTAAACTAAGAAACGTTGTACATAGCTATCATAATCATCGACAATATCAAGGTATCATTTATGATTAGAAGCACACCCCTGACGTAAGTTGGTCCATTACATTGCTAGAAAATCATACGTATGCCATTGATTCCAATCATTAATTTAATTTCAAGTACAAATACGTGTTTGCTTCTACATTTAAAGAACTTTTTTTTCTTTTTTTTTCACATTTTAATGTCTCTGTGCATGTTTAATTTGAATAGATACCATTTTATTTAACAATTTGGCCTTTGGCCTCGAGATGTTACATATAAATGTTATTGAATTTAATAAAAGTGATATATGACATTTGACCGAAAAACGTTCTGTTGATTTCTTTAGGATAGCCTACAGTACTTGTAAGTAAATGTTGCTTACTTTTTTTGATTTTGTATTTTTTGGTATTCATTGTTATTCAATTTATAAATTAAACTGTTTGTTATTATTTCCTTTTTTAATTGAAAGAAGAAATGTTTGGTTGAATAACTGTAAATATACCTACCAGCCGGACATATATGCGACTTGATAGTGACCGAGTCGATTGCTACATCTCCAACGTAAGTATTTCCACGAATTCCTTCAAAAACGACCGTCGTTCCTCCAACCGTCACCATAAAAGATACCTCGGCCTTCATCCATTCATTTCCTTGTTCACCATGTTCACTCCAGATGAGATCACCGAGTTCGTTTTCTCCATTGGCTAGGCGTACTGCTAATGATCCGATGTCAACTCCTCGCATGTAGTACCAAAACGATAGACAGTAGTAATAGCCGACGTTATTTAGTGGTTCACTTATTAGTCTGGCCGTGTCGTCGCGTCGTCTTGGCGATGAAACTTCAATATAGATGTAGTTGTTGCCTGCGCAATCAAGACAATTATAATTAATACAATAATAGTTATATATTTCGGTACAATTTGAAGGTCCAAGAGTTTGTTTCATCAGGAAGATGAATAAATAAAGTTCGAAAGATGAACAAATAAAGTTCGAAAAATGAACAAATAAAGTTCGAAAGATGAATAAATACAGTTCGAAATATTTCTTTCGAAATTATCGTTTTTTAAATATATTATTGGTATAATCTATTGCATTAAATCACATTAAAATACAATAAAAGCCACAATTAATCGCTACATTTAGGTATAAACTATTTACCAAAAAAAAAACCCCACAAAAACAAAATGGAAAAAATGGATTTTTAAAGATAGGCCTAAATGTTCCGTAATCTTACATGCTAACGGTATTAATCCCTCATAACCATTGCTAGGCCCTGTTCTAGAAGAGGGCGTGTGACCACATATTCGAGTCCAATCGAAGTCATCTCCAGTGTCTTGGGTCCAACTACAGAATGACTGCTGGAAATCACACCATATTTCTACAAGAGGAGATATAGTATTCAAATGTTAATGATATCTAAATGTACAATTTAATTTAATTGCACTAGTTTACATGCATTCTGTTCAAAACTCAAAAAGCATGTTTACATTTTCCCGCATTATTTCGATAGATAGAAAGATAGTCTTTACATTAGTTTACAATTTGAATCATATCATATTATTTATACCATCTTTTTATTTATCTGGTAAAATGTATTCAAACAATAGAGTAATGGGAAACAATCAAGTACAATGATTAGATATGTGATATTTCAATAATTCTACAGAAATACTTACATTAATATTGAGGAAAAAACATAAAGATAAAATATTGAAGGCTCAAGTTGCAAAATATTAAGTGTATATTGAACTTAAAATATGATAAATTAAACTTTATAAAATATAATAAATTCTTCTTAACGCTACGTTTAAGAAGTTAATGTTAATTAATAATTGATTACAAATAGATATTTTAAAAGTCTAACAAAAAAGATATATTTGATATGAATAGGATACATAATAACGGACACATATTAAAAATATAAGAAAAAAAAATTACTTATAAAGAATGGAAATTGAGTACGCCGATGCTCCTTGTATTATTAACAATAAGGAAAGGAGTAGTGAAAAAAACCCCTCTCCGTACTTTCTGCATATACCTGGTTGAAATAGAAACGATCATCAATATAAGGAAATATTTGGCTTTTTGCGGTACACCACAAAATTCTTAAAAGGAAGTAGGCAAAGTTGAGATTACTTTACTACAATAGTCTTCTGTATAAACTGGAATCAGTACAGTATTGAAAAAAAAACTTACTAAACTAAACAATACACTCCTTTAGCTCTACTACTACTACTAAAAAAACTCAATAAGTGAGATGCATAATAACTTTAAACAATGTTTACCTTCAGATTTCGACAATGAAATTACAAAAAGAAAAAGAAAATGTAAAATCAACTTTTTTGGTGCCATGTTGGTACGACCACTCGGAGCTCACGAGGAAAAATGAGTATTATTTGAGAGTTGATTAAGTTAGGCACAACGTGCAAAATTATACTCAATCCTCTTATGTCTCATATTAGTCTCTTGAGTTTTTCTAATTTGAAAACCAACGCAGGGTTAAAGTGTCCGTTTTCGTTCTCCCGCATAGGTGTACTTTGGTTCAACGACATCTTTATCCAAGACCTACTTTCTTTAAATTGTCAAAAAAGAAGTATAAATGGATTGTATAGGCATTTTATTGATATAAATAGCTATTGGTCTATTTGTTTATAAAATGTATTTCTATTAAAATCAACGCACAGGTGGATTTACTTAGATATAGTAATTAATCCGGCTTAAGTAAAAAAAACCCCTTCTGTTTGATTGAGAAACAAATCAGAAAAATGTAGTCTAAAGTTCTGTCTACACTATCAAACTTTATGTGAAAAAGAAAAATGTGATGTGCCCATGTATATATGGACATGATGATGTCATATAACTACCGTATTTGGGCATGTATTTTTAATGGTTTGTTTAACAGTACTTTGTTGTTTATTGTCTTAATTATGCCCAGCAAAACGAATTTCAATTTTAAAGTGGACCAATACAATTTCTTGAATCTTTTTCACCTTTTTTTCCTAAAACTAGTCTGATAGTGTATAGTGAAATATGTCCTGACTTTGTATTTTTGTCTACCAGGTGTGTTTGGAAAATCCAGGCCCCCATGTGTCACGTGACCAGTACGGTTATCTCCAAATTAAGTTTACCAGCGTGAGACAAACCAGGTACCTGTTTCAATTTCAAAAACAACACAAATCTCAATGGCCAGTATTATTGCATCGTATTGTAACCTATAACTTAGCCATTATTAATAAGGTTACATCGTATAGGAATAGTCTGAATAGATGAATAGAAAGTTATTTCGTTCTTTATATTTGAAAACAAAACTGTTGTAGATTATTGTAGTTGTGGTTTATGATGATCAAATCTTGTAAATTATGGATAAACATGTTTGCAAATTATTTGTCGGGGAATTTGGCCAATCACCTATTGAGTCATTCTATAAATGAGTAGTGGGCTGTTTAGAAAATCATACACACATGGCGATTACGCTGGACGAGTTGGAATTATCCACCTGTAAGTCAGGCAGCTATCAGCGATTCTATACAATTGTTTGATTAAATAACGATTTGAGGTGACGTTCATATTTTCTCTCTTCCTCGGATTAGCATAAATAAGTGTTACGGAATACACCCAGAATTAATGCCTCAATTTAAAACTAGTTTTAGCATCAATTTTCCTTTGTCGGTAGAAAGCGCGACGAGCGCGTACCAAAAATATAGTCAACAACCAAGAATTTCATAAAAAATAATTTTTAAATTTGGTTTTGGGGAGATGAACCATGAACCAGGTAAGGTAGTTATTAGGTAATAGGTTTTGCTGAACCGTTTTACGGAAACAATAGATCTGCGGTAAATTCTAATTTCTTAGAAAACAATGTTGTATTTTGGTTTAAATAAGCAAGTAACTCAACAGTAAACATTATTATTTTAAGGACCGTGAGTGTTATTATCGTGGATGTACACATTTATTATTATTATCACATTCTACTGAATACTGTACGACGTGTACAGAGCGTTAAAGAAGAGCAGATATGTTTCATTTTAGAAGTTTGCCAATTTGTATTTATCTAGTATTGTGCTTGTTTTGCTGGATTGAAGCAGGTATGCTTTCATTAAGTTTACTTTGGTTTCATAGTTTAATTTATCTTTTTAACTTTAGATTATCACATTGTTCGAAATATTATTATTATATATAAACTCTCTCTACGTTTAATTTAGACACAATATTAAAATTAAGATTGAAACGAATTGAACTATTTGGTAAAACAATAATTTCATAATGGCAATGACTATGATAATTCTAATGATACGGATACTGATCCTTATGATGATAATATTAACAATCCTATATACTAATAATATAATTAATTTCAATTATTTTAATTATTATTTTTTAAATAGATTCAAACCCCTCTTGTGATTTCGATGACCATTTTTGTGATTGGCAAAACAGTACGGATCCTGGTCCTCGTTCTACACATTGGCAACGTTCAAACGGAGAAGCAGATGATAACATTTCCCCAGGTCCAGGTAAGTTGTGTTGTGTTTGATACATTACTATTAGAATATAAACAAAATAACTAACCTATTGAGCCATGAAACGAACGATTACAATATTTGGGCACATCGCACTTTTTGTCAAACTAGTTTGATAGTGTAGACAGATCTTTACAACATATTTGTATATTTACAGGTGATGAATATGCTTTTCTTCAAAAGACTGGATCTCGGTCGTACTCACAAGGAGATATAAAGACTACTAGGATACCATCGTGGGGTGATTTCTGCGTTACTCTTAACTATTATTTGAGTGATGAGGAGAATACATTAGACATTTACCATATTTTGAATAATCATCATAAGTGGATTGGAGAGTGTAAATACATAAGTACCGAATGGCAGCAATGTCATATCAGCTTCACTACGAGCAATAATTCCGATCTGAACTATGTAAAATTCCATGGAGAAACATTTACAAACATTGTAGCTATTAACAACGTTCATATCAATAAGGGAAGATGCCAAGGTAAGTCGTACTATATTGTAGTGGAAATTATTTATTTACCATACAAACAAAACAAATCAACCAATACAACGATGCCCACGACACAAGTAGAACAAAAATTACACTTATAGCCATAGGAATTTAGTTCCCTTTTTGTATTTCCTGCCACTTACGTTGTTGTTGTTTTTGTGTTTATTATGTTTATGGCAAGACATAATAATAATAAAATAAAAATAATGCCAGTGCTATTACATTTCTGAAACCTACATCAATCTAAAGTATGTATGATAGAGGGTACGCGAGCGAAGCCCACGACGGATATCTCGAATATTAAGCTTTGGCGTATTATAATGGAAATTGTCAAAGCGGACGCAATGAGATTTTGAAAAACACTCATATTATATATACTGGGTATATCGTTTAACTTAAATTCGTTTTAATTTGTTTGAACCTAATTTTGCGCTTACTTACATTTATAGATTTGTATTTTGGTTACACACAACACTTACAACAATGACAGGCAATAACAATTTCTTACCGTATATATGACCTTACATTTTTTTAATGAATTTAGATTCACCTGTTACTACTACAACAGACTTTCCTACTACCCCGATGATGTCTACTACCTCAAATCGACCTGGTGGTATAGTTTCAGTTGGTAAGTTGTTTAACCATGTATCCTAAAATAGAAAAGATTAAAGAAAACTTTGTTTGAAGTTTGATTCATATTTTATGAAATAAATAGTATAAGTAATACGTATTATGAGACAAAATGTATATTCGAAAGGCTATTAATAATATTACTCTACACCGATACTTTCATTGTTTCTTTGTTTATTCACAATTACAATTACATTTACAACAAAAACAACACCCAACAGTACACCAAAAAGAAGCGAGTGCTTGTCAGTTTGGTTAATATTATTTAAATGCATCTACATGTACATACAACATACAACAAAAATTATGTACAAAAAAAGTACAATTGTCGATTGCAGATCCCTTTATAGTACTTTAAGATACGACGTTCTATATAGATATATTAATAATACTATTGTTTTTTATTCCACTACAACAGTCTTTCCTACTACCAAGGTGATTTCTACTGCCTCAAATTCACCTGATTATACTACATCAGTCGGTAAGTTAAGATTGTGTTGAACCATAGGCTACACAATACATTTCAGTTTCCTGGTTCGTGTTTCGGTAGTAAATTAACAAAAAATAAAGATAGGTGGTTCTATAAATGTTTGAATTTGTTCGTGTTTCTGTAGTAAATTAACAAAAAATAAAGATAGGTGGTTCTATAAATGTTTGTAATAATAATATTGTTGTTGATTCCACTACAGTAACTACAGACGATCCTACTACCAAGGTGATTTCTACTGCCTCAAATTCGCCTGATTATACTACTTCAGACGGTAAGTTAAGAAATTGTTGAACCATCAATCTTATTATTATTGCTATTACTCTAGACCTATACTTTACATTTCAATTTCATTGTTCGTGTTTCGGTTTTACATGTTTTTGTTAAAAGGATAGGTGGTTCTATAAATGTTTGTAATAATAATATTGTTGTTGATTCCACTACAGTAACAACAGACTTTCTTACTACCAAGGTGATTTCCACTGCCTCAAATTCGCCTGATTATACTACATCAGTCGGTAAGTTAAGATTTTGTTTAACCATTTATCCTATAATATACGTTCTTAATGATATTTCTCCACGTCTACACTTTACATTTCAGGATCTGTTTTTCCTCACAGATTGAACTTATGTTTTGTATGAATCTCACAGAAGGTATCAGGGCATGCTATCAGTACTAACTAAAGAACCTAATTAATTATTGAAATCTAACTGATCTAGTTTTTGTTCTTAATTATGTTTACGGATTATAAATACTGATTGTATTTTTTTAAAAATAAATGAAATTAAAATAAAAAAAGAAATTGTTCTGTATTCACACAGGTCCGTCAAGTGTAACAATAATAGATACTACCATAGCAACAGATGACTCTACTCCCACAACCGAAGAAGTTTCTGATACCACAACCGAAGAAGTTTCTGATACCACAACCGAAGAAGTTTCTGATACCACAACCAAACCATTCGAGAATGTTACGGTTACTACTCCATTCTGTAAGTTGAGAACTATCCTACTAAAATGAATACTTTATGTACTAAAGACTATCAAAGAACATCTACATAAATACATGTTTCTTGTGATAAAAAAAACCTAGTTATCAGACATTGTATATACCTTGGTCGTTTAACATTATAAGGGTGAGTACTAGAATAAAATGAAAAGTGTGTGTATCTCTACAATATAAACTTATTATACACATTCAGATACTACGCCACCTAGCATAATATGTCCGGACGACATAAAAACAACGAATACGACACCGTATTGGAAAGTACCAGATGCCAACAAAAATAATGTAAACTGCACTGAACAACCAAATAAAACATATGAAATTGGTTCTATTAATGAAGTTACGTGTATGCTTGAAGTCCCTGCTAGTAACACCAATTGCTCTTTTCTAATAATTATTCGTAAGTAAGACAATTATTATTATTATTATTATATTTTTACGGCAAAAATAATTAGTATTCTTCTTTACAAAATGTCTCAGGAATAGGTAACAGCGATCAAGTATTAGTTATTGTTGCGCTATTTGAATTCAATGTATCTTAAAGATGTATTGTCCCCCAAAAACATGAAAAATGAAGATTAATTAAATCAGACTTTGAATATCCAGCAGCCAATTTGACAATTTTTTTTCAGGTAAATACATTTTTTTTCGATCCAATTTTTGGTCAAAATGGATAACTAATATGTTACAATAAAATGGAATATTCAACAAAAATTTTTCAGGGGTCAATATATCTTTAACAAATTCTCAGATAAAAATGTATTACATATTTTATGAGGTACAACACAGTTTTATTTCATTTTAGTTAAAGATAAATTTAGGTACGATGTGAATTGCCACTAAATAATTCCTTACTATATATTTACCTATCTTACTATACTTTCCTTTTAGAATCTAATCTTTCTGTGAATATAACAAAAATCACAATGGTACGTACAGTTTTGTTTTAACAATCCTCAAGAATTGTTCTCATTGTTGCTGTAACACTCACAATTTTCAATTAATATACAAATTAAAAATCATCAATATTTAAACACACTTACAAAATAAAAAACTTTGCGTCTAGCCTAAAATTACCAGCAACAATTAGCTGAATTTGAAGTAACAAAAAATATATTATAATAATATGAAAAATAACAATGACAAATAACATTAAGATAAATGGGAATTTTATTTGATATTTTGTTGTTAAATATATGTTCTTTTCAGAACGTTACTGAAGATAATGTTGAACAAGTCGCTGTCGATCTTAAAGAGATAACAGACAGCGCTACTTTGCAATCTGCTGATATAATCGAAGTATCGTCAGGGATAGAAAACATTGTTGAACTTAACTCCACGAATGAGAATGTAGGTAGACGTTTCTTATATATTCGTTGTTTATAATTTGTTTTTCAATTTCCTGATAAATTTGCTATTAAAAAAATGTATTAAAATTTCATAAATAATTATCTATATACAGTAACTAGTATCCAAGATAATGAATGTCTTTTGAAATAACAAATTTATTTCTTCATGATGTCAAGAGTAGTGCAATCGACTACACTGCATACATTTAAAGCATTGATATGGATGGAATTTCCGAAATAAAAGAAATTGAAATTGAATTGAATGTCATTTGTATTCTCTTCAGGTTACTAAAGCTGTTATTAATATAATCGATAACGTTGTTGAAACAGTAGAAAATACTGAGGATCTCCCAGTTGAAACTATAGCGTCAATGTTGGCTTCACTTGAACAACAAGTTGCCACCGCTTCTAGAGATGGTCAAAATCTTACCGAAAAAGTTGACAATTTTGCTCTGGAAACTAAAACTTTAAATACGCAATTTCTAATGTCAGATGTCGTATTCATGGTTGATGGCACAGAAACAGTCACGTGTCTTGATGAAAGCTGCGAAGAGTCTGAAAGATCAATTAGGTTGGCTCAAAACGTCTTTCAAAACGGTAGGCCTTTACCAAATACTCGAGTTTAAATATATTATTGTAGGCATTACTATCGTAATTTTATGCTAAAATCGTAATTTTAGAGGTTTTGTAATCCCATGCGTAAGGAGTCTTGATTCGTTTTTTTTCTAACAAAGTCCCTAAACATTACTTTTCAGAAAAGCATATACATCTTAGCTTCATTGTGTATTTCAACGATGTACTATTTCCATCAAAAATAGTGAAGAAAACAAAGAATTCGACATCTCAAGTTATTCTTGCAGCAACCATTTACAATAATCTACCTTCTCATACTATGATGTCGGAACCAATGGTCAAACTTGTTTTTGATGTTCCTGAGGTATAACTTTTAATTTCAATAAGAATTTATGATTCGCTTTGTTCTGTAAACAGGGTTAAACTTAGATACTAGAACAATAATCTTTTACATTTAATTTTATTTTACATTTAATTTTATTTTAAATGATCAAAAGCAAGGGGTCAGTTTTATATGTATACAACCCAAAATAAAAATGACCACAGATTGTCTTGTAATAGATCATCGTGAATAGATAAAGTTTTTATGATTTGTAATATAGGTGTATTCATAAATTAAAAAGCAACGTACTGTATTCGGTTCTAAAGTCAAACTATCTGTAATCTTAACACGATTTGGAAAATCTTTCCTACGGACCGGAAAAAAAATATTGGAAAAGCTTTCATCCCACTGTTGTTTATGTCTATAATGCGTTCACAAGTCCAATCAGATGACGTCATGATCCATAAGAACATTACAATAATTGTATCGTCACGATTGTATTGCATTTGATTGTATTTTTAATTTTTGTTCATTTATCGTTCCTTATCGTCCTAGTATAAACGGGCCTTAATGCAATTAATATATCTAATCATTCACAATTTAGAATATGACAGAGGAAAATTCAACTTGTGTATATTGGGACGAAGCAATCTCCGAATGGTCAGCGTTAGGATGTAATAAAACCGACGAAAACGAACACAACATCACGTGCGAATGTTCACATCTAACTAGCTTTTCTGTTCTTATGGTAATTGTTTTTTGTTTGTTTTTTCTTTCCCTGGTATTCTCATATTAATGATTAATGACAATATATAATTCTCAAAGTCAAAGCCGACAGTGTTTCAATTATGTACTTATTTGATGTAATTGTTTAAGTTTAAATGGTAAATAAACACTAGTATGAGGTAGTTAGAGAAAGTTACAATGGGTTGTTATGTTACAAATTTCTTCTGCAGTAATACATGTATTTTTTTACTACAATTTAGTTGCCTAGAAATAGAAGTGAGAAGGTGAATGACGCATTGGACTTGATATCAACTATTGGTTGCTGGTTATCGATATGCTGCTTTACTATTACAATAATTACTCTATTGAGTACAAAGTAAGTTTTACTCTTCTTAAGGTATGACAAATTACAAGTTCAGGGCTGTTGACATTTAACTTATTGGAAGTACTAACTATTTATTTGTAGATAATTTGAATAACAACACTCTGTAATAATTCATGTCAAAGACAATTACGTACGTGTATTTCTTTAACTTGATACCAATGTCTCATTTTATTATTATAGAAAAATCAGAAATCGTCTGCCCCAAAAGATAATGATCAACTTATGTATCGCACTTTTGTGCTTGGATCTTGTATTTGTCCTGGGTATAGACACACCTGAAAAAGGAAGCAACTCCTGCATTGCCGTGGCAGCTCTACTACATTACTTCTTGTTAGTGTCGATATCTTGGACCTTAGTAGAAGCTATCAGTATGTACTTTTTATTCATCAAGATATTTGACACTCCTGGAAGTAAGTTTTTGTGGACAGCAGCAAGTTTAGCCTGGGGTAGGTTGAATTTGTTTTAAATAATTTAATAAATAAGCACTAATCCAGTTAACTCTACGAACGCGGTTATAATGAATTATAATAAAGTTATTAATTATAAGTTTGTGTTTTGTTACAGGAATACCATTGGTAGTGGTTGTTGTTTTGTCAGCGTCAGTTACAAACTTTTATACCAATGGAGATTAGTAAGTAGACCTGGACTTGAGAAAAACTAAAACTTTAAAGTTGTTTTTTTATTCCACCGCCAAACCAAAATGTTGAGGATATCTCAATCAATCAATCAATCAATCAATCAATCAATCAATCATCGACATTTTACGACTTCTAATGTGTTTGTACTGCTATGTGTACGGCTTTGATTACGACATCGAAAAATCATCCTTAAAATTATTTTTTTTTTTCATTTTAATTAAACAAATTATGAAACGATGCAAGCAGAATTGGATGACAATTTTGCCCTGTGTCAAAGAAATTGCAAAATAAAAAGTTTGTTTTAATGGTTATTAGTGAACAGCATATCCAAAATAGTAAATTGTGTAGGTTATGATTGGATGAACAGATAAAAAGACAGTGTTGAAAATTGTTTGTAATGGCGGCCATTCATTTGCAAATGTCACTTTCTAAACTAAACATTCGTCTATGCTTATTTATCATGAATCAATGAGATACAAAGTTATCTTAACAGAAAAGCAATTTTATTTAATAATAAAAACAGGTAATTTGCATAATATATAATTTAGGTGACTTTTGGGTCTCATTTTGGATATGTCATTCAGCACGGTACCATTGACCTATAATAAGCAATAAAAGAAACTTTTGCAATTTATTTGACTGTTTGGTCTAATTCTGCATGACGGTATTTTTCAGAATAAATGAATCTTGTATCAGTTAATAGGACACATTAGGCAGATAGTTTCATTTATTAGCGACATTTCGTTTTTCACATCTTAAACTGCGCGCCTATCGAGTAACAAGTAATTCTGCGCATAATGATGTTTCTGAGTATGCGCAGAGTGATGTTTCTATTCGACTGTCGCCGCGTAGTTAAGGTTGCTATTGTTTCAAAATTGGGAGAAGGAATTGAATTTTGAAAGGACTGTAATCAAGTTTCTTTTATTATTTCAGTTGCTATCTTAATGCTTCGATGTCGAAATTCTTCTTTGGATTTGTGACCGCACCTATTGCTGTAATTATTGGTTGCAACTTCATCATGTTTGTAATGGTGATTAGAAAGCTTTTCTTCCAAGCGCCAATCAGTGGTAGGATTGCTGCAACATCCAGGAATGCAAAAAGAAAAAGAGCCGCAAACGCAATGGCCATTTCACTGTTATTAGGTCTCACGTGGATGTTTGGTGTTTTTTATTTCGAAAAAATTGACCTAAAAGGGGAGATAGTATTTGTTTTTCTTTTTGTTTTATTGAACTCTTTCCAGGGGGTTGCCGTCTTCATTCTGTTTTGTGTACTACGAACGGAATGTAGACAGGTATGGCGATCCTGGTTTACTGCCGTAACAGGTTGTATCTCAAATGTTCCGCCTCAATGTAAGTCGATGACGGTGTCTGATAGACGACAAGGAACTCATGATACGGTGGTGAATGATATTTCACTTTCGGCTATCCCTTCCACAAGTAAAGCTCTGTCTACATTAGCAAACTAGTTTAAAAAAAAAAGTGTGATGTGCCCAAATATGGTAGAGATATTCCCAAATATGGTAGTGATATGACATCATCATGTCCATGGGCACATCACATTTGTGTCACATAAAGTTTGATAGTGTAGACAGGGCTTAAAAGAGTTATTTAATAAATCATAAGTTATTTATTTATTTCGATATCAAACTTAATTATACACGTACAATATACCACAAATATACGTATGCTAATCGATTACACTTCCCTCTATCTTTGTTTTTCATCAAACATTTTGATCTAATTTACAAAAAAAAGCAAATATTTATTTTGGGGTTGTTAATATAATCTTAATCTAATTAATGTTATTTAAATCTACCTTGCTGATCAGTATTTTTGCTATCGAATTTTTGTATTTTTTTATATTTTTTTTAATTGTTGATATTGTATTTGTAATTGTGATGATTTTTAAAGTATAAAATTAATTTTACAGTGAAATTGTTCCTGATAGGCTAATGCACGTGGTTTGTGAGCTAAAAAATGTGAGACAAAACGTAGACAATACACACCATAAATACGGCATGTAACTACAAATTTCGATAACACGGTTATACACCGTGCAATGTGTAACATAATAATATTCTTTACTAAAATGTTCATCTTGTATTATTATAAGGTACCTAATCTCCTTCCTATTTCATTGGTTGATTTCGTATCACATGTTTTAACAGTCATTATGTATATATACTCTATATTCCCTAAAAAAAAACAGATAACAGTATGCCTTCCCGCATATTCTTGTACACATTATATCGTCGCTTAATTTGCCCAATGAACTCAACCTAAACTTCATAATGTGTGGACGAATGTGTTACTTTACTTTACTACATTCAGTTAGTCAGGATTATTATACACTTGCATGTCGCCCTCTGAAGAAGTGATATGTTTTGCTGTGAACAGACAACTAACAAGGCCATATAGATGGCTGCAGTCGCGTGCTCAAGTTAGTGTTTACTGACCAACCGACCAACCGACCGACCGACATAGTGAGCTGTAGAGTCGCGTTGCACGCGACTAAAAACTATATAATGAATGTAATTACCGTTATAACTTTAAATAACGATCATAGTACATATATTTTAGACTTTATCTTGTTAATTGTAATCTTAATTTATCCTGTTAATTGTTATCTTATTGATCTTGTTAATTGTTATCTTAAAGATGTATTGTCCCCCAAAAACATGAAAAAATAAAGATTAATAAAATCAGATTTTGAATACGCAATTTCACAGTTTTAATAAAGTTATTCACTTCTGTAGAAAAAAAATCATCAAAAATAATTATTTCACTTATAAAAAGACAAAAGAAATGGTTAATTTCAACCGAAAACCATTTAGGTATATTTTGCTTTAAATTACATTTTTTTGGTGTAAAATGTTTTTTTTTTTGGATCAAGTTTTTGGTCAAAGTGAATAACTATTATGTGATATTAAAATGGCATATTCAACAAAAAATTTTTAGGGGGACAATATATCTTTAATTAATCTTGTTAATTACTATCTTAATTGTAATTTTAATGTGTTTTTTACATTGTTGTGCGTATATCAAAAATATTTTATTATTTCCATTTCCATTCAATGTACCAAAACTAAACTAATAATAAACTAAACTAATTTGTTAATCGTGTTTATATGATGTTTTTTTTATTTTAACAAATCCATATACATGGCTGCAGTCGCGTGCGCAAATTTGAGTTAGTGTTTACCGACCGACACCGGCCGACCGACATAGTGAGCTATAGAGTAAACTAAAAGACTAAAAATACCAATATTGTACTTTTTGGGTATATTTCACTATCAATTATTTATATCCATGGCATTGTATGCATTATTAGTCTATGCATATTCGTCTAATCTACGGTTTGTTCCATGTTCACCGTAAACTCCAATACGGAAATCGTGAACTACTTCGTTTAAAAACTAGTTTTGCTAGAATGCGATAAAGGTGGATAATACTCTATAATTGTCCAATCAACACATACTGTTTATTATTATTATGTCCTATAAAATGATAACAATACAAACACAATGTAACGTAATGTACTATACTTGCAATAGAAAAGGGGAAAATGTAACTTAAAAATAATGTTGGCATTATCTAAAAACGTTTCCTTATTTCCGCATTATGTGGTTACAAGAATTTTTTTCCCATTTTTTTTGTGGTCAAATGGCAACAATAACAACAATTTTTTGCTTGTTAAAAGCATGTAGTTGCTTTCCCAGCTGTCTTCTTATACTGTAAATACACAGGAACTCTCAATTTAAAGAATTGTGTATCATCTGAAAAAAGCATTGTTACCTTTATGACGTGGAAAATGCGCAATCAATCATAACTCATAAAGGTTCGATTCACGCGAATATATTCGCTAATGCACAAGATGGTTAAAGGGCGAGAAAACCTTAATTTGGAAAGGTGTCTGACTATGTCACATACTAATAAAAAAAAACGTTCATAACAAAACAATCAGGAAACATAACATTAATATTTACGCTCCAACTGAACAGACGGATATTGTAATAGCCTATTAAACTTATTACTAAGGTAAATGTTACGTGTACGTCAGTGTTCAGTGGTATTTGCAGTTTGTCGGAGTACTAAACGAATAAGTGATAAAGAAAGACCTTTCAACAAACATCTTTTCAAGAAAATCCTAATGAATTTGTTTGTGTTGATTTTGTTGTCAATTCCTCATGTAATTATGTCCGTACCTACGGCAGGACGGTGAGTTTTTTTTTTTTTTAGTAATTTTTCTTAAAATATGTCTTCGTTCATGCAAAGTTAATGTTACAGTACTTAATTTGTTTGGAAAGAATCGATATTTTTTTTACACGAAAGACAGCGACCGATACAATGTCTTCTAGAAGTTGTGTAAATATCGAGTTTGCGTATAGATAGTTTGATGTTCATTGAATAAATATTAATAACTATTGTCAGATTTGCTTAAAATAGAAATATTGATGGGTAGCGAATTTCAGTTTGTAACAACTGCACTCTCTGCTGCTGCAAAATCTATAATGAATTTGAGCAACGCATAGCAAACGCATTGACAATGTGAAAACGAATAAATACTGTTACAAATAATTACTATTTTTTAGTCCTCATGTGTGTTCCAGAAAGGTTTCTGATGTGCATTCAGTGAAAGTTTCTTATTCCATCTCTTATTCAACTCTACACTATTCATATTGTGGTTTGTTTGGTTGGGGTCGGTGTACAGCATACAGGTAAACAAATCTAGTAAACTACAGTAGTTGAGAATAGTAATGAATAATGAATGTCATTATTACTATCAAACGGTCGTTGCTACTGCTGCAGCTTCTGCTGCATGAAGATCATTTATTTAAAAATTGCGATTTTAATTTTAATTAATTTAGGACTGCATACCGTAGGAAATATCGCGAGGAGTACCGCACGACGTACTCAACGAACTATTTTTGCTGTAGCGGTTGGGCGGAGAGTGGAAATGGGGGTTGTTCAATTCGTAAGTTTACTTTCCTATTCTATTATTGTACAAAGACTTTAAATTTCTTGGATCTGTGAATAACTAAGCAAAATTATGCATGAGGTCGTGACGTATAGTCAGCAGCCTTGCTTTACGTGTCGATTTCCTATGTTTGTTGTTTTCTTTTTTATTAAGTAAGATACTGTAGGAATTATTTAGTGTGTTACCAGCATCACAGTCGAACTTATTTAACTTAGAAAAAAAGACCATGGATAGCATACGTCACTGTAGGCTATTTCAACGAACTATGTGGATTCTGTCTGGGAGCATACTGAGTTCAGGTTCCTAATTGTAATCTACTATTGTTTCGGTTAATTGTTTTTCTTTTCTCGCGTTAATGTTTCATGATTCTACCTATCCAGCTGTAAACTTAGTGTAAAGCTGACAGACTTTTGTGTCAATTTTAGAAGACACACATATCATTACAATTGTACTTTCTGATAGCTATTTGTAACCCTTCGTGTAAGAATAACGGCCAATGTGTATCACCCAGCAACTGTGATTGTCCAGATACATATACAGGCAGCAGATGCGAAATTGGTAAGTGTCTAAACACAAAAAATATAGCATTCACAAACTCTTGGTAGATATTTTAGACACCTAACACCTAATAAAACCAATTTTCCTATGCTAGATTTAAAAATAAATCCATTATGTTGTTAACAATTACTGTAGGTGATATATTTTCGAACAGATAGGCACCAAATAATGGTAAATAATGTCGATTTTAGAGTGAACCAAAAATAATTCCTATAGATATTTAATGAAAACGACTTAAGCAAAATCCACACTTTATGATTTTTTTTTCATAAACTAGGGTCTGATATTTATGGCATCGTTTTTTTTTTATTGAAATCTCAAAATAGATTCTAAACTGAACTAGGCTTAATATCTCGAAAGATGAGGTTACGGCTCTGCGCCGATTTTGTGGTGACATGCCTCATTTGCCTATATCAAATTAATTTAGAATGAATAAAGAAATAAATTAAAATAATCAGTGTTTATGAAATTTATTTACATTAATATGATTAAAGACATTTTGTGTAAAAAAATAAAAAGCGTAACTTGTGTGTATGCGTTGAAAGTACGATTTTAAACGAACTTACAGTAACATTATGTATTTACAATAAACGTACCCTCATACAGTAACATTGTATTATAATACAGATGTCAATGAGTGTTCGGCGAATAATGGAGGCTGCCAACATCGTTGTACAAATCTTCGTGGATCTTTCAGATGTTCGTGCTACAATGGATATTCTGGCACAAAGTACTGTACAGGTAATAACATACTCTATTACAAATACACTATTTACAATTGAAACAACTGTTGTTCAATAAACATAATTTTAATATAACTAGCTTCCTCTAGGAAGTGTCTCGGAATGATAATGACTCGGGTAAAAGTTTTTAAAAGGACCTTCTGGCCTGGACGTTTTCGGTCGGTTACCATTTAACATTGAAATGCTTGATATTCACAGTGTCTTAGATGATGAAAAACATTTTAAAGTATAGTGTTTATTGTTTGGTATTTTTAATAGTATGGGATAATTATAATCAAAAAAATAAAATCGCCACCAACGGCCAACTTAGTAGAAACCAGAAAGTTGTAAGGTGATGACTCACCGTGATCCCGGAAATTACTGCGTACGGTTGAAAATCTACCGATAAAATCAGAAATTTTGTTAATATTTTCATAAGATAGAAATATGGAACAATATCGTAATAGTGAGAACTAATGTTATCAAATCTACGTTTCGCGGTACATCTGAGATAGGTGAGGTAGGTACCGGAGACGGAGATTTGCCCGAAGTTTTTCCATTGTGCTCTTCTATGTCAGATTTATATATAGATACGTTTTATAACAGATGTCAATGAGTGTTCGGCGAATAATGGAGGCTGCGAACATTCTTGTACAAATCTTCGTGGATCTTTCAGATGTTCGTGCTACAATGGATATTCTGGCACAAAGTACTGTACAGGTAATAACATATACTATTACAAATACACTATTTACAATTGAAACAACTGTTGGTATTACACACAAACAAATAAACATAACTGTATTATAATACGTTCTGTAACAGATATCAATGAGTGTTCGGTGAATAATGGAGGCTGTCAACATTCTTGTACAAATCTTCGTGGATCTTTCAAATGTTCGTGTTACGATGGATATTCTGGCACAAAGTACTGTACAGGTAATGACATAAATCAAAGAAACTAGTTGCAATTGATACAACTGATGTTTCGTTTCATTATTTGTTTAATTGACATTATTACTTACAATAAACATCAATTTATTCCATTGTTAAAGACACTTTTCCTGCAATTGTTTACGTGTTGTAAAATCAATGAACATATTATAATATTACATTAAACGATGTCATTCCTTGTCTTAAATGTACATTCTGTGAATAATTTAGATAAAAAGAGAAAAAAATGATGTACCCTCGTTGATCTCGTTGAATGTTCTTTACCAGGCGTGCATATAGCTAGCCACTGAAAACAGTGGTAATGTAAGAACATACATACATTCACAATAAGTGCTGATTAGATGTTATAAATTATCAGATGTATAAATATATGTAAATATACTACTAATACTATAAATCGTAATATTTACCCAAATCCAGCAAGTGCAACAGACGTCCCTACTACACAAGTGATTTCAACTAAGCCCGAAGAAGTTACAACTGCTTATGATATCACAACCAATTTGTCTGATGTTACTGTTTCAGATGGTAAGCTGGAGTCTTATTTAACCATTATACAGTATCCGGCTTTACCACGTTGAAACACCGGTTCTCGTCAGATCACCGAAGTTAAGCAACGTTGGGCCTGGTTAGAGCTTGGATGGGAGACCATCTGGGAATATCGGGTGCTGTATATGGAGCTGGGGTCCCATTAGGCATTTGAAATCTCTTATGGCATCCCCTGCATCTAGTGTTTGCCTCAGACGTATTGGCCCTTGCCTCTCCTCTGGTCAAGGTGGGCACTAGACGAGAGAATCCCTTGATCAATGTTAGGACCAATCAAAGGTGCTTTAAACAGTCCTGGCTTAGTTTCACTTTCATCCACCATTTAGATGAATAGAAAGCTAATTGACATTGTCGTTCACGGCAGATGTCGGCCTAAAATACAGTATCCTATTTTGGGAAAATTTAAAAATAAAATACTGATTTGAACAAGGCCATATACATGGCTGCAGTCGCGTGCTCAAATTTGAATTAGTGTTTACCGACCGACCAACCGACCGACATAGTGAGCTGTAAAGTCGCGTGCAAAATAATGAAATAAATGACTAAAAATAATAATATAACTTCTAAATATTAACACAGACTCATCAAATGTAACAACAAATGACACTACCAGGGAAACAGATGCTCCTACTCCCACAACGATTTCTACTCTATCCGAAGAAGACACCACAACCAAATCATTAAGAAATGCTATTACTATTCCAGTCTGTAAGTTGCCATTTAATTTTGTTTGCTGTGAAACATTCTGATCTATTGCCATCGTATAAGTATATTTTTGTTTGCTTGAAGCGTTTGTTTCTCTATACATAAACTACTTAAATGCATTTAGATACTACGCCATGGATAAACATAATATGCCCAGACGACATAAAAACACAGGATCAGTCACCGACTTGGCACGTACCAGAGGGCAATGAGGAAAATGTAATCTGTACTGAACCATCAAATAGAAAATATGAGATTGGTTCTACTAATAAAGTTAAGTGTATGGTCGGAAACCGTGCTAATAACAAAGCCGAATGCTCATTTTTTATAATTATTCGTAAGTAAAACACTTGTTTTGTTTTTCTTAGCATTCCTCTTTGCAATATTTTATGTCCCAAGCATGGGTAAAAGCACTCGTTAATGCGAGTTAATTCTGTATTATTTGAATTATGTTATCAGGGACGAGTGAAATTATTGTAATTTCACTCTTTCATGGTGATGTTACCAATCGTTTACGACTATTTTGTGTCTATCTATCTTTACTTTTCTTTTAGAATCTGATCTTACTTTGAAGATAACTGAAATCACAATGGTATAATTTGTTTAACGATCTATTTTCTATAACTTGCACTTGGAATCAATTTTCTAATTAATATACATGTAAACTAATGTACATTTACCACCCGATTCCCGGTACTGTATTTAGACATTATACAATTATCAGTATATTGAAAACATTTACAATAATAAAAAAAAACACTTCAACAAAACAAGGCGGAAGTTCTAAAAATACAAAGTACACATTTATAACTTATAATAAAACACAAAAACAAATTCCAAATGGCAATAAAAATGAGTGGGAATTTGATTCTTGTTTTTTTGCTCTTCACCAGAATGTTACTGAAGAGAATGTTGAACAAGTCACTGGCGTTCTTAAAGAAATAACAGATAATAGTACTGCTTTACAGCCTGCTGATATAATCGAAGTATCGTCTGGGTTAGAAAGCATTGTTGGACTTAACTCAACGAATGAGAATGTAGGTTACAATTATAACATTGATGACCCTTTTTTGTAGGCAACTTGTCAGCTTATCGTTAGGCCTACTCACTAACAAAGTCTTTATAATTCAATCAATGTATTGGGATGTTGAAAGAAGTTTTGAGATTACATATTGTATTACATTATAACTATAGGCCTAGCATTAGTAAGATTAACTCGTCGTTCAAAGTTACAGGCGCAAATTAAATATTCCCCAACAATTGAGTTAGGTATCGATCTCTTTTTTCCACAAATATTCATTCATTCATTAGTGGAAATCATCATTTACTTTTATTGTCATTTGCATATACATAGAAATTGTGTTTGCTCTGAGACACAAAACACAGATATAAAAAACAATTACAATGATATATAAATATTTTTTCCCTGATTTTTTTTAATTCAACACAGGACCACAATGCAAAACAGGCTTTCTTTTACCTGTATAAAAAAAAAATAATAATGGAAAGTAATGATCACGAGTAATGTAACATCTGTATTCTCTTTAGGTTACTAAAGCTGTGATTAGCACAATTGATAATGTTGTGGAAGCAGTAGAAAATACTGAGGATCTACCAGTTGAAACTATAGCGTCAATGTTAGCTTCACTTGAACATCAAATTGCCACCGCTTCTAGAGATGGTCAGAATCTTACTGAAGGAACTGACAATTTTGCTCTGGAAACAAAAAGCATAAATACAAAATCCCTCAAGTCAGATGTTGTTTGGGTGGTAAATGACACAGATACAACCACGTGTCTTGATAAGAGCTGTGTAAAGGAGTCTGACAGATCAATTAGGTTGCCAAAGAAGATCTTACAAAACGGTATAAACTTTAGCTTAGATATATTTTTGAATTTTTTTTTCTGACTGGGCGTTGGCCATCACGTTGTTCAACGATTCTATGTTTCTTGCACTCCAACATCTCCACCTTCTGATGTTTTACTCTTACTTCAAGTCACTCTGTAAAGCTGCTCACTCACAGCACCCTTCTACTACTTCTAGTTTCAGTTCTTGATGCTGTCTTTTCTGATAATATGCCCAAGTAACTACATGGCTCGTACATTACTGAACTGTTGAATGCTCCTCTATTTAACTTACTTCCATATTGTTAACGTTGTATGTTCATTATCTTCATCACTACCGTATGTGTATGTATCTATGTATGATTTATATGACAATTTTCAAAATTCCTTCATTGTTTTGCTAAAAGCGTTAGAAATATTGAAATAGACTTTTGCAATCCAATGCGTACATTAATAAAACGTATTCATAAGAAAATAAGCTTGTATGTCACCATTCATTATTTTTATTTGTAACAACGTTTTTTCAGAATCACAGACAAATCTTAGCTTCATTGTGTATTTCAACGATGTACTCTTTCCATCAAAAATAGTGAAGGACACTAAAACTTCGACATCTGAAGTTATTCTTGCAGCAACTATTTACAATACTCTTCCTCCTCATACTATGTCGGAACCAATGGTCAAACTTGTTTTTGATATTCCAGAAGTATAACTAAATATTTTTTTATTTCACTAAAATTGACCAAGAGGTCCGTTTTAGACGTATATACAATATCGTTAACAATACAAAAAAAAGTACTACTCTAGTAAACAGGCTTCAAAGTTCAAAAGTATCGTATTGCATTCTAGACTTTAATTATCACGTGCGAATTGGAAAAATCTGATTAATGAATATCCATGTATTGATTAAGACAATTAATAGAATCTAATTATTCATACTTTAGGGTTTGACGGTGGGGAATTCAACTTGTGTATTTTGGAACGAAACAATTTCTGAATGGTCAGATTTTGGCTGCAAGAAGATGATAGGAGAAACAAATAAAAATCACATCACATGTGAATGTTCACATCTAACTAGCTTTTCTGTTCTAATGGTATTAGTTCATTTCTTTGTTTATTGTTATGATTTAGGCATACCATCAAAAGGTATCGCTTATTTTGTCATCATTGTCATAAGGGGTTTCCGTCTTTCAAATTTATTCATATTTTGTCCAAGCTGCTTTCATCTTTACACATTCTTAGTAGTAGTTTTATTTTTCTTTCGACTGTATATTTAATTTTTTATACGCAGATGATTATTATACTAGAGGAAATATATAAACATAAACAAAAATTAGAAACAAGCTATACATATTTGTTTTTATTACATTCTAGTTGCCTACAAAGAGAGGTAAGAAGTCGAAGAAAGCCTTGGACGCGATATCAACCATTGGTTGCTGGTTATCGATATGCTGCTTTACTATCACAATAATTACTCTATTGAGTTCAAAGTAAGTGTTCTTCCTCAGGTCTAAAAAGATCCCAAATTCATTAATAGCTATTTAAAATGGAAAACCTTCAAGCATATATGTCTCACGTTCTATTGTAGAAAACTCAGAAATCGCCAGCCTCAAAAGATAATGATCAACTTATGTGTCGCACTTTTGTGCTTGGATCTTGTATTTGTCTTGGGTATAGACAACCATAAAACAGGAAACACCTCCTGCATTGCTGTGTTTGTTTAAAATCACACAGACTTTGTATCCAGTCAACTACAATCTCGGAGTAATTACATCAATCCAATTATAATATAATATTATTACAGTAAATACGTTTGTGTTTTGTTACAGGAACACCGTTGATATTGGTTGTTGCTTTGTCAGTGTCATTTACAGACTTTTATACCAGCAAAGATCAGTAAGTATATAGCTTGAACTACAGGAACATGTCAACAACATTGCAATTTTGATAGGAAAAATTTAGGTCTAGGAAAAATTGACCGTCCAAACTCAGAATATCTAAAATGCCTAATTTGTGACAATATTACGATTATAAGTCCTGATGTTTTTTTTAGTTTCATCGGGCAGTGAACAAATGGATGCTCAGTATTTGTTGGTATAATATGTAGTATGTAATACTTAGAACCATCTTCCAATGAAATGACTGTAGTCAAAGTTTTTTTTTTTTTCAGCTGCTACATTGACGCTTCGATGACGAATTTCTTTATTATATTCGTAATTGCACCTATTGCTGTAATAATTGGCTGCAACTTCATCATTTTTGTAATGGTGATTAGAAAGCTGTTCTTTCATGTGCCAATCAGTGGTAAGATCGCTACGAAATCCAGGAATACGAAAAGAAAAAGAGCTGCAAACGCTATATCCATTTCACTTTTGTTAGGCCTCACGTGGATGTTTGGGTTTTTGCAATTTGAATATTTAGGCCTAGGCCTAAAAGGGATAGAGATAGTATTTGTTTTTCTTTTTGTTTTATTGAACTCTTTCCAGGGGGTTGCTGTCTTCATTTTGTTTTGTGCACTACAAACTGAATGCAGACAGGTATGGCGATCCTGGTTTACTGCCGTAACAGGTTGTATCTCAAATATTTCGCCTCAACAAGATCATGGGTCGGTGACAGTATCTTGGTCACGCACAGGAACTGATACAGCGGTAATCCCCTCCACTAGTAAAAGTGTTATTTAACAGCTTTTGTCAAATTGGTAACATCGACGGAAATATAAATTTCTAATAATTGATGTAAATACTTAAGGCATTAATAAAGAAACAATCTTTTTTGCTAACAACGAAGTAAAAATGTAACGTTCATAAAATTATTTCCCGGTTAGTCGCATATACCAGAGCCATATATATGGCTCTGGCATATACGTTTGAATGCCGCCCTCTAAAGATTGTAGCCTTTCTCTCAGCCGCATTTTGGGAACTTTTGTGTACTATTGTTATTTTCTTATACTTTATATACTATACGTAATGTGTATTGATAATAAACATAATGAATTATATAATTATAATTAAATAAGCTATTACATTATAATTGTTTGAATTTTACAATTGCATAGATAATGAATTAAAATTGCATTTGCTTAATAACTCATTGCTCAGACTACTACTATTTAAAAACAGATATTCGTGGCCATGTGGGGCATTAGTTGGAAATTTTTATTGGCATTCTTTTCCATAAATACCAATTATATGAAATATCTTATTGATGAATTATAGCAACATTAATTGTAGATATTATTATTATTATTATTATTATAGAAATTATAAATAATAATAATAACAATATAACACATGATCCTGTTACAGCAGTGTTCTTTTTGTGTCGCATTTCTAGGCTCATCATCCTTTAGGCTCACACCGAATCAATCAGTGTTTCAAATTTCTTCTTGTGCCAAATTTAATAAAAGAAATAGTAATACAAAAATAATGGACGAGTCCAACTTCACGAACAGGCAATCACCTCTAATTGCAACTCTACATACACTGTCATTAGGAAGACAGAAAGTGTACAAGATGGACAAGTACCGAGTCAATTAGTGAATTTTAATTGAACAGTTATATTTGCTTTCCATTTACTCTATGTTGAAATCTGGAAATACTACATTATTGAATTTACAATAAAGGTATGAAGGCATCATTTTGTTTATCTTATGTCTTTGCTTGGTAACGATAGAGTACTTAATCACTTTGGCGTATATCCGGGTTCCTTTTTTTCGAACTGTATTATTGCAAGCAGAAAGCCTGTTGAATTCGACATATTGTTCTGTAAGTTACTATACATATTGGAATAGTGTATAATTTATAAAAGTTCTACATTTATTATGGGCATGTTAATTAGAATTGCATTGTTTTATCGTAAGTCTCACGTGCACCAACAGTGACAATAATAGGCCAATTTTTATTTTATATATATAATTATATACAAATGTATTTTTTTTTCTTTTTGTTTATGGGTCTTGCCTGACAAGCAATCTCTTCTTGCAAGATCCTCTATTAATGGTATTTTGGTATTGTCTCATTATAAATTACCACTCTTTTTATTGTATTGCTTTACCATTGATAGAAACTAATAAATGTTGAATTATTAATTTGATTTGTAAGATTTGTGAAGAATAATTAGGTGATCATTTAGAATAAAATGATCACCTATTGTTATTGTATGAAATCTTTATTATTATTCTTCTTTATTTCTTTCTGTACAGATTTTGTGTGTCAATTATCTCAAAAAGTTAAATGTCAATAATCACCAAAATTTCAAAATATAGGCCTATTTAAAATAATTTAATTTATTATTTCTTATTATTGTTTATCATTTACATATTAATTATTTGTTTTTATCCATTAATTTTTGTATCCTTATCTGTTACCAATTACGCTACTCAAGAATAAACTATAATAATATAATTGAAACAGAAATGTTCGAACACTTTACTATAGAGTGGGGTTGGAAATGCTAATTGCAGTACAATTTTAACAAACCAAAGAAGACCCACTTCATCATAGCTTGGGTGCGCAAGCCTAATGAGAGAAGTAGAGAATATTATAAAATTTGTTGGAACTAATGATGAGAATTCTGTATATTATTGCCAGCTGATCTGGTTTAACAACAAGCCTCAATATACACAGATGATTATGGTCTAGCTTAAAGTTTAGTATGGACGTATACTAATCTATTATAATTACATTTAGAAGCATTTATAGCACCAACGTTGGTCAAGTTTGGCCTTAACGAATCTGTCCTCTGAATCTATAACCTTTCATTTAATAAGTAATTATACATAGGAAAGATGTGAACAGTTTAACTTTAAAAAGCCGATGTATGATGATATCATCCTTCTATTCACAAATTAGCTACGGTATACCTGCTGCTAAAAGATTTCCATTGTACATAATTTTTTTAATTAAACAGGATACAAATGGCAACCGCATACATTTATAATCAATACTTAAATCTTGGATGATAATCCAATTGACAATCCTCTGTTTGAAGTGTGCTTAGGTTGCTTAGGTCGTTGTATCCTTAAAAATACTTTATAAAAACACAGAGGATGTAATCCTCTATGATACACATAAAAGTAAGTTATTAAAGTTATTAACCTGTATATGTATTGGCTCATAAACCCGTTTAATTCGTTACGCTTTGTGGTTGCATTTTATCACTAGGACTGCTATAATGATGTACAGGTAGCAGTTTTGAAAGACGCGTTTAATAAGAAATATTTGATATAATTAAGCTTGGTTCCCACTAGAACGCAACGATGTACACGAAACGCAAATAATTCGACCAATCTAAATCTTTGTTCCCACTAGAACGCAACTATGTACACGAAACGCAAATAATTTGACCAATCTAAAGCTTGGTTCCCACTAGAACGCAACGATGTACACGAAACGCAAATAATTTGACCAATCTAAAGCTTGGTTCCCACTAGAACGCAACGATGTACACGAAACGCAAATAATTTGAATGTTACTTGTGATTGCATAGTATGAACCAACATTTCTGTATGTCTACCTTATCCATGTCATTCAGAAGTTGAATTGAGATTCAACTCCATCTTTAATTTTGGAAACAGTGACAAATAATAGCTTTGGTTTAAAAGACAAGATAGAATGTATTGTCGGAGATACTAACCATATACAGTGTCTTGTCATGTTTTACTTTAAATGGTGTCGTTATAAAACTCAAAGTGGCTTCGAATTGTTAAATAAAAAAAGCATTAGTAACAAAGCAAGAAGAAATCTATTAGTGTAGATAGAAAGAAGAAAGATAAGGTGAAATTGTATAGGAATGTACGGTATCGTTGTTGACTTTCTCTAAATATTGTTATAATAATATTCTTCCACAATAATATCTCATAAACGTAGGCCTTACTTTAACATGATAAGTCTTTCATATTGTATAAATCTTGATTGGATGGAAACTTTTGGGTTACATTATAAAATTATATTATTCTAAATAAATCATTTCTGCATTTTAAAAATTCAATAAATTTCATGCATCGAGTACAAAATATACTGTAATGTTTACCATTAGGAACTTACGTTCAAGTGTGCACTTCTTACATCTACTCAATGGCGTCTTTATAAGAAATTCAGATTGCGAGAGTTTCGTATCCGTAGATTTAGGCTACGAGCAGATGTTTGATATTATAAGACATGTGATGAGTACAATTCTCTTGAAATTACAATACATACAATATTTTACAATTTTTTGACGATATTTGTCAACACATCGATGCTGCATCATGGTGGTATTAAACAGATAAAAAGTATTCTATTTATACTTATACAATCGTGATTAAAATTCAATTATTTTTACTTTACTTCGCAATAAAAAATTACTAAAATTACTGACCATGGCCATGGATTAAGAGTAAAGCCAGCCTGCTTAAAATGATCATCACCGTGGTTCAATAAGCGGAAATAATATCTCCAAGGATAACTGAAATATAAAAACAGCAAACTTAAGATATTTTTGTTTTAACGAGAAGCATTATGTAAAAACAAAATACTATAAAAAATAGATTGTATTCCTCAACAGGCTAAAGTAAATCAATATTTATTTCCTTACAGAATAAACTAACTATGGTCGTACATGCGCAATTCATTTTTAATAAAAGTATACATTATTTTTACTTATTATGGACTCTGTCTACACTATCAAACTCGCTTTTAACAAACAAGTGTGATGTGGCAAAATAAGGTATAAGTATCATCATGTCCATATATGGGCACATCACATACTTCTGTCACATAAAGTTTGATAGTGTAGAAAAGGTTTTACATTGCCCAACTGATGGCATGTAGCTATGAAAGACAGGAATAAAAAAAAATTAGTACACATGATCTGGAAAACATCATGTGTGTAGAATTCCAATCTATAGCGCATTTTGAAAAGCTACGGGGCCACAGTTTTGAGAAGCATGGAATATGATTACTAATAAGAGCATTTATGTCGGGGTATACGGCCACCGGGTAACGTGTACACTCTCCTATCTCGCCGTGTATAGTATGTAGCCTATCTTGTTACAATAGTATTTGTATTGTTTAATATGATTATTCATGACATTCTAAAATCGTATTAATCACATAGTTGCTTCATCTTGTGTTTTTTGTTATGTATTTGTATTAAATTGTCGGTAATTACAACATGAAAACATGACCTTGCTGATAAGTGATCATACTAAACAATATTAATATTGGGCATCAAATGAAATGTGGTTATGTAAGTAAATCTAAAAACGATTATTACAATTGACAAGTATCAGATAACAGTAAAAGAGTCAGTGAAATATGTATGCAGTATAAGTTACAGTACTGATATTTAAGACGAGTATCTTTTACTTAGAAGAATTTCTGAGAAGCTCAAATTATAATGTTTGTTGAACAACTATATAAATGTTTCTTTGATTCGCAATCACTGAACATGTAATAATTTGTATGATGATGAACGAATGATGAAACTGGCTGAAACGATTATTAATATTATTTTATTTCCAATAACTAGCTCTTTGCTATCTAAGCCTTTTGCTTTGGCGTAAGTCTAAGGGATGAAGTTTTTTAACATATTTTTCAAATGAATATCAATGATCACAAATTATATACAAATATATTACCTTTATGATTAATTTATACTACAGTACTTAATGAAGAAAATGAATCCATATTCTACAAACAAATTACTGGTAATTAAAAGGATCAAGAGGAAACTGAAATGATAGGAGGATTGATTATTGAAACTTTTGCTAACATTAAAAAATGTTCACGAAAGCGAGATGAGTTTTCCAGTAAACGGCGACGTGGAAAATATAACAAAGTCGTTATCAAACCCATATTTAGCACCGTATGTTTGTTTAGTGCGAACACTATGAAAACCTATATGACACAATGAAACGCGCATGCAATATAAGTAATTTGACCAATCACAAACGACAGTTTTAATGTTTTATTTGTAAATCAAAATCACTGTCACTGTGTGTCCATGGGTTGTTTCCATGTTTATGGGTTATTTGCCGCATCAGTTAGGCTAACCGGTTTGGTTTTTATATTAGATAATAACTAGCATTTTATCTCTCATTTTAGCTCAGAATGATAATGGGAAAGGAATGGTCTATTTCTAGAATGTCAACTGTGACATTATTTATAATAGCGCTGCTTTTTAACACAATTGACGGACAGTTGAATCAAGAATGTTTTCAATTTATCGGTAAGTTATGTTATTCATTACTTTTTGATGATACATATATACTTTACTATATTGAAATGTTGTCCTAAATTTCATTTCGTAGTAAGCTTATATTAGACTATTTATGCCTACTTTTAAATGTATTTCAATGTTGCAGAATACGTTATGCCGACTAATCAATATAGGGTGCATGATGAACTCCGTTCATCGCAAAGCCATCTGGAGGCGTAGTTATAGTTCGCGTTCAATAATACAAGTAATCCTATTGGCCTACAATAGAAAGTTTCATATTATCGTAAAACTTTTAAAATATCTTCAAAACTGGATTAGGTCATCCTTGTATGCTAATTAAGTGCTATTGTGTATGCTAATTAAGTGCTATTGTATATGATAATTCTGAATAACAACTAAAACTGGGATTAGTTAAAGTGTACAATCTTAATAAAAACAGCCTTGTAACTCGTTGGTACTATAAATATAAGTGGATTCGTTGGACAATACTTTCAGTAAAGTGTACACAATTAATAAGTAATCTATCAGATAGACATTCAATATAAACACAAATACGAAATTAAAACTGTTTTACAAATATTTCATAGAATTGTAACAGGCTATCAATATTCATCATCAATATGTACTTCAATTGTAGCCTTTTAATACATACTGTATGATGGTAAAATCATAATTTAGAACAATTTGTCAATTGTTAATTAAGTACAGTGTGTTTTGCTAAGTATTATTAAGATTAAAAACTGTAATTATACTTAACTCCTGCCTTCAAACAGAAATTCATCAAATAAATAATGCATTGCCCTGAATATAAGCTGTCAATGAACTACATATTATAGAAAAGCTAAAGTGCATGCACTTACAATAAATTAATGAAAGTTACTGTATTTTACATAAATATATATGTGATAACAAGGATATATACATGGCTGCAGTCGCATGCTCAAGTTAGTTTTTACCGACCGACCAACCAAACAACCGACCGACCAACCGACCGACATAGTGAGCTGTAGAGTCGTGTTGCACGCGACTAAAAATATCACGAAGTATTTTACTTTAATTATCCCTCTGCCTTCAAATATAAAATCGACCAGTATCAACACTCCCTAACTACGGATATCAGTATCAGCATCCCCGAGCTACAGAGATCAGCTCAGCATTCTCGAGTCACAGATATCAGTATCAGTATCCCCGAGCTACAGGGATCAGCTCAGCATTCTCGAGTCACAGATATCAGTATCAACATCCTCGAGCTACAGATATCAGTATCAGCATTCTCGAGCTACAGATATCAGTATCAGCATCCCCGTGCTACAGTAATCAGCTCAGCATTCTCGAACCACGGATCAGTATCAACATCTCCGAGCTACAGGGATCAGCTCAGCATTCTCGAGTTACAGATATCAGTATCAGCATTCCCGAGCTACGGATATCAGTATCAGCATCCCCGAGCTACAGAGATCAGCTCAGCATTCTCGAGTCACATATATCAGTATCAGCATCCCCGAGCTACAGGGATCAGCTCAGCATTCTCGAGTCACAGATATCAGTATCAGCATCCTCGAGCTACAGATATCAGTATCAGCATTCTCGAACTACACGGATCAGTATCACCATCCCCGAGCTACAGGGATGAGCATCACCATCCACCTGCTACATGGCATCCTCGAGCTATAGATATCAATATCAGCATTCCGTGCTACAGGGATCAGCTCAGCATCCTCGAACTACACGGATCAGTATCACCATCCTCGAACTACACGGATTAGTATCACCATCCTCGAGCTACAGGGTTGAGCATCACCATCCACCTGCTACATGGCATCCTCGAGCTATAGATATCAATATCAGAATTCCGTGCTACAGGGATCAGCTCAGCATCCTCGAACTACACGGATCAGTATCACCATCCTCGAACTACACGGATTAGTATCACCATCCTCGAGCTACAGGAATGAGCATCACCATCCACCTGCTACATGGCATCCTCGAGCTATAGATATCAATATCAGCATTCCGTGCTACAGGGTTCAGCTCAGCATCCTCGAACTACACGGATCAGTATCACCATCCTCGAACTACAAGGATTAGTATCACCATCCTCGAACTACATGGATTAGTATCACCATCCTCGAGCTACAGGGATCAGCATCACCATCATCCCTGCAACAGGGATCAGCTCAGCATCCTCGAGATATAGATATCAATATCAGCATTCCGTGCTGCAGTGATTAATATCAGCATCCCATTCTTTCTTTACCGTCCAGTTTCTATCCAGATTGTTGGCAGAGAGACGAAGGTCATTAAAGAGTCAGCAATAACTTTACTTTACAATTATTGCCATGAAATCAATATTACATTAAAAAAACATGAATATTAGTACAGTATATGTCATCATACTTTTTTACAAATTAATTTACCTCATTTCATTAAACCATATTGCATATTCTCATTTCCGTCGACAATTATAATTAACAGTGGTACAATAAAAACCCTTCAAAATATCCATTATAGTAGCTTGTTCAGCATATAAAAACTGAACCGCCAAACCCACAGGGAAAGTCACTTTAGCTACAATGCTCATTTGAATAAAAAAAAATGTACATGTCTAATTAATACTGTCCATGTGGGAATACGCGCTGCGTATGAGAATCTTATAACTTGAACATAAGTGGTTTCATATACATGAACTACAAGTTCATGTCATTAAATGAGGACAATTGCTAGTTTCCCATTTTTAAAAGCAGAGCAAAGTTTGATGTCATGTTTAAATAAAATGTTGTTTTTATTTTGGTGTAAACTCGTGTTCCCATCGTTCATTGCTGCAAGGTACCAGTGGATAGGCGTATGTTATGCACACAATGTAACAAGTCATCGTTGTTGTAAATAAAGTACAAAAGAATTTAGTTTCAATGTCAAAATATTTAGCAATTATGATTGTATTTTTATGCAGGGGGTCCATTTGTTGATTCTAACACCATCATATATGAGTTAAAAACAGTACATACACTGGCTAACGGTACTAATATGTGGTCAACACGACTCAATGCTTCTTGGGCAAAACCATCTGGTAAGTTACTGACAAGTCAAACTTTATTTTGTAATTTTTGTTCAATAAAAAACAATATAAATAGGCCTATATCAAACACCTACAAGTTTGTTAATTATAAAACGTTAACACCTATTTACTGTACGGTTATGTAGTCCTCAATTGATCTATGTTGTTCTTCTAAATAAATATACAAAACAATTTAAAACATGAGGCTTAGGTAGATTTTCCATATCAATGTTTGTGTTGTAATATTAGCTAGCCGTTTTCAAAGAGTATAAGCGACACATTCCTCACACTCATTTATATTCATAATATTTAGGATTCATTTATATTAATACGCTCTATACATATTTATAATTTCAGAGTCTTACGTTGGATCGTATGTATTAACTCTAGACATAATACCAACTGAGCTGATTTGCACTATACCTGATTGTGTTATACAGCCATCTGATATTGTCGTGGTAATGTACATGCATTTACAAAAATTCATTTCATTTTTTATTCATTTGATTTTTATTTAGTTGTTGAATTATGAAGAAGCTGCGTTAAGTATCAACGCATAGCCACTGTTCCATGATGAAACTAGCCGTAATCAGTCGACAAACAACAAGGCCATATGCATGGCTGCAGTCGCGTGCTCAAATTTGAGTTAGTGTTTACCGACCGACCAACCTACCATAGTGAGCTGTAGAGTCGCGTTTGCACGCGCCTAATTTGCACGCGACTAAAAGTACTACTGGCCCATGTAGGCCTATTATTATGTATATTGGCATTATGGAGGAGGCTTATCAAATATATAGGTCATGTTCTTACTACAGTAGTAGTACGCATAATACAATGCTCAACATACCGAGAAAATGTATAGTCATTGAAATTAATCACCAAATGAGAACTTCAGCTTAGCTAAAATTAATAATATTGTATTTGTTTAGACTGAGCCTATGTACACCAATGATGAATTGCCATTTGGATTTTACTTCAGATTAACAGTAAGTATTCTATATTGAGGTGTACATACGGTAAACCTTAGAATCATGTACGTGCTTTCGTCGTAATGCATTACAACCCTCATCATTAATTATCAATGAGAATTACCTGAATAAACAGTTCAATATGCATTTAACTAACATTGTTGGTTTTGTTTTGCATATTTAAATATAGACGTACTCTAGCATAACTACTATACCTGGTCGACCTCTGTTTAAATATAGACCTACTTATATTAAAGATGTATTGTCCCCCTGAAAAAATAATTCTTTAAACAATTTTTGTTGAATATTCCATTTTAATGTAACATAATAGTTATCTACTTTGACCAAAAATTGGATCGAGAAAAAATGTATTTACCTGAAAAAATGTAATTTAAAGCAAAAAAATGGTAAAATTGGCTGCCAGCCAATGGATTTTTGGTTGAATTTTAAGATTTATTTTGTCATTTTATAAGTGGAAACATGATTTGTTTTCGATTTTTTTCTATTGAAGTGATTAACTTTATTAAACTACAAAATAACATATTCAAAGTCTGATTTAATTAATCTTCATTTTTCATGTTTTTGAGGATCTTTAAAGGTTGTACGTCTCTTGTGGATCTAAACATAATTACATTACCATTATTGAACGATATTCATTAATTAAATGTATGTTTAAATTATTTCTTAGAAAAAGATTGTTATTGCACATTTTCATTCAGATAATGTAAAAACATCATTGTACTGTAATTATTTTGTTTTGCTTTTCTTTTACAATAACTCTAATTGTAAGAGTCCGTGCAATTCGCTTAGGATGAACAGGCCTTAACAACAATATGTAGTCGGAAAGAAAAATTAGATCGGGTAACAATATTGACATTCCAAAACGTTCCAAAAGTTGCCTATCGTAAGTGTATCGGAGTTTCAGAGTCATTCCAGACATATAGGTATGGATCCGGATCTTATAAGATCTAAACTGTCCCAAATAATGGTTTTCAAATGGAAGCCGGCTGGTAACTTTCCATTACTCTTTTAGGTTCAAGCAACCAATTCTATGTCCACTCTTCGCAATACACTGTCAAACTCTGCGCAGTATTTCAGTACAAACGGTAAGACATACTCAAAGCCTTGTTTAAATAGTATTTGTTGCATTAATCTATAATTCCATATAATTGTTATAATTCCTTAATAACATAAATGTATGCGTCACTCCTGGCTCGTTGTTTTAACTCGCACTTTTGTTTTCTGCTTTAGACTGTTACTTAGAAACAAAAGATGTGGATTTCTGTTCATCAAGACCTACCGGTAAATATATATATATATATATATATATATATATATATTATGCAACAAAAAAATCTAAAACAAGAATTATTTAACTTAGTTAATTTCCACACATTGAAATGAAAAAGTGTTTTTGAGATAAAAAAAAAACCTACGTGAAAATGGAAATGGAGAATTTCCATTTTGAACAGAAATTAAAGATATATTGTCCTCCAGAAAAAAATGTTTTAAAATGTTTTTGTTGAATATGCCATTTCAATGTCACATTAAATAGTTATTCACTTTCACCAAAAATTGGATCGCCAAAAAAATGTTTACCTAAAAAAACTCAGCGCTTTGAAACCTTTGTCTCTTGCGCTTTATAAATGTTATTTATTATTATTATTATTAAAAACTATAATTTAAAGCAAAAAAATAGTTGAATTGTCTGTCAGACAAAGGGGTTTTGGTTAAATTTGACTGTTTATGTTGTCTTTTTATAAGTGAAATCATTGTTTGTTTTTTTATATTCCTATGGAAGTGAATAACTTCATTATAACTACAAAATGGCCTACTGTATACAAAGTCTGATTTTATAAATTTTTATTTTTCATGATTTTTGGAAACAATACATTTTAAACATAATTGTTTGTGTAGAGACACAGTTTGTTGGAGCTGCTTATGATTTTAGAGTTGACTCCATATATCCGAATATGACACATCCAAATGTGTTTTTGGCTAACGTATCGTGGCTTCAACCGTTGCAACTTAACCCAGAGTATGTACTTAATGGATATCGTGTGGTATACACAGAAACTGATAGAGACAACATCGTCACGGTTGGATCGATACAACATAATATTGAAGAAGGAAAGGTAATACATTTTTACTGCTTCGGTTTGCCGTTTCATTTTTGTAAATTGTTGTTTGTGATAGGTTACTCTTCTCAGCAATAATTTATATTTTTTGATAACAAAGACACAAATAAAAATGTTATTACTGTGCTGTATGAGTAATTTGTTTTTTGTGTGTGTGCTTTTTTAAATTTTCTTTTTCTCGTTTTTTAAAATTTTTTCTGCAACTTTTACTAACAGATATACAGGTCTTTCTTTTTTTTTTAAATAACTATAGATGAAGATCATATTATTTATTGTGCAATGCATCTGTGCCATTTTTTTCACAATTCAGTTTTTAAATCGCAAGAAAATATGCTTTTTATGAATAAAGATAACTTTAATTTAAGGAGTTAGCTAGATAATTCAATGACAATTTATTAAATTACAAAGTGAAAATAATTTTATACTACAACATTACGCAGATTACTATAGTTATCATGTCATTTGCTAATGACTTTCGGTCTTACCTGATTTCTTTTTCTTCTAAACGTTACATTGATCAAGAGTCCATCACAATTTTGTAAAATCATACAATGTGTTTATAGTGGTGTTATATGGTAATCAACATATCATTCGAAAGACGTACTGTGACATTAATTACACAAAGACGTGTGCTGTTACCAATTATCCGTCAATTCATTGAAATGAACAATATATCTTTTTTCTCCTTAAGGATTTCCGCTATTCTACTTTAGTGACTGGACTTAAAGCAAACGAATCTTACACAGTAGAGGTAAGAATACACATTATGAAACTAGGCCTACGTTATCTTGTTTCTGAACAAAGCCTGGTGTTGGACCATGGGCTAGGAATTACTTTCTAAGCCAACGATTCGTATACAATGCCTGGAGTTGCAATTGACAAACTTCAAGTTCTAGCCACCGGTTATTACGGGGGAAAATCAGGTTACCTATCTATTCATACGGTGTAATCCAAACGCTTTCAGAGTACTATTAGGCCTAATGGAAAATGTACACTTTAAAGCCAATGGTTTACAGTGAAGATTTACATGAATACTAATTCCAATTAGGCCTACTGTGATTTTCTTTAATTCAGTATTACGTATATCACTTTCCAATGTAAAATAAGAATATGTTTTTTTTAATTCAGGTTGCGGCCTTTGTAAGCAAGGACGACGACACTACATTAGGAAAATTTGCCGAAATTACGTTAAAAACGCCATCAGGTAATACGCTAGTAAATATATCGTATTGCGTATCCAGTTGGCAAATCCCATGGGATTACTATATCCCTGACTAATTAATACTCTCATCATTAGGATGTTGACCAATTGACTGTTACAAACGAGGCTATCCCGTGGGATGGTCAAAGGGTCAATGTTTACATCATAATAATACTTCCATTAGACTAGAATACATCTATCTAATTAGAAGGTACAGCGCAATGTACAAACAAGCAATGTTGCGGAGAAATGTTTCTATACGTCTTATCAACATACAATATTAAACTCACCTCAATCAGAGGAGAGCCAGTCATTCAGTCAGTCAGTCAGAGGCTAAAAAACGTATCATACGTATCAAGTAAATATGGTCATTACAGGACATTCTAATGCGGTATTTTGAAAATTGCATCTAAAGCTCTGTCTATATACACTATCGAATTAATTTGACAAAAAAGGGTGATGTTACCAAATATGGTAGTGATATTCCTAAATATGGTAGTGATATGACATCATCATGTCTATATTTGGGCACATTATATTTTTTTGTCACATAAAGTTTGATAGTGTAGACAAGGCTTTACAATTACAGTAATGAATTAAAATAGTACACCCAGTAATAGTATAACTTTAAAACTGTATGCATTACTACTGTACAATTTCCAAAATATGATCATCCCATACTATATTATCAGTCTAGTTCATGACCATTGTGTTAAAACTCAATTACTGATGAACACAGCGAAGGTATTTGATATGCCGTCGCATAATGTGTTTAAACATTACCATTCGTGTTAGGTATCAAACATAATGTTAAAGTATAATCCATTTCCGAGAGTATTAATCGAATTCCATCTGATAAGATGATGTGTACAGTATTAAAAAGAGTAAAACGATTTACACGATGTGCTCTTAAAGACCTCTTAAGACTTTCTACATTGTTATGTATGTTTTTCTGTCATGAATTCCCATTAGTGAGGAGTTACTGTTTAAAACGTTATAATCTAAACTAGCGTATTTTTTATTTTCATGATTTCTGTATAGCTGCTGATGCTAGATCTACTACTCTCGAGCCTAGCAATACAAATCCGCTTAGTAAGTATACTTTCCTGTCCTTTTCAACTCATTTCCTTCTACAATTTACATAATGATGTATTGTAGTACTATATATTTAAATCATTAGCGGTAAAGAGAAATAGATCGCGAATTAGTGCAGTAGGCCTAAATAGCTCATTTTATGTCAGTGGCACTCAACCATGCGGTGATGCATCCATGAACAAATGGAATGTACAGAAAAACACATAAAAATCACAAAGATTTTACTAATACAGTAATAGAATGATGGGGTAAATACAAAATCCTAAACAATCCACAAATATTGAATGCAAAACAACAAACAAATTTATATTCTTTTTCCTAATATTTTTATACAATGTGATACATGTAGGTATTAATTCTGTGTTTTTTGTTTTAATATTTTTCTCTACTCTGTTTCCTATTAATATTATCGTTCAAGATTTCTTGAACCTTAAATCCCATATGAGTTTTTGTCTCTTGGTATACCATTGGCCTATTTAAGTTAAGCTTATTACAATGTACTATAAATAAAATGATTAAAATTGGGGGAAAAAGTGTTCCCATAACCTTAAACTCAGATGCCCTTATGACATTTAGGTTAAGTACCGGCCTTTTTTATAGGAACCTATACATTTTGATCCATGAATTTTGTCACCGATTTGTTCTTATCTCATTTCTGTAAATTATTTTACTTGGTAAAATAGAATTTTGGCAAGTATAGTACTTGATTTGTATGTTTGTTTATTGTTAGCACGATAGCGCCTACTTTTCAAATTATCATTCTGAATTTGGTGTAAATAGGTATATGCATACAGTTTTACTGAAATTCAAGAAAATCGGTTCATTGATAACTTTAAAAATATATAACAAAAAAGACAAATTTGTCTTCTTTTAACATGGGCCGAAATATCAACATGCACCCAGCCTCTGTAGCAAAGAAAGTACTTCACTCAGTTTCCGAGTGCTTTCATTTTTATTTTGGGCAAATTTCCAAACAAGAAACTGGCCTATACACAATACACTATATACATAAAAAAAAAAGTTGATCATGGTGGTATTGGCATTTACTATTATTCTAAGATGTAAATAACAACATAAATTCAAATAATAATAAAAACAATCATTTATGAAATACCAACGTCAACAGGTGACACATGATATGTGACGCACTCAGGTCAAAGGTCGTATTAAATTCTTTGAAAATCAGGGTTAAAGAACTATACTTCTACCCTCAGTCTTATTTCACTTTTAGACCACCTTTATGAGGAATTCTTTGACGCACGATTACACACAAAATCACAATTACAGCATTCAGCCCCATCCCTAGAGGAGGGTTCTTTTGATTTTCTCATGACTTTGATCTATTTAAAGAATTTCACCTAAGTATATAAAATTAGTATTCTCCCAAGATTTTATTAATTGAATGATAAAGTGTCGGACATTAGACAAACAGAGGATTATAATCGAAGGTTTTATTTATTTTTATTTATTTTAATATTATGGATATTTTGTTTATGTCAGTCTGTGGTACGTCACTTGGCACTATTCCCGCTATTATACTATCTATGAACTTTTAATACCTTAGAGGGCCACTCCTTTTTGGTCTCGGTCTTGGTCTCTCTCTTCCACAACTGATTCCAAGACCTGTCAATACCCTTTTGTGAATGTGTGAGTGGAAATATAAACCAAACAAAACATATTTGCTTTATACTGGCATTAGATTTTAACCTATATACAGAAATGAAAGGTTAAACTTTTCTGCTTTATAGGGAATTGTTTACATTGGATAAAATTACATGCAAGAGAATTTAAGATTTTGGGGTTTGTGATAATAACTCATACTATAGAGGTTATTATCCAGTAACCTTTAGTTACTCCTCTTACAGTTACACATATCATATGGTACCATGTGGCCTAGAAAAAAGCCCCAGACAAAGTTAACGGTAATTTTGTCTACATTTTTGAAAAAGGCTAACTTATCAAACTACTTGAAATATTGTGGCCAATCAGAAGTCAGGGTGGGTTTTTTAAATAGTTAAGATGATATGTTTTAAGTTTAGTTTTAGTTTTAGTTTTGGTATGAAGGTGAACAGACACAGGCCAGCAAGAGGGCCTGTTCATTAAAAGAAATATACTTTTACTTTAACTTTAATGCATTTTTGATGTTCATCTTTGTCTGATAACTTTAAATATTAAACCGCTCGGACGTTTCTCCTATATGACTATATAAGCAAACCGCTCGGACTCATGCGAAGCCCGTAACATGGTGGCAGCGGTGCTGGAAACGTTTTTAACCCGTTACTATTAACATTAGACGAACTGTGCTGTGGTGGACCACTTTGTTTGACTTGGATTTTGATCTGAAACAAGACTTTACCAACATTGTGGATGACATTGTTTTCATGCCAGAAACACAAAGGGAAGGAAAACTTTCTGTCTATATCATCAATGAGTTCCAAGTTAAAGGTACATTTTTCATTTTGTGGTAGAAGTTTGTGATGCACTATAGTTTAAGTTTTGTTTTATATATCTTACTACGTCTTAAGTCATAGTCATTATATATTGTATAAGTACATTAATGCCTAAACATAAGTCAAGTAGGATCTTAAGATCTCAACAAAGTTCCATAATGAATACCGATGAAGCACAAAAACTTCTCAGGCTGCTTCTCAGAATAGTACTGTTGTACCAGATATACCCGAAACCACTCTGGTAACGAGACCGAAATTCCGGATATGGTACTTAATAAAATTTCTGTAGAAATTGGGGGTCAAAGGATCTTAGTAAGGATGTTGCCCAATGAGTTAAATCATTCAGTTGCTGAACAAGAATGTTTAGCTATAGCATGGTCAATTAACAAGTTACGATATTACTTACAAGGGCACAAATTTACAGTTATAACTGACCACAAGGCGTTGAAATGGCTTGACAATACCCGCCATTCAAATAATAGACTAATGAGATGGTCAATGACTCTACAACAATTTACTTTTGATATACAATACCGCAAAGGTATAACAAACACCAATGCCGACAGTTTGTCACGTCGATGTTAGTAATTCTAGGAACAGACGGTACATTACATTATTTTAATTTATAGTTAAGTGAGTGCACAAGCTTCATCAGACAAGAATTTCTATGTATAAAGGATTATTACAAATAATCCCACCTTATATAGTAAAATTAAGTATTAAGATACAAACGAAAAGATTCTCACAAAGAATCTATATATATATTGTGACCATTATAAAAATTGGTTAAAAATTACAATATCTATATTGTACTGTACTTACATAAGCGTCAGTAAAGATTATATTTAGCATCACCAACTAACAATTGGCCAGAGCACTTCACAATGTTGAAGGTTATATGTACTACCAACTTACACTTGGTATTAGACACTTTACTGTATTGTAGTACAGCTGATTTATTATGATATTATATTATTTAAGATTTAAAATTAAGTATAAAGTGCATCTCAAACTGTTGCCATAGAATGTTATGAATGTGACCATTAACCGCATCATCTTCTTTTATACAAACTTTGAACACTGTGACCTGTTTATGAACTCTTATATTTATGATTGACAGCAGTGCAACAGTGAAATGAGGAGCATTGAAGAAAAACTTTTACGTAATTAATTTGATTGATATTTTACTTTTAACAGCGTGATTTTTGCAGAACTGCAGAACACTTTATGATTTTGAAGTTAAATTTAAAACAGTGGACACCATACCATTGATGAACAATAACTTGAACAATGAACTTTACATTTTGATGATGGAGCAGTAGAAATTATAAACAATGCATTTTTAATTTTAATACTGCAAGCTGAACATTTGAAACTACTTTGAACATTTTCAGTTTTATATTCTCATATCATATTGGTTTAGTTATTAAGTACTGTAGTTAAGGATATATTATTTTTAGAAGAGTGACACACTCTTTTATTCAGTAGGGGGGTGTGATAATAACTCATACTATAGAGGTTATTATCCAGTAACCTTTAGTTACTCCTCTTACAGTTACACATATCATATGGTACCATGTGGCCTAGAAAAAAGCCCCAGACAAAGTTAACGGTAATTTTGTCTACATTTTTGAAAAAGGCTAACTTATCAAACTACTTGAAATATTGTGGCCAATCAGAAGTCAGGGTGGGTTTTTTAAATAGTTAAGATGATATGTTTTAAGTTTAGTTTTAGTTTTAGTTTTGGTATGAAGGTGAACAGACACAGGCCAGCAAGAGGGCCTGTTCATTAAAAGAAATATACTTTTACTTTAACTTTAATGCATTTTTGATGTTCATCTTT